>NC_135075.1:16129905-16749280 GCF_051107435.1 Chaetodon auriga | reverse complement strand
CTCATGTTAGATTTATATGTATATAAGATATTATGCATGAAAGGATACACATAGCATTTTAAAATACATTATATCCCACTGAAATAATTAACCCTGGTTTTATCCTTAGATTTGTTGTTATTAAGAAAAAAAAAAGAGAGAGACAGAGTATAAGATAAAAAAAATTAACATAAACTGCACAAGCAACATGAATATAAAGTTGTTGTCAAGTTATTATCATATTCAAGCAGCCCGACTTTTAGACAAAAGAATATTCTCTCTCTGTGACAGTTTTCTATATGCATGTCCGTGCATGTCTACTTACACTATGGAAAATATTCAAACCCGAAACATCATTTTTTATGGGTGCATCGTCACATCAAAAGTAAATGTTCTGGAAATCTTGCACATTAATTCATCCACACTTCCCAAAAACACAGCCTGACAGTTATTTGGAAATTTGGGATTAACACTAGAATAAAAAGTTAAATTTCTGTCACATAACATGAGTTTGTAACAGCGGACCGACGGGAAGGTCTGCGGGCTGAAGGGGTTAAACCCTGACTCAAAAATCTCAGGTCTCCTTTCTGTGTATAAAACAAAAACTAAAAAATATTCGAGTATGGACAGTGAGAAGACCACCACCGGCTTTAAATCATCACTGTAATAATCACCCTGCAGTAAATACAATCCAACCTAAAACATTCAGCTTTAGTTTTTCTGTTTCAGGAGTTTTGGATTCAGTTCTTCGGTATGTTTTGCGGCTGTAGTTTGTGGCCTGGTGTTAAATTGAACTGTGCTGTGTTGAAACGTGTTATCAATCACATTTACATCTACGGAAGAACGTTGCAGACACCTTTGAGTCATGCACCTCTCATGCAAACTATAGCCTCAAAACAGACCACAGAATGTTTCATCGCTACACGACTGCACTGCAGTGGACAGTGGCTTTTATTTTTCTGGTCACTCACTGCACAACGCAGTATCACAGCAGTTTGAAAAGTAGTCACAAAATTGAATCTACATGCATTGTGCATGCGCAAAAATACTTCCAACTGAAATAAATTAATTTGTAATTAGTGCTGAGTGTCACAAAAAATTGAGTATTTGTATCCATGCATATGAATATTATAGATTCAATTTCGTGACTATTTAACAAACTGCCGTGAGACTGTGTTGCATGTACAGGATCCTGATAGACCATCTTCAACATGGGACACTGTGATCCGTCTGTCTATAATAACTCTTTACTTCCCTCCTGTAGGTCCAGTTACTACATGAACCTCCATCATACTTGTTAATCTTCTGCATTTGACCCATCCTCACTATTTTAGGAGCTGTGGGCTATCACAGCGCCGCGTCCGGGGACCAACTCCAGTTCTGAGGCCAGTGCCTCGGTCAAGGGCAATAGCAGGATTAATCCTAAAAGCTCCGCTGCATGTCTGTGGGAGGAAAGCGGAGCAGCCAGAGGAAGTCCACGCAAACATGGGGAGAGCGTTCAAACTGCGTATAGAAAGCGGCTCCTGGGTCCAAACCTAGGACCTCCATGCTCTGAGGTGACAGCTACTTAATATAAGATATAGATTTAAGTTCAAAGGTGTGGTGGAAGCTGAAGCGCTAGCCTTCCATTTGTTGTCAAATATGTATTTCATCTTTGTACAGAAACATTTTTGCAATATGCCCTGCAGAGTTGTTCCTGTTTTTTTTGTGTATGTAAGCACTTTGCTCGTGTTCCTGTTCATGGAGGCATGTCTGGAGAGAGCTGTGCCGAGCCAGTCAGCACAAAGCAGTGAGCTGTGAGGAGAACTGACGGGTCGTTAGGGGCTGGTCATTAAGGCTGATCATTAGATGTTTTTATGGTGAATTACCCGATTTTACTAAGACTTCTGCAGAGAGGGAAACACTGGGCCTCTTCGGGCTCCGGGCAGGCAGGCCTCACTCCTGCATTGGTCATTACTCTAATCAATAATCATGATCAGTGCTTTTGATGGATGGGGCTTAACCTCCTCTTGATGACTGGAGGAGTGTGAGGGAGGAGGATGGGGGGGACTGGGGGATACAGGGTGCTGAGGCAAGGAGGACAGGCGTGAAATGAACTGTTATGCTCCACTGCGAGTCCACACTCTTCCTTTCAGTAGGTAATTTGTCGCCTCATGTACTGGTGTGTGTGTGTGTGTGTGTGTGTGTGTGTGTGTGTGTGCGTGTGTGTGTGCGTGTGTGTGTGCATCCTGTCCACACAATGTGTAATGTGTTTGAATGCCAACTACGAGCCATACGTTGCTTTTGTTTATTTTTAGATAAGGTTGTTGGAAGTGTGTGTGATATGCCTGACTGGGCAGCGTGAGAGGATCAGGTTTTTGTTTTTATTTGACGTGTGTGTGTGTGTGTGTGTGTGTGTGTGTGTGTGTGTGTGTGCCAGGCAGGTGTGGGATTATGTAACGTTATAGTCCTCCGAGCTGTGGCGGGCTTTGTTCTGTATCACTGGAGGTCCTGTGCATCCAGCAGAATCAGCATTATGTGAGGTGTAGTTCATTACCCAGAATCACCCAAGCTTGACACGTTATTATCTTTCTCCTGTGCTTTGACTCCATTTCAATTACCCTCTTACCATGCATAGTCTTCAGAACCAGCCCCACCCTCCCCCCCGGCCACCCAACATGGCCATCTCCAGCCAATCAGAGAGACAGAACCAGCATGTGCAGCCAATGAATGAGTCCGGATAAAGACTATCAATCATTCTGTGTTGCAGAGGGTTTTATCAGCCGTTCATCTGAGACTGGCTGCATGCAGCTTGTCAGCCAACATGTGACGACTTATAAGCCTTGTTTAACAATTCCCCACCTCTCTGGAGTGGGATGCAGTGAAACAATAGTGCTCTAAAATGCTGCAAAACACACACACACACACACACACACACACACACACACACAGAGAGAGAAAAAGATGATTATCTTAATGTTTTTTCTTGTCTTATTGAGTGGACATTTAAGACACTCCTAATGAGTTAATCAACCACGTCAGCTCGATGAGTTTGCAGCATGTCTTCCTGCAGCCAGTGTTTTTAAGGGTTGCAGCTGTTCCCTCTGTCAATGCCACACATTTGTTTCTGGTCATTTTCAGAAATATAAAGAATTTGAGAAGTCAGTCAGAGTGGAAGAAATTGATGGTGTGAAACTGGTCAAAAACCTGGCTGTGAAGATGGAGGAAGTGTTCCGGAAAAAAGCAGAGGCCACCAGGGTACGTTTGAAAAAAGCGTTTTATACTCTGTTTATTTAGTCATTAATTTTAATTTATTTTGGGGTGAAAGGGACTGTTTGTTATTTAATTATTAGAGGGGTGGGATGAGGTGGGAGAGGATTTTTTTGTTTGTTTGTTTGTTTGAGGGATATTTTAAGTTTTAAAATGTGACTGAGGCAAACAGCACTCAACTTGCGTTTTTGTGTTTAATGTTTGGCACACTGCCTGGAGGAAGCAGCTCCCTTTGAGTCCCCAACACATCTGGTTATCAGGCATCAGTGATGGGTTTAATTATGATGGACAGTCTGACGTCCAATCATAACAGGTGAACGTCCTCTGATCTGATTTATATTCAGCAAAAAGGACGCAGGAATTCTTTTGAGATTGCCATAATTTTAACAATCGCTAGCTCTACTTTTAATAAGAGATTTGGTGGCTGTACTTCAAAATGTTTGTCTCTGTCAAGGTTTAAATAGAAGAACATAGTTAGGTTTGAGATATTGCGGGGGTGGTGTTTCAATGTTTCTTAAATGGTCCAAAGAAAATATAAATAAATATGAGCAGAGTCTAGTTTTATTAAAAGTCAATCACAACCCCCTCTCCACCCCAACAGGCCTAATTTTCATTTTCATTTTTTCTAAATGAGCATATTTGGTCACTTGGAAAAGCAGATTATTGTGCAATGTTAAAAAATCAAATCTGTCCTAAATGTTGGTGTAAAAAGCTCATCAGGAATATTTTCTCACGTCATTTATTACAGTCGACGTGTGAGCTGTTGTCAGCCTCACAGCAGCAGCCTGTCTGCGACCTCAGCGCAGAGGAGACTGTCACCATTTTAATGCTGCACCTCGCAGGGACTGCTGGGAAATGATAACGTTTATCTCCCCCGGCCTGATCCCATGTGTGCGGCAATTCACGACAATGCAGCCTATAAATTACACGTACACAGGAAAGCGCCTAATTTAATGAACGGGATTTGACTCAAATAAAAAAGTGTTTTTTAAAATGATGTGCAAACAATACAAAAGCACGCGCTTGGCTGCTGTTAAAATAAATAAAGTAGAAAAAAAAAATTAAAAAAAATCCAGTGTCATATTTAAACCTGCACCAGCGCAGGTGTGATAAATCCTGATCTGCTGACGTCATCACGTTTGCTCCAAATTGAAAAGCGACTTTAAAAACGAAGCAGCGACCCCAATAAAGTGGTGGAGGTGAGGTGTGTGACCGCTGCAGGGACATTTTATAAGACGAGAAATTATGGACGGGCCTACTGAGAGAATTCCCGGCCTAAATCAGAAAAACCTATATTTACATAAACTTCTATGTATATTCATAGATATTACATATATTTCATGATGTTTTTTTTCATTTGCCGACTGCTGACGACGTGAGAACTCGCCATGAGGTCAATTGAATCTGGCACCAACGCTCAGCAGTCGGGGCAAAAGCCTGCGTTGTGTTTATATAGCAGTTATTTTGATACGTGTGACAGATGTTAATTACCTGCTGGGCTCCGAGGGCCAGAGCAAATGCAACGTTTAGGTGGCATTTCCCGGGAAACACAGAGCCAAGCACATTTTCCAGAATCGAGGTGTCGCTGCTTTGGTACACGGCGCGAAATCACCTGCCTCCATCAATCATTTTACAGCGGCGCTCCACAGCGGTGTCCCACATTTTATACATGCTGGAGCCCCTGAAAGGAAACTAAAAGGACTGCCAAGGGGGGACTAACAAATCTGGCAACACATCCTGTTACTGAGTTCAGAACAAAAGCTGGACACGGGCTACTGTCGATTCCATCTAAAGATTAATCCAAACGCTGGAAATGGTCCTCGATCATGTTCCTGCTCAGTGAAATGACGTTTGGTGAGATTTGAAAATAATGGACGCGCAAACAGCAAGTCTGACAAATACAGAGAGCAGCAGCAGAGAGAGAGGACAAACTTCTGGGGATGAATCACTGCGAGTTTCTGGAGGTCTGACAGAGAAGAGCGTGTGTTAACATACATTACACAGGAACAGGTTCGTTTGCATGTGTTTTTAATCATAAAAAATTGTGTGTTTTAGCTCATCAACCAGTGTTTTTTCCTCCTCAGCGGCTGGTGGAGGCAGCAGAAGAAGCGCACCATCAGCATGAGGAAAATCCCGACCTGCAGGTGAGATCTGCTCCCGACAAACGAAAAGAAAAGAAATAAAAGGAAAAGAAATGAAATGAACAGAAAAGAGGAACATGATTATTAAAAAATGTGGTGTGTCATTCTGTGAAACCGGGATGAATCATTTTTAGTTGGACTGGGGAGGAGCGGCTGCAAGGTGAGGGAAGGGTAATAGGCCTTACAAGTCTTTAATTGCACTGGCATCGTCCTTCACACTGATGTCCTGTCACACCGCTCTGATACATAACGCTTCCTTGATAAGCAATGCCGCACATATTGAAGGCTGCTGCGCCATGTGTCATAACTCACACTGGTTGATTGTAAGTGTAATCATAGCTCAAAGGCAGGTCTGTGCTGCTGCAGCGCCCTCAGCTTCAGTACAGTAGCCGAATAACTGTAATAATACAGTATTAGATTTGCGGCCAGTGTCCCTCTGTTTCATGCAGAATTAGAGGCTGTGATGCGGGTTTTAGTCCTTGGTCACATACTTCTGATTAACGTACTGACATTTCTCAGAAGATTCTGTATTGGACTCTGTGTCGGCCTGCATTACTTGTATTTCACAGGATATGCTCATGTGCTCTGACTCTGTTCAGGACATTATTTAGCAGCCCTCACTGCAGATTTCCAGGGCGCACTGAGCTTCCTCTGTGTCTGCAGAGGGAGTGCAGTATTTCTGTGGTCTGCTCTCTCTCTCTCTCTCTCTCTCTCTCTCTCTCTCTCTCTCTCTCTCTCTCTCTCTCTGTCCAGTGGACAAAGATAAATGAAACTCTTTTGCGCGGCGCATTGTTTCACTTTCATGGCTCTAGATTGGAAACCCACTCGAGCAACAAAACACTGAAATAATGGCAGCACTTTACAGTTAATAGAAGCATTTACATCATGTGAATACATTTCAGTCACCTTGTTCCCTGCCCGAGTCTCTGCTGTTCACACAACCATAACAACACACGCAGACTGTACCTTTACACCAGAAATACAACCGCTATTTTTACCTTATAATAGAAAAGATACATACATACATACATACATATCTTTTCTATTATAGATACTCACACATGCATATAATATACTAAAATAAAAAAGCTAAATGACAACAAGACTCAGACTTATACAGCTGCTTTTTAACTAATAATAGAATACATACATATATAGACACACACACACACACACACACACACACATAAGAATATTTGGGCTGTTGTTACTTGTTACAGCAACAGAACAAGATTTCCATATTCTCCAGCGGTGGCATCAAGACTGGCCAAAACCCAAGAAATAGCCCCAAAACCACTGCTAGGCCAGCAGTTTGGTGTCTAACCAGTAATCCTGAAATCAAACAGTGTATATGTGGATTCCACACACACACACACACACACACACACACACACACACACACACACAATGATAATGTTTTTGTTGTAAACATGGTTTTCTAAAAATCTTTTCTCTAAACTTGACATAATTTTAGTAGTTGGCTTTCATTTTACATTTTGCCAAAGGTAAATATCTATAATTTGGATTTTAATAGCATCATCGCAGTGTATTCTTGTACATTATATCTACAAAAAAAATAATATTTCTTACAATAAAGATTCTATACTTTCGATGAGTTCCAGTTATTTTATCTTTTTTATTCAAGCAGTCAACATACAGCACGGGCTTTTCACACAGACATTTCATCTTTAAGGCCATAAAAAATAATATGGTAAATTCAATATCCACCTGCGATAATGATGTGATGTCATGATATTACTCCTTGTGGCATCATTTAGCCAACCTCGCCTCCCCCGGCACCACACATTTTTCACGCACCATTTCACTGACCACAATGAGATAAGCCGGCTGCTCTTATCTCAGCTGCTTCGTGTCAGGACAGTCAGGTGTTTTGCATTGACCCCGAGCGTAGTCCGCAGTTCAAGGGTGTGCAGATCAGGTGTGATGGAGCAGCAGAAAACTGCCTCTTACTTCAGGAATTTTATTCACTGTAGTGTGTCTTCTGTTTAGTGTTTGCTTTAGCAGCTTTTGCTTTCAACTTCCAGCATTTATGTGGCCCAGAGGAGCCTCCAACAGTTTTTTTTAAAATTAGGAAATCTTCAGAAATATGAAATATGAAAATGTAAATAAACATTTTAAGGCGCACCAGCAGAATTAAGACACCTCGAATGAAATTCTCTTTTGTGTGCTTTTTAACTTTATTTAATCTTTCTGCCAAAACCTTGAGAAGCTTCAGGTTAAATACTCAAATTCTTGCTCCTGTGAAACATTTGAAGCATAAGAAAAAGTAAAAATTATTCTCTAATTTAGAATCTTTTTATACTGTGTATTTTATATTTCTCATATGAGGAAATAAAAATGAATGACACAGAGGGATGCTGAAATATTTTAAACTCACATCATATTATTTTTTTAATTGTCTGCTGACATGGTTTCTAAATGAATGATTTGTTCAAAGACGAGTGTATTCAGCTCATATGCTGAATGTTTTGTTGATCCCATTTTTCAGTATTTTAACATTTCGAACAACACGTCCCCTCAGACAATGTGATTGGGGAAGCAGGCAGCTTCGGAACAAATTGGTTTCAACTCTATGAAGCTGTTAGCCACAACAGCTACACGAAGAGTCAGGGCTGTTAAAGCATCAGTGTTAAAGCTTATTGAGACCCACCATCTCCACATATTATACAGTAAGGCCCAGCAGGCTGTAATGGAGAGCAGATCTCTGCAGTGGGGGCCTACAGCTAACTGCAGTGGCGTAAGAGTCAGTGGGGCGTCTCGGAGAGCTGCAGTGTCCCATGGCCTGCTCTACAGTAATAACCCTGGTGGTTAACGTGCTTCTCTACAGCACTATCAGTTCTGCTGAGGGTGCACGTTTCTCTCCCCTGCTGCTCCCCCTCTGCAGCCCTCCTCCCCCACCCACCCCGCCGCAGCTCGTCAGAGAGCTGCTCAGGCGTGGTATGAGCTGTCAGGGGCTGCTTGATGGTGATGCCTGCGCGGCCTCCCCCGAGTGTGATGCTGTAGAGTCCATCACCCATCTCTCCCTCCCTCCATCTCTCCCCTCTCCCTCTTTCCCTCTCAGTGCAGACAATAAGAACCAGAGGCCACAGAGAGGCCGCTCAGACAGGATGAGTCAGTCTTTCTTCTGCAGCAGCAAGCAGTGAAGGGCAGGACAGACAAACTGTTGGGTTTCACTTCAGGGAGGCCAGACTTTTCACTGGCAGTCATGAAGTCCTCTTTGTGCGTCCAGGTCCCTCTTGGACCTCAGTGATGATTACAGCTGCACTATGGGAAATTTAAAATAACGAAAGAGAATTTCCCATAAAATCTGTACACACTCTCACCATTTGTTACTGTTTGTTAATTATGAGTGGCTGTAGCTTTGGTGGTAGAGCAGATTAATTGATCCCTGTCTCCTCCTGTCCATGTGCCGCAGTGTCCCTGAGCAAGACACAAATTTGCTGCCAAATAGTGTGTCCGTGTCAGGGAGATTATTGAGCTAATTTAGGACAAAAGCCTCTTACAAATCAATGCTATGTAAAAAAAAAATCTGATGTCTCTACACTGTGAGAAGCCATGCTGTTGTGTACACTGTTTTTACTATTTTTTGCACACTTTGTCCTTTTTACTTCTCTGCCATCTGCTTTAAGGATTTCAGATCTGATAGCTTGTAATGCTATGAGCACAGATGTAGACTAAGCACACATTTTTGTGCATCTGATGAATAAGTTGTTGTGGAAAGGCAGAACTACATGAGGACAATTTGTTTGACAATTTTTTCCAAGTCTGTCTTACATAAAACAGAGAAGAAATGGAGGACAAAATCAGTCCTGGAGTCCATTTTTGTGTTAATATCTGTAGCGACTTTCGGGGGAAGATCAGTCAGTTCACCAATTTTATATTAAAAAGACTGTAAAACCAATCCTTTAATTATTGACATCAACATTGCTGCTGTAGTTTTATTTTTGAGCTGGAAAAAAAAATCTGAGCTATGAGTGCTCGCTTACATCTCTGCAGGCCTCAGTTAACATTTGCCGCATTCACCCTTTTCCTCAGTATGAGTATTTCAACGCCGTGCTGATCAATGAAGTGGACGAGATGGGCAATAACGTGGAGCTGGGTGGAGAGTTCCTCCTGGAGCCCAACGACCATTTCAATAACCTGTCAGTGAACCTGAGCCTCAGCGTGGTGCAGGTGCCCACCAACATGTACAACAAAGGTGAGAGCTCGGCCTGCGGCCTGCACGCACGCAGACGGCAGGATTATGTGAGGGTTATTTACCTGCCCTGTGCTGATGAGCGGGGAGGAGAGGAGGAGGGAGGAAAATGAGTGGTGAAGGTGAGAAATGGTAGCTGAAGCTGTCTCAGTGTCACAGGCAGGGAGAAGTGGAGCTGAGGGGATCGATAACAGTCCAGATGTGAGGAAAAAGCAACTACAGACCCCTTAAAGAGAGCAGAGAGTGGGGGAGGGGGGTG
Organism: Chaetodon auriga; assembly: GCF_051107435.1. Taxonomy (NCBI): domain Eukaryota; kingdom Metazoa; phylum Chordata; class Actinopteri; order Chaetodontiformes; family Chaetodontidae; genus Chaetodon; species Chaetodon auriga. Next base: position 16,739,436 of record NC_135075.1, on the reverse strand, counting down.
GGGGTGGGAAAGATGTTTGTCATACGCTAGCTGTTCAGCCGCGTCTTGTTTTATAACAGAGTGTGTCACCTCTCCCTGTGTATGGCCAGGGCTGCTTTTGTTTGGCTATAATGGACTCCCCATAACTCTGTGTTCGCAGCACAAAGGGAGGGTCGTCCAGCAGGAGGAGGGGACGGGAAGATTTAGTCACAGGCATTGTGTCTCCTTCAGGGGGGGGTCAATAAAGGACAAAGGTCAACCGTGCATCCGGTAAAGGTGACCAGCCTGATTACCATTATCACCATTTAATTCACTTGTCTCTCTTTCTCATTTCCTTCTCAGATCCTGACATAGTGAACGGAGTTTACTGGTCCGAGGCTCTGAATAAAGTCTTTGTAGATAATTTTGAAAGAGACCCAACACTGATCTGGCAGTACTTTGGAAGCGCCAAGGGTTTCTTCAGGCAGTACCCCGGTGAGTGCCGTCACTGTCGGTCTGCCTGTCGTCCTATTTCACTGTCTGTCCGTGTGTGTGTGTGTGTGTGTGTGTGTGTGTGTGTGTGTGTGTGGGAAAAGAACGGCTCGTCTCAAGGGAGCCATCAGCTGTCAGTGCAGGGGAAAAAAACAGATCAGAACAAATGATTTAGAAATTACTAAAAGGGTAATTTGGCTAATGTTGTAATTTTACAGACCATCAGAGAGGATGCATATATGCGGACTGTAATTAATCAGAATTTGTCAGTGGGCCCACCGTCGTACTGAGGATCAGGGCATGGCTGCTCGATCCAGCTGAAGTTATCAGACTGTTACAATGATATGAAACAGGCGGTGGACTCACTGCAGTGCTGCAGCGACGCCAGAGAGACGAGATACAAATGATGATATTGTTATACAGATGTGGACTCTGTATGTTTAATGTATTAGGAGCGAGATTTTATTTTACCAGTGTTTTATTGCACCATTTTACTAATATATTTATCATTTAAATGGCTGAAAATCACTATTCACTGAACTCTCCTCGGTTCCATGTTTTGGTCTGGGGGGGGGGGGGGGGTTTCAACAGTTGCCTTTCAAATGAAGATTTTATGTAGAAATGAAAAATATGATGCATTTTGATAGATTAAATCAACCAACAGTATATGAAGCAGTTTAATTGGCTCCACCTCGTTCAATTATAAAATAAAAGTACTGCAAATGTGTTAAAATCCCTAGAACTCTGGTTTCAGATCTTAAGCATTTCCCTAAAACATTAAACATTAATGAGTAAATCAGCAGCAATAAAAGTTTAACTCTGGAAAAAACATTTTTAGTTTTTATTTATTAAGGCTTTAACACTCTAATCTGCTTCATCAGCACTGGACTGGTGTGGTTTGATCAGATCTGATTGATGGTGATGTGGCAACATGAGCAAAAACCCACTATCTGTCATCAGACAGAGGTCAGCACATCCAAAACAAAATTATCGACCATCGAGCTGCAAAGCCAAAGCCTTTCAAACACACACTGTGTTTTTTTGGCAGCCTCCTTGTGAATGTGATTTTAAGTACCAACAGTAAGCACCAACAGTGCAGCACTTTATAAGCACATGTGTTATGGTTGTACTTCAGATGTGTCAGTGTGCCTGTGTTTGATGTCTCTTACACTTTCTCTCAATTGACTTTCTGATCTATTTTCCAGGAGTGAAGTGGCATCCAGATGAGCATGGTGTGATCGGCTTTGACTGCAGAAACAGGAAGTGGTAAGCCTCTACATAGCAGACAAAATGTTCTTCTCTTGTTGCTGCATCATAATGTTTATAAATAAAGCTTTCTTTAAATTCTTCCCTCATTAACTAGAACAGCCAAGTTGATAAAATAATTTAATCTGTTACACTTCAGGTACATTCAGGCAGCAACGTCCCCCAAAGATGTCGTTATCTTAGTCGATGTTAGTGGAAGCATGAAAGGACTGAGGCTGACCATCGCCAGGCAGACTGTCTCCTCCATACTCGACACGCTTGGAGATGACGACTTCTTCAACATCATTGCAGTAAGTTTTAGTTCAACCACACTGTCACCTTTTTCTCAGTTTCAGTCATTGTTCATGTATATGCATCGCTCTGTCCTGTTTCTCCTTAATCGCAACAAAAGACCAAAGACTTTTCTTTGAAGTATTTCCAACAACTGCAGCCTCCATGGAAAATAATAATCTAACTAAATGTTTGTATTTCCTCAGTACAATCAGGAGATCCACTACGTGGAGCCTTGTTTGAACGGCACGCTGGTCCGAGCCGACAGAACCAACAAAGATGTGAGTAAAATTGATGCGATGAATGTACGTGGATCGAGTTGGATTTGTGTGATCAAAGCGTAAAAGCTTTCTTTTCCACGTCTGTCGTTATCTGTTAGCATTTCCGTGAACATCTGGACAAGCTGTTTGCCAAAGGGATCGGGCTGCTGGGTGAAGCTCTGGCCGAAGCGTTCACAATCCTGAGTGATGTGAGTTCCAGCACAGTAAAGCTCTTCACGTGAGCTCACTGTCACTTTAACACTGATGCTTTGCAAACATCAGTTTTCTAATATACCACAAAGCAGACCAGCTAAATTCTTTTTACTGCTTACTGATTACATGACAATGCTGTTGAGTATTCATGAGTTTTCACAAAATGATTCATTTATTTATTTGTTCATTTGACATAAAAATAATGAATTTGTTGCCGGTGAGCACAAAAGCACTTTGTTTTCATTTAACTGACGGACTCTACTTGACCAGAACAGGAGGAAAACTTTCATTTTACAAGCCGCATTTGTTTCCAGTGACAGAAAGTGTTCAAGTACAACACGCTGCGTGTTCTCAGCTAATCATGAAAAGTCACACAGTCTGGTCAAATATATTTGAGCGTTTGGGAGGTGTGTCGCCTGTCGAAAAGCTCCAGTGCTGTGCCTGTTCCGCCCTCCAAACACAGACACATCTATTCTGAAGCGTGATTAATGGCTCTAATTAATGTCAATGATTAATAACGTGGCTGATTGGAACACAAAGCAGATAAGGCCAGGAGCCACGCCGCACTCCTTTTATCTCCCTGTTTTCAGGCAAGCTTTGGCTGCGCCGCTGAAGCTGAGGGACGGCAGCTTTTACTTCTGCATTTGTCAGATTAATTAAAGCCCTGCAATGAATATGGTAATCAGGTAGCCAGTAGCCTACTGCTGAAATTCATTGTTACACCAGTGGCCAGTGATTGAAGACAGAATACAGCCTATCATGGACCAAATCAAAAAGAAACAGTTGAAGAGCACTGCACCATTTTATCACCCAGTCTTGGTCAGCTGAATGAGAGCAGTGTTGAGACAAAAAAGAAAAAGAAGCACATTCTCTCCCTCTCACAGGCCGATGATCTGAACGAATCACAAAACAGTGAGCATGCAATAAAATATTTTACCACCACGAGTACACTTATTGGATGATGGATCATTGATTCACCTCTCAAACAACTAGAGCTTAGGATTGATTAGTTCTTATCACCCTGAGTTAATTAATGATCAAGATTATTGATTATGTCTGCCATCATTAAAATGTATTTTCGCTAACTCTTATTCGCTTAAACAATACTGGAACAAATGGCATTATATACTTTCAGACAAAGTCTTAGCTTAAGGACAGATGCTCAGCAGCACAGACTGTATGAACGTCTTCAGTTCAGTGACTCACAGCTGAATTGCTGAAAATCCTCCTCTGGCTCAGGGACTGTGACGTTAAGGAAGTCCATCTGAGAGAACAACATTATTTATTAAACTAAACATAACTAAAATTTACAATAAAATGCTGAAATCAGCCATGAAAACATTCATGGTTATATCAGGTTTGTGCTGATAGATAGAACCTGAACAGGTACAGGTGGACGCTGGCTTAAAAAAGAGAGAACAGAGCACATGTGCAACCTTTTATAGACACAGGGGCGAACTGTACGAGTCACTTTTTCATCGGATGTTTTTACAAAAGACTTTTCAACATGCAAAAACGCATGCAGGTATAATGATGAAATGAATGATGGCTGAATTGTATTTACAGGTGGAGCTGCTTCAGTTTCAGGGTCCAGGTGTTGTGCATGCTGGTCACTGTCACGCTGTTGTGGCTTACTGGGACACTTGAATAGAACAGAGTCATCATCAATGTAATTAACATCTGTTCTTTTCCAACTATGATGAGTCTAGAAAAAGTATATGATGAGCAAAACAGTCCATTTTATTACATTCAGAAATTGTGGGTGATCATCTCACTTTTCCTATTCATTATACAGAATGTAATTTTTTATACATTTAACATTTTCTAATATTGGAATTTAGGTCATATGATTAGAAATCTGGTATTATGGCATTATATTTTCTAACATCTTGTGCCTGCGTGTGTGTGTGAGGCCTGTGTGATTTGAGAGCTGCGCTGCTCAGCGGGTTATTTCCAGTGATCGTGTCACTACGTGCTCCTCTTTCCCTCCACATTCACTCTAAGTCAATAAACCACTTAATTACTGCAATACATCTTCCTGCATCAGAATAATGTTCACCACTCTCTTCAGATTTATTCACTAAGACATTATCTGTATCTTATTGATAGATGGCTGCAGAGCTGCCTTATCAGACATCATCGGCATATAACAGACAGGCTGTGTTTGTTTGATGTTTGAATAACAGTTTAGATCTGAGTTGGGGTTTTCATGTATATCTACATGTGTTTTCTGTCTTTCTGCAGTTTAATCAAACTGGACGTGGCAGTGTGTGCAGTCAGGCCATAATGCTCGTGACCGACGGGGCAACTGAAATGTACGATGACGTTTTTGAGAAGTACAACTGGCCGGAAAGAAAGGTGAGTCTCCCCGTCTTTCTTTCTCTCCTTTGTTCCGCACGGTGTCTAATTTTCAGTTATACATGTCATTTTTCTGAAGTTTCTGCTGGCTCTGCGCTTTTCTTCCAGTGGGGATACATGTACATTTTAATACTTTATGGCAGGTGCAACTCCTGTCTTGACGTTTTGAGGAATTGGTTTCTTACTTCATTATCATGTGTAACTCCATAATGTGAAATCATTGTCAGTGTGATGTTTTTCAATGTGTTGACACATTAAAGAGAAATATTTCTCCCTATGAGGAATAAAATATTGAGAAATGAACCGCTTTCAAATGCAGAGTATGTACAAACAGCTCGGTCTCAAAGGCTTCAGTCCTCGTCCCCTCACTGCTGCACTCTCGCCACACTCCTTCCTGGACTTGACACTGGGTTAAAAATCTTTTGTTTGCCTCCCTTTGTAAGATCTAAATGCAATTGAAATGAAATGAGCTGCTGTGCCATTCACAAAGCAATAAATACAACAGCTCAGGGGCTTTTGTTCAGTCCTATCAAGCATATGTGTGTTGGCAGTGTTTGGCAGGGTACAGGGCAGTATTTGGCAGGCTACCCCACCCCCCTCATACACCCTCAGGGCTGCTATATGGAAGTCATTCAGTGTTTTCTATATGCTTTATGCTTAGCAAAGCATCTGGAGCCAATGAGCCATGCAGGTTTGGCAAAGTGTCACACAGCGTTCTTTAAAAGGACAGTGGAACATGCCCTCATGCCCAACCCCCACGAAAGAAAATGAGATGAATTTAACTGCAGGGAGGGCAAACTGAAAAGCAAAATCCACAACTTACTGTTAAAAAAAATGACCAAGATGTACTGAGCAAAAAGGGGAAGATTGAAAAGAAAGAGCTGGAAAAGCAGCTCAGTGCTCAGTGTTTCCTCATGAGGATGTAAAAACACGCTGTGACTTCTTGCACCGCAGTCAGATAGAATCAGGACAGGAAGATAAAGCACTCAGAATCACTTTGCATGTTTTCTTGCACGTGTCCTCTGCACAGGTGCGAATATTCCCTTACCTGATTGGACGAGAGTCTGCATTTGCTGATAACCTCAAATGGATGGCTTGTGCCAACAAAGGTTTGGGATTTTTTGATAAACACTTCTCAAGACAGCTTCGTGTCAGAGTGTCGAACATGGGCTGATGTGGTGCTTCTGCGGAGTGACATGATAGGTTGAGGATGTGTGGGTATCCGTGCGGTTCGGCAGTGTATGTGTATGTTACGTGTGTTTTCATGTGTGTATGTGCTGGCTCAGACTCTTTCTGCCAAGAGGCAATGAAGTGGCACTTGGGGGGGGTCAGAGGTCAATCCACTCTAATCCCTCTTCCTGTCAGAGTGTCTCCCCCCTGGCTGCTCGCTGCTGATGGCTCCCACGTGTCAATGCTTCGGATGAGTGCCCTCTGGAAAGGAAAGTCGCAGCCAGGAAAACAGATCACAGGGGGACTGTGGGGACACAAACATCCCTCCCCATTCAGACCCCCGCTGTGGGATAACCTTGCATGTCCAATATGAAGCATTGTCAGCAACAGCAGGAGCTGACAACAAGTCAAATGGCTCCTGTTTCAGTCAAAGCTGAAACACTGGAGATCTGTTTCCTGAGTGGTTCAGTGTAGTCCAGTAATGTCAGGGACATCAGCAGGCGTGGAAAGTAACTAGTTAGTGCAAACATACTGCACGACATTTCAGAGGGAAATATTCCATTATTTTACAGCTGTCATGTCTAGTTGTTTTGCAGATGAACACCGTATGTCATAGACTTAGCTGCAAAATAGTATGTGGCTAGTCAAAGCCCTCTGTGTAACATTTTATCACAGACAAATCTGTCATTAAATCTCAGTGTATCCACTGAACTCCTTGGGAGGAGGGGGAGGTGTGTGTGTGTGTCGAAATTCCGCTTGGTGTCTGGTCAAAATAATGTAAAGGTGCATGGTGGGAAACTTGAACACATGACTTCAGTATTTCTGCAATCTGAGCTACGAGACACAAGATGCTTCTTCCACCACTTGATATTTTCAAGTGTAGCCTTTAATGGTTCAAATGCACTGAGGAAGATGTGTATGCCGTGCCTCATTTTAGGTTAATGTGTGGGTGTTTAATTGCAGGATATTTCAGTCAGATCTCCACCTTAGCAGATGTTCAGGAGAACGTCATGAGGTACCTTCACGTGATGAGCCGCCCGAAGGTTATTGACCACGAACACGACACAGTGTGGACTGAAGCTTACGTGGACAGCGCTGTAAGTCAGTTCCGGCACTTTTACTTCTCATTTTGAAACTGTATCATGACTCTGTGTGATTGTCCAAGCTATCAGCTCTCCTTCCCAATATGCATTTGATTATGAGTGAGGCTGCATGCTTGTATGTACGGAGCAGTAACATGCTAACATGATAACAGGAATCTGTCATGTGCAATGCAAAACAGCACATTGTAATGTATCAGAGAGGTGTTGATATGCCGCATTACATCATACTGAAAGGCGTTCATGTTATTTTGTCCATCCCTGTATCGTACAGTAAGTGTGCACATGTGTGCATCTGCTTTCTCATCATTACTCTTCATGCTGCTGGAATGATTCCTCATTATGAGCTTCATTAATCTGCATGGATCTTCCCCCCATGATACATCTGCATCCACAAAGTCGATGCACAGTGTGAAGGCTTTAACTCACTGGGTAATTCAATCTTTATGCCCCTGTCCTTTCAGCTTTCCCAGGCTCATAAGGTAAATACCTACATGTGATCTGATCTTTACGTGCTCTCAGGTAGAATCATAATTATTAAAAACATAATGTATTTGTTGTCTTATTGTGAAAGAAGGGGGCAGATGCTGTAAGAAATAGTTCTGAACTAGCAGAGAGGAGTTCATGGACAAGTATAAGGTTTCCACTGGGACTCAGTAAATGTGAGTTATATTGTATAAAGTAGAAGTGACTTGAGAGGTTAAATAGCTGCTCATTGTTCCTACTTTTCATCATTATGCTTTAATATTTCCTTGAAAGTCCAAAGTTAGGAGAGGTTCTTCTCTCGGAGGGGCAGGAGCAGTAGAGGAGCATTTTTTTGTACTCCTTTCCAGTATGGAGACGATGAGCATGCACACACTAAAACACGCACATACACACACACACGCACGCACAGAAGGGTTGGGAGATTGTCCTCTGGAGTGTGTGCTCTTGTATCTCAGCCTCAGACACACCATTCATCATTCTGTGGATCATTGCATTTTATCTCCTAAAGCCCATAATAAAACTGACATTGGAGGGGAGACCGAGAGAGAGAGAGAGAGAGAGAGAGAGAGAGAGGTGGAGGTGGTTAGGCATTCTTGGGTTTACCTGTGTGTGTGTGTGTGTGTGTGTGTGTAGGTTGAAGCAGTCCGTTTTCCACTTCCATTGTGTGTTGTGATGAATTTAAGGACCCACCATTCTTCATTTTGTCAAGCTAGCTAGTACACACTGCAGTTCACAGCTCGTTTGCCTCCGATGCATGCACATACACAAATGAACATCAACCACACACACACACACACACACACACACACAAGCACACACACAATCAGCTGTGTCAATTGACGAGGTGAGGGAATAGCAGACCCACTTTTACAGGGCTCATGTGCTTAATTATGTCAGCCTTCATCCTACCGCACTGACCTCGTCTCCTGCTCGGAGCCCTTGTGAGACTCGCAGGCTTCAGGTTGGACAACAGGAAGGCTGTGAGCAGGATCCTGTTTGATTCTGCAGGAAATTCATTTGGGTGCTGCTTTTATACATTTTATACGACTAATAAATGCTAAATCTGTGTCAAATAGTTCTCTGTTTCTAGATCTCGATAGACGTTTGTATGTGCTCTTTACTTAAATCTGTGGCCACCTTTGGCTTAGTGATTGTCAGGCCCTGAAGCTCTTATTCCCCACTCAATGAGTCACGCTCCTCTCCTTTCTATCTGGGAATTTTAATTGAATTTCATGTCAGTTCGGCTGTCTCTTCACTGATAATTAGCTACTGTACGGAAGCTGTGCATTAGCATTCATTAATTTTTCCATTACTCCTTTTTCCTGTTTTACACTCACAAAGGATTTCGTTGAATAGTTTCGAGGCTTTTTAGGAATAGAAGAAACCACTTTGGAATTTCAATTTGTAAACAATAAATACACATGAAGTAATCTTCTGTGTGTGCTTGATTTATGTTCAGTATTTCTTTTATTCTTTTATTGTCAGCTGAACGAGAAAGCGGGCCCAAGCCTGATGACCACAGTTGCCATGCCTGTGTTCAGCACAAAGAATGAAACGGTGAGTGACTGCGTGACACTGAGAAACTAAGTACAGTCACTCAAGTACTGTACTTAAGTGCATTTTTGACATATTTGCACTATTGTTTACTTGATCATTTCCATTTGTTGTTACTAAACTCCCTGGCTGTATGTTCAGTGGTTAAAACTAGCTCCACCTTGATCAGCTACAGCAGTAAAATGCTGCCAACACATTGATGAATCAGCATTAACCATCTAATAATGTCATATACTAAATATATCAGTGACGACTGAACATTTTTTGATGTAACATTTACTTTTACTTTTGATACTTTAAGTACATTTTGCTGGCAAAACTTTTCCTGAAGGACTTCTGCTTCTATTGGAGCCTTTTGGGGGAGGAGTTGAGTACTTCTCCCACAACTGCTGACTGACTGAATATTTATGCAGTTTTCATCTAAAGTTGTGTATGTGTGTTTTGAATCTTTTCATGCAGAAGAACCAGGGTATTCTGTTGGGGGTCGTAGGAACAGACATCCCTCTGCAGGAGCTGATGAAGCTCATCCCCAAACATATGGTGCAGTCAGCTGTTCTTGTACTTTTGCTTTGAGTGAATGAATTTATTAATATGCATTTATTACTTCCTCATGTATCTCATTTTGTGTCTCTAGTTAGGAATCCACGGGTACGCGTTTGCTATCACAAACAATGGCTACATCCTGACACACCCGGACCTCAGACCTTTGGTAACCCACTTTAGAGCAGTCTCACAGCATTCCCTGACTTTACCCTGTTTTTTCTTTTTGTTTTGTCCATGCAACTGTATGCATAACCGAAATGATGAAATGAACGCCTCCGTTAATGAGTGCACACACAGACAAATGTGTTATCTGGTTAGGAGGCTGAATGGGCTCGTATAGTCTGTAATCCCAACCTTTTCCTTTGATGTATGCATGCAGGGATAAAGGCCACTCATAGGGCTGGCTGGCCTGAGATTTCCCAGAGGTAACTTAACACTCGCTGGCAGAGACCACAGCCGCTCGCCCTGGGACCGCTGGTTTCTCAGGAGCTATGGCTGTGCTAGTGGATCTGTGTGTGCCAGTGTTAGTGCTATTCCTCTCTGTGCAACTGTGTGTGTGTTGGTCTGTGTTGGTTTTTTGTGTCTCTCTGTGGCTAAAACTGTGCTGTGGTTGTAGTCATTGACTTCTTGTTTCTTGTGGGCCAGACGACATACAGTAGCAGAGTTTGGCATGTACACTTTAATGCATCGATGTTGACTTGCTTGAATGAGGGTGGATTTCCTATCAATCATATTAATTATTTTTAATCTACCTGGCAGTGTTAATTTCACAGATGATTTGTTAAATAATTACACAGCAAAACTTTCAAAACAAGAGCATACAGCAAGTCTTTGTTTTAACACTGAAACACTGAAGACAGGTCACAGTGAAGCTTTTCAGCACATTTATTTCTTTATTATCAAGCTCATAAATCCTGTGTCACATGCAGAGTTCACAGTTGGGTAAAGATAGATTAGCAGACATGTTTAATCTGTGATTAGACGTTTAGTCACAAAAAATGTCACTTCACAAAAGAGATCATTAAATTATGTGTATTGTGTTCCTGTGTGCAGTATCAGGACGGTCAGAAGAGGAGGAAGCCCAACTACAGCAGCGTGGATCTCTCAGAGGTGGAGTGGGAAGACAAAGATGATATCGTACGTGTTAAAGCCCTAAAAGCCAATGTTATAATAAAAAATCTTACTCTTCAGTGCAAATATATTGTGTGCAACATGAAATGCTAGATGTGCTTTTGTGTACTTTGCAACTGACGCAATGCCTCGATTTCACAGTTTTACTGGATTATACATTCATTAGTCTGTCCAGCAAATTCAAGTCGAGTTATCGAGATTTTCATTAAAATGGCAGCCACATACGGGCTGCTGCATCAGTGACCCAGCCTCGGCTTCTCTGCTTTATCTTCCAGCTGCGCAACGCTATGGTGAACAGGAGGACAGGGACTTTCTCTATGGAGGTGAAGAAGACAGTGGATAGAGGGGTGAGGCTGCAGATAAAGATGTTTAGTGTCTCCCTATCAGATGAGGGTTGTTCTCTCTCTTGTCTCAAGACTAAAGGAGCAAATCTCATCTGCACTTCTTTTGCTCCTCTTTTAGAGACGTGTCCTGAAGATGCACAATGACTATTACTACACTGACATCAAAGGAACACCATTCAGGTGGAGGAAAAGTCTTATTACGTTCCCAAAACGACTTTCTGTCAGTTTATGTCTTGGTTGCAGTTAAACGTGGACTCTCTGCTCAATTCTCCCCCCTGTTTGCGTGTCCAGTGTCGGCGTGGCTCTCTCCAGAGGTCACGGAAAGTACTTCTTCAGAGGAAATGTATCAGTTGAAGCTGGTATGTCACTTCAGCTCTGTCAGTTACTCTATTAACAAAGGCCCGAATGCAGTGAGATGCATGTCACTCTGACCTGCTTGTTTGGGAGGGCTTATTGTATCAGTCTTCTCAGGCTGGCATTGCTGAAGCGTTACTGACTTGTGTTTTTCAGGGCTCCGTGATCTGGAACAGCCAGATGTCGCCCTGGCAGATGAATGGTAACATTGGGGTTATGGAAGTGGGCATTCATGCGTTATGTAGGTTATCCCTCTGCGTTCATCAGGGATGTTGGGGCCTGTGATGTAACAGTGTGGCTCTGTTTGGACCACAGGACTTACTGCAACACAGAGGAGCAGCACGAGCACCGTCACCTGACCCAGATTCAAGCCATCAAGCTCTTCATGACTGGCCGCAGACCACACCTCAAATGTAAGAGACATCTGAGTCCGACCTGAAAGAATTAGACCACTTGGAGCCTGTTTTATCTGTTAGAACAGATATTTTCGGTCATAAGGATCTGTAGTTGTTGATCAGGTCTTTAAAATAGTCCGCAACATTTTGCAGGTGACAGGGAGCTGATCCAGGAGGTGTTATTTGATGCTGTGGTCACTGCTCCTCTGGAGGCCTACTGGACTGGGCTGGCCCTCAACAAGTCAGAGTAAGAGCATTTTGGCACCACTTTATATTCTCTTGTCACTTCAGGCCTAAGTGTTAAGAAGTCATTGGGGGTTTTCTAATAAACCCCTAAATCAGTAAATGTTGGGAAGTCATCTGTAATTATGAATGTTAGAAAATCATTCACGAAAGGTTTTTAAAATAATCCACAATAATGCAACCTAAAAATATTCTTCTGTATGTTTTATATGATCTATAGAAAGTGGCACCCACATTTTTTAAAGAGACATTGGAACCAAATCTGTTTACCATTAATGATCCCTTCATGGTTTGTAGCTTTTCAAGTCTGAAAACAATACTCACATGCCCTTATAAATAACCCTGATTCCAAAAAGTTGGGCTGCAGTTTTACAAAGTGTTCCTGAGCCCATGTAGTAACATCTTTTATACATTCATGTTTTCACAAAGTGGTAAACCTCCCTTCATCCTCGCTTGTGATCGACTGAGCCTTTCCAGGATGCCCCTTTCATAACCAATCATGAAACTGTCACCTGTTACTAATGAACCTGTTTACCTGTGGAATGTTCCAAACAGGTGTTTTTGGAGCATTCCACATCTTTCCCAGTCTTTAGTTGATCCTGTCCCAATTTGTTTGAAACGTGTTGCTGCATCAAATTCAGAATAAGCAGATATTTACATAATTCAATGAAGTTGATGAGGTGAAACATTAAATATATTGTCTTCGTACTGTTTTCATTTGATTATACGTCAAAAAGGAATAGAAAATTCTCTTTCTATTTATGCCTTAAAGCTTCCCAACGTTTTTTGGAATTGAGGTTATACGTTCAGAACAGTGTTGGTTGCTTTAACTATCTCTCCTGTACACACTGTAAACAGATCCCTTCTTAAAGCAATTTCAAGGCAAGAGACAACGGTAAAAAAACAAAATCCAGAGGCCTTGTTTCATGCAAAAATGCATTTTACAGTTCAGGTGGAGCTAATGTGAGGCTTCATCAGTTACCCAAATCAAGTGTGTATCTTCCAAAGTTACAGTCTTTTCAGGATGAATTTTCCTCTTTGTGCTCACCCACACACAGCTTGTACTCCTCTTGCAGTGCAGTGGTGCAGGGACAGCTACACAGAGAGGGAATTTTGTACTTAAAAGACCATAACATCAGAAGATACACACTTGATTTGTTTAACTCAATCTGCTGAAGCCTCATATTAGCTTCGGCTGCACTTAAGAGCTCATTTTTGCTCTAGATGAAAGGACTATGGGTTTAGTCCTACATTACTTTCAATAGAACTATAGTAAGACAGGTTTCTGTTACAGCCAGCATGTACAGGAGGAGCAATCACAGTGACAAAACCAGTTTCAATGCACTTAGACTTCTGCTTTAACACGCCTTCACAGTTCACTTTAATGAGCAGAATCGTGGTCACACTGCATGGACACATTTAGATTGTTCTACATCATGCTAACAAAAGAAAAATCTAAATTATACGCGGCTGCACAGATGTGTTTATGTGGCACTGCTCTGCATGATACCCACAGGAACTCAGACAAAGGAGTGGAGATTGCTTTCCTGGGTACACGAACTGGCCTGTCGAGAACCAACCTGTTTGTACCCGCCGACCAGCTCTCCAATCAGTGAGTGCCGCTTCTGGACGTCTCTCTAATCATTACTTACAGCACGAGGCGCCGTCGTGATTGCGCTTGATGAATCTGATCCCTCACTCCTCACCTCAGATTAATTCTCTGTGCCTCCTCAGAGACTTCCTGACAGCCGAGGACAAGGAGGGTGTGTTTAATGCTGATCACTTCCCTCTGTGGTACAAGAGAGCAGCAGAGCAGGTCCCCGGTACATTTGTCTACTCCATCCCCTTCAGCACAGGTATGCACAACAAAACCACAGATCAGAGATTGTAGCTCTCCTGTGCAGTGCAGGAGAAAACTTCCCTCAGCCCACACATTCATCTATTGCTTCTGAGTGATCTGCATCGTACAATATACAAGTCGCTCTTAACTGACTTCAATTACTGAGTGCATTTTATAAGGCACTTTTTGGAAATCCATCCATAGCTTTAGTCATCCAGCATTTAACATCTTAATCAGTCTTTTTCTATGTCCCTCATCCTGTTATGGATTGTGGCTTTTACTGGTTTTCACTGATAGGAAGTGCAGCACAGCTCACCTCCCTCACAGCTTTTGTGCAGTTAATGTGGCCCACGTTCAGCCTGCTGGCCTGAGGAGGGACCATTCAGCTTCGCTCTCCATGACATTTACCATCTTTCCTCTGTTAATGATGACTGCATCGGCTCGGGCTTTGCCATCATAACCTAAAATGTCCAATCACAGCACCCATTTCAGAATTATCAGTCATCTGGCTGTAGAAAAAGCTCTGACTGAACTCCTTTAATGCAAAGAAATGCACTGGTACTGCGGTTTCTGTTGGGCCTGCCGACTGAGGCTGCTGAGCAAAGGGCACCATCTAGTGAGCAGGAAGTGTAATCAAACGACTTGTAATTCATCCTCTGCTCTTCCTCTCCAGCTTTGGAAAACAAGAGTGTGGTTTTGGCCAGCACAGCAATTCAGCTCCTTGATGACAGAAAGTCTCCCATCGTTGCAGGTAACAACCTCTAAACCATCTTCATGTCATTATTATCTTCATGTTTATGCTTATTTTTGGATATTGCGCGGTCTCTCATGTGCTCGGTCTTGTGCTCAGCTGTTGGGATCCAGATGAAGCTGGAGTTCTTTCAGAGGAAGTTCTGGACGGCCTGCAGACAGGTAACTACTCAACAACACAAAACGAGCTCCCTGATTGGGTGTGAAGCTAAACTACTTGTGTTTTGTGCTCAGTGTACAGCTCTGGACGGAAAATGTAGCATTAGCTGCGATAACGAGGTAAGAACATAAGTCTTTGCTTTGTGTATTCTTCTCAGGTTCATTTGTTAACATACTGTTTTTATTCACCCTCCTCACAGGATATTAACTGTTATCTCATTGACAACAATGGCTTCATTCTTGTCACAGAGGAGCAATCTCAGGTACTGTTTGCATGTTTGTTTATACATGTTTACAACTATGAACAAAATAATGGAAACACATAAACATATCCATTAAATGTTTTCCCAGAAGACTCAAGCATGTGTTTAGAGCAACACTGGACCATTCTTCCAAAAAGGAAAGTTGTAAGATCTTGAAGAAAATAGGATGAAACATAGGGAACGGTGGTGAAGTCTACTTTGTATTTTGCGCTTCAGAACATCCCACAGAGATTGAGTAAATGTTTAGGTTTGATGATGTAAGTGGTCACACACTGTACCACAGTATCCACCCTAACTGTACAAAACGTCGGTGTAGTTTTGTTAATTGTGTGTCCAGTGGTGGAATGTAACTAAGTACATATTACTGTACTTAACAGCAACTGAGGTACTTATACTTTACTTGAGAATTTCCATGTTATGCAATGTTATACTTCTACAATACATCTCAAAGGTGAATATTTTACTTTTTACTATGCACATTTGTCTGGCAGCTGAAGGTACTTTTCAGATTGCAGTTGTTCATACATTTTCTGCAACTGAGAACCATGTATCTCCATGTTTGGTGATTTTGAATGTTTCTGATTAACTGAAGGATTAAATGGGTTGAGAAAATTCTCCTACTTCTTAATGTAGATAAACACTTTAAAAACCCTCTTGGATTAATTGGAAAGTGCATCGTCACAAAGCTGAAAACAGGGCTGTTTTTCGGAGCTCATGAAAAGTTGACCTTTTTTGGAGATAGCTGGTTTTCACAGGGCAGCAACACTACAAATAAATGATGATCTTATAGAATATGATGCACAGCTGTAGGTTAAACTAAAACAGTGGTTAAAATGAGGTCTACATCAGTAAAATTTAAATTAGTTTAAATTAGAAAAATTTTTAATTCTCAATTAGTTGCACACCCTTAACTGATCACTTAATTGGATGTTCCAGTTATTTTGTCCACCCAGTGTGTGTGTGTTAAGCTATGTGCTTGTGTGCTTTGACACAACTTCTCTCTCAGACAGGGCTCTTCTTTGGAGAGGTGGAGGGTGCTGTTATGAACAAACTTCTCCAAATGGGGTCCTTCAAAAGGTCTGAGACACGATACAACATTCCCCCCGAGCCCTGCACTGCTACATTAAACCTTGTTGTGATGCGTGTCATGTTTGCTGCTCCGTGTGTGTTGCAGGATCACGCTGTATGATTACCAGGCCCTTTGCAAAGAGTACGCCGGGAGCAGCGACAGTGCACGCACTCTATCAGACGTGAGTGACAGAACATCAGCTGGTGGATATGTGGTACACCACTGTACATCTGCATTTGTATGACCTGAGTCAAAATCAGCAGCGTAGATACCTTTTTCAGGGTTTGTGATGACACTGTGTGTAACATCAGCATACTGTAGGGACTCAAAATGAACTGAGACACTGAAACAACCTTAAACATGATTTCATTTTTGCATACAGATTCTAACATTATGTGTTTTTCTCTCTCTTCCAGCCCTTCTCCGTTGTTAAGTGGCTTCTGACTGAACTTGTTATGTAAGAGAAACACAAAAAATGTTACAGATATGATGTTCATAATGTGGGAATGCTTCGTAATGACAGTATATCAATTAAAATTATTGTTATTGATAGGAACAACAGTAAGTTTTAAAATATCATTGGTTTCATCAGTTTAATAACTCAGCTAAAATTACATTTACATGTTACATCCTATCTACTGTCTGCTGATATTAATAACCCAGCATGTCAACCAGTAACCAGCAGACACTGTTAATGGTTACTTAAGACTTGTTATGTTTGGTTTATGTTC
Organism: Chaetodon auriga; assembly: GCF_051107435.1. Taxonomy (NCBI): domain Eukaryota; kingdom Metazoa; phylum Chordata; class Actinopteri; order Chaetodontiformes; family Chaetodontidae; genus Chaetodon; species Chaetodon auriga. The sequence goes on along the minus strand of NC_135075.1, from coordinate 16,722,487 downwards.
TTAAATGGTAATAATGTCTTCATTAAATATTTATACTCTTTTATCAAGACATTAAGCTTTAGGTAGTGCATATCCTTGTGTTCACTCATATTAATAGCTATTTTCTCAAAACTGTCACTGGAAACATTTGCTTCAATATGACATTTGTCTGTTTTTTTCTCTAAAGTTTTCTGCTAGAATTTAACCTGTACAGCTGGTGGAACGTGGATCTTTCAGTCACAGGTAACTGTGGTTGATAAATATATGTTCCAGGCATGGAGGTGTGAGAGCGAGAGAGAGAGAGTGTGATTGAAAGCTGGAAATCTTCTCTGTGTATCTGCGGCTTTGTCAGCTTCTGCCAGTCACTTAAACTTGCTTTGTCACACATTCAGCTCAGAGATCTCGGGGTAAAACCATGATGGTGCCATGTGACACAGAGTACCCTGCCTTTGTCTCTGAACGCACCATCAAAGAAACAACAGGAAACATCGACTGTGAGGGCTGTATCAGGTACTGCTTTAGGCTTCTTAAAATAGTTCATAGTATCTCTCTATATTCAACAGTAGATGTCCAGTCTGCTACTATTCACTGTAACATTTTAACTCTGGTCACTGTCTCTGTTTGGGCTGCAGATCTTTTGTCATACAGCAGATTCCCAGCAGCAACCTCTTCATGGTTGTTGTGGACAATAAGTGTGACTGCAGCAGTGCTCCTCCAGTAACCATGGACCCCATTGAGATCATGTATATCCTTTCTAGATAAACCACAAATGTTTGATATGTGCTTTTTTTCAGCTCATGAGTAGTTAGATCATGAGAACACTTACTGACAGTGAGAATTATTTCATTTCCTCTTTAGAGTTAATTTTATAACCACCTAAGTCTTCAGTTTCATGTCGGGCTAAATGAGTTGTGTGTGTGATCTGAACTTGTAACCAAGTCCTGGTGATGTATTTACACCCTTGACACCTTTGAACACAATGAGTCACTAAAATGTGACAGACTGAAGTTTCAGAAGGACAGGAAGAAGCCTGAATCATGTCATCCGTTCCACCCTGAGGTATGAGACTGTGTGTTTGTCTGCATACAAGTGCAAGTCAACAAAACTCCAACTTGTCTTTGCTTTTTGAGTTATGCATGAATTAATATGTATAACATATAAGATGTTAATTAGCTAGAGGTGCAAACCAGGCTAGTGGTTTCCCCCTGCTTCCAGTCTACATGCTAAGCTAAGCTAACTGGTTGCTGTATCTTCCAGTTGTGGAAACCAGTTGCAATGCTTTATTCATCCATGAGGAGGAGCAGTGATCATGAAAGCTCAAACCATTTACTGCCATGAGACTGCTGCAGTTTGCCCTTTCTAATGTAAGTTTTGGCAGCCAAAGAGGCTCCAGCTGGGGGCAGCAATTGAGAGTGGCTGGGCTGTAATGATGCTGCAGTGTTCCCAGATCTCAGTAGTCACTTTTATTTGTATGGTGTTATCATGATCAATCGAAATGAGAGTCAAAGCAATGAGATTAAGATCCACAGCTCACATCTATTAGCTTCCACTATTGTCTTTTCCAAACAGTACAAGTTGTATCCACCCCGTTGATATTCATATCATACCCTGATGACTGTGTCCTGTGCAGGAAAATGCCATGGAGTGTGGTTCAGCAACATGCCTGTCCAGTCGTCTAACAGCAGCTCTGCTCCCTCTGATAGCGGCGACCATCAGCAGGTGACCATTAGTGGCAGAACTGGACTTCAGTAAGGACTAAATCAACAAGATGAAGCTTATAAACACATAGAGAACATTCAGAAATGAATTTGCTCATACCTCTGCAAAAGGCAGCGCTCTACTCAGAAAAAATCTTTATCTGTAGCACTGAGACTCACATCCATTAATGCAGAAAACATAAATGATGTGGTGCAGCAAAAGAAAATGAGACTAATGGGAGTGCTTGGTGACGTTGCTCAGAGCATCAGACCACTGACAGTTTGCCATATTGTCCTGAATGTGTGCTGAGATGAGATGAGATGAGATGAGAGAAAGAAATGCAGTATGTTAACAGTAAAAACAAAGAGTACAGCCATTGCTTGTCAAAGAAGGAGTGCAGGTGTTTCTTGTCAAAGTATAAAACAGGTCCTTTGTGACTGTAAGACATTAAATGTGTTTGTTTATTTGTTGTTGGGAAAAAAATGAAGGCTTATGCAAAAGTCTGCAGAATGTAAAATGCACTTTTTGTCGTATGTGAAAATAATGCAGAACGGCTCATATTTTTGGCAGTAAATGGCCAAAAACAAGCGACAGTGCCATCGTAGTTTTCTTCCTTCCAATAGTTTAAGTTTATTTTACAACCAAATTCTGTTTGATGTTATAATATGGATCATGTAAAATACCTGAGAGGAAACGGAACATTTGAACTTGCTTTATTCTGCCAGTTTCTTCTTGTTTTAAAGCAGAAGACATTTCAGACAAGCTATAGATGCATGAGGAAGATGACAGAATGATACATCCATCCAGTCATAATTTGTCAAGGTGACCACAGACTCCTAATCACATGTTTAAGAAAGCTGATGAATAAATACAAAGAAATATTGTCGTTCCTTTAGCTGTTGTGTCCGTTTCCATCTGTGTGTGTGTGTGTGTGTGTGTGTGTGTGTGTGTGTGTGTGTGTGTGTGTGTGTGTTGAGATCAATTTTGATCTAAAAGCTAAACTGAAATGCCGGAACCCATGCAGTGTTTTGTATGTCATAAACCACAGCTTTAGTATTGGATCTGGCTGTAAAACTTGGAAAACATTGGTTTGGTCTGGAAAAAAGATGTTGCAGCAGTCTAACATCAGTCTAGATTATAGTAGTCGACTTTAAACAACTTTACATTTCTAACAGTTCTTTGCTGGGCTGTCTCATCTTTATACAGTACAGACAGTTTCAGTGTGTCTGCAAGGTGCTGTACACCATGTCCTTCTGGGCTGAAGCAGCTGGTTCCTCAGAGATGGTGGAGTACAAATGGCATGTGTCATACTGGGAATAGAAAAAAAACATCTGTAGCATCTATTAATATATATGACAAATACATTAAACATTGTACCTCATGTCAGACTTACGTTCTCATTTTCAGACTCCTGCCTTTTCACTTCCTCAGAATCTGTTTGTGACAAAGACAAAATAAAATGAACCAGCAGTTAAGAGACCAATTCTATAACATCTCTTCTCATATAATATTCTGACCACATGTGAAAAAGAGTCTTCAACACAAGCAGGGGGTTTGTTTTTGTCTCAGTGGAGCGGTAGTCTCTCACACGTGTGGTTTACTTGCAGTTTCTTAATGTAGGTCTTGCAGGTCCTGCGTGTTTGTTTAATGCTGTTGATTTCTACAATAGTTATTTTTAGTGGCTTTGAGCTTTGTGAACTCTGCTCAGCTGATAGATATGCACCTGTGTCAAGTGTTGAAATGAAAATGTCGCACACAACAAGGAAAATCAGGCAAAGACCCAAATGCAGAGTATGAAGTTGGACAATGATGGTGATCAACAGGCAGACGTCTGATGTACAATGATACAATTTCAGCCCTCCAAGTGAGTACCTTCTCGAGCTTACATATATTTGATCTTAAAACGAAGTATTAAAAAAATTATGGGGAGTGGTTTTGATTTTTGTCATCAGTATTAAACAGTTCAAGTGAACACCCATATAAACACACATTCTGACTTTATCAAAGAAATTAACACAGTTCTCACCAGCTCTTCTTTTGTTCCAGAAAACTGCTGAAATCATTACAAAAATGCCCATAGTTACTCCACAACCAGCCACGGCGACTAGAAACCACCACCGTCTCCACTTTTCTGCTGTGAGACACCAGCCATAAATAAGCAACCAGAAAGTCATAAAGTGCCAGATTGCTTCTCACAACATTAAAACCAAAAAGCAGGAAGATATAAAACTAACTGAAAGTATTGCTTTGTTACTGATATAAGGTAATTGATTAAATTATAAACATCATTTAATCTCTGTGAGCAAGTTGAGGGCATGATAAGAATTAAAATGACTCAAAAGGTATTAAATATGGAATTTCTTTTCACAATGGCAGTATACAGTGTGTGTCTACTAAAGGTGAGACAGTAAGTATTTCCATCTTTAAAATAGAAAACTTCTTCAAATTTTATATCATGTCTAACCGTTTCTGAAGATAACTTGCTAAATGTGTCAAGTTTCCAAAAGAAAAACGTACAAACGACAAGTGACTATGTCACTGTAGACTGTTTTCTCATGCTAATGTCAGGATATGCAGTACTGCATGTGTGAGGAATTCACTCACCTGAAGCTGTATTCAGAGGGGCTGCAGAAAGGGAGCCATCTTTAATGCCAGGAATACTAACACTCGAACCTAGTAAGTGCACAGCCACAAACATTTTTAAAACATCTACAGCAAAGCATTTTGATGTAATGCTAAGAATCTTTAATTCTTCACCAGATTTTGGATTCATGGAGATCATACTATCTGTTTCTTGAAGGCACAAAAACATATCAACATTAAAACTATATATAGCATTTAGTCTGTAAATGGTTACTCTAAACATATTAAATGTTTTACATGTGCATCAACATTATCATGTGAGTGACCAATGTCACATGTAAAGTTACCTGATGTCAGTTTTACAGGAGTGGAAGCGCTCCACCTGTTATCAGTCAGACCTGGTGGATAAAAAGATGAAGACCTCCTCAGGCTGAGATACTGAAGTGCTGTATGTAATGATGTTCTGGCTGCTATTCTATTTCTCTATATATAAAGCCTCTGGTCGTACTAAGTGTTGGTATTGTTGGGGTCCTGCTCGACTCCTTCTCCATGATACCTACAATAAGAGAAGACACATCTGGGATGACATTTCCTGTGTGGATAAATAAATTAATGTTTCTGTAGTCTGATTATTTGTGTATTTCTATTTTGTATGTTTTTAGTATGGACCCCAGTTCATAATAAGCATACAGTTGCAATCAAAACTATGAAACCCCCATTGCATATTAGGCTTATTGGCAGAATATACAATTTCTCAGCTGTTTGCAATAAGAAAATTACACAAGAACTTTTTAAGTAGTTCAATGAAACAAATATTACAAGGGTTCAGATAGAAGTTCAACACAAAATGCTACTTTTAATGATCACTGCAGTCTCAAAATTATTCAACCCCTTCTTGACAAGCATCTTCAATACTTAGTAGAGCACCCTTTTGGGGTTAGGATTAGGGTTAGTTATGGTTAGCTGTTATGACCTGTTGCAAACATGATGCATAACCACACACCAGCTTCTGACAGCTTTACTGAGGAATCTTAGCCCATTCCTCACGGGCAATGGCCTCCAGTTCAGTAATATTCTTGGGTGTGGGTTGTGCAACCGCCTTCTTCAAATCCCACCAGAGATTTTCTATGGGGTTCAAGTCAGACGACTGTCATGGCCACTCTAGAATCTTCCATTTCTTCTTCTGAAACCAAGCCTTGGTGGACTTTGAGGCATGCCTGGGATCATTGTCCTGTTGGAAGGTCCAATGACGCCCAAGCTTCAGCTTCCTCACAGACTACATGACATTTTTTCCTATGATTTCCTGAAACTTGACTAAATTCATCGTGCCCTCCACACGCTGCAGGTTTCCAGCCCCAGAGAATCACTAAGCCACCGCCATGCTTCACTGTAGGGGTGTTCTTTTCAGCATATGCTTCATTCTTCTTCCTCTAGACATACCGCTGTTCCATAGGCCCGAAAAGTTCCAGTTTGTTTCATCATATTACGCTCAATACGCATCAAGCGTATTGAGTGTATGGAGCCGACTCTTGTGCTTTTGGGTCAGTAGCGGTGTGTCCGGTGGTGTGTCTGGGCATGGAGCCCTTCAGTGTTTAGTATGCACCTTACTGTGCAAACTGAAACCTCAGTGCCTGCTGCCACCAAGTCTTGCTGCAGGTGTTTTGCAATCACGCAAGGGTTTTTGACCATTTACCTCCTCAGGAACCTGGTGGCAGCCGCTGATAGTTTCCTCTTTCTGCCACGTCCAGATAGTGTAGCCACTGTTTCTTTAACTTCAAACTTACAAACGATGCTTCCAACTGTATCTCTAGGAACATTCAGAGCTTTTGCCATCTTTTTGTATCCTTTTCCTTGTTTGTCCAAGGCAATGATCTCTTCTCTGAACTATTTGGACAATTCTTTTGACTTAGTCATAGGTCTAAGATGCAATCAAACGTCAATCTCAACAGACTCCTAGCCAGCTAGTCCAGGTATTTATGTGTTCTATCTCAAGCACACCTGAACTAATGAAGCCCTTGATTAGTTGCACTAAGTGTGCTTGAAACAGGGGGCTGGGTCATTTTGATGAGTTGCATCAGGTGTGCTTGAGACAGGGGGTTGAATAATTTTGGCTGTAGTAGTGATTAAAAGATGCATTTTGTGTTGAATTTGGATAAAAACCATGGTAATATTAGTTTTATTAAACTATTTCAACTGTTCTTGTCTACTTTGTTTATTACAAACAGCTGAAGAATTGTACATTTTGCCAATAAGCCTATTATGAAATGGGGGTGAATAATTTTAATTGCAACTGTATATATGTATGCTCACTGCATATTGATTTAATTCTGAAGTGACAAATTTTTCAAATAACATGAAATTAAAAAGACTCAAAGGTGCAATCATTCTATAAAGTGTACATAATTTACACTTTGGCAATTGGCTTCATTAATACATCTTATTCTAAGTTTCACCGGATGTGTTATGTCACATACAGTAAAGGTACTGTAGCACGTGTATTCATGTCTTCTCTCACTTACCAGTCAAGCTGCATCCATCACTACGAGGAGACAAAGAGTTTGGTTCACGTCCCAAACTGTAATCACAGCTGGCATCCCTTTGTTCAATTAGACGTACACAATTCAGGAAATCATCGATTGTGACATTAAACTGGCAGAACCACTGTTTGGTTTGTGTGGTTCTTTTCGGGTTGATAGTGGTTGTTACAACTGGATCACTTGCTTCCCCAAAGTACAGGTTACATCTCGTATCATGATGAGCAGATTCAGGCAGAGAGCAAGTAAAGAGAACGGAGTCACCATGAAAATGCTGAGCACTCATCTGTGGTTTTAGACCTATGAGAAGATGAACAAAAATTCAATACACATAACGTACGAGTCTGCTGTCAAGCAAACTTATGTCTGTGGTTTCAAACGGGGTGGAAATTCACAGAAAGCCCACTGTGATAAAAACACCACAGACATAATGCTAAAATCATAAGCCTGTGTGTCATCTGATATGTTCCTGATATGTTGCATAATAATGTAAAGATGTGTAGTCTGTTATTTCTGAGAATACCAAATTTTCTGACACAATAAAACAATTTATCAAACTAACAAAAATCATATGTGCATCACCTTTGCCCACAGGTGGCATTTCAGTGGGAATGGAGGTTGTTAATTCAAAGTTTATCCCTTCATTTTGGTTTGGAACCCCTGAAGACAAATTCATACATGAAATGTAACAACACACCACTTTTCTTTTACTGATACTGTAACAAGACAAAATAATTTGAGCAGAAACAGTCACTCACTTTCATTGTGTATAGAGACGGAGGATGTGTCACTGTGTGGAGATGTAGAATTTAACTCTCCAAACTTTACAGTGTAATAACATTTCACTTGAACCTCAGCAGGTGAACTCTGATGTGGCATCCACAGCAGATCAGTTCCTGTCAGTGTCTGCAGACAAGAGGAGTCTCCAACATTTCCTTTGCTTACAGTGTAGAAAAAACACTGAGACACAGAAATAGACAATGGAGTCTGACAGTTCAGTGTGACTGACTCTGTCTCTGTGATCATCGATGGATTCACGGTCAGTTTAGGTGGTGGAAGAAGAGCTGAAAATTTTAGCACATGTTGGATTAAACAACTGATATTTGAATCTATTTAAACAACATTTCCAATGATACATTTATAATGGCAGAGAAGAATCATTGAAAATCTTCAAGCACATCGTCTGACAGCCTGACCTCCATGTCGAGGACGACTGTGCTGTTTGAACTCATACTGTAGCAAGTTACTAAAATATTCAGAAAAGCAGTGTTCACTCACTGTATATGATGATGGAGGATGTGTCACTGTGTGGAGATGGAGAATTTAACTCTCCAACCTTTACAGTGTAAAAACACTTGACCTCTACCTTAGCAGGTAAACTTTGACTTGTCATCCACAGCAGATCAGTTCCTGTCAGTGTCTGCTGACAAGAGAAGCCTCTGGGAGTTTCTTCTCTTACAGTGTAGAAAAAACACTGAGACACAGAAACAGACGATAGAGTCTGACAGTTCAGTGTGACTGAGTCTGTCTCTGTGATCACCGCTGGATACACAGTCAGTTCAGGTGGAAGAAGAGCTGAAAAATTAAGCATATATTGAATTAAGTTAATGAAGTTTAAATGAATAATAAAAAAAAAAACATTCTAGGTAATAAATTTATAATGGCAGAGGATGCCCACTGAAAGTCTTCTAACTGCCATGATGAGAGCCACTTTGTTATTTGTACTTATACTGTAATGTAAGTGTTTGTCCAGAGCAGTAGTGTGTACTCACTGCGTATGATGATGGAGGATGTGTCACTGTCTGGAGACTGAAACACTGTGCCTCCAGGCTTTGCAGTGTAAAAACACATCACTTTAACCTCAGCAGGTGATCGTTGATGTGCCATCTTCAGCAGATCAGTTCCTGTCAGTGTCTGCAGACAAGAGAAGCTTTTGGCAGGTTCTCCTCTTACAGTGTAGAAAAAACACTGAGACACAGAAACAGATGATGGAGTCTGACAGTTCAGTGTGACTGAATCTGTCTCCGTGATCACTGGTGGATTCACTGTCAGTTTAGGTGGAAGAAGAACTGAAAAAATAAGCACATGTTGGAGTAAACAGCTGATATTTTAATTTAACAACAATTTCCAATGATACATTTATAATGGCAGAGAAGAATCATTGAAAATCTTCAAGCACATCGTCTGACAGCCTGACCTCCATGTCGAGGACAACCATGCTGTTTGAGCTCATACTGTAGCAAGTTACTGAAGTATTCATAAAAGCAGTGTTCACTCACTGCATATGATGATGGAGGATGTGTCACTGTGTGGAGATGGAGAATTTAACTCTCCAACCTTTACAGTGTAATAACATTTCACTTGAACCTCAGCAGGTGAACTCTGGCGTGTCATCCACAGCAGATCAGTTCCTGTTAGTGTCTGCTGACAAGAGAAGCCTCTGGGAGTTTCTTCTCTTACAGTGTAGAAATAACACTGAGACACAGAAACAGACGATGGAGTCTGACAGTTCAGTGTGACTGAGTCTGTCTCTGTGATCATCGATGGATTCACTGTCAGTTTAGGTGGAGGAAGAAGAGCTGAAAATTTGGAGGTAAACATGTGTTATTTCACATACATAACAGCTGCATTAATATGATAATATTCCCATGGAAAAATTGTACTTAAATATCAAGGTAAAGTGAAGTAAAGAAAAGCATACCGTGCAAGCAAACCTTGTAGTCAAATTAATACTATAATAAACCTCCAACACTGTGATAACAGCAGAGCAACACATGAAAGATCAGACACTGACCTTGTGTTTGAATCTTGTGAAAGGAATCTGTTGGAAATACAATGTGTTCACACAGTAAACAGATGTAATAATAACACACTGATACCTTCAACAAAATATAGAAAGATTGAAACTCCACCTCATGTTTAATTCTGTCCATCAGAGGTAGAAGTCAAGATCAAGATACAAAATAACAACACTGAGTGACAAAAGAGGAAATAACAACTCACAAAGCATGAAATCAACTCATCAAACATGAAAAAGATAAAACATATGTGTTGTTTGGTAGAACATGATGACACACAATGGCTGACATGACGTTAATGTCATGTTTGAACCTGTGTGAACCTGCAGTGGTTTGTAACAACCGACATTAATAATGAAAGAATCTATCAAAAGTTTAACTTACACATGAGGATGACAAACAACAGGCCTCCAGCCATGATGAAGCTGAACACTGAGACTGTCCGTTATGGAAGATACTTGTCTGTCTGATTACACAGACACTGACATGCTTAAGTATAATTTTGCGCTTGTGAGCGTGTTCTCAGACAAACCACAAGTATCATCAGAGGTGAATCACATTAACAGACAGGCCCCAGAAATACACACACGCAGCATCCTTTTTAAAGCACCAAGTGTGTGTGGGTTATGTAGATCAAATCAACCACGTTGGAGGCTGAACTCTGCAGAAAGATGTTGGTCTTTGCTGTTGCTTTGCTGTTGTTTCTCCCAGACACACAGCAGTTTTGTTTCAGTTTTGCCATTTGCCTGTTTTCTTAATATGAGTGAAGATGAACATTTTACTTTACTTGCCTGATCTATATTATGACACATCGGACAGTTGTGCGCCTCAGATCTACTCTGTCTCCTCCTCCTGGTGAGTTTGAGTTCCCAGAAAAATATAAAGGCAAAAACAAGACAGCAGTAGAGATAAAAGTACAAAACCACTGAAGAGTACTGAGGCAAATACAGTGAGTTTGTAGTGCAAGAACAGATAGCAGTCGATTGTACTTTACTCTTTTTATGAAGTGAGTTGTGCTTTGGTGGGGCAGAGGGGAGAGGGGCGAGCATGGGGAGAGAGTTCAGCATCATGACAGCACTGTGGATGAAGCTGTTTCTCCAGTTGGTGGAGCTCACATGTTGAGTTGAGTCGCTGTGTTCACTATGCGCAGAGTCTTTGGTTGGAGGCCGTGCTGCTACCATACCATACAGGGCAGGAAACTTGAAATGCATGTGCACTGCCAAGCATCTGAAGTCTCACCAGGGCAAGTGGGCCCTGTTTTTCAACTGTTTCACCTCACTCCTTCCTTCTCACCTGGTTCCAAGAATGCAAAACCAGATGCCTTTTCTCACCAGTTTCAGTCAGAGGTCAAGACTCCCTTCCCACTGCTTGCGTCACTGGAGCAGACACCTTGGGAGTCAATCGAAAGGTAAAGCACTCTAATTCAGGACACCCTGTAGTGGTTGTCTCGGTAAATGCTTTATGGTCTCAGTTCATATTTGGTCCTCCTGTGGGGACCTTCCGTCTGCCTGGCCTCAACTGCACTGTGACTCTCCTTCATCAAGGTTACTGGTGATCTTCTATGACGTAGGACACTATGTTCTCAACTCAAAGATTCTCCACCAGGCTTTTGGAGGACGCTGGCTGTTCCTTATTGGCCCTGGTCTCATATCTCGTCAGCTCTCCTCTGATTATGATCTGGTCATCCTCAGTGTTGCTGACCAGTTATCGAAGACTTCACGTTCTATTCCTCTGCCTAAGTGGTCCACTGCTAAAGATACTTGCTGAACTTATACTCCAGTGTTTGACAAGGTACCTCAATTCACCTTTCGTTTTGCTGTCTCCTGGGTGCCACTGTCAGTCTCTCTTCTGGATTTCACCAAGTCCAACAGACAGACAAAACATATGAACGCATGTGGAGATGGAAACGACGCTTTGGTACATTTCCTCCTAAAACCCTGCCTCCTGCTCCAAATAGTTTCAGTGGGTCAAATATGCACATAACATCCTTTCCAAGTCATCCTCCGGTCTATCTCGCTTCCAGTGCTCAGATGGCTGCCAACCACCTCTTTCTCCATACACACACGAGCTTCACTAAAAGTTATTTCTTGAAAACGTCTCATTTTTGTATTGAAGTTCATGATCTGCTCCAGTAAACATGCATTCATTAACTATGTTAGTCCTGAACATTTCACCATTTGGCATCTATATATTATGATGCACAAGTTGTGTGTTCTTCTTCACTTCAGTAAAATGTCCCTTTGGCTGAATTGATGGTTTTAATCGATTAAATTAAATTAATTACATTTTATCTTAAAACCACTGTTTCCTTGCATACAGCAGCGCTTGACTTTTTCTCTTTTGTGGCTTCCCATCTCTGTCATTGTGTGATAAATCCTTCGTTTCAGTTGGTTGTCCATGTGTTTTTTGTGTATATGAGTTGTATAAATTTGTGTAAATGGAAGGGACATGCGTGAATCACTCCTCTTATGTAAAGCTCTTTGGTACAAACATGTTTCAACATAAACCTGAAGTTCAACTTTTTAGATTAATGAGACTTTAAAAGTTGTGTACAATAGTTTTATTATTCATTGCAACACATGACACAGGTTATCTTTTGACCTAACTTCTCTTTCTATCAATTCAACGAGGTTCAGTTAAACTCTGACTTCAGTCTAATGTCTGCTCTCTGAGAAAATGATGGAAATGATAGAAACAACCTGAACATAAGAAAGCAGAGTGAAAAAGATGCAATGCTTGTGTTTCAAATTGACGTTGGAGTGCTGAACACTGTATCTCTGTGGACTGATGTAGCTGCACCCTCTGAGGTGCTGCTGATGTCACTCTGTGAAAACAAACATACATGACTCAACTCCCCTCATTTTCATGAATGTACCTATATCATGTTGCACCTGCTCAAATTTTACCAAATATAAAGCATTTTGGCAGAACTGGCACCACCAAGTGGTGAATCAGCCTGTGTAAGATCCTTATGCTACATCCAGGAAGAGGAAAGCAGCTCACCGTTGTTGCATTCATAGGTGACGGTACTGTAGGTTTCATCATAATCCACCTGCAGATTATTTCATAAAATGACAGAGGGAGGGGAGAGTGAGAGCAGATTCTCTGACACAGAATCATCGCTGCATGAAGGAAAACCTTTTAGTAGAAGCAGGAGGTTTGACATCACCACTCTTTTACTGTTGACACTTACTGTGTATTTCCTTCCATCTACAACAGAAGCAGAAGTGGAACTTAACACACTGTACGAGACAATGTAAATGAAACACTGATGTGGAAATTACACTGAAATGAACGTCATACCTTTTGATTTACCAATGATGTTTGTGTCTAATCTAAAGAAACTAAAAGAGGAAAAGTAGAAAAACAGGTATTTGTAATGAGTGTGTCTTCATTATGGAAGAAAACAAAAGCACAATGCACACTTTCAAATGAGTACACTGCATTATTCTCCCCATGATGTGAGAAAAGTGTGAATCTCAGGTTCTGCTGGGAAAACATGAGATGGAGGCTCTCTGACCTGACAGTTGTCACTATTACTCTGCTGATTCACTCATGTCAACAACTATTTTCTGCTGCATCTTGCTCCAGCACCCCATCCTCCTCCTTCTCATGCTTTTTATTGAAGTTTTATCACTTTGTTGGCTTAACGAGGATCTGTTGGGATGAATGTCTACGGCCATCTCTGAATTCTCTTTGCTATAATTTAGAGAAACTCTTAAAATGTGCCAGAGCTGTTATTGTTCCCAGCAGAATTATCGACGCTGCTTCAAGTTTTTGAAACGTCTCTCACAGAATCCTTTCACCAAGTGTTCACGTGCCCTTGAGCAAAGCACTTAATCTACAAGTTCAGAGGCAGTGAGAAGAGGACTGTGTTCTCCTGCACCGCTTCCACAATGAATGTCTGAAACTATGTATAGACATGATGGACAAGAAGATATGTAAGTGGTACTCACTCAAGCCAACTAATGATATTTGAGGAAGAAGATTTTTTACCTCTTGGAGCCACATTTTTCTAGAAAAAGAAAAAAAAGTCACAATAATCCAGTGATTATTGATATCAGGAAGCTTCAAAAATCCATTACTAAACACTGATAATGTCTAATGTAAACTGCCTTTAACTAAAAACATGTAAAGTCATGTGAAATATGTTTCCTGCAGCTGCAGCTGTGTTTTATATTGAACACTCAAACTGTCCAAGTTAAAGTTTTTTTTTTAATTTCTTACCAATCCTGCTTTGAGCAAAGAGAAGTGCCAATCCCACAAACAGGACACCCACAGTCACAGCTGCTCCGATCATCGATATCATCTCCTCTGCATCAAGAGAAGAGGTCATTAACATTAACGTGTCTAACGAGTAAAAACCTGAGAAACAGGAATGTTGATTAACAGGATGAGAGCAAAACCTACAGGCTTATCATGAGGGTGGTGCCAGAGGAAAGAAGAACTGCTCGACATTATTTCTGTCATGCTGTTTTTAGTCATTTACTGTGTGCTGGATTTTATTTAATGGTGACGTCTATTACTATTACTATTACAGTGTTGTAATTTATTGATGACCCACGAGTTAATGATCTAACAATCACACACACAGATCATTTATTTACATTAGCAAAAACCCAAATGATGACAAGTGAAATGAAATCAATCTGTTGTCCACTGAAAAAAATAATAAATAGTATGTCAATTACACAAGTTTCTAAAGATTTGAATAATAGCAAAAAAGTACTGAATTAGGAAAAATTATGTCAATATTTTTATGTAATATTTCAAATTAACAATATTAATTAATAATATACAGTTTATGTGAAGAATGACATGCGTCTCACAAGGAACAAGCTTGCTTTGCTGTCTGGTCGAGCAGCAGGATTTAGTGAGAACGCAGTCAAAAACATTTAGAAACATTCTCAGCAAACTATTTTAACATGTTGATGCACTAATTTAAATGAGGTCTACCTGCTATTTCATCCCCAGATTCTGGACTCATAAGAGTTGTGTGAGCAGAGGTCAAACTACCTGCAGCAGCAACTGAAGACATAAAGACATTGATATGAAAAATGTCAAATATCCAAACATTTTCTAAAAAGTCAGAGAGAATCATTGAGAGCTTGAGTATTTATATCACCTGCTGGTTTCACTGATGTCAGGAAAGTAGAGGCAGAACTACCAGTGTCATGTGATGGACCACCAGTCTGACCTGCTGAATAAACAAAGTAGATTTTAAAACAGTCAATATGAAACATTCACGTTTTATGATTCACTCTTAATATCAGTGAGTTTGGTACCTGATGTGGTTTTCACATGAGTTACAGGAGTGGAAACAACAGGATTGCCTACAGTCGTCTCTGTTAATTTAAAAATAAATAAATAAACTCTTAAAATGATAAATGTATAAGTGATATGTGGTGATTTTGTGGATTGACTTTGAGATGTGTAGCATGTCCTACCTGTTGTTATAGCAAATGTCGGCGTTCTCGGGCTCACACATGTTTCTTTCTCCAAAATATCTACAATAAAAGAAGATGGATCTTTTTCATGTGTGTATAAATAAACCAATATTTATGCATTTAACTTAATTATTTCTACAACTACTTCAGCAGTTATTTTCACAAAACTAAAAACTATGGAACACAGACTGGAGGGTTTTTTAATTAGAATAGTGTGTGTGTGTGTGTGTGTGTGTGTGTGTGTGTGTGTGTGTGTGTGTGTGTGTGTAGATTTTAAATGACATTTAAATTACTCAGATTTGTGAGCATGTATTTGGCAATCAAACGTTTAAAATTCTGATGTCACAGTTAAACTTGACGGAGTTGATGTCTACGATGTGTGACGGTATGGAGGTGCAGTTCACTTAATTTACAAATCTATCAATTTAGATGGTGTTTTTTGTTGCTTTGTTTCTGTTGTTCTGTCAACACGTACTCTCAGAAAATCTGCATTATAAAAACAAAGCTTAAATTGTAGCACGTGTATTCATGTCTTCTGTCACTTACCAGTCAAGCTGTATCCATCGCTACGAGGAGACAAAGAGTTTGGTTCACGTCCCAAACTGTAATCACAGCTGGCATCCCTTTGTTCAACCAGACGTACACGATTCAGGAAATCATTGACTGTGAGGGTAAACTGGCAAAACCACTGTTTGGCTGAAGTTCTTTCCCTCCAGATAGTTGTAGTTACAACTGGATCACTTGCTTCTCCAAAGTACAGGTTACACCTCGTGTCATGATGAGCAGATCCAGGCAGAGAGCAAGTAAAGAGAACGTAGTCACCATGAAAATGCTGAACACTCATCTGTGGTTTTAGACCTGTGAAAAGATTAATGTAAAGTCATTAAATACAAAGCACTGTTCTGCTGTCAAGTACATTTTATTTAACATTTTCAAACAGTGCTCACATTCACAGCAATCCTACTGTTACACCTCAATCACATTTTTAACACTAACACACAAACACTATATGATAACATATGAAAGAATGAGAAAAGCAGTGTTCACTCACTGTGTATGATGATGGAGGATGTGTCACTGTGTAAAGAGGGAGAATTTAACTCTCCAAACTTTACAGTGTAAAAACACTTGACTTCTACCTCAGCAGGTAAACTTTGACTTGTCATCTTCAGCAGATCAGTTCCTGTCAGTGTCTGCAGACAAGAGGAATCTCCGACAGGTCCTCTGCCTACAGTGTAGAAATGACACTGAGACACAGAATCAGATGATGGAGTCTGACAGTTCAGTGTGACTGAGTCTGTCTCTGTGATCACCGCTGGATACACGGTCAGTTTAGGTGGAAGAGATGCTGAAAATTAAGCACATGTTGGATTAAATAACATATATTTTAATCTATTTAAACAACAATTTCCAATGATACATTTATAATGGCAGAGAAGAATCATTGAAAATCTTCAAGCACATCGTCTGACAGCCTGACCTCCATGTCGAGGACGACCGTGCTGTTTGAACTCATACTGTAGCAAATTACTGAAATATTCATAAAAGCAGTGTTCACTCACTGTATATGATGATGGAGGATGTGTCACTGTGTGGAGATGGAGAATTTAACTCTCCAAACTTTACAGTGTAAAAACATTTCACTTGAACCTCAGCAGGTGAACTCTGATGTGTCATCCACAGCAGATCAGTTCCTGTCAGTGTCTGCAGACAAGAGGAGCCTCTGGGAGTTTCTTCTCTTACAGTGTAGAAAAAACACTTAGACACAGAAACAGATGATGGAGTCTGACAGTTCAGTGTGACTGAGTCTGTCTCTGTGATCAACGCTGGATTCACAGTCAGTTTAGGTGGAAGAAGAGCTGAAAAGTCACAGATAAGCATGTTATATCACATGTTAAATATCCACATTAAGATCATAAACTTTCTATGGAGCAACTGTGATTTAACGTAAAGACAATGGAGTGAAAGTACTGAACAGCCAAACTATGTGTGAAAATTGTCAAATTATTTGCAGACTGGACTAAACTGTCCATTTAGTCACAACAGAAAATCCTGGTCATGACAGTGAATATTAAACTCAGTGACTGACCTCGTGCTTTCATCTCAGAAAAGGAATCTGTTGGAGAAAAAAATGTGTGAACAAGAGAAACAGATGAAATCAAAAACAGTAAACTTCAATTAAAGCTGTATTTCTCTCAACCAGACATAAAAGTGTTTTTAAAAAACATACTGATACAACACTGATACAATATAATGGACTGATATTACATACTAATCTGGACCCTGCAAATAAAATGTGCCTGTACTGTCACTGCCTGCATTTATAATGAAAGAAAGTGACCAGAGGTTTAACTTACACATGAGGACGACGAACAGCAGGTGTCCAGTCATGATGAAGCTGAATGATGTGAATGTCCAAGACGACACCTGTGTGTGTGTGTGTGTGTGTGTGTGTGTGCGTGTGTGTGTGTGTGTGTGTGTGTGTGTGTGTGTGTGTGTGTGAGACTTCATGGACTTTGACAGCCAGAAGTGTCATTTTGCAGAACTTGCTCTCAGGAAAACCACAGCAAGCATCAGAAGAGAATCAAACTGACAGACAGGCCACAGAAACACATCTAACGTGGGCACATGTGGTACTTTTTATTTAGATCAAACCATTTCCCACGTTTGTCTTGAACATTTGACCATTTTGTATCTACATATTGTGTTGCACAAGCTGTGTGTTCGTCCCTCTAGTTGATCTATTTTAATTAATTAAATTCAATCTAATTTATTTCATCTTAAAATACTGTTTCCTTGCATAAAGACGTGAATGACTTTGTCTCTTTTGTGGTTTCTCATTTTCATTGTATCATTATGTGATAAATCTTGTGTTGCACATGTGAATCGCTCCTCTTATGTAAAGCTCTTTGGTACAAACATGTTTTAACATAAACCTGAAGTTCAACTTTTGAGATTAATGAGACCTTTAAAAGTTGTGTACAATAGTTTTATTATTCATTGCAACACATGACACAGGTTATCTTTTGACCTAACTTCTCTTTCTATCAATTCAATGAGGTTCAGTTAAACTCTGACTTCAGTCTCATGTCTGCTCTCTGAGGAAATGATGGGAATGATAGAAACAATCTGAACATAAGACAGCAGAGTGAAAAAGATGCAATGCTTGTGTTTCAAATTGACGTTGGAGTGCTGAACACTGTATCTCTGTGGACTGATGTAGCTGCACCCTCTGAGGTGCTGCTGATGTCACTCTGTGAAAACAAACATACATGACTCAACTCCCCTCATTTTCATGAATGCACCTGTAATATCATGTTACACCTACACTTTTAAGCATTTTAGCAGAACTGGCACCACCAAGTGGTGAATCAGCCTGTGTAAGATCCTTATGCTACATCCAGGAAGAGGAAAGCAGCTCACCGTTGTTGCATTCATAGGTGACGGTACTGTAGGTTTCATCATAATCCACCTGCAGATTATTTCATAAAATGACAGAGGGAGGGGAGAGTGAGAGCAGATTCTCTGACACAGAATCATCGCTGCATGAAGGAAAACCTTTTAGTAGAAGCAGGAGGTTTGACATCACCACTCTTTTACTGTTGACACTTACTGTGTATTTCCTTCCATCTACAACAGAAGCAGAAGTGGAACTTAACACACTGTACGAGACAATGTAAATGAAACACTGATGTAGAAATTACACTCAAATGAGCGTCATACCTATTGATTTACCGATGATGTTTGTGTTTGATCTAAAGAAAGTAAAAGAGGAAAAGTAGAAAAACAGTATTATTCTCCCCAAATTTCTCTAAATGATGTGAGAAAAGTGTGAATCTCAGGTTCTGCTGGGAAAACATGAGATGGACGCTCTCTGACCTGACAGTTGTCACTATTACTCTGCTGATTCACTCATGTCAACAACTATTTTCTGCTGCATCTTGCTCCAGCACCCCATCCTCCTCCTTCTCATTCTTTTTACTGAAGTTTTATCACTTTGTTGACTTAATGAGGATCTGTTGGGATAAATGTCTACGGCCATCTCTGAATTCTCTTTGCTATAATTTAGTGAACTCTTAAAATGTGCCAGAGCTGTTATTGTTCCCAGCAGAATTATCGACGCTGCTTCAAGTTTTTGAAACGTCTCTCACAGAATCTTATTGCCAAGTGTTCACGTGCCCTTGAGCAAAGCACTTAATCTACAAGCTTCGAGGCAGTGAGAAGAGGACTGTGTTCTCCTGCACCGCTTCCACAATGAATGTCTGAAACTACACTGAACAAAAATATAAATGCAACACTTTTGTTATTGCTCCCATTTTTCATGAGCTGAACTCAAAGATCTAAAACATTTTCTACATACAACAAAATACATTTCTCTCTAATATTGTTCACAAATCTGTCTAAATCTGTGTTAGTGAGCATTTCTCCTTTGCCGAGATAATCCATCCCACCTCACACGTGTACCATATCAAGATGCTGATTAGACACCATGAATATTGCACAGATGTGCCTTAGGCTGGCCACAGTAAAAGGCCACTCTGAAATGTGCAGTTTTGCTTTATTGGGGGGGTCTGGGGGGATCAGAAAACCAGTCAGTATCTGGTGTGACCACCATTTGCCTCTGGCGGTGCAACACATCTCCTTCACATAGAGTTGATCAGGTTGTTGATTGTGACCTGTGGAATGTTTGTCCACTCCTCTTCAATGGCTGTGTGAAATTGCTGGATATTGGCAGGAACTGGAACACGCTGTCGTATACGCAGATCCAGAGCATCCCAAACAGCTCAATGGGTGACATGTCCGGTGAGAATGCTGGCCATGCAAGAACCGGGATGTTTTCAGCTTCCAGGAATTGTGTACAGATCCTTACAACATGGGGCCGTGCAACATCATGCTGCAACATGAGGTGAAGGTCGTGGATTAATGGCCCAACAATGGGCCTCCGGATCTCATCATGGTATCTCTGCGCATTCAAAATGCCATCAATAAAATGCACCTGTGTTCGTTGTCCATAACATACGCCTGCCCATACCATAACCCCATCGCCACCATGGGCCACTTGATCCACAACATTGACATCAGCAAACCGCTCACCCACACGACACCACACACGCTGTCTGCCATCTGCCCTGAACAGTGAAAACCGGGATTCATCCGTGAAGAGAACACCTCTCCAACGTGCCAGACGCCATCGAATGTGAGCACTTGCCCACCCAAGTCAGTTATGACGACGAACTGCAGTCAGGTCAAGACCCCGATGAGGACGACGAGCATGCAGATGAGCTTCCCTGAGACAGTTTCTGACAGTTTGTGCAGAAATTCTTTGGTTATGCAAACCAATTGTTGAAGCAGCTGTCCGTGTAGCTGGTCTCAGACGATCTTGGAGGTGAACACGCTGGATGTGGAGGTCCTGGGCTAGTGTGATTACATGTGGTCTGCGGTTGTGAGGCCGGTTGGATGTACTGCCAAATTATCTGAAAAGCTTTTGGAGACCGCTTATGGTAGAAAAATGAACATTCAATTCATGGGCAACAGCTCTGGTGGACATTCCTACAGTCAGCATGCCAATTGCATGCTCCCTCAAAACCTGCTACATCTGTGGCATTGTGCTGTGTGATAAAACTGCACATTTCAGAGTGGCCTTTTATTGTGGCCATCCTAAGGCACACCTTTACAATATTCATGGTGTCTAATCAGCATCTTGATATGCCACACGTGTGAGGTGGGATGGATTATCTCGGCAAAGGAGAAGTGCTCACTAACACAGATTTAGACAGATTTGTGAACAATATTTGAGAGAAATCAGGGGGTTTTTTTTGCGTATATAGAAAATGTTTTAGATCTTTGAGTTCAGCTCATGAAAAATGGGAGCAAAAACAAAAGTGTTGCATTTATGTTTTTGTTCAGTGTATGTATAGATTTGATGGAAAAGAGGATATGTAAGTGGTACTCAACTAATGATATTTGAGGAATAAGATTTCTTACCTCTTGGAGCCACATTTTTCTAGAAAAAGGAAAAAGTCATAATAATCCAGTGATTATTGATGTCAGGAAGCTTTGAAAATCCATCATAAAACAATGATAATGTCTCATGTAAACTGCCTTTAACTAAAAACATGTAAGGTCATGTGAAATATGTTTCCTGCAGCTGCGGCTGTGTTTTATATTGAACACTCAAACTGTCCAGGTTAATGTTTTGGTTTGGTTTTTTTTTTTCATTTCTTACCAATCCTACTTTGAGTAAAGAGAAGTGTCAATCCCACAAACACGACACCCACAGTCACAGCTGCTGCGATCATTGATATCATCTCCTCTGGATTAATGCTGTTGGATTCTTTGAGAGATCCCTCAAAGAGCACAACCTTCTGCTCAGTCTCACTGTATAACCATTGGCTATAAATGGGCGAGTGCTTGACTAGTGTTTCGAACTCAAGCAGTATTTTTTTGGTACTTGTACCTTTTGAGCAGCTCTTTCACCCTTCGAAACTGAGTAATTATCACGATGTAATTGTTGTGAAAATGCAGCTGGTAGAGCTTACGTACATTTAACAATCAGAGGCAAACTGTTCAGTGGGCTTTAGATTTTTGTCATGAAATTCTACACTTCAGTATTGAGCAGTATGTGTGAAGACTCATACAAAAATAGATTTTGACTTTATCTAAAAAAAAGTTCTCACCAGCTCGTCTTTTCTTACAGAAAATTGCCGAAACCAGTAGGATGACGCCCACACTTATTCCACAACCAGACACTAGTATTACAAACTTCCATATCCTCGCTCCTGCTTTAAAATAACAGAAGTCATAAACAAGGGTCAGTTTCGCTTCTCATGGCATGAATGTGATGCATGTGATGTGCAGAAGAAGATGGAAAGCTGAGTAATATAAAGTTACTGAGAAAATTAGCTTGTGAACATAATTTAATCAGTGAATTCAAGTGAAAAGGAATTGTACTGTACACACCTGGAACTGTCTTCAGTGCAGTTGCTTTGTCTTTAGTGGCAGGCATACTAACACTCAAACCTCAAAAATGCATGACCACAAATGTTTTTAAAACATCAACAGCAAAGCATTTTAGCATTTTGACGCAATAATGAAAATCTTTGGCCTACCTGTTGTTTGATCGCCAGATTCTGGATTCACAGGTGTCGTATTTTTTGTTTCTTGAAGGCACAAAAACAGAGACATAAAACTATATATTGGCTTCTGCAGTACTAGCATTACAAATAATAAGAAGCACATTGTTGCCACATGTTGCTTCACAACTTTATTTAATTTGAACGATGTGGGCTAGCTTGTGATGAAAAACAAGATAAACTTCACATAGGCATAAGCAACTGTGTATCTATCAGAGTAACCAATCAGTAACTGTCATTTCAGGATGTACTTTGAGAATGTAGAGTCAGAATAATCACTTTTGATAAATATAGTGTTTCACATGTGAATCTCACATAGTGTATATATATACATATCAACATGAGAGTCGGTGTGAAACATGTAAAAACTGAATAATTATGTCACCTGATGCTGGTTTCACTGATGTTAGCAAAGTGGAGATAAAACTATCAGTGATACTTCAAAATACAGTCAGTGGTTTGTGATACTGTCCTGGATTTCTATTAAACTGTATATTATGTCCTACCTGTGCTCACAGGAAAGGTTACTGTCTGCATCTTGCATGACTCCTTTTCCACAATAGCTACAATGAAAGCAGATGGATTTGGATCTGTCAGTTTCATGAGTGAACGACTGTGTGGGACATCATGTGTGTGCAATCACTTCCACAAAACTAGAAACCTGAGAGAACAGACCCTTTATCATCACAGCAGTGACAAAGTGTATGTATAGATGTGTACGTTTTTATCAGTGTTTTGATTTCTAAATCATATAAAATTTTGTTGTGGACCCTGGTCCTCGTATGTGTGGCCATGCTGAGCCAATGATTTTGATTCTCGTATCAAACTGTCACAATTTAGTCGTTCTGAGTCGTTCTGTGGCGTCGGTCTGAATTTACACAGAATTTGCAAATCTATTTCAGTGCATGTGTTGAAGTGTAGCACGTGTTTTCATGTCTTACCAGTCAAGCTGTATTCATCACTACGAGGAGACAAAGAGTTGGGTTCAGGTCCCAAACTGTAATCGCAGCTGGCATCCCTTTGTCGAACGTAACATAGACGACTCAGGAAATCATCTATTGTGACAGTAAACTGGCAGAGCCACTGTTTGGTTTGTGTGGATTTTTTTGGTTTGACGGTGGTTGTTACAACTGGATCACTTGCTTCTCCAAAGTACAGGTTACATCTCGTATCATGATGAGCAGATCCAGGCAGAGAGCAAGTAAAGAAAACGTTGTCACCATGAAAATGCTCAACACTCATCTGTGGTTTTAGACCTATGAGAGGATGAATGAAAAGTCAATGAATACAATGTGTGAGTCTGCTATCAAGCACTTAATTTGAATCTGCATTTTCAAACATGCTGACATATACAGAAGTTCTACTGTGATGAAACACCACAGACGTCATGTTCAACAGTTAAAATAATTCTGTGTGCCATCTGATGTGAGTTTCTATACACTTCACAATAATGTAATGATGTGTAATCTAATCTATCACTGCTGAGAATAACAAATATTCTGACGCAAAAAAAATAATTCATCAAACTAACTCAAGAATATCTGTCTCATCTGTAACAACAGGCAGTAGTCTATTGGGAAATGAAGCTGTTCATCCAGTGTTTCTGTCGTTTTGGTTAGTAACAAATTCACAGCTTTATTAAATCACACCATGTTTCTTGTGCTGATACTGTATCAAGGCTCAATAATTTCAGTAGACACAGTCACTCACTGTGTACGGTGATGGAGGATGTGTCACTATGTGGAGATGGAGAATTTGTATCTCCAACCTTTACAGTGTAAAAACACATCACTTGAACCTCAGCAGGTGAACTCTGATGTGACATCTTCAGCAGATCAGTTCCTGTCAGTGTCTGCAGACAAGAGGAATCTCCAACAGGTCCTCCACTCACAGTGTAGAAAAAACACTGAGACGCAGAAACAGATGATGGAGTCTGACAGTTCAGTGTAACTGAGTCTGTCTCTGTGATCACCGCTGGATTCACTGTCAGTTTAGGTGGAAGAGATGCTGAAAAAGTACATTTTGGATTCAATAATTGAAAATTGCCTTTATTTCAAATGATCCTGATGATACATTTTTAACAGTAGCAGATGCCCTGAGGTGGATGTGTTTCTATTACATTATGAATTGACTAAATCTGATGCCCGTTCTAAATCTTCCAACACTTCCTCGGCAGACTCAAGCTCCATGTTAGAGCCACTTTCTTGTTTGTCATACTGCAGAAAGATATCCTCATATAACAGTAGTGCTCACTCACTTCGAATGATGATGGAGGACATGTCACTGTCTGGTGATGAAGATTCTGAAAGGTAAAAACACGTCACTTGAACCTCAGCAGGTGAACTCTGATGTGCCATCTTCAGCAGATCAGTTCCTGTCAGTGTCTGCTGACAAAAGAAGCTTTTGGCAGGTTCTCCTCTCACAATGCGGAAATAACACTGAGACACAGAAACAGATGATGGAGTCTGACAGTTCAGTGTGACTGAGTCTGTCTCTGTGATCACTGGTGGATTCACGGTCAGTTTAGGTGGAAGAAGAGCTGAAAAGTCACAGATAAGCATGTTATATCACATGTTAAATATCCACATTAAGATCATAAACTTTCTATGGAGCAACTCTGGTTTAACATAAAGACAATGGAGTAAAAGTACTGAACAGCCAAACTATGTGTGAAAATTGTCAAATTAATTGCAGACTGGACTAAACTGTCCATTTAGTCACAACAGAATATCCTGGTCATGACAGTGAATATTAAACTCAGTGACTGACCTCGAGCTTTCATCTCAGAAAAGGAATCTGTTGGAGAAAATAATGTGTGAACAAGAGAAACAGATGAAATCAAAAACAGTAAACTTCAATTAAAGCTGTATTTCTCTCAACCTGACATAAAAGTGTTTTTAAAAAACATACTGATGCAACACTGATACAATATAATGGACTGATATTACATACTAATCTGGACCCTGCAAATAAAATGTGCCTGTACTGTCACTGCCTGCATTTATAATGAAAGAAAGTGACCAGAGGTTTAACTTACACATGAGGACGACGAACAGCAGGTGTCCAGTCATGATGAAGCTGAATGATGTGAATGTCCAAGACGACACCTGTGTGTGTGTGTGTGACTACATGGACTTTGACAGCCAGAAGTGTTAATTTGCAGAGCTTGTTCTCAGGAAAACCACAGCAAGCATCAGAAGAGAATCAAACTGACAGACAGGCTGCAGAAACACATATAAAGACATGTGTACGTGTGGTACTTTATATTTGGATCAAACCATTTCCCATGTTTGCCTTGAACATTTGACTATTTTGTATCTACATATTGTGTTGCATAAGCTGTGTGTTCGTCCCTCTATTTGATCTATTTTAATTGATGAAATTGAATCTAATTTATTTTATCTTAAAATACTGTTTCCTTGCATAAAGACGTGAATGACTTTGTCTCTTTTGTGGTTTCTCATTTTCATTGTATCATTTTGTGATAAATCTTGTGTTGCACGTGTGAATCGCTCCTCTTATGTAAAGCTCTTTGGTTCATACATGTTTCAACATAAACCTGAAGTTCAACTTTTGAAATTAATGGGACTTCTTTAAAAGTTGTGTACAATAGTTTTATTATTCATTGCAACACATGACACAGGTTATCTTTTGACCTAACTTCTGTTCTGGCAATTTTGTACGAAAAAGTCGTTTGTTCTCTTTCTGTGAGTTAATTCTCGCGCCTGCAGACAGACTCCATACTTGCTGTCTCGAGTGTGAGATGACAAGAAAGAGCCCGGAGCCAGAGAAGTTGTTAGATTACATACAATACATTATCTTTGTAGACAGGATGACTTCGTTCTATCATCAGAACAATGTTGACACAATAGACACATCACCATGTGTTGTACAATCAAGACAAAAGGTTCATTTAATCAGTACATAATAACATACTGTACATGGTGTCATGGTCAGCAGATTATGACACACGCATGCACCTAATCATATGACATGGTTATTCATTTGGCTTTAAGACAGTGAATGCTTATGATTCAGTAAAAGAGAAGATGAATAATAAGAATTTCCATTACACTTCAGTTTCTATCAATTCAATATTTAGATCAAACCTACCACAGTGTTGGCCAACTAGTTCAGAAAGATTTGTTTGTTTCTGTGGCTTTCTAATTGCACTACTATTTTTGGTTTTACTTGCTGTTTTTTCTGAAATGGCAGGATGTACATGTATGTTCTGTACATCACATAAAGCAAAAATCCTTCAACATTTCATGTTCTTGTTTTTAGTGTTTTTGAAGTAACTTTATGATAAAACTGGAGGCAAACAGATTCATTTAAACTCAAGATAAAATACTCAAATACAGTACTTAGTCTTTACTAAAAGAGATATTCTTGAAACAACTCAAACCTGCACACATGTAAATGAATATGAATACATTCAGAAATGCATAGAAACAACAAAAGATTTTTTGCAGTGATACTGGACACCCAGTGCTTGACTTGAAAGAAGATGATAAAATGAGGAAGCTGAAGTTAGGGGCCATCTCAAAAGTGCAGGCATTTTTCATCACAGACATTTCAGAGCAACTTTACATTCATTTATTTTTAAAGGAAAAAATGTTTTCCTTTTTTCTTTTTCTGAAGGTTAGTCAAATACAAATTGTGTTATTATTTTTTATTTATTTTTATTTATTACATTATTAGTTCAGATCCATGGTTCGAGTCCCGGGTATCCAGTGAGGAGCCTTCAGTAAAGTCCTTAAGTATGAGTAAGTGCGAGAGTCAAACCAGGTCAAGTTCCATGGGTCAGCAAGATCTGGGGGGGCCCTGATGAGAGGTGGGCTACTGGAACTAGACATAAGTGGACTTTATGGTACATGAAGAGGATGTGGAATAACTGGATGCTTCAAAACTCGTCATCTACTCTAACATCCGTATTCACCAAGTTAATTGCTGTGACAGGGGAACGCAGTGATATTGCTACAAAGACGTCAAACACTGAAAGAAGTCAGATAAACATACTGATTTTAAATAAACTTGATTTTAAATAAATAAATTTTTTAAAAAATCACCCAAACTGTCAGTTTACAGAGCAGTATTACTATAATAAAGTGGTCTGACCACTCGTGTTTCCTGCCCTTTCTGACTTCCTGTAGTGATGCTGTGCTGTTCCCAGATCTCAGTAGTCACTTTCGGGTACTGTGTGATCATGATCTGATTGATTATGATATGTTGAAATAAGGGATAAAGCTGTGAGTTATAGAACCAACGGTGTGTAGTATCTGACCATGAACAATTAATGAGATGAAAAGAGATTCACTGAAAAAATGAAATATATGTTCCTGCAGGTTTTATACAAAATACAACACCTATCTGAATAATACAGAGAAATTCAAAGTATGGTATTATTGGGAGAAACATACAGTGTATGTTCAGCAGCAGTAAGATGTAAATGGACAGAGCAGACAGAGCAGACTCTATCTGCTCAGGAGGCTGAGGTCTTTTGGGGTGCGTGGGGCACTCCTGAAGACCTTCTAGGACTCTGTTGTCGCCTCTGCCATTTTCTATGGTGTAGTCTGCTGGGGGAGCAGCATCACTACAGCTGACAGGAAGAGGCTGGACAAACTTATCAGGAAGGCCAGCTCTGTCCTGGGATGCCCTCTGGAACTGGTGGAGGAGGTGGGGGGGGGGAAGACAGCCAAGCTGTCCTCCATGACAGACAATGACTCCCACCCCCTCCAAAACACACTCACTGCACTGAGGAGCTCCATCAGCGACAGGATGCTACATCCAAAGTGTGTGAAAGGGCGGTATCGCAGGTCATTCCCCCCTGCAGCTGTCAGACTGAACAATAAAAACTACTCCAAGTAATCAGTGCAATAGTCTGGACAATAAGCTGTGCAATAAACTGAAATTTCCCCTCGCGGGACAAATAAAGGAATATTGATTGAATAAAAACATGTACATAACAGTCTGTAAATACTATCTACAATTTCTTACAATTTTTTACAATTTCTTTCTTTTTATTTAAAATCCTCATTCTTTTGTATATACTGTTTTTGTTTCTAATTTGCATGCACTTCTTATATTAATCTTTACTGATGCTGCTGTATTCTGGAATTTCCCCTCACGGGACAAATACAGGAATATTGAATTGAATTGAATTGAATTGAATTGAATTGAATTGAATTGAATGCATGTAAATTTACATGTAGTGAATAGTAACAGAAGTCTCAGATAAAATTTATCCACTTACAAAAAAACAAGCTCAACAGAAAACAGAAAACACAAATCACAAACAGGAGTAAAGTGAACTATGGCTTTAGTAATATATCAGGAAAAACTAAATACGTTTTCAATCTGTATCTAAACTTAGAAGTGGATCTGGCTGGAAAACTTGTAAAACTTTGGTTTGGTTTGATCCCAGAAAGACATTACAGCAGTCAGCATCAAGTTTAAACACATAGTTTACATTTCTAACACTTCTTGAGGCGTTTCAGTGTGTCTGCACGGTGCTGTACACCATGTCCTTCAGGGCTAAAGCAGCCGGGTCCTCAGAGATGGTGGAGTACAAATGGCATGTGTCATACTGGGGAAAGAAAAAAAATGCCTGCAGCATCTATTAATATATATGACAAATACATTAAACATCGTACATCATGTCAGACTTACGTTTTCAGTTTGAGACTCCTGCCTTTTCACTTCCTCAGAACCTGCTCGTGAGAAAGACACACAGATTGTTTCCCATGAAGTCTGGTGGTTTACAACTGCACTGTAACTGCACTCTAGCTGTATTTCTGGTCTATGCTATTTGTATTGTATTTCATTTCAGCTCATTTTTAAAATCAAATTTTATTCTATCTGAACAGATTTTATTCCTGTTTTTATTGCTTATTGTTTTTAGATGTCATTCTAAAGCTTTTCTTCTCGTCTGTAAAGCACTTTGAATTGTGGCTGAAATGTGCTTTGTAAAGCTGCCATTGGGAGATTGGTAAGGCCATTTGTTCAGTATGCGGAGCTGCTGCCTGTGAGACCCTGTGCTCTGCTACTTGCTGGCAGCAGTGAGGGAGCCTGAACATTCTGGGAGCGTTTGTGAAGATTGTAACACACCTACAAACATATTTGCACCCACACTCCAACAAGCTAGTTCAAGATTGATCAAACTGAACAGTCTGTATGTCAAATAATACGTTTCTCTGAATAAACTAAAAGTCCATCTGATTGGATTCAAGAATTTGATGGTCACGATATGCATCTTTGAGAATATTACACTGTAAAGTTCATCTTTTAGTGCCAACAAAATCAACCAGCAGTTGAGCAGAGAACAATTCTTCACCATCTCTACTCGTGAAGTATTTTCCTCATATGTGAAAACAGTGACCCAAGCAAAGATTTTTTTTTTTTCTCAGTGCAGCTTTCTGCAGACTTTTATATCAATGCAAACTATGTATATAGGACAACTGTGTGGCCTATTTCAACCCAAATGAATAGTTCTAGTTCACAGCACTGAAGCCGTGCTTGCATTAGCTGTCTGCCATCATCTGTTTCATCCATGCTTCACCACCAGTGGCTCGTTCACCAGCTGCGTGGTTGTCGGTGCAGCCATGACACTTCGCACTGACACTCTGCTCATTCACTCATGCCAGTGACGTTTGCTGCTGCACCCCCTCTCACCAACCTCCTCCCTATGTGCTACATTTTCGGTAATGCTGTTGGATTCTTTGAGAGATCCCTCAAAGAGCACAACCTTCTGCTCAGTCTCACTGTATAACCATTGGCTATAAATGGGCGAGTGCTTGACTAGTGTTTCGAACTCAAGCAGTATTTTTTTTTTGGTACTTGTACCTTTTGAGCAGCTGTTTCACCCTTCAAAACTGAGTAAATATCATGATGTAACTGTTGTGAAAATGCAGCTGGTAGAGCTTACGTACATTTAATAATCAGAGGCAAACTATTCAGTGGGCTTTAGATTTTTGTCATGAAATTCTACACTTCAGTATTGAGCAGTATGTGTGAAGACTCATACAAAAATAGATTTTGACTTTATCTAAAAAAAAGTTCTCACCAGCTCGTCTTTTCTTACAGAAAATTGCCGAAACCAGTAGGATGACGCCCACACTTACTCCACAACCAGACACTAGTATTATAAACTTCCATATCCTCGCTCCTGCTTTAAAATAACAGAAGTCATGAACAAGGGTCAGTTTCGCTTCTCATGGCATGCGTGTGATGCATGTGATGTGCAGAACTGCAATATTTCAACCACCATTACCAGTTCACACCAAACACATAAGATGGAAAGCTGAGTAATATAAAGTTACTGAGAAAATTAGCTTGTGAACATAATTTAATCAGTGAATTCAAGTGAAAAGGAATTGTACTGTACACACCTGGAACTGTCTTCAGTGCAGTTGCTTTGTCTTTAGTGGCAGGCATACTAACAGTCAAACCTCAAAAATGCATGACCACAAATGTTTTTAAAACATCAACAGCAAAGCATTTTAGCATTTTGACGCAATAATGAAAATCTTTGGCCTACCTGTTGTTTGATCGCCAGATTCTGGATTCACAGGTGTCGTATTTTTTGTTTCTTGAAGGCACAAAAACAGAGTGACATTAAAACTATATATTCTGTAGTACTAGCAGTACAAATAATAAGAAGCACATTGTTGCCACATGTTGCTTCACAACTTTATTTAATTTGAACGATGTGGGCTAGCTTGTGATTAAAAACAAGATAAACTTCACATAGGCATAAGCAACTGTGTATCTATCAGAGTAACCAATCAACAACTGTCATTTCAGGATGTACTTTGAGAATGCAGAGTCAGAATAATCACTTTTGATAAATATAGTGTGTTTCACATGTGAATCTTACATAGTGTATATATACATATCAACATGATACTTGGCGTAGTGACAGGACAACCTGGTGAATGCAGAAAAGTACCTTTCAAAATAGCCGTAATACTCAGAAAAGCATGTAACACTTCATACATTTGTAATTCTGTTACCTGATGTCCGTTTTGCAGGGGTGACAGCAGTGGAAGCATGAGTCGTGCTAACTGTCAGATCTGGTGAATAAAAATCTGTTAAAACTTTCAAAATACAGTCAGTGGTTTGTGATACTGTCCTGGATTTCTATTAAACTGTATATTATGTCCTACCTGTGCTCACAGGAAAGGTTACTGTCTGCATCTTGCATGACTCCTTTTCCACAATAGCTACAATAAAAGCAGAGGGATTTGGATCTGTCAGTTTCATGAGTGAACGACTGTGGGACATCGTGTGTGTGCAATCACTTCCACAAAACTAGAAACCTGAGAGAACAGACCCTTTATCATCACAGCTGTGACAAAGTGTATGTATAGATGTGTATGTTTTTATCAGTGTTCTGAGTCGTTCTGTGGCGTCGGTCTGAATTTACACAGAATTTGCAAATCTATTTCAGTGCATGTGTTGAAGTGTAGCACGTGTTTTCATGTCTTACCAGTCAAGCTGTATTCATCACTACGAGGAGACAAAGAGTTGGGTTCAGGTCCCAAACTGTAATCGCAGCTGGCATCCCTTTGTCGAACGTAACATAGACGACTCAGGAAAGCATCGATTGTGACAGTAAACTGGCAGAACCACTGTTTGGTTTGTGTGGTTCTTTTCGGTTTGACGGTGGTTGTTACAACTGGATCACTTGCTTCTCCAAAGTACAGGTTACATCTCGTATCATGATGAGCAGATCCAGGCAGAGAGCAAGTAAAGAAAACGTAGTCACCGTGAAAATGCTCAACACTCATCTGTGGTTTTAGACCTATGAGAGGATGAATGAAAAGTCAATGAATACAATGTGTGAGTCTGTTATCAAGCACTTAATTTGAATCTGTATTTTCAAACATGCTGACATATACAGAAGTTCTACTGTGATGAAACACCACAGATATCATGTTCAGCAGTTAAAATATTTCTGTGTGCCATCTGATGTGAGTTTCTATACACTTCACAATAATGTAATGATGTGTAATCTAATCTATCACTGCTGAGAATAACAAATATTCTGACGCAAAAAAAATAATTCATCAAACTAACTCAAGAATATCTGTATTCTATTGGGAAATGAAGCTGTTCATCCAGTGTTTCTGTCGTTTTGGTTAGTAACAAATTCACAGCTTTATTAAATCACACCATGTTTCTTGTGCTGATACTGTATCAAGGCTCAATAATTTCAGTGGACACAGTCACTCACTGTGTACGGTGATGGAGGATGTGTCACTGTGAGGAGATGGAGAATTTGTATCTCCAAACTTTACAGTGTAAAAACACGTCACTTGAACCTCAGCAGGTGATCTCTGATGTGACATCTTCAGCAGATCAGTTCCTGTCAGTGTCTGCAGACAAGAGGAATCTCCAACAGTTCCTCCACTCACAGTGTAGAAAAAACACTGAGACGCAGAAACAGATGATGGAGTCTGACAGTTCAGTGTGACTGAGTCTGTCTCTGTGATCACCGCTGGATTCACTGTCAGTGTAGGTGGAAGAGATGCTGAAAAAGTACATTTTGGATTCAATAATTGAAAATTGCCTTTATTTCAAATGATCCTGATGATACATTTTTAACAGTAGCAGATGCCCTGAGGTGGATGTGTTTCTATTACATTATGAATTGACTAAATCTGATGCCCGTTCTAAATCTTCCAACACTTCCTCAGCAGACTCAGGCTCCATGTTAGAGCCACTTTCTTGTTTGTCATACTGTAGAAATATATCCTCATATAACAGTAGTGCTCACTCACTTCGAATGATGATGGAGGACATGTCACTGTCTGGTGATGAAAACAGTGAAAGGTAAAAACACGTCACTTGAACCTCAGCAGGTGAACTCTGATGTGCCATCTTCAGCAGCTCAGTTCCTGTCAGTGTCTGCAGACAAGAGAAGGGTTTGGCAGGTCCTCCTCTCACAATGCGGAAATAACACTGAGACACAGAAACAGACGATGGAGTCTGACAGTTCAGTGTGACTGAGTCTGTCTCTGTGATCATTGATCGATTCACTGTCAGTTTAGGTGGAGAAAGAGCTGAAAAGTCACAGATAAGCATGTTATATCACATGTTAAATATCCACATTAAGATCATAAACTTTCTATGGAGCAACTGTGATTTGACGTAAAGACAATGGAGTGAAAGTACTGAACAGCCAAACCATGTGTGAAAGTTGTCAAATTAATTGCAGACTGGACTAAACTGTCCATTTAGTCACAACAGAATATCCTGGTCATGACAGTGAATATTAAACTCAGTGACTGACCTCGTGCTTTCATCTCAGAAAAGGAATCTGTTGGAGAAAAAAATGTGTGAACAAGAGAAACAGATGAAATCAAAAACATTAAACTTCAATTAAAGCTGTATTTCTCTCAACCTGACATAAAAGTGTTTTTAAAAAACATACTGATACAACACTGATACAATATAATGGACTGATATTACATACTAATCTGGACCCTGCAAATAAAATGTGCCTGTACTGTCACTGCCTGCATTTATAATGAAAGAAAGTGACCAGAGGTTTAACTTACACATGAGGACGACGAACAGCAGGTGTCCAGTCATGATGAAGCTGAATGATGTGAATGTCAAAGACGACACCTGTGTGTGTGTGTGTGTGTGTGTGTGTGTGTGTGTGTGTGTGACTTCATGGACTTTGACAGCCAGAAGTGTCATTTTGCAGAACTTGTTCTCAGGAAAACCACAGCAAGCATCAGAAGAGAATCAAACTGACAGACAGGCCACAGAAACACATAGGCTACACTTGACGTCAGCCACAGCACATGTAGGACAATATATTTAGATCAAACCTGCCACAGTGTTAACTAACTGGTTCAGAAGAAGAAGAACACTTTGCTCATCATTTCCGTTGCTTTCTTGTTGTACTTATTTTTGTTTGTCTTAGTGTGGTATATGTACATCACATAAAGCTTGTGTTAAAAATGATGTTAAACAGCTTCAGATCGACCTAAGATAAAATACTTAAATACAGTAAGTATCTGATGCAGGTCTTTAATGCTCAACGTGTAATGTCCGGTGATAGAACATAGCGACATATCATATGTGACAACATAATCCACACATTAGATTCACAGAGAGTCGGATTTAGTCTAAACTGTGGTATGTGGGCCAACCACCAGAGCTGCCATTTCATATTATATTCCAACTCCAATAAAAAGCCACCCCACACAGCCACAAATGAGCTAATGCTTCACAGATGTAGGACGTGTCAGTGATCTTAAAAGGCCATGCGCAGTCATTTCTATCTGCACTTCAGGTGCATCACCTTACCTCATCACCTCGCAAGCTTTCCCTTACGGTAACCATGTGCTTGGAGTTGCCTCAACATGACCGTGAAAATATAAATCAGGTTTTGATGGCCAGGAACAAATATTTTAGAAAAACAACTTCCATACATTCACAGAGAACATTTTGCAGACACAGAGTATGAACATTTCCATTGCCAGTTTGTAGATACATTCAATATAATCATGTCTTTTTGGTTTGTATAAACACCCAACAGAGAGTACTGGTACTGTTGGATGGCAGTTCAAGATGTAAATGTCATTGAATGAAAGTAAATCATTTTGACATCCAATTTTTTTTAGGGACCATCCAGAAGCCATTGTTTAAAAGGTAGTATAACTGCTCCCAAAGTTTTCTTCTGATGCAGATAAGCCACGCTCCAGCTGATGTTTGACCAGCATTTATTGTTTTCTTTCACCAGCAAACACCATGAAAAACTAAGTAAAAATAAACAATGCAAACACAAGCATTTTGTCCGCACAATATAAAATCCACAAACTTAAACAAAACATCTGTTCAAAATAAATTACAATTGCATACCGTGTGCGCCTTCTGACAAGAAATTTAGAAGTAGTTACAGTCCTTATTGTCCATTTCTTTTTTTTATGTCTCCTGGCAGAACATGTTTTCTCTCGTTGATCATGTGGACACCGCATGCTGACCACCCAGCGCAACACATAACTTGACCAGTAGGTGTCAGTAACAGGCCACAGAACTTATACACATTTCAAACAAGACATTTTACTGACATAAACTATGTACAAGCAATCATCTTTTCTGTGACAGCTACAGGTGGGATGATTTTGCTAGTCCCTAACTAAAGAAGGAAGCTTACAGTATTCTGTTACAACACAATCAATCTTTACCCTTCTTCGACTATAAGGTTTAATTTTGCTATACTGGCTCTGGTATTATAGTCAACTTCCTCCACTGTCTCCAATAATAATATTGAAAATGAAATAATAAGCAGCTGAGGCTCCCATGTAAAATTCTACAGTACAAACCACATCTAAATAAATATGCTATGCTCAGCCCTCCACTGGAAGCCAGTGAAGCTCTCAGAATGACACCTGCCAGCACGACTAGGCTCAAATGACGACTCTCATCAGTTTGTTGTGCTTCTTGGAGTTTGCATTTCAAAGTTTGTGTAAGGTCCTTGTACCAAAAACTAACAGGAATCATAATGTCACAGTCAGCGTAACAGTAAGTGTAAAAGCAACCTAGTGTCTGTCAACCAGTGATTAAAGGTTCTGGAGAAAAATTGTTGATATTCGCTATTACTGATATGCAGGCAGCAACTGCACATTCGGTGTACACACTGCAAACAAATGCAGTTTTTGTACACATCCCTGCTCTGTTAATGGGAAACAAACAACCACAGGACACAGCCTGGGGCACTCTGCAAGTGCACTATGAAAGTCAAGTTTAAAAAATCCACATGGATTAAAAACAGCTCTTTGGGTTTTCTGCTTTCTGTTTGTCATTACAGGTTTAGAAAGCTTGAGTTTCAATGCGCCTGTACAGTGCTGTACACCATGTCCTTCAGGGCTGATGGTGGCGGCTCCTCAGAGATGGTGTAGTACAAATGGTATGTGGAAGACTAAAAAAGAAAGAAACCACTGTAAGAGCTCTTTAGATGTATACAATCTGTAAACCTATATTACAAACACATTCAACACTGTGTCCCATGTCTAACTTACATCCTCATTTTGAGGTTCTTGCCTGTTCAGCAGTGCAGTGTCTGCAAGTAAGAGAGAAGGCAAGTTTGGTCATTTATTGCACAGTCTATATCAAGAATTTCCATCATTGTGCAAGTGTAAATTTAGGCATCTGTAATAAGTCTTCAGTGATAATCATCTATTGCACATAATGGTATGTACAGCATGAAACCTGTTCTTCACTCTGTACAAGAGCTTTACACTGTGTTGAAGTAGGTGTAAAGGAAGGAGCAGCTCACCAGTAGCACAGTTAGCACCAGGTACTGAGGTGACCACACTATAGGTTGTATCATTACCTGCAGGTGACTTAAGATGAAAGGTAAGATGGGACCAGAAGTGAGAGGAATTCATGAAGAACTTCACACATTAATTTACATTATTATTATTATTATGTCTGACAGAGGAAAGTTGATTGTTTTTTAATTACCAAATCTCCATGGTCAAGATTTCCCATGCATATAAAGTCATCTGCAACAGAGGATAAAGACACCTCAGTACACTGGAAGACCAAATATAAATGCAGTACATACTGTTACATTATCTAATATGTACATTACCTGTGACATTGGCTTGTGTCCTGTACAGATATAAAGGGAAATGGAGATTTAATGAATAGTGTGTCCTCAATATACAAGAAAGCAGAATGCACCATAGGACAGTAAACATCGTATCCAGAGGGATAAATTTCTTGCCCCAAACATGAATAAGAGGTCAAGCTGCACAGGGCAGCTACTTGAACTGAATAAGAGAACTTTTGTATGAAAAAGTTTGAATAGAAAATACTTGGTCAACCAGCTTGCAGCTGCTGCAAAAGTATTTCTTACCTCTTGAAAGAAAATTTGTCTGAAAAACCAGAAAGAGAGAAAAGCAAAGTGTTGAAGTTGTGCTTGTGTTGGTTGATTGGCATCAGCTGTTTCTGATATGCTTTATTTAATTTAATTGTTGGCTCATTCACAGCTGTGTGACAACAGTAACTAGTAACATCCAGTCAAAGTGGTGGTGTACAGGTGACCCTAATCATTATCACTCTGCCGTCTGGTGCTGCAACTCCTGTCACCACCAAAACCTCCTCCTTATGTGGTATTTCATAGGGCTGGTTTACCTAAGATTTATGTTCTTTATAAGGGGCATTAGTTGTCTCAGCCTAATCCTCTGCTGAGATTCTGTACGAGCTGTTTCACACAACAGGGAGGAAAAATACATTCACACTTTAGTAGACACATAAAGTGAGTTCTCACCGGTTCCTCTTTTGTGACAGACGAGTGCCAGCCCCAGTAAGATAACACCCACAGTTACTCCAAAACCAGCTGCAACTACTACCAGCTTCCACATTTCTGTTTTGGAGGCCGCAAAGAAGTGTCAGTTTCACTTCTAACACAAAAGCAGGAACACTGCAGGAAGAATATGTTTGCATAGCTCAAATTAACTCATTTTTTATATATTGACAATAAGCAGTATGTGCCTCTCGCTCACCTGATGCTTTGTTTAGTGAGGTTACAGGAACCAAGGTGGCTTTAGTGGTCAGCCCATCAAATGTCTGATCTACTGTAATACATAAATAGTAACAACAACAAAAAAAAAAACATCTTTTAAAAAATGTTTGCTGCATCACTTCCTCATTTCATAAAGTAACAAAAACCAGGATAAAGCCAGTGTGAATCATTGAGAATCTGACATGTGTCACCTGATGCCCTTTTCACTGGTACTGGGGAAGTAGAGATATACACTCAGTGTTACTTGGTCTGCGCTCACATAAAGCATAATGTAAATAGAATTCGCCAGTAACTGCAGTCACAGTTAACATACTGAACCTGTAATTCTGTTACCTGATGTCTGTTTTGCAGGAGCTGCAGGAGTGGAAGCATGAGACGTGCTGAAAAACAAAACTTTCAAAGCAACAAACATAATGTTCTGGATTTCTGTTAAAATGTATACATGTCCTACCTGTGGTCATAGTAAATATCTTCTATCTTTTAAGTGATAATAATAAGTGATGATGTTGAATATTTAGATGCAGAGCGTGTCCTACCTGTGGTCGTAACAAATACTGATGTGTACTGTGTGGGAGCTGTGATTGATTCTTTTTCCACAATATCTACAGTAAGAAAGATATGTGCCCGTCAATTTTATGTGTGTGCAAATACATCAACATTTGTGTGATTTCACTCATTCATGTAATCATTGAAGTGCAAAACTTTACAGTAGAAACCGTTTTTTTTAGCCATGCCAGCAGCGACAGCAGCTCTAGGGGCGGGAACATTGGTCAGTCGGTCCACCACTTTGGTTATGATATTCGTGGATTGTCTTGAAATATTGTGAGGACTTTCAGGGTCCAAAGATGTAAATCCAAATGACTTTGGTGACCCCCCAACTTTTACTCATCCTCCAAACAGGTTTGGACTGGTTTTGGTAGTTAAACAAATGACAACAAGCTGCGTGATAAATATTGCACAATCAGGTCCATGAGAGTGGCTGAGATCTGAATTCTACATTATGAATGATATAGCCTAAGCTATGACGTTATTTATGGTCCTTTGTTTGATATAATTACTTTGATAAGTATTGAAATGATTACATTTGATATTATTCACTCTACCCACACCCCTGCTAATGAAGCTAAATAGGCTAAAGGCCTGTTGGCCACTGCCAAATGTTGCTTTGTTTGAAAAATAAACAAAGTAAAAGTCTTCTGGTCAAGTTTGGAGTTTTTAAACACTAATGGAATTTATCAGGCATGACAATCTTGTTTTTTCCTGCTTTGCATTGCCCCTCAGTCTTTGAGGGGGTATAACCAAAATGGCCCTGATGGATGGTGCTATTGCATTCAATGAAAGACAGACTCAAACGTGGAGACATACTTTGTGGCGTTTGTCTGAATTTACAACTTCCCTGGCAATTCACTAATTTCATTAATTTCAATGGAAATGCCATGATGTGTCACATAACGTCACTGTGTATTCATGTCTTCTCTCACTTACCAGTCAAGCTGTATCCATCACTACGAGGAGACAAAGAGTTTGGTTCACGTGCCAAACTGTAATCACAGCTGGCATCCCTTTGTTCAACCAGACGTACACGATTCAGGAAATCATCGATTGTGACAGTAAACTGGCAGAACCACTGTTTGGCTGAAGTTCTTTCCCTCCATATAGTTGTAGTAACAACTAGATCACTTGCTTTTCCAAAGTACAGGTTACATCTCGTATCATGATGAGCAGATCCAGGCAGAGAGCAAGTAAAGAGAACGGAGTCACCATGAAAATGCTGAACAGTCATCTGTGGTTTTAGACCTGCAAAAAGATTAATGTAAAGTCATTAAATACAAAGCACTGTTCTACTGTAAAGTACATGTTATTTAACAATTTAAAACAGTGCTCACATTCACAGCAATCCTACAGTCACACCTCAATCATCACATTTTTAACACTAACACACAAACACTATATGATAACATATGAAAGAATGAGAAAAGCAGTGTTCACTCACTGTGTATGAAGACAGAGGATGTGTCACTGTGTAAAGATGGAGAATTTATCTCTCCAAACTTTACAGTGTAAAAACATTTCACTTGAACCTCAACAGGTAAACTTTGACTTGTCATCATCAGCAGCTCAGTTCCTGTCAGTGTCTGCCGACAAGAGGAATCTCCGACAGGACCTCTGCCTACAGTGTAGAAAAAACACTGAGACACAGAATCAGATGATGGAGTCTGACAGTTCAGTGTGACTGAGTCTGTCTCTGTGATCACCGCTGGATACACGGTCAGTTTAGGTGGAAGAGATGCTGAAAATTAAGCACATGTTGGATTAAATAACATATATTTTAATCTATTTAAACAACAATTTCCAAATATACATTTATAATGGCAGAGATGAACCATTGAAAATCTTCAAGCACATCGTCTGACAGCCTGACCTCCATGTCGAGGACAACCGTGCTGTTTGAGCTCATACTGTAGCAAATTACTGAAATATTCAGATAAGCAGTGTTCACTCACTGTGTATGATGATGGAGGATGTGTCACTGTGTGGAGATGGAGAATTTAACTCTCCAACCTTTACAGTGTAATAACATTTCATCTGAACCTCAGCAGGTGAACTCTGGCGTGTCATCCACAGCAGCTCAGTTCCTGTCAGTGTCTGCAGACATGAGAAGCCTCTGGGAGTTTCTTCTCTTACAGTGTAGAAAAAACACTGAGACACAGAAACAGATGATGGAGTCTGACAGTTCAGTGTGACTGAGTCTGTCTCTGTGATCACCACTGGATACACGATCAGTTTAGGTGGAAGAAGATCTGAAAAATTAAGCACATGTTGGATTAAACAACTGATATTTTAATCTATTTAAATAACATTTCCAATGATACATTTATAATGGCAGAGAAGAATCATTGAAAATCTTCAAGCACATCGTCTGACAGCCTGACCTCCATGTCGAGGACAACCGTGCTGTTTGAGCTCATACTGTAGCAAATTACTGAAATATTCAGATAAGCAGTGTTCACTCACTGTGTATGATGATGGAGGATGTGTCACTGTGTGGAGATGGAGAATTTAACTCTCCAACCTTTACAGTGTAATAACATTTCACTTGAACCTCAGCAGGTGAACTCTGGTATGACATCCGTAGCAGATCAGTTCCTGTCAGTGTCTGCTGACAAGAGAAGCTTGTGACAGGTCCTCCCCTTACAGTGTAGAAATAACACTGAGACACAGAAACAGATGATGGAGTCTGACAGTTCAGTGTGACTGAGTCTGTCTCTGTGATCACTGGTGGATACACAGTCAGTTTAGGTGGAAGAAGATCTGAAAAATTAAGCACATGTTGGATTAAACAACTGATATTTTAATCTATTTAAACAACATTTCCAATGATACATTTATAATGGCAGAGAAGA
The DNA here is from genome assembly GCF_051107435.1 of Chaetodon auriga. NCBI lineage: Eukaryota > Metazoa > Chordata > Actinopteri > Chaetodontiformes > Chaetodontidae > Chaetodon > Chaetodon auriga. Next base: position 16,681,364 of record NC_135075.1, on the reverse strand, counting down.
ATCATTGAAAATCTTCAAGCACATCGTCTGACAGCCTGACCTCCATGTCGAGGACGACCGTGCTGTTTGAACTCATACTGTAGCAAATTACTTAAATACTCATAAAAGCAGTGTTCACTCACTGTATATGATGATGGAGGATGTGTCACTGTGTGGAGATGGATAATTTGACTCTCCAAACTTTACACCATAATAACATTTCACTTTAACTTCAGCAGGTGAACTCTGGTGTGCCATCCACAACAGCTCAGTTCCTGTCAGTGTCTGCTGACATGAGGAGCTTTTGACAGGTTCTTCTCTTACAGTGTAGAAAAAACACTGAGACACTGAAAGAGATGATTGAGTCTGACAGTTCAGTGTGACTGAGTCTGTCTCTTTGATCACTGATGGATTCACTGTCAGTTTAGGTGGAAGAAGAGCTGAAAAAGGTACACATATTTTATGTCAGATACTTAACAGTTGCATTAATATGATAGTATTCCTAATGAGAAATTGTGTAAGAAAGGAAGTAAAGAAAAATATAGTGTTAAACCAAACTGTGTGAGAAAAGCAGTCAAATGATTAAAAGATAAGAAAAATAAACACTGTGATAACAGCAGAGCTGCACATGACAGATAACGGATCAGACACTGACCTTGTGTTTGAATCTTGTGAAAGGAATCTGTTGGAAATACAATGTGTTCACACAGTAAACAGATGTAATAATAACACACTGATACCTTCAACAAAATATAGAAAGATTAAAACTCCACCTCATGTTTAATTCTGTCCATCAGAGGTAAAAGTCAAGATCAAGAACAAGATATACTTTATTTGTCAAGATGGTATGATTGGTCTTGAACGTTGCAGTGCAGTTCCACAATAACTTTACAAATAAACAACACTGAGTGACAAAAGAGGAAATAACAACACACATAACATGAAATCATCAACCATGAAAAAGATAAAACATATGTGTTATTCGGTAGAACATGATGGCTGACATTAATGTCATGTTTGAATCTGTGTGAACCTGCATTGGTTTGTAACAGCCGACATTAATAACAACAAAAATTTAGAAGAGGTTTATCTTACATATGAGGATGACAAACAACAGGCGTCCAGCCATGACGAAGCTGAACACTGAGACTGTCCGGACTCCTCCAGAGAAGATGCTCGTGTGTCTGACTACACGGACATCGAGATGCTTAAGTGTCATTATGAGAAACTTGCTTGCAGGAAAACCACAGCGAACTTCAGAGGGTAATCACACCAACAGGCCACAGAAACACACACAGTGTTCTTCCACTTGCTCTGTCACACTCTGAACAGAAAGCTCTGTCACAGTGTTGGTGAAAAAGAAAGAGGTTGTTCATCATTTGTTCACAAACTGCTCACACTTAAACACACAACACTGAAATCTGCATTTCATTTCATAGTTACAGAATTATGCTGCACAGGCTGTGTTTTGTTTTTCTGGTTTGCTCGAGTTGTTTCCCATGGACTCTTTACACAAAATGAAAACTGAAACACACTCTTCTTAGTCCACCTGTCACCTGATCCTCAAGAGGGGACAGTCTAAATTGTAACCCGGCAAAAGGAGTTCCTCCATTTCACGTGTCATCTCTGTGTTCTGCCCTTTTACCTTAAGAGATTTAAGGAATGTAACTGAAAACTCAAGCTCAATAATTTCACCAAAATATTGAAGCTAAAATGTTTCCTGTATAAAACTGCTTTGGGAAAATCTAACATGAAAGAACTCCCAGATCCTAAATTATGTTTGGATAAACTGTTTTCGACCTGAGTGTGAATATTCTTTGGTTTACCTTAGATTTTACTCACCAGTGTCACTGACCAGCTGGTACCACTGCATCTTGTTTCAGCTGAAAACATATTTCAGTCTCTTTAAAAGCCATCTCAAAGCCGTCTTTTTTCCCTCCAAAATTTGATAGGATTTTTTTTTTATTATTTTATAGTTAATGAGTATTTTTGAAAAGCCTCTGTAATTTCTTATGATATAATGCATTATTACATGTACGGCATATCATCTTCTCATGCTCTCAGATCAAAATTCACAAAATACAGCTTTCTGAGTAATGTTGTTGTGGAAAGAATTAATTAACTAAATCGAGAAGGATGCAATGAACAATTTTCATCCAGGGGAAAACATAGAAACAGAAAAAGAAAAGAAAAAGACTTTGAAATCTTTTCTTGCATTATTCTATTTATGCAGTTGTTTCATCTCTGGCCTGCCACATTTTCAACATATCAGGAAAAGCTCGTTTTTACTGACTGTACCTGAAATAGCACAAAAATATGCCCGTTCAAATTGCACCACCAAGCGGCCAATCAGCGCTATTTGTTGAATGTAATTGCTCATCTATCACTGTGCCACCTGTATCCACATGAAGTTTCACTAATTATAGAGTTTGCTTCTTCTCATGTAAGGAATAATATCTTGCAAGTTGTACTTTCCGTGACAGAGACAGGGTTCAGAAGCTGAGGGTGGTTTGCCTGTGAACAGGGTGCTGAGCCTCTTTTCCTCCTGATGGTTGCATGTGATGTTGTTCTCAGATGCAGGCAGCGAGCAAGTGAAGAGAAAGTGATCAACAGAAAAAGGTTAAAGACTCATCTGTGATTTTTGACCTACAACATTCATTTCAAATGTCGGTCTAACAGTTCAATGTGACAGTTCTTATGTGATCATCTGTGGATTCAGTTTGTTAGTTTATTCATTTAAAAGTAAAAAAAAAAAAAAAAAAAAAAAAAAAAAAAGGTTAATAATTGCACGTGATGATTATACTTTTAATGAGAAGTTGTGATTCAATGTAGAGGAAACAGACAAAAACATGCTGCACAACCAAATTAAGAGCAGACAATAATAGATTTAATATGAATTTGATGGTTGCAAGTGAACGTGGACCAGTATAAAATAATCTATAAAATAAGAGATTTACAACAACAGGCCTCCAGCCGTGATGATGCTGAATACTAAGACCGTCCAGAAATCTACCAAAGACCTGTCTGCCTTTGACATGCACAAGTCTCATTCTGCAGAACTTGCTCTCAAAAAACCACAGGAAGTATCAGAAGTCGTTTGCAATAATAAACAGACCACAGACACACATTCAGGACTTGACATCATCTGTAAAGCAACAGTACTTGTGGTGTATTTAGATCTAATATAGCAGAGTGGGCTACCTCGTAAAGACGGATGACAGAATGGAGACATTTTGTCATTTCAGAGCAGCTTTTCCTGCCAAAACTGTGCTGGACTGGGCAGGATAACCAGACAAGAGTTTAAAGATAGAAGATGTCATATGACTCATACACTGTAGGTGTCAGTGGAAGTCCATGACCGACACTGTGCAGACGATTTCTGGAGAATGTTACGTTCACATTGAAGACTGGGAATAAAAACCATGCAAATCGTTGCCATGTGGACCCATTGATTACATACCAGTGTGGCTCTTTTATTCGAAGTCATCCCAAATGTAGTGCAGTTCGTGGTATTGTAATCCTAAACCTTTCATTGACACAACTATTGAAACTGTGATGAAACTATTTAAAAATCCAGGTCACTATTGCGACTACACACATTCCAATACAGAGACCGTGTCTCTGCAGGTGCTTTTGTTGTAGAAAACCGTCCTTTAGGCACTGAGAGGTTGGATTTGTGCATGTCACAAATAGTGATAGTTTTCCATATAATATGCGTTTCTCTAAAATGTTGCCAAGACTGATTTGACCTTTGCGAGGTAAGAGGACACTTTCAGGACGATGAAGCCTTTCGCCTCCAATCCCGATGGCTGTAATTTACAAAGCCTAATAAGTTGCACCTGACGCGATGTGATTCACCTGGTCTCATTTTACCGGAAGTATACCGCATAAAGACGGAGGAGAGACGCCGGACGTGCATGTTTAGCGTTCTTTTAGACTTCACTAAACCTGCTCCTCGGTGTATCTATTTGTTTTTATATTTGATTGTCAGTAATGCCTCCTAAAAAGCCAGCAGCAGACTCGGCTGCGCCGTCCTCCAGCGATGCCCCGGTGGAAGAGAAAAAATCAGGTCTGAGCGCACAGTCAGTCAGACGTTTTTCAAATAGACGCTTGATCCCGTTATTAAACTATTAAATTAAAGCAGTTAAAGGTTAAACGTGTTGACTTTGTCCTCAGAAACCCATAAATAGGATGTTTGTGTGCACCTTTGCCCTCTAGAAGCTGCGGCGCTGCGCAAACTTGCAGCTCATCCCTCCACAGCGATTATGGTGAAAGAAGCACTGAAAGAGTTGGACTCGCGCAAAGGGGTGTCCTCCCAAGCGATACAGAACTATATCAAACAAAAATACCCCTCAGTGGATTTGGTAAGATTGAAGCACTTGGTCCGTAGAGCACTGAAAAAAGGGATCGAGACGGGCACGTTGGTGCGGCCTGCTAACTCCAACGTCACCACAGGCGCCATGGGAAGATTTCGGGTAAGATGTCAAGTCTGGAGCTCAGTCCAAGCGGCTCAAATAACAGTATTAACTGGGCTTTTTCCGTCCTGTCTTAAGCTCGCACCAAAAGTCAAGGAGGCAAAGCCAAAAACGGAAAACACGGATCCCAATGTGCAAAAGGTGCCCAAAGCAGCCAAGGATGAAGCCAAGAAGCCCAAAAAAGCAGGTATGAATAGAAAGATAAACTGACCACAACCAGTACTACAGCTGGCTTTAAGTGTCTGTCTGTAATACCCTGTAACTTCTTCAAGGTGCCAAGAAGAAGAAAGATGCTGCCAGTGCACAGGCCGAACCGGAGGTGAGAGTATCTTTGTGCGCTGTATCCTCTGTAATCCTCTGTACTTTCATCTGGGAATATATGAGCCTGCAGTGCACTTGATGTGTTATTAGTTAAACTTTTTTTTTCCTTTTCACAAGTGTCCCATTTAAAATATTTGGGCCAAGAAAAACAATTTATTACACAATTTACTCTGGCAAATGAATGTTCAAGAGAAATTAAACCTTTTGTTTACACTTGGTTGGTTGAGTTGGGTTGGTTGGGCATACATGTTTCAGAGTGGCCTACCTTGTTTACAGTACAGAACAACCTTAGACCCAGTGGGCCTATTTGTATAATTCTGACTACTCTCTGCCCATTTCAGGGTTCAAAGCCTCCCAAACAGTCAAAGAAAGACAAAGAGGCTGTGGCGCCTTCAAAGGTTGCTCCAGCAAAGAAGCCAAAAGCTAAGGCTGCAGAGAAAGGGAGCAGCGAGGGAGCTTCAGCCAAAACCAAAGCAGCAACGACCACCAAGGAGACAAAAGCAGCAAAGGCATCTCAGAGCAAGGCTGCTAAAGCGGCCAGCGAAGCCCCTGCTACTAAAGCGACTGGGAAACGAAAGAAGACTGCTGAGTAAATTTCTAACTTCATAACTGATGTTTTATACTGTGTATTTTGCAATAAAATCTTTAATATTTGAGCTCTTGTGTGCTTTTAAACTTGCTTTTGAGTATGATGCTGTGTGTCTGTCTGTGCTGATTCTGATTAAGTGAACAGTAAGGTAGTTTACTAAATTTCTTAGTTGCATTGTGTGGGCAGATGAATCTGTTTACATCTTGCCAAGATTTTTGGTTTTCTATTGTCCAACCTGGAAAATTGTCCCCAGGGGGCGCCACAAATGCCAAACGTGTATATAATTAGCTGTATGGATTTGATTTAAAAAAAAAAAAAATCTATGTTCTAAGGTCACTTGCAAATGTTTTAATGACTGGAGAAAGGGGGAGTGGTTTATAACTGTAACTTCAAGTTTTCATCTGTATTTCAGGTAAAACTTTGAAAAATCATTTCAAATTCACTGTAGGTCCTAGACAGCTGAATTATGTTTAGCACATCCACTGAGTGACAGAAGTTTGCCCCATTGCAACCTATGGACAGACATTCTGTGGATACTACAGTTGTGAGATGGCGCTGGAAACCACATCTTATCCCTTGTGATGCACTCAGTAAGTCATGTTTTCTGGAGATACAAAGGTCCATGGTCAAATCCCTGTGAGGCCAAGTCCTATTTGCCAACAATGTGGCAATTCATGTTTGTGCGTGTGATGAGTTTTCAAGTGATTTTTGTCAAGAAGCAGGAACTGAAAAGCTTGCGATATGCTTTGAGCGCTGACAGCTATATTTATGTAACACCTGCGCTTTTCTTGCTATGACATCAATTTGTCAACACCCTCATCTCCCGGGGTTTCATCCAAGTTTTTCAGGGCTGCAATCAGGGCTGCCAAGTTTCTGCAGATGAGGGAGATTTTGCTCAGCTTGGACACCACAGCTGCAGCTGCAGAATAGGTGTCACCTGTGATGGGTAGAATCGGGTTGGGAGACTACCAGGACACTGGAATATATTTATATAATTAAAAAAATATAAATAAAAGAATTAGATAAATTAGATGGTTGTGTTTTATTAAGAAAATATATTAACATCTGGCCTTTTTGTCCATAAGTGTGTGTTTCAGCAACAATACTGAACATGTCAGGAAAGCAAAGTCTTTCAGGCAGGTCTTAAGGCCTGATGGATGGACATCTACCATGGTATTGAATTTCATTTAGCTATTTAAGTTTGATCAGACTTTGTCACATTATGGCAATGATAAGTACTTTGTGTTAGTGGTAAACAATCATGTCATTGTTCCAAACATGCTTGATCATTTGTAACCATTGTGTGCAAAATCAATCCCATAAATTAAGCAGCAGCACACAGTATGGAAGACCATAGTGGACAATATTAAAATGATAATGTAAACTTAAACTGACAATGCAAATTGAATTATTGCATCTTCATTTTAATATTTACTCAAATAATAGATACTTAAATGGAAATTATGTCACTATTGTGGAATTACATCGTGAAATTTAGTCCCCTTTGGACCTCCATCTTGCTCACCTCACACAAGTAATACACTGATGATTAAATTCCTTTAAGTGGAGTAAGTTCTTCCAGTGAGCCAACACAATACCATGATCTCTACTTGTAATGCTGCCACCAATAACATAATGAAAAGACCTGTGCCCTTCCTGCTGTGAAAAAGCTCAAGTATGGTCTCTTTGTGGACTCTCTCACTAATCCTAATGCATTTCAAGATGTTGGCAGTATTAGGACAAATAAGTGACACAATTACACATCTGGAGGATAATGAATCAATGAATTTCACAAATTTCCACAATTTATGTCTGTGCTAACCCTCTTTTATGATCATGTTTCCTAAATTTGGGAAACATTAACATAAATAATTGAATATAGCATATTCCAAACCTATGGTGTAACAGAGAAGCTGCTTTTTTGTAATGTGTAACATATAATTTTGCAACGGGCATTTCTCTGCTGCGACCTTAAGGCAGTGGACGTGGTGAGGTAGCAACCGGCCAACACCTGTCTGTCTGAAGCTTGGGACACAAAAACAATTAGCTAGTCATTGTAATTACATTATCTTCATGACACAAAACTATTCACGTTTCTATACCTAAACTCAAAACTAGAGCCAGTAATGCAACTATTAGCATAGCCGTTTGTTCATATACACAAACAATCCCATTAACACACGATAAACAGATCAAACATCTATCAGATATGTGTTAGATATCTCAACAGTCTTATTCCCACAGGTAATCAGGTACACCTGTCTTGAGTCGCTGCCTCATGTAGGTATGTGCTGCTGTTGCTGGTGGTCCGCTGGGCTGTGTGGTCAGGAGCAGGACGGCATGTGCTTCTGGTGGCACTGAACCATGGAGTCAGGTTTGAATGTTGTGGTTATAAACAGTAACCAACAATTCCAGCATATGATATTCTTTGATGGCATTGAAGACAAATGCAAGTTAGACGTTCACATTTTAAAACAGCAAATTTATTTGTCTTTAAAAAATAAAAAAATCAACTAAAAAGTTTTACTATTTCATTGTCACTAATAGAAACAGTACGGAAGCACTGAGTCTTTGAGCACTTTAACCGCTCTTCAAGTATGTTAATTAAATTCATAGATTATTTTTCTGCAGTGGAAAACCCACCAGGATAGCAGGATCCAGTTGGCCCAGAGGGCAGGGCCACAACTCCAAATAAAAGTTCTTGATAGTAATATCCTGGTTGTGGCAAAACCAGTGTTATTGACTTCACACGTCCAAAAGAAACAAGTCAAGAGCCCACTACTGTTTGATCCAGTGACAAGTCTGTTTCCAGAGCAATGCAGTCGATGTGCAAGCACCCCATTCTTCAGAGTGTAGTGAGCAGGAAGAGGAAGAGTCGGTCACACAAGCTGAAACGTCAAAAGGTTGATTAAAGGGGAAAGAAAGAACAGACTGAAAAACCAGAATGGCAAGACCAGAAGAGAGAGAGAACTTCCAAGAAAGAGAATGTGGACAACTAAATCAGCAGAACACTGTCGGCTCATTACAGTTAAAAGAAAATAAAAAGCCATCAATCAGTTGTATTAAAAACAGCAGTGACTTCAAAACAATACCACTTGAATCAGCTCAAAAGTAATAAAACTCTGAATTACAAATTTTCATCTGTGGGGAAACAATGCAAAGTTTTCCACATGTAAACAAATTCACTCAGAAGAGAGAAATCAAGTGTGCAGTTCTCTCAGCCCCTCCTTCAACTACGCCCCACTCACCCTTTTACAGCATGAGCTTGTGCCACAATTGCACCAATGATAGCAACACCAACCATCCAGCCTTTCCTCCGTCTTACTCTCCGTTTCATTCTCCTCAAAACACATTTCAGAAAGTGATAAAGTGACAGACCTCTGATGCAATCCTCCTGAGTGTTTTGAGAAGCAGCTAAAGAGGAAGAAACGGTGGGACAATTGAAATTCAGCTTTCTGTATGAGTCAACGTCCTCCCTTTACACACCAGCCCGGAACCCTCTGCCTCTTCATCACTTCAATACAACTCTCCAAGCCGGTCATCTGGGGTGCAAAAGAAAGTGATGCAGATACTCTGAAATAGCGTCCCAGTGCCTCCAGAGGAAGGCCAGGACGATTACAAGGAGCAGTGTGGTGAGAGTGCGGCTGCGTGTTTTCATCAAGGGGACGACACAGTTGGCCACCGTGGACACAAACACCAGAAGGACTGCCATTACAGCTAGCAACACATTGATTAGTTTTCCAAGAAGGGTCCGTGCTGTGGCGTTCTCCAAACCTTCAAGCTGTACAACCTGCTGCTGCTGCTGCTGCAGCTCCATCTTGGAGATCCGTGTCTGACACGCCTCCAGCGCCTCCTACAGGTCAGAGACAAAACTGTCAGTGAAACAGCTGATGACAAAGCAGGAACGTTTTGTTAATTTTGGTGAAGCTTACCTGAATGTCTCTCGCTCGTTCATATGACTGGTAGGCAATCTTCTCCTCCATGCTTGCTAGTTCCTGTTTCAAGTTCAGAATTTCATTCTGGTGGAGTTCTGTCAAGTCGTTGAGCTGTTCTTCTAAACGTTCACACCTGCAAAATAGCGACAACAACAGAACATCACCAACTGGACACTTCCTTCCCACCCATACAGACCTACTATACTACAGGATGAAGGACAAGACTTGATACCTGTATCGCTCCTCTTGCAGGGCCTCCATGATCATCGTATAGTCCCGCTGATAGTGGGCTTTCAAGTTCTCGAAGGATTCCTCCAGTCGACCTTGGTTTTCCCGGAGCTCTTGGATCTCATGGAGTATAGCATCAAAGCCCGAGGCCTGGGCATGATCGAGGGTATTGCCCTTCGAGCTAGGGGGTCCGCCGGGGGCTCCTGTCGTGCTGTTGGCTCCTGCAGATCCAGACGTAGCACTAGAACAGTCGTCATCACTGCCATACTTTGGGCTGGACTGCAACTGTCCTGTACCAAGGGCCCTCGTTCCCCCAGGACCAACACCCTCATCTCCCTGGGTTTCATCCAAGGAGTCTTTCAGGGCTGCAATGTTATCAGCACTGCCAAACTTGTTGCGGATGAGGGAGGCGATTTCTCTCGGTTTCGACACGACAGCTCCAGCGGCAGAGTGAGTGGCTTGAGAGAAACTGGAGAAACCACCTGTCACCTGTCATGAGCGAGATCGGGTCAAAACTCATCAAGTTGCTATTGCAATATAAAAACTATGGCTAAATATCCGGCTTAACCAAGGTCAACTGTTGCAACAGGCAGATGTCACAATAGTGTACTCAGTTAGGTGGGGACTATTGTAAAGTTGATGTGCAATCAATATTCAGCTGGCAGCACGCTGGTTTAAAATGCCTCACCATCTCTTGACAGTCAACTGGCAAACAAATCTAGTTCCAGTGATTTAAACTTGGGGACAGAAAGCACACACAGCAATGGCAAAATAACATGCAGCAGCTGCAAGAAGGATACACAACTATACAAATGAACATACTGTGGGAGTCACTTGTTATATAAGTGTATGCCTATCTATCTCTTAGCACTAGGTGTGGTGTGATTTGAGCACTAGGCCTCAAATGTGATGTCTGTGTGGAAACTGCTGGGTGCTGTCAGGTGCTGAAATTACTGCTGTTTGACTGCTGAACAAGGGTAGCACAGTGGCACCATAATGATATCTGAAACATTAGCATCAATGAAAATCCTGTTGGATCATCAGAATATAACAGACACTTCATATATGCCAGATGTACTACCGTAAAACGTAACACTAGCTGACTGCAGTGTAAAGAGGCTTCACTGTGTGTCAATAAGGGGAAAAATCAGTGTTATTTATAGGCCACCACGGGATCGATCCTGAGACTCTGAACATCTTTGTCTTTGAAAAAATTACAAGCGTAACAACGTGAAGCATTTCCTATCCAAAGCCAGGTTTTATTCAGTAAAATAACATAAAGCCCTTTGAAAGTGGGTTTTCAAAAGAACATGGAAGGCATCAGGAAAGCACACACCTTGGCTCCAACGTCTTTCAGGCCCTGGTGCATGTCTCGGAAAACATCTTTAGGCTGCCGAGGGATGCCGTTGTGCTCCACCTCTCGAAGCTTGCGGTGGTAATGCTCCAGCTTCCTCTGCAGCTGCTGGATAGTCTGAGCTGACTTTTGGTTTTTCTTCTCAAACACCTGTTTGATGCGTGCACTCTGCTGTTTGTCCGCATTGTTAGCGAGTTTCAGGTATTCAGCCACATTGTCGTCACGTGCGGTTTGTTCAATTTTGATTTGCTCTGTGAGCTTGAGGATCTTCTGCTGTAGTTGGGCAATGGCCTGCTTAGTTCGCTGGGGGTCTGGGGTACTGTCAACTACATCATACCCATCTGCACCGTAGGGGAGGGCATTGGGTGACACAGCAGGGCCCGATCCATCATAACGATCCAGCTGCTTACAGAAAGTGAACAGAAGAAAAGGTAAGAATGGTCTTTATCATGTTGATATCAGATTTTTTTTCAGGAAATTAACATTTGAAAACCTGCTTTCAGGTTTCACTTCATTAAGATATGTGTCACTACTCATTCACAACAGCAGATGGCGCCTGTAAAACAAAAGCTCCCTTTTGACTGTGCTTCACAGCTGGAGTTCAAGGCTCTTTCCTGGAAAGATGCAGTGACAGTTTGGGGAGGGGGGAAGCTTAAAAATAAACCAAGTTAATTGAGCACTGAGGAGTTAAGACACCAATTTTAATTTTACGCCTCAGGAGGATGTTTAGTTGAAAAGCCCAGGACAAATAAGTTGAAGCCATAAACAGTCATCAGAGCTTTGAGGCTCAAACTGAGGCAACAAGAGGTAAATATTAAGTCTTGGTAATTAACTCAAACTGAATTAGCCCCATCGCAAGAGCTGCCAGCTCCTACTGGAATTGTGCAAACTGTTGAGCTCCTTGTGCTCTGAAAACTGAATGTAAAGTATGTCTGAACCAGTTTAAGAGTGAACCATCAAGAGTTGGCTGACAACGTACAATAGATGACAATTTAGTTACAATTTTTACTGTTTAGATTCTTTCTGACACCAACTACAGTTATGTCAAAAATCCAGAGACTCAATGCTGGAAACAATATGGTTGTGTTAAAGGGCAACCATGTAATGAAAGTTGGCAAAATCTCAAATCTGGAGACTATCCAGTCCCTTTACCTAGTTTTAGAGGATGAGCAGGAACACGGGGGTGAAATGCTTCCCACTTGCTTATGACATCTGTTTAGAAACTTAATTCCAGTTTCCACTGAGTTGCCAAGAGCTGCAAAACAGTGCAACATGGCCCCTCATTTCACGATGTCTGCTCTCTCCCGATTTGTCATTCCAGAGAGTCTCCTGCCATACTGCCGACACCCAGCAATTTTTATTGGCTGCTCTAATTACTGTCTCAGGTTTATATTTTGGTATTTTTTAAAAATGAAGCAACATTTTTCATACAAGCCCTGTGTCATGAGTATTTTTTCTTTTTTTCTTTTAATCTGTTGTATCATAGGCACGTTTCCCCCTCCCCACTCTTACAATTTCACTGGTGGTAACACTGAGGACATTGTTTCCAACATTGTTTCAACATTCAATGTCAAAAAAAAACAAAAAACAATCACATCACAGGTTTGAGTTTGTTTAGCCCTGCAAGCCTTCTCTGACCTGAAGTACTCTCAGAGACAGCAATGGCTAAATTTAGAAGGGCTTAAAGCACATAGAGACCAACCACTCAAAGGCAATCTCTGACCTTCCACCGCTGACAGCTCATCCCCCCATTCACCAGTTCATCCAGGCACATATAAGCCATTAACAGCCTTTTAACACATTTGCACAATTCACTTAGTTTGGACATTCTTGCACAGATATGAGTGCATGACTGTTTGTTTTATTTTTACAGCTGGTTTGCTAACAAATACAAAGCATTGGTTTCCTCAATGCCACATTTTGTTATGCGTGTCGTACTATGCATGTTCTCGGACAAATTTAATGAAAAAAATATGTATCGAATAGTTATCGAATAATATCGGAATATGTACGGAATATATTTCTCCATGAATAGACGAGGGTGTCAGTGTATAGGAATGCTGGTGGGCATTATGAATAAAATATACAAATGTAGCGAATGCAACAAGACAAATGCTAATATTCATGGGTTTTGTCACTGCTATTTTGTTTTTGTCTTACTTTTATTTGTAACAAAAAGGTTCTGCATTTTTGGAACTACAGTTCCCATCATGCTTTAGGGGATGCAAGTACAAAATATGTTGCCATGGAGTCAATGAGTTAACTGTTGGCAACACCTCGAGCTCTGTTTTTCTTTTTTTCTTTTTTCCTGTATTTGTCTACAGTTTGGCAAATTTGCCTCTTGGAAAGTGATACTGCATTAGCCATCAGCAGTTCCTGATCCCTCAGTGTACAGACAACAAATGCTGGATTACTGATTTTGAAGAAAAGGTGATGAACACATGGCAAGTGCTGAAGTTAAAGGAAGCATCTTTTTTTCTAGGATTTCTAAGCAAATGTTATTTGTACCAGACACTGGAGATACCACTATCCCTGAAAAATGCAAGTCACTCTGATTCCAGGAGTGAGACAGATTTGAGTTATGACTCGTCAGAGGAGTGTGAAGGGAGAGCCAAGTGATTTTTTTTCTCCTCCTCCATACGCCCCCAACACACTGACACTCAAGGCAATTGTAATGTAAACTAAATCACAAACCTCTCAAATCCTCCACTGCATCACTTGCATCAAGACTGGAATTTCTCTCTGCTCTGTAAAGAATGTACTGTTGCAAGACCGCGGTTTAACCTCTCACCTGGACCACTTGACAGGTCTGAGATGCTCACCTTGTCAGGCTCCTCAGTTGAGTGGTAACCAGAGGTCAGCAGCATGTCAGCTAGTGCTGGGCTGCTGGGTGTGTCTGTGGTCGAGGAGGAGCGTGGGCGTCCAGCCTGCAGCAGGGCTTCATGGGTGCTGCGCCGGTGGATCTGGGGGCTACCTTTCTGGGGAGGATCCCCGGTACCCCCCACCTTGCTGCGGCGGCTCTGCAGGCTGGTGCCTCGCTTCATCATCGGTGGAGCACCTCGGATCTGCTGCAGAACACGGCTCAGAGCTGCAGGAGGGGCGGAAGTGGCAAGGTTGTCAGAATCCAAAGGGAGGGCCGAGGAGGCAGGAGCTTCCCCTACTTCTGACCCTATGTCAGCGGGTTCGGAGGGAGGGGCGCCTGTGCAGGACGAGACGGAGTCATGTGGGGAAACGGAGGAGCGTCGGCGCTGTGGCTGGAAGAAGTGCTTCAGGCCATGGCCCAACGCTCCCATGTTCTCCAGGGCATTATGGGTGATTTTGGACAAGCCGTGCTCTGACTCCGACGCCCTCCTGCCGACCTCCGGCTCCACTCGGCCTCCTGCGTCCGGCTCCTCTGGACTCTGCTCACTACTACCCTGATCCATCAGAGACCTCCAGTTTCACAGTGAGGTTCTACTAGGGGGTGCAGGGGACTAGCTACGCCCCGTCGACACCCCCCCTCTGAGCCACTGGTTGAGAGCCGGGTAGCAGAGGGGATGGCGCTCAGTTGGGTCTTTTGAGTGCGCATGCATCTGTGGCTTGGCTCAATGTCATGCTTGTCTACCACAAAAGGAAAATAAAATGCATTATGACATGCAGCAGTGAGTGATGAACAAAATAAGCAGCACCAGAATATAAAACACCAAGCAACATAAACTGGGTTGACACAGACATGACCACTTTTTTGCAATTAACGAACTTTTCAAGTTCAATTTTCTCTAAAAATCACATCTTAATCTTAATATTTTCTCTCTGAGGGAAAACAGTTAGTCTGACAGTGCCAACCCAGTAACACAAAGTCTACAAAATAAACAAGCTTTGAGAACAGTTTCTGAAATGTCAAGGTTTGTTATACAGCACATGAAGGTCAATACCTTGGGCTGTTTCTGAAATCACTTTCCATTATATTTTTCTGGGCATTCAAGCCCAACTGTACAAAAGTCCTCATGACAGTTGACTAATTACATTTCAGAAAGCATTCATTATGGAAATTAATAATCAACATAATTGAGAGTGCTTGTATGATGCTAACAAAGAGACTACAGAGTGTGAGAAGTGTAAATGAAATTCTAAATGGACAGTGATTGTGATTTAATTCTCAACTGACTAAGATGTTCAGTGATCCATAGCAGTCTCCTCCAGTCTCGTTTTATAACAAGGCTAAATCCTGTAATGTAAAGGACCAATCCAGGTCTTTGGTTCTCAGATGACAGGTTATATAAAAGTCCTTACCAACATGTAATGAGACAGTGAGAAAGAAAGCAAGAGAGGAGGTGAGATAGAGTGTGACAGAGAGCTTACCATCAGCCCAGCTTCTCCTCTACTGACTCACAACTCAGGATTGGCTAAATGAACAGAAATATAAACAAAACACCATAAATAATTTTCTCCTCACAACAGAGAGGGAAAGGATTCAAAAGTAGGCCTACAGTAGCATCACAGAGAAATGAACAGACTTACCAGTAACTGCTAATAATGGACATGTAAAGGAATGCTACATCAGATGAGAGCCTTAAAAGCTTCTAACATGCTGACCTTAAGAAATAATCTAATGGACATAAACATTAAAGCATATATGGGATGGCAGCATTGACATGACAGCATCTCTAGACAGCGTTCAAGTCATCATACTAGTTGTACATACAAAACAAACACGGCACTAACGCTGCTCAAAGGAGCTGTCACTGCACAGCTCATCTGTAGCACATACATGGGGGGGGTGGGGGACGCTAGCCTGAGACTGAGCCCTCCTGTCCTCCTTTTCTCCTCGGCCAACAAGCCAACAAATGAGCACGCTATATCCTTAAATACCAATGTCAGGATTTTATTTTGGATGATTTCTCACATGACCAATTGGACATGAGTTGTTTTTTTGTTTTTTTTTAACAGTGCCTGTTGGTATTTGAGCTACCTAGTTAACGACCAAACCCTTCCTCAAACCCAAATGTCACCATTAGCGCTGTAAATTGTTCTGTTTACAACTGATTTGCACATTTATTATTAAAGGAAATTTTTTTGCACAAAATCAGATGAAATTGATCACTTAAATAATTCATTTGCTGTCCCCATAAATGGCAGGGTCTTAGTTGTTTGCACAGCATGCGTTCTCAATGGCATATTCCCATACTGTTAAATTAAATCTGAATTACCCCATTACTAAACATAAAACCCACAGTTTCTATGGACTTCTGCAGTATATTATCAATTGCACAGCTCTTAAAAATACAATTTATTTCTCAGCATTAAGTTTCGGATCCTTTCCTCCTTCAGCCTTTGAGGACATTAAGATATTGAAAAGCATGTTTTTCTCAATATTCAAAGCCAAGTGATGGTGATGGGTTTTGCTACATGGATTATTTTGCAGACAAACAGAAAAAATGATTCCACGAGTCAATAGAGCTGCAAAGTATCATGTAACAAGCCAGTAACACAATCTAGCACCAAAAACCCTATGAAATGCTCCATTAGTGATACATGGTGACTCATTACTGCTGGTCCTGCTGTTGCATCTGCAGTGTTGGATAAGAAAGCACTTTGTTGGAGGGTAGGTGGTAGTGAATAGTACAGTAATGAATAGAGTATCTTTAAATTGTATTAGTGCTAACTTACTGCCGTCACTCACTTCACTCATTACACAAATGAAAACATCACTAGATTATTGGCATGAAGCACCCCTCCCTCTGTGAAGGAAATCTTACTGACCCTTTGATACACGTCATAATGTTAAGCCTATAAATGATCATACATAGCTATGTAGCTAACTGATTGAACACTAAGCTTTATCTATGGATGCCTCTGATCTTATATGAAAAGCAGTTACTCGTCAGCGACATTTCCTGATCATGAGTCACTGATCAGACAGAGACACAGCCACTCATTGACTTAGTGCAACACATTGCTTTTGTTAAGCTCACAACTCAAGACAAGATATAGGAATCAAAACTCCCACACAGACGTGGAAGTGTATCCTTCATCTACAATAAAAATACAATGGTCCCCGACTTCTCTTGGCTGAGGGCAAAGTGTTCTCTTTGAAATGGGTCAGCCAACACTGGCCTATCACTCTCTGTGCAAGCAGTGATCCAAGGTCACACCATCTACAGAGTGTTGTGCTTGTCTAGCAGCGTTTAAGCTTTCACTTGTGGTAAAGAAACATTTCTGCAAAATGGCAGCAGGTCCTGTTTCATTCTAGCGGCAGTGTGTCTTCTTGGGCCACTACTACAGCATACTACATGCATTATTCCAGCATTTCCACATCTGCACATATCACTTACATTATCACTCAGTTTCAGATCGCATTTACAGGAAAAAATGACATTTATTCATGTTTAATTTGAATAAAAGTGGGAAATGGGATGAAAATCATATTCAGCAGCTCCTTTGCATTTTCTCTCCATTCGTCTACTCACTTTCTATTACTGGTCACGTTTTGTCTGTTGCTCTTGCCACAAGATGACTTTATATTCTGACAACTGGAGTGAATACTGTCTGTAACCCAACACTACCCTACCATTTTTATTGCAGAGAAACATGCAGGAGAAAATAAGTTAGAAAAATCTGAAAAAATAAATAAAAAGTACAAAAAGCAAAATAATAATAACAATAAGAAGAAGAAGTTTGCATTACAGTAGATGTCCACACAACTCAAGAATCAAACTACGGATCAACATACCTTCAAATGTGATCATCAGCAGATGATTTGTGGATCTATTTACACAGGAAAAGGCTTAATCCAAGTGAATTTCCAGCACTGCTTCCTCTGGGTAATTTTTACAATGGAAATCTGGTGCAATAGCTGCCAAACTTTAGTCAGCTGTTTCCGTGGACATTTAGAAAAATCACATGCTGCAAAGAAAAAAAAAAAAAGAGAGGCAAAATAGCATGAGAAACAGTAGATCATGAAGACAACTTCAGTCACACAGGTGAGTTCTTTCTCACCCATGCTGTGTGTGCAGCAGAAAGTTGTACTTAAAGAAGAAAGTAGCAGCGCGGCACCAACATAATCCATGTGGCATTGTAGAGCAATATTTGTGGATCCCAGTCAGACAAGCTGTTGCGCTGTTGACGGCACATTAGGACCCACAACAGCTGACAATAAAGACCAATCTATCATTTTGTAGTCTTCTATGTGACTGGACAGCCTATTGAAATGCTACGTATGCTCGGATCATCATGACAACGTTTAATGTTTAACCTCAGTATTACTCAAGCATTGTCATTTACAATGCTTGAGTAATACTGATATGATGACTGCCTTATGAGTTTTGCTGTACACGTATGGGCTGCCCAGACCTGATTGTTAGGCCTGTTTTCTTCAAACTAAAAAACTTCAAAACATGAATCAATAGTTGAAACACACGGGATGAAGGAAGTAGAAAAACAGGACAATAGTTTTCAGCAATCTGTCAGATATTTAGACTGTCAGAGCTTCTCTTCTGTTATTTTAAGTCTTCACATCCCACTTGTTACCAATATTTTTGCATGACTTTATGATACTTGGAGTTAAATACATAATATTTACATAAAAGACGAGGACTACGATAAGGCTGTATGAGCTGATGACAACTATCATATATGTTTTTCTTGTTAACAAATTAAACCTTCATAGTGCAAAATCTGACCAATAAAATCAGCATTAAAGTTTCGAGAAAGCGTCATGTTGTTGATCCCATTTTTAAACCAATCAGCTCTTCTCCTCATTTTGCAGTTATGGGAGAGCAGCCACCTGGACCACGTGAGGTTATCCTTGGCTATTTGTACGACATTAGAGCAAGCTGGGATGAAATAAGACAGAAATCTGACCAGCATGCATTGTCAGCAGCGAACAGCAAACGCATAAAGCTAGCCATTAGCTGGTGAACATAATAAAGCATCTTATCAGCGTGTTATTATCGGGAGTTGGTGCAGCCTAAAACAGAGGTAAAAGAATCGGATGAAAAGTCGAATGAAAAGCGTATTTATGTCTGCTGTCTGTGTCATTCCTGTTACCTAACATGTTAACCTTAAAAACTTATTAAAGCCGTAATATATTAGGTAGTAGTGGTGTTACTCTGCCACCACAGTGAATACAGGTTAATGCAGGTTAACAGTAAACACCCCACAAGGAAACTCCAGATATCTCAGACAAACTGAGGACAAGAAGCTCATACAACTCTGTAGTTTCATAACTTCAATGGCGAAATGAAAACACGTCGTTTAATTCTGTAAAGCGCAGGCCTCCAAGGCCTTTTAGCTTAATTAATTGTGTGATGTTAATTAATAGTGCTGAATATCCTCTGGGGAATATCCGCAGGACATGGACCATTTGTCTGTCTTACAGAAACACAAGCGAGATGAGACAATTCGAGGTGACTATTAAACAGTAACAAATGGTAAACAACAACGTGCAGCAGGTATTCATGTGAACGGGGCTCTGGGCACGAATACGCGGATACAGTCATACGAGCATTCTGATGAGATCATCATCACCACCTCATCGCCACTGTAATAACAATCGAGCTACCTGCCGAACAAAGAAGTTTCCTTTTGATTAACGGTGGACTATTACGACACAGAAACTTTCCTTAAAACAACGACACAGCACTCTTTCAGCATACAGCTTATATTAATTGCATCACTTACTAGGTTACAGGTGCATTCGGTGTCATTACACGTCGAGTGACAGTAGTAACGCGTGTGCTTCAAATTTCAAAAGCTAATGGTGACATAGAGTAAATCATGTACTCAAATACCGTGGTACATCTATCAGTAACGTTACGAACTTACTGCAAATAGTCTGAGCCCGACGGTTTAACGTTAGCTAGAGATAAGAAGAGGATGTAATTAGCGGTCGCTAGCCAGCGTTCGTAGGCCAAGCCTTTAAAACACTCAACTGCAGGATTTATTTTCTGAAAACGTCAATGCAGTTCATCGTTTGGTTCTAGGGTGGTGCTCACCGTTGTGGTAGACAGAGTCAGCATACATTCGTGGCCCCGTTTTGATGGCTTCTCTGCTCCTCTTGTAGCTAGCAGTGTAAGCTAACGTGGTGCACCGGAGGGTGCTCACTTTACTTCACAGTGCACACCGGTGCCACTGTGCGGGGCGAGGCCATAGTGTTAGGTTACTTTATAGTGGATACTTAGCATTCATAACTGCTGCCATAGGTGACCACGTCTAACAGCTACCTTTATCACACCAGACTAAAAAGTTTAAAGTGTGCAGTTTTGTACCCGCCCTCGCGGTTAGGTGAGCTCACCTGAGGTCCTGGAAATGTCAAGCTGGTCAGACACAATTTCGTTGACAATTTGCACTGAGGCGTGAGCTCCCGTGTGTAGTGCCCTTGGTGCAACGGCTGTCTAGGGCTGTACAACCAGTGCACTTAACCTTTAAATTCTCCGAGCAGTTTGTGTTGTTCTTAGCTGCTGAGTGTATTTTTTTTCCAAATGGATGAATAAAGGGCTTCGATAAATAACAAACCTATGTGTTTCAACTTCTGTATGTTGCTAGGCTACAGGGAACACAGGTAGGCTTAATTTTGATAACCAACATTAATTCTCTCTCATCACTGTGAGGAAACAGGCTCTGCTCTTCCGCTTTAACGTTCACCTTCAATGGCTAACCCCAACATTACTGATTTGAATGCATAAATCAGACGGTGGTCACCATGTAATGTGATACACAAGCTTTCCACATCAATCATGTAGATTGATGAATAGTTATTTGTAAATCACCAGTTCCAGGAATATTCCTCTATTAGAATCACGAGGGCATAATCACCACATAGCCATAGATGTCATTACAGTTTTAAGGGATGCAATTTGAACAATCAATCCGTCCAACATCACCTGTTCGGTCATCAAACTCACGCAGCTAAAGCTGGATATTGTACTACCACCACTGTCACACCCAAATGTTACAATACTGATCAAGATATTGAGCCCTGAACACTTCATGCAATTATCAGCTTTACTGCAAATACGGAATTAACCATTACAATGAAACCCCATTTCACAGAATCCCTTCCACCTGTCAACACCTGTCATAAAACGGCCCTGGCAGGTGAGAAAAGCTCGAACGCACCGGGTGAATTTAGATTGGAGGTATTGGGTAACCATCTGTCACATACTCCCACAAGGCTTTCTTAATCACACCTTGGAGTCTTGTATTTCATGGTGGCGTATTTAGTCCCGCGGTTCTTCCAGTGTATGTTTGCACTGGAGTCCCCTCTTTGCACTGGCCCCATCAACCAGTTAAATCATGTTCAGAGTCCGTTAAAAGTCCGTGGACGCTCGTTAATAAATCAACTTAGCATATCCTGTTCTGATCACTGAACACATCATTGCATCCGGCCTGGGTGTTTTCTCCAAACTTAAAGCTTTAAGTTGTAAAGGTCTCCACGGTGTAAGCGTTCATCGATTTTTCGACATTTCTCTCATGTAAATACACTTAACATCGCCCTTCCAGATCATCCTGGGTGGCAAAACAGGCGAGCCTGTCAGTTAGCAGGCTGGCTAGACTCAAGCTAAAAAAACACCGCTTTGGCTTCAGCCATGGTTAGCTACAGGCAACCCGGGCACATCGCCAGGCGGCAGCTACAATGGGATAAACAACGTTAATCAAGCGTAACCTCTGTGCAGCACGGACAGCAGCAGACCCAGACACGTTTCATTCGGAGAGCAGTTCGCAAAATGTGTGTTTTGCTGGCTTCAACTTACATGGGCGCTGAGAGGATTGTGTTGATGACCATTCATTTCTCCCGATGGTGGAACACTCCCACGGTGACGTCAAATAGCGTGCTCAACGTCACAGCAGCTGAGTACCAGACAGCTCATCCCAGCCATGCAGGTGAGCCAGTGAAAGGAGGTATAAGACTATTTTATGTATTTATGACTGGAGATAAGCGTCGCGAAAGGGACATCAGGACAGTTTGAGAACACTCAGGTCATGTCAGGCTCTTTCTGCATTTCACAATTAATATCTATCCATAATACTTTACTTATTATCAAATTCATATCAAAATGTGACTAATGGCCATTTTTCTTCTTGGAAATAAGTGTTATTTGCAATCCAAGAAACAACCTTCATACTGAGAAATAACATCAAGAAAACAAATTCAGACAGTAATTACGTAGCTAAACTTGCCCTTTATTGTTATTACATTTACATCTTGAATCCCTCTTGTTAAATGCAAGAAACTCAGCTGCTTGCCCAGAAACATTTTAATTCAGCAGGAGAGGATCCTTTGTGAGTTTTTTACAGTCTTGCTGGGCAAATCTGTGAAGTTAACCAAACCAAAAGGCATGAGGGAGGCTCTGTGATGTTTCAGGGGACCTTCACCAGTTTCTGGCAGCTGATTTTGGACTTTGATGAGAAGAGAAAGGATAAAATGGAGGCATGGCACGGTAAACAGGCTGATGTTCATGCTGATCAGATGGAGCTGGGTTTGCAGGAAGCGTAGTTGGAGGATCAGGAAATACCGGCATGAGAGCCTGCTGAGGAACATAATATGCTGGCATATAAGGGTGTGGGTAATAAATTGGCTTTTGAGCAGCAGGCTTTATGGTGGTAGATGCACTGGTTGTTGAGGTGGTAGTAGGAGCAGCAGTTTGAGTATTTTGTATTTGAGAAGGATACTTGGCAGGAGGATACAACACAGGCATCTGGTAGGTCTGAGGATACATATAAGGTTTGGGCTGCTGGAGTTCAGTTTTTGGATCCTGAAAAACTTGAGACGGGCCTTCTGGAGGATGTGGGAGATTAGGGAATTGCAAGAAAGGATATTGAGGAAGCACTGGAAAGTTTGGCTGCTGGGGAAGATGAGGCTTCCCATTTTTCTTAGTGGTGGGGGCAAGTGTTGTTACCAAAGCCTCTGTGCTCATGGCAGGAGGAGGGGTTGTTGGATTGAAAATCCCAGGTACCATGGGGAAATAAGGAAATGGATACTGTGGCACCTGAGGTAATTGGGCCAGAGGTGCAGCAGTGTTTTTATTAACAGTAGGTTGTGTTGGTGGTACCGGTCTGGGAAACAGAGGGTACTGAGGGAACTGAGGGAACTGTGGATACTGTGGCATGAATGGAAATGCAGGGTGCTGACCTGCAGGTACTTCTTGGTTTTCAGTGTTAGAGGCTGTTGAAGAACCTGAGGACAGCTGTGGCAAAGGTGCCACTGTACGTGTAGCAGGAACAGGACTGTGTGCTGGAGGAGTTGGCCCAGGAAACATTGGGTATTGAGGGAACATTGGGAACTGGGGGTAATGAGGATACTGCAGGACCTGGCCACTATCCCTGGGAAGCGTAGCAGTAGTAGTAGTCGTCGTTGTTGTTGTTGTGGTAGGCTTAATGTCAGGTAATGAAGGGCACGTGACTAAGAGCTCAACATCCGCCAACAGAAGTGAGAGTAAATACTTGTCATCCTGCAAGGAAACAGTCAATCAAAAGCATGCATACACCTGATTCCATTTTTAACCACAAGATGGCCCACCATACCTCAGTCTCTATGCACAAGCCTCTGTTGTAGGGTGCAGTGAGTGTCAGTCCTCCAGAGACCACTTCAGCAGCAAGTCCACAACTGCTGCAGACCAGTGAAAGGGACTTCCACGTGCCAGACACTAATGGTTTTAATATCAGATGACAAAATAAGCTATGTTCCAAAGCCAATAAAATGCCAATATGTTAAGTCACTTACCCTTAACTTTGAGTTCATTTGCCGTAATTCCAGCAATCTTCACCACCATCCCAGATGGGAAGCAGGAAACAGAGGGTGGTGGTAACACCGCAGGACAGGACATTGTCATTGGTGCCCCCCATAAACGCAGTGGTAGCACATAATTGCCACCCTGTGGTGTAAAATACAGGAATGACAGTTTACATCAACTGAGGACTGAAGGCAGCACCTTTATCAAACATTGACGTTAAGTTACAGAGTTAAGAGGAACTAGCCAGAAATACAAAGTTAGAAAGATTCTTGATGAGCATTCAGTTTTTGGAAAATATCCATATGTGCATTTTGATTTTAGACACGCAACTGAAGGCATCCATGAGATATTGTGAATATTGACTCAGGCAATTAATCTAACCTGCTGGGTAACATGGCAGCCCTGGTAAGGTGCAGCAAAGTGCACTTCTCTGCGGGACCTCCTCACAGAGAAGCCACATTTAGAGTCCATTTGTGACAAAGGAGTAAGAGGTCCCTCACCTGTTCCGACACAAAAAAAGTTTAAACAGTGTTTTGTGCACTGGCCAAAAATTAAGACTTCTTATATGAAACCTACCGCTATCCACGAGGAAGTGAGGGGCTCTGACCCGTTTGACCCTCAGAGTCATTAAGTTGTCACTGCATTGTACTGATGGATCCATGCGTCTCAGTTTTGCATCCATCAAATTGTGCAGCACTGAAAAAACAAGCACAGATTCAAATTGACTGTGAAAAATCAAACACCAGACAGCCCAGGCTGTGATAAACTAACACTCTGCATCGTGCTTTAAAAAGAGAGAGGAAAAAGAGGACCCACAGGAGTTTTGATTAATGCTGTTGCTTAATGTGCAATGCCATGTGCAATTCCAGTGGATTACGTACAAAAAAAATAAACACCTTCCTCTGCTGCATTGCCAATCATCCACAATTGCACATTAGCTGTTTTTTTAATGAAAAAAATAATAATGTATTTATAGTGGCCTAAAAGCATGATGGCATGAGCTCAGTTGCTTCTGTTGCTAACAGGCAAGAAATGTAAACATACTAGATTCATGTTCTCCAGAATTTGGGGGACAGGTGTTGGAGGGCTGATCAGGTAATTAGGCCACTTTCCTTGATTAATCTGACTTTTCAAGCCATAATAAAAGCAGAACACTTGAGGATTATCTGCCCACACTCAATCATGGTTTGAGAAAGGCAAAGAGGCCCAGTTGTGGGTTGGAGGTAGTATCTTATGTTCCCCATAATGCAGCATGTTCATTTCTATTGTACACCTTCAAAGCCCCCCATTATGTTGTTGCACTAACAAAATTGAACATGTAAAACGCGTTGCCGTTTTTAGACAGAAATTACAACCTTTTATTGCGCAAATTTGGGACCGTTTATAGGATGAATATTTCGATTGCTGCTTGATTCACCTCACCATGCGGTATGCCACGTGACTTCAAATGTAAATCATGGGCACTAGACTTCAAATCATTTAGGTAAACTAAACAATCAGCGCGATCGTCCTTGAGCATCACGTTGATGATTTTATTGCGAGGGGCGCGACAGTCACTTACCAGAAGTCGATTTCTGGTTCCTCCGTTCGTCAGACATGAAGGAAAGCGAACCGTATCGTGTTGGAGCCCCAGATTCATGTTTGCCGTCGGACGCCACACTTCTGAAGTGCACACTGCCTGATGAAGGCCACGGCACTGAATTAACAGCTTGTCCAATACAAATCTGGAGGGACGTGAGAGTCGCCGTCACCACGAAATACAACATGTGCTTTGTCCAAGGCATTACAGCTCCGGTGATCCCGTTAGGCGTGTGTTTATGTCAAACTATTGATAAGATAATCATCAAGGCCGCCGCTGTGTCGACTAGTTATACATATAGTGTTCATTGCTGCTTAATTGATGAACCAATCACAGGCCCCTTAGGTGAGAACACCTGTTTCTGGGACAGACCGGTAATGATCATGAATAGTAAGGACATGTTAAATTTGAGGAAATGACACATAGACTAAGAAAATTAGCAGAATGAGACGAGCACTTATTTTTCTAATAAATCTTATTTTTGATGAACGAGAATCTACTGTTATGTCTCAAGTAGATTTCCTCATAAAAAGAGTTTGATCCCAAAGTTATGTTTCTTTTCTTGACCAAGGCTTGATGTGTGAACCTATTCCAACAGGTGAACAGGACTAAAGGACAAAACATACATCATGAGAACAGTATAAATGTATTTGTGCTTTGCAGACTTTGCTACATGAAAGAATAAAATGATTCCAGATGCACTGCCAATGGTTAAATGTGGCATTTCTGCACACCCTTCATCAAGGTTATAGTCATATGAAGTCCCTTTATTCACAAACATTACCATGATAACATCCAATCACATTCATTTTTTGCATCAGTGAAAAGTGCAGCCTCACATGTTATCAAATATAAGCCAGACAGATGACTTTTAACCAGTGATGTTACAACACTGATCTGATGCTAACAAGAGGGAGGTGTTGACCCACATCACAGGAATTTTACACTTACTGAGTGAAAACTGATCTATCCTGCATACACAAATGACAATAGCATATAGAAACCAACATTATAAAACTCTATAATCGTGAAATGCTCATAATATCCACTGGAAATAATTTCCATGAGCACACAAACATTATAATATTTTAGAAGAAGATCCAATAGAATTCAAATAGAACAACAAATAGGTCAGATATTTTTTCTCAAAGGCCTCACCCTTACATTTTTTAAAAAATCCACCTTATAAAATGACCGAAAAGGTTTTTGTGCCATACTGGCTACTCAAGAGGTTCTTTTTACCTAGTTGAGGCCAAGTCTTGTGAGAGCATTACTGCCCACATAACATGATTATGCCATTTCATGAAGAGGACTGAGAGCAGGAAGTCAGTAGACAGCTTAGAGGTCTGTGACATCGTCATCAGACAAGTCATGCTGATGCATCACTGCTGAGAACGCCGACTTGAATTCTTCTCCCTGATTTACAGTAACTGGAGACCCATCACCACCACTATAATCAGTGATAGCACTGGGTGACTGTACTTGGAAATGGTCTAGAGATGCAGAAACAGAGTCTGTATCAAGTGTCCACCCAACATAAGCTGGAGGGAATGTAGTTGTACCACCGTCCCCATCAGTGTTGTCTCTGCCCACAGAGTGAGTCCAAGAAGGAGGTGGAGGTGTGAACAGACCTCCTGCTACAAGCTGTCCATGATGGAGGGCATTATCAATGCTGCGCCTGAGGTTAATAGGAGACGGTGGCCGCATGTCAAATTCTATAAGAGACAGAATACATTCACGTTCACCCACTTTTTGCCACAACAGTGCAGCCTGAGAGTTGGAATTGCTGTTGCTAACAGGATCGGGCTTGTTTTCTGGTATGACGGTAGATGACTGATCATCATACGGACACATGATGTTGTTGCTGAAACCTGCTCTAGACAAGTTATACTGTGCCCAGTTACTTGGCATCAGGTCTTCCCAGGTTTTCTCTGATTTTCTTAACGGCCCTGTCCGTATGCTGGCCAAGACTCTTCCCCAAAAGCTTGTCTCCTCCGCCCCTTTAGATACCTCACTCCTGCTCTGCCCTTGATCGCCCCTCAAATGACCCCTAGATGGCATCCAGAAGATCCAGGATCCCAGGACAAGCAACGAGAATCCCCAAGCTAATTCAAGAATTCTGGCCCAAAACTGACTGAGCCACCAGCCCCAACCAAAGCGCCTCCAGTTTCCTAGCAGCCCATAAAGCCAGAGGAGACTGTACATCTGAAGGCTACAGCAGAGAACACCGAGGAAGGCGCACACTGCTGTTACTTGCTTTGCACGCATTTCAATCCTCTGTGAGGGCACCCACTGAGGGACAGTGGACCTGAGAAAGGGATGTAGACGAGAACAAGACTTAGGGAGGATTCCCATGCAGAATGGGAGACCCCAGCAGAGGGAGAGGGTCTGTAGCAACAGTGGGAGAGCAGGGGACAAAGTTGGAGAGAAAAGGTCCGCTAAAAGTAATGGGGTGCAATGTGATATAGCCAGCCCTCCAACCATCCATGGGCGCTTTAGCTTTGGTGGGAAAAGTAATAAATTCGACCCTCTGAGTGTGACCAGAGCAAGTGCGACCTGTGCCCACAGAAGGAGCTGCAGAGGAACATTGTGGAGTGCTGTCAGAGTAGCACGAGACAGGATCTGACGGGTACCATAAGGATCAAGTAGGAGGAGGACACCACGTAGAGTACCACCCAGGACCAGGAGACTATTTGCCAGAGTCAGGGCATCACAGACAGGATGAGGAAGAGTGCATGCACCAGCCATTCCCATAACTGCCAGGACTGCCATCAATATGAAAAGGCTGGCAGATCCGAAGACATGTAGTTCCCAGGCAAACGTCAATGTGCGCCTCATGTCATCCCACAGCAAATTAGTGCCATTAAAGTTTGGAAGAACACAAGGACTAAGTCCGAGCACACAAGGACCTCCGGGTCCTGACTGGTTCTGGTCCATCATGGAAATAAACACATTGTTTTGGATGAGGAGTCTATGGCTGTCTGCTCCTAAAGACAGACCAGAGAGACAGAGAGGATAAAGAAGAAAAGTCGTATTTTTGATGAAGGAGAATAGTGACTTTGTGGTTAATGGAGAGTACTTTCATATTACATTAGATTTTGAAGACTCTGGAATTAAGAACTTAGAATATTCACTTACCATCGAGAAAATCATCTTTTACTGTGGATGTATGACTCTCTTTTAACTGTCCCTCAGCTGTTCTGTGGCTGAGAGCTTCCTCTGAGATCATGTGCACACTGGAGTGAGTGGATCCTGTAATTGAAGTATTAGCTCTGTCAGCTGCTTGGTCATGATCCTCTGAGAGGTGTGGACTCAGTGCAGGTGTCGTAGTTAATGTGATTCCAGGACCAGAGCGCTTTTCATTGCCGGCTTGCCTGGGCTGTTTTGGAATGACGGCACGATTGATGATTTTCTGTGTTGCTGCGCTGTTGACACTCTCTCCACTGCCCTCCAAAGAGTCACTGCTGCCTGCTGAATGAAATATGACTTCACTGGACAAACTGTCTGGAGCATTGTTGTTTCTGCCTGTGCTTTGAGTCATTTTCGCTGAATCAGAGTTGTCCAGTGAACGAGAAGTTTGATTTAGGCTTCCAAGTGAGGAGAGAGACACAGTCAGCATGACGAAGAGCAAAGATGAACGCCCCATTTTTATTTATATCCCAAGACCTGTAGAACAGTAAAGAAGAAAGAGTTGAAATGCATTTCCACACCTTAATGAACAAATCTTGCGCTGTGCACATCAGACTTAAATAGGCAATAGACATTACTGTTCATCATTAATATAACTATTTGACTTCAGCATTAGACCCTTATCCTGTGAACAGGATGCTGTGTTTTTACAGTACACTTTTTTATATAGTTGCAAAAGAGTTGAGAGTGAAAAGACTTTCGAGGTTGGGCAAAGAGTCACAGATTCCCTGACAGTTAATTTCACATTTGAATGTTATGAATAATTCCCCTGTATAATCCGGTGAGTTTTCACACTTTACAACTTCTCTCTGTGGATGGTGTGTCTTAGCAAAAATACAACACAGCTTGGCAGAAGCATGGCACAGCGTGAGCCAGGCTGATCTGTCTGTGACCCTGGGTCACAAATGTCAAGCTGCCACTTCAAATGATAGCACATCATGTGAAAAAAACATGCATCATAAATGCCTGAAATGACTGGAACAGATAAGAGAACACATGTAGTATGCACACTGATGTTATTTTCAGCACGACATAAAGATTTCTAGGTGGCCTGATTTTCCAAATGCAACCTCAGGTGAGTTTGGATGATGCATGCATGTTTTTTTTTCTGTTTACATTTATTTTAACTCTGCTTGGAGCATAAACCACACATTCAATGCCTGTGTCCTGGCTTAATGACGTGAAATGTTATCATTTGATAAAAAGTGCACTGCCTCAAAAACAAATATAAAAGCAATAAAAAAGCAATACATGCAAGACTGTAAATCTTGGCACATTTCCCAACTGATACTGACACTTATTTTACAACTTTACCAAGACGCAAAATCCCATTGCCAAGACAATTTCTCCTATAAACGAACACAAAGATTTTAAAATGCTCAATAAAACCAGATAACTCAGATGTACCTGCGATTCCTTGGCTCTGCCTCCTCTTAGTGCTTCATGTGCAGCCCCCAGTCTCTATAGCTGCATGTAACATCTGATTTCTGATGTGGGTGCTTGAAGAGCATCACAGTGAGGGTTGAACACATTGGATTTACTGACAAGCTCACACCCATCTAGCCTTCAAAATGACGTCTTATTCCTATTACTGCACCGGCTGGTTACTTGGCAGCCTCCCATCCTGAATTTCACCTGCAGAAACAGATTGCAAAGCCACAATCCCAGGACCCAATTTTGAAAAAAGAAGAAAGAAAAAGCTTGAACAAACACCTTCCAGGTTATTGTCTTGACATATGCAGATTTAAAAAAGAAAAACTTGACTATGAATCCAAGCTCTCAAGCATCACCTGTGTCTTCCTATAACAGTTGTGTTAAGGTAAATCCCCTCTCTAAAGGATTACATTAAGATTCTTACAGTAGCACAAAGTCACATGAAGTGATAATGTGAAGCCAACTAGACACGAGTGCTCTAGTATTGTTTCATGCCAACTAACCTACTAATTGCTCTGAAAAGCATGTATATGTGAGGGCTTATGCCAAACATGACATGACACGTGGACAGTAGATGTTATGCATACTGCATGGTTACTGCATGATCTTTAGGGCAAATTATAAGATGCTTTGTCAGTGGTGTGTAAACAATATTATTTAAGAAAAAATATGAATCTACATGTATAAATACCACCACCACTTCCACCAGAGCCCTTGCAGAATCCCAGTCTGCAGTGAGTGTGGGAATTAACTCCTTCTTGTTCAGTATGAAGAGGACATAGCCTATGCACACAGTACATCTGTGATGGTCCACCTTAAGATGGGCGAGAGGCAGTTTGTTGTGGAGCGAACAGGGGGAGGCCCTCAGTAGCACATGCCTGGCTCTTTAAGGCAGACTGGGGAAGTTAGGTCCTGTTAAAGGTACATGCATTCAAATGTGTACCAGGCATCATCAGAATATCCTGGGAAACATTTTAACAGTGCTTCAGTTCATACATATATATGTGCCAATTTTAAATGATTGAACCTGGAGCTTGGTACCCAAAATCCAGCAGTGCGGAGTCAAGAGTAACATGAGTAGGTGGTCTGACAATATGGTCCATTTACTAGCTTTTTCAAGGGCTTTCAACCACATCACATATATATTTGGACCTATAGAGAGCACCGTGAGGCCAATAAACAACCAAATTCAGCAACAAAATGACATGCACTTGACATGAGGTTATTTATTTCTAAAGAATAGCCTAGAATGATTGCTTTGCATTCAGAATTAATCGATAGACCAATTTGATTGCTTACTTATGAGTACATATTTACCACTTTTGTTATTTCCCCTCTCTGCTTTTCAGTGCCAGATAATAAAGAAAATAGTTGCTCAATAAAACTGTGTGTACAGATAAATTGCCCAGTATTCATCTGGAGAATTTTTCCTCGACAAATGACCGTGCCTGCATGTCTTATGTGAATCTCATTTCAGTTTTCATTTCTCAGTTTTAGGGAGCCCACACAGCGCTGCAGGTCTCAGTGTCAGGATGGCAACTCTTTTGAACAGGATACCGCGGCAGGCCGTCGCCTGACAGAGCAGTCTGGAGAGGAGCCGCGTTGTTTTCGGGGCCTATACTTCCGTCATTTTATATCGCACTGGATAAACACAGTGGAGGGGGTTTTCTGCGTGTAGCCGTCTGCTGTAGGCTGTAGTAATACCGATCGCGATTCAGCTGGATAAATAAATCAGTGTTTTGCTGGAGCTGGGAAACTTATTTCACACCGAAGCCTGCCTGGATCTCACCCTGAAATAAGCAGACGTCAGACGTCGCCTGCTCGTTGCTGCTGTTAATTTTTTTTTATCGCAATCTAATCACAGCATTGTTTGCGGGATTACACTGCCGCTACATGCACTATGTAGCCAAGTGAATGGCATGCTGGTGGTAGCTGTTAGACGTTTATCGGCTTTTTAGTTTTAAACACCGTGCCTTGGCGGAAAGGAGAGGATTTCGTTTTATTTAAGGTAGCATGACAGGATCCAGAGCCATCGAGCTAGCTAGCTAGCATTAGCACAGCGATTAGCTAGCGTCATGTTATTGTAATGGGTGGACTGCTGCTTTAATGTTTGTTATCCTCTCGGCAAAATATGTAACTTAAATGCATAATTACAGTAGCAATCACAATGGTATTCGACCGTGTTGAATACAGCCAGCGGTTGCTAGCCAGCTAACTATCCATATGGGCTATGGCAACACAGTGCCTTGCTAATTGTGCGAAGCTAGCATGCTAACCACGTAGACACTATTATTAGACAGTCACTACATAAAGTCAGGCAAACACATAGTTACATATCTTGAGAAACATTTCACCAAAATTGTCTTTCATAGTATAACAATTTGGACTCAGCTGTGAGCTATATTTGACTAATGTTCAAGTTAGTAGAAAAGGTTGATTGAAGCGTAGCACAGTCATTGTATTACGAGCCAACATGCACTTTGTCCCGTGTGCTTACTATGTTATTCCAACGTCCGTCTGCTGAACTAGCAGTGGTTTTAAATGACATTAGCTCAGTATGTCGTGCTTATACAGTTCAATGCAAGTAAACCACTGCCCAGTTTTCATTAGAATACTCTCCATGATAGAAGCCTGTGCTTTCACTACACCCCATAGTTAATGTGAGGTGTTTAAGGACTTGCTTAGATGTTTGAAAATGTGTTCTCGTCTTTCCAGGTCAACTGACGATGAATGAGCAGGAGAGTGGGGTGGTCTCCTTTGATGAGTATGTGCGGCAGAAGGCCCGCACTGTGCCTCAGCACAGGATGAAGGAGTTCCTGGAGTCTCTTGCCAAGGGCCCAGAGGTGCTGCAGGAGTTCAGCCAGCAGGGAGGGGCGGCCACCACCACAGCCATGGTGTACCAGCAGCAGGGCTCCAACTGCATCTACACAGACAGCACTGAGGTGGCCGGCTCTCTCTTGGAGCTGGCTTGTCCGGTAAGAGCAGTCGTCTTTTTTTTGTTATGAATGTTCAATGATATTATCAATAGTTTTTCAGTGTGGTGCAATCTGCTGCACTTCATGTGTGAACATGTTTTATGGGCAGGTACAGGTGACGTCGGCAGACATTTCACCTCATCTGTCGGTGCATCAAGAGTCTGAACAGCAACTTCAAGTGCAGGTTAGTGCATATGTCAATGTCAGTTTCTTGTACTATGACATACTGTGTTAAAATTGCACAAGACAGATGTGGCTGGCCAGGTCCAGAAACACTGTCATTACTCACTGTCAAGAGGAAAACAAATGAGAAGGCAGTGTGGTGTTTGAGTGGCTGGGATAAATGGTTTTAGTTGTTAAATAGCTTTGTTCTGTCAGCTATGATACTTGCACCTACTTACCATTGAGAAAGAGATGAGGAATTGTTTACAAATTCAATTCAAAGTGTTAGATTTTTCTCACTTTTAAGTCTTGCCATTCTACTGTACATATGTTCATAGTGCAAGTAAGATGATCTAGTACTGACGCCTTCAGGTAACTCCAAATCCACAGTTTTAAAAGTGATTCTAATACCAATAGTGTGCATTCTTTCTCTAGGGCAAGTTTCCTTATTAATCCATTCAGTAACACATTAATTCAAGCCTATATTAATTTCCCCGTGGTCATTACCCTCCCTGGCTACACATTAAAGCTGGATCATTCATTCACCTTCTCTCTCCTGCTGCACTCGTGTCCTTAAATGTATTAATATGACTAAAGCCCATTATGGAAAATTCCATGACAGACAAGTTCTCTACGGTGGATTTTCACTTCAACAACAAAAGATCCAGTTCTGTAACAAATGTAACTCTGTGGAGAAGATATGGTTTGTTTGGCACATTCCCCTGATTCACTATGACGTGTAAACTGTTTGCGCTGCTCTTTATTTACTTTTCATTCTCTCCCTCTGTGCCAGGTTCAGATTCAGGAGCAGCAGGGCCAGGCAGTCGGCCAGGTTCTTCAGGTGGCCTCCCCCTCTCAGCAGGACCTGCAGGGAATCTCAGCAGCTCAGCTTGTCCAGCAGGGAGAGCTCACAGAGGAGCAGCAGCAGCAGGTACAGGATTTATTTAAGCAGTTACACATATCAAGTGCGTCCATGTGATGCGTTGTTGCTGGTTTGTGACTGTGTCAGCTGTGTTCCACAGATTCAAGCACAATTGGTTGCAGCTGTAGCTGGAGGACAACAAATCCAGTTGTCAAGTGGCCAACAAATCCAGTTACAAGGAACACAGCATATTCAGTTGCCAGGGGGCCAGCAAATTCAACTTCAGGCAGGCCAACAGATTCAACTACAGGGTGGCCAGCAGATTCAATTACAGGGTGGCCAACAGATTCAATTACAGGGTGGCCAACAGATTCAACTACAGAGTGGCCAGCAGATTCAACTACAGGGTAGCCAGCAGATTCAGCTACAGGGTGGCCAACAAATTCAGCTGCAAGGTGGCCAACAGATCCAGATCCAGACCATAGAGGCGATGTCTCCTTCGCACCAACAGGACTCTCTGAAGGAGGCAGAGAGGAGGTCCGCTGTCTCTACTGTTGTCCAACCAGCCAAGAAGCGTAAGGTGGATGTCCCTCTAGCTGTGTCGTATGCCGTTACACCGGGCCAGCAGGTGGCCACTGTTCTTGCCATCCCTCAAGGGCAGCAGCAAAGCTACGTGTCCCTACGACCAGATTTGCTCACTGTCGACAGCGCTCAACTGTACAGCACTACAGGAACAATCACAGGTCCCACAGGTGAGACCTGGACCATCCCTGTGTACTCCACTCCACAGCAGCAGGGTGTAACTCACATTGCCATACCTCAGGAGTCATACAACACAGTGCAAGTTACCACCACCAATGGTAAGGACAAAATGTCCCCCAGCACCTCCTCAACTTCTGCGGATGTGCAGTCTGCCTCCGCTGGGACACAGGAAGAAATAGTACAAACCCTGTTCCCAGCCCAGTTTATGAACGGGAACATTCACATCCCTGTGGCAGTGCAGACTGTAGGCGGGACTTACAACACTACACAGTCGGTACACATAT
This sequence comes from Chaetodon auriga, assembly GCF_051107435.1. NCBI lineage: Eukaryota > Metazoa > Chordata > Actinopteri > Chaetodontiformes > Chaetodontidae > Chaetodon > Chaetodon auriga. The sequence goes on along the minus strand of NC_135075.1, from coordinate 16,646,523 downwards.
GGGACCCAAATCAACAGCAGGGCCATGGTGAAGAGGAACAGCAGCTCCATCTGCAGGTTCGAACAGACTTTTTCCTTACAGCCATACTGTAGAGCCAAATCAGTATAGGTTGAACTAAGTGTATCCTGTGCTCAATGCATAGCTCAATGCATACATTTATTTTTTAAAAAATAATCTTAAAATCAATCTTAATGCTGTGATAAGAATAACAAAATGTGGCATACATGCATGAAAGAAATACTAAGAACAATACCTGCAATCTGCCAGTTTTTGCCAAATCTACCAAAAAAGCTGCTGATTGTTTGAAACCTTGCAAAAACATCTTTGTGTTAGACAAAGTTTAAAAAATCCCCAGTTCTGTTTGTTTTTTCTGGTCTTGAAAAATCACATGCGAATCATTACTACTCAATTATACAATTATCAGCATGTGACGATTAATATGTGTTTTGTCCTCGCTGCCTTCTTTCCCAGAAAGCATTCACTGTGACATTTTTACTTTGGTCTTGTGCAGGGTCACACAGAGACGGAGGCTCATGCTGAACCACCCACAGAGATTCTGGTTCCTGTCTGTCTAAAGCCCGAGGAAGGCCTGGAGGTCTGGCGCTTGTGGGCCAAGCGAAAAAACGAGGAGCTGAACAAGCAAGAAAAGACAACACTTGCACCTATTGGCCGTAAGTCAACTAACAACTGTTTGAACACACGCTGATGTGTCACATTTGTCAAACACTGATATCTACTTACTTAAACCACTGGAAGCTATAAAAGTGAAGTTTTGTTCTGATTCCTGATGTGATATTAGCTCCTCATGTAGTACCACTGAACAACTTTCATTCTGCTTGAAACAGAGAAATAAGTAAACGTGACAGCACTAATAAAAACTTAACCTCTGCTCGTCTCTCTGTGGCCGTATCCAGGTCGTCAGCCCCTGCGTTTTCAAGAAGACTTGGTGTCCAGTGCCGTAGCTGAGCTAAACTTGGGTCTTTCCCTGATGACGCAGGAGGCGCGAGGATCAGACGAAGAACAATTCACATCCGATGTTCTATATTATGTTTTCTTGTGTATACAAAAGGTTAGTATCCCTGGGCTTTAATTGTGTTTCGTGTCAAAAGGCTGTCTGAGCTACTTGAAGCCTTAACCTGTGCATTTCTTCTTGTAGTATCTCTGCGAAAATGGACGTGTGGATGATATTTTCTCTGATCCGTATTACACACGTTTTTGTGAGAGTCTACACAAAATCCTGGACGGTTGGAAACCCAGTGTCCATCCTTTAGGTAAGCGAGAGTTAGTGTTCATTTTGTTAACAAAAACTACTAAATATGTTTATCGTCAACTTTTATGAGAACTTTTATGGCTTATGAGAAACAAACGAGGTGATGTGTGGACCTGTTTTTGTTACAATGAGGCTGAGAAAAAAAACAAAATCATGGTTTCATCAGAAGGGAGGCGGTGTGGCCATAAAATAGCTGGTAAGAATACCACAAACCTGAAGAGACACATTTAAGTTAACCACGAAGACTCTAAGGTAGTTCAGTGAAATGTCAGGTTTTTGTTCTGTTTTGCTTTTAAACTACATCAAGCCAACCAGAAAGGCGCTAGTGTTACATTATGTAGGCTGTGTTGGCGAGACTAGACTGAGTGAAACACAGGACCAAGACTAATTGAAAATAGCTGACAAAATGAACATTAGAGAGAATCAACATTAACAGTTAAACTGTAGTATGGAAAGAGTAACTCGTGTGTTTTTGTCTTAGGTTACATCATTCCAAGTCACGTGACAGAGGAGATGCTGTGGGAGTGTAAACAGCTTGGTGCACATTCACCAGCCACATTGCTCACAACTCTAATGTATTTCAACACTAAGTGAGTAACCGCGTCAGCGCTGAATGACCTGAATCTGTTCTGTTTAATCACACAAGACGCGTATTTCTAGATATATTTAAAATATGTCTTTGTCACAGGCATTTCCGCCTGACGACACCTGAACAGCACCTGAAAGTAGCTTTCACCAAGGTCCTAAGAAACACGAGGAAGAACCCCGCTAATGCCAAGGACAAAGCAACCAGTATCCGCCTTCTCAAAGGACAAGGTCCACACAGCGTGGGACAGAAAGGTGCTCAACACAGTTAGCCTCACGCTCAAGCCTTGCTATGAATCGCAGCCTTTGACAGCACAAATTGCCATGCTGACCTACTGTGTGATGTCTATTTCAGGAACAGATGAAATGTATGAAGAGCAGGTGGAGGATCCTGAAAATCCTCTTCGCTGCCCCATCAAACTTTATGACTTTTACCTCTTCAAATGGTGAGTGACACTCCATCACACAAATCCTGTGTAACTGGACAATTCTTAAGCACATGCCCACAAAAAAAACCCCCTTTTTCTTCTCCAGCCCTCAAAGCGTAAAGGGACGCAATGACGCATACTACATGACTCCAGAGCCCGTCGTTGCGCCCAACAGTCCGATGTGGTACTCGTCTCAGCCCCTCACGAGTCAGCAGGTGGAGCACATGCTGGCCCGCATCATCGTGGTCCGAGAGATCCAGGAGATCATCAGTGCCAGTCCAGACAACATGAGCTAAACTGGGAGGACTGGCTGGACTCATGGGAACTAGCTCTCCAGTCACTGACTGTTGACTATGCAGTATCCATCCTGACTCGATAAACCTCAACGACCATCTCAAATCAAACGGAACAGCTTCTGAAACAATCATCTCTCTCTGCGAGGAGTGTATCATGACTGCGAAGATGTTTTTTCTCCTCTTACATTTTCTGTTTTCTGCTGATGCGGTGGACTGTTCTTTCTCTTGTCTACCTTTGTAAGCCATGGCCTCTGTAACCTTTGAAAGGGCAAGTAAGGGAGGCTTAAGTCTCACCACTGCTGGACTGTGATTGACCTCCTGGGCTGCTGCCCTCTGAGCTCACCAGAGGTGGTAAATGTTCCTGTAAGTCAGTCTTATCAGTATGATATGAGGATATTTAACCCTTCACCACTTAACCTCAGACCTTTAACCACGTCTTACTTCTCTTCAAAGCCCCACTATGACACATCTTACTGGACAATTACAGGGACCACTACCCACAGCTTTTTCTTTTGTACACCAACTGCATTTTGGATCATGTATGGATATATTTCAAAGCTGAAGAACTTGTGCCTGTTTTTTCAAAATGACGTTATAATTTATGCTTGTGGATCATTGAGTGAGCTGAACCTCAGATATTCACAAGGTTAAGTGCTATATTGTAGTCATTCAGGAGATTGGAAACATTGTTCTCAGGTCAAAGCTAGTGATTGAAACACCCATCAAGGATATTTGCCAACTTACTCCTGTATGTATAGTAGGTTATTAAACAGGATGTGCAGATAGAAGCATCTTTGTTTAGCTAGCACAGTGTTAATCCTTGTATCAAAAGTCATGTCAAGCAACTCAGAAATGAAAAGTATTTAGTGCTGCGTTGTCTGTGGAAATGTTGACATTTGAAATAAGGATTAGTTGTGGGCCTTTTTCAGCACGACTTGTCACACCAACAGCATCCATAGCCTAGCGGTGCCTCCCTTGAGACGACATGTACATTTGGACATAGACAAAAACAGTTGTGATACAGTTCTGCTTCATTTGTTTATTACTAAAATGAGTGTAAAGCACTGTACAGTCATGTTCCACACAGCCTCTTCTGTGCTTGATCATTTTACCGAACCTCACAATCATCCAGCCTGATATAATTTAATATAAAAAGGTGCACATGACACATTGTTGGATCACAAAGAATTTAACCAAAAAAAAAAAAGCAAAGAGTGCATTATTTAGAGTCCTCTTTATCAGGAAGACTTAACTGCAGTCGAGTCAGTGTTTGCGTGAAGTATTTAGGCAGAGGGCAGGACACATCGATGTCAGCGTGACTGGTTCCCGTTAGCGTCAGCTGTCGAGCGAGCAAATGAAGAGGGACGTACCGGATCTTGCTCTGTTCCAGTCCAAGCTTTCCCAGCACACGTTCCGGTAATTTCTGTGCACCCAAATGGAACACATTTGTGGTTTTTATAGTACATAACACATACTAATGACAGAAAACTGCACTTCCTCAACTGTCAAATCAGTGTGTCTTCTACAAATGGAGGTGAGGGATCATCATCGCTGCACAGGGCAGCAGGCTGGATATTTAACAGGCGTACATTCAACACCTGTAGCTCTACACCAAAGTGACAAAGCAGTCCTTAACACTGATCTGTAGAAGCCCTTTTTATGTATTCTTTACCATCAAGCAGCTGTACTTTCAATAAAACAAATCTCAGTTTTATTAGGCAATATTTTTTCCAGGGATCGTTCAAGGAAGTGCAGGGATGAACACAAGCCAAGCATCAGGAGTATCCACCAATCAAAGTACAGCTCTAACACCTGGATATGTCTCGGTTTTCCCTGCTATGATCCAAAAGCAGCTAATAATATGCCACTCTTTCTTGCTTAAGGGACATGTGCTGCTTGTTAGTGTTATGAGGCTGATGTTCTACCGGCATTCATCACTTGTTGTGGAACATTAGTGCCAGGCATGCTACTCACAATCTGCATGTTTCAGTAAAGCATGAGTAGCACGCTGTTAGTGCCGCTCCCTTCATCATGTACCACTTTTTAAAACGTTCAAAAAATTGTGAACATGCTGTACCTGAGGTGCCAGTTTGTTCCAGTGCGAATATTTGTGGTCACCAAGAATGGGGCATGACAGAGCAAGCGCCATGTGAACCCTCAGCTGGTGCTTCACTCCTGTGGACACAAGAAAGTAGAAAATGTGATATGGGAGCTATTTCCTGTGACAGAAAAAAAAAAAAAAGTTTTCTTACCAGTAAAAGGCTGCAGCTCCACGAGGCTGCAACCACTGCTGCTGTCCAAGACTCTGTACTTGGTCACTGCGGGATGGGCCTGCCGACGGGCACGGACTTTGGTCATACCATCGCCTGCATCGTTCATCTTGAACAGAGGACTTAGAGCCATCTTAAATTAAAAAAAAGAGGTTTGAGACAACAAAGTTAATCACTGACTAGTTATTTACTTGAAGCGCTGAAAAGAAAGACGTTTGCATTTGTAAAGTTCAAAGCAGAGCAGGTTTGCTATTGATACTGATGACAGCAGAGGAAGAGACACCTTGTAGTGTGGCTGAGGGCCTGTGACCTCTCTCTCTATGATGGGAATATCAATCACTCCTTCAGACGGCACAGGTACACCAACTGTGACGGCCCTGAGGAAGAAAAGTGAATACATTAACTGCAGAAGCACAATCCGTCACTCCCTCTTTTCAGCCCATATTCTACTCCCCCATACTGTACCTTACCAGTACTTTCTCTGCACTTGGTTATTTCTGTGAAGGTTGAGTATGTGTTCCAGTACTTCCTCCCTCCTGGCCAGCAGGAAAGCGCCTGTTATCTCCTTTTCTAATCCCAGACAAGGGAGCAACGGAGATTCAGACTTGACCTTCATCCCAGCCATTAATTTGGAGAGAACAGGAAGCACAGAGGAGATGGACGTAGCCCCAGAGTCACCTGAGGGACAGGGACACAAATGTTCATGTACTCACTTATCCCAATACTACAATGTACACAGTCACCATCACTGGAATAGAGACCTACCACTGCATCAGCAATTCATCAGATATGCAAAAAGAAATTAAGCTCTACAACCTAAGGTTCAACTAGCTGATTAATCGGCTAATTGTTTCTGCTCTGAAGAAATTACCATACATTATTTTTTCTAACAATATCTCAGACGTCCCTTGAAATCTGGAGCACAGACTGTCTCTTACTGTACTCAGCATGCCGGCACCTGCTGCTTTACCTTGGACAGGGATACCGTACGGTTTGTTGAGCACAACTACATCTTTGTCCTGGTACAGGATGCTTCTGTGGAGGTGTTTGGCCAGCACGTTGGGGTGGACATTTTGAAGCTGCTGACTGAACCGTTTCAGATCCGCCACCCTCTTCTGCTGAGCGGACACCGGAGGCGTTTCCGCCGGTGGCTTCGTCCCCTCCCGCTGGATCTTACGGGCCAGGTCTATCGCTCTCAGCCTGGGTCTCTCTCCCGAGTCCGGAGCGTGTTTTTCGGTGGTGGTCTGGCTCCGGCTGAGGGACGGTGCTGCCCCCGAGCACCTGCGGCAGTTTGTCCCTGGTTTGATCCGAAGAAGGACGGTGTTCAGGCCGGACATCCAGTCACCGCAGGTTATTCTTCTACAGCTGTTCATTGTGGAGTGTGGTGAGTTGACATTAGCTTGTTATAAACACATGCCTGTTCCCCATTCAACTACTTCCGGGTTGCACCTTTCAGAATAAAAGCGTGCAAACTTTATTTTCCACACAAATAACAGGCAAAAAATACAAAAATATTATATAGTTTAATAATTTAATAGTGATTTTTGGGGGGTGTGAACCTAGATCCATGCAGTCAGACAAGTGATATGTCTAGACTCGTGGCAGTTACAAATTGAATTAAACATTACAGAGAAATTGGCTGCACTTTTTGCTCATATAACAATTTAGTCGCACCGAGCCACTGAAAAAAACACGCTTTCACCAAAAAGGATAAAACAAACGGTGTCAGTTAAGAATTTGTCTGACCTTCAAATCCAGCTGTACATCAAAAACAGTGGACGAACATGCAGGAACCACTTCCTGTGATGGTGTGTCGTAATTTCCTTTTTCTGACAATAGGTGTGGTCGATTTTAACTCCGCCACTGCCCGGCCCGCTGAAACCATTGAATGTAAATATGAATTAAAAGCACCGCCTACCTGGTAGACAAAGGAAAAAAAACGAGTGTATCGTCGTCATGCAAATGTCGACTTGTGTTTGCATGCAGTAAATAAGCCCCAGCTTTAGGTATTATTGTTGTTTTTCTGAAAATTCACTTGTCGCCACGGGTCTTAAATGAAACTGTCCATGAATTGCTCGACCAAATGTCTCGCAGGCTTCATTAAACCAGACACAGGGAGCTGATGAGGAGGGCAACCTTTTAGCTTTGCATTGTGTATTTTTGTATGAAAAACAATTCGCTGCGGACATGAAGATCACAGACAGCGTGCTACGAAGCTTCAGGGTTGCCAGAACATATCAGCAAAATTCCCAGAAAGTCAACTGTGTGGACTTCAGCCCAAATGGTGAAAACGCAGTATCAAGCAGCGACGACGACTGCATTGTGCTCTATGACATCCAGGAGGGAAAGTGAGTCTAACACTGAAAACAAGTAACAACTGTGCAATTAACTTTATGACTTAACTCAGATCCATATATATGCAAATAATCATATCTAAACTGTGTGAATACCTTTACATGAATTGATCCATATGAGAAACTGGACCTTGGCAGTGCAGCATGTTCACTGTGGCTCATCAGGTGATCAAGTGATTGACAGGTTGAAGTGTTATGTCCTTTCTTAGACCTAAAGGGAGCCTGTACAGCAAGAAGTATGGCGTAGACCTCATCCGCTACACACATGGAGACACACAGACAGTGGTCTACAGCTCCAACAAGCTGGATGGTAATAACTCAGCGCAGATGGTCAGCTGTCAAACAGGATAGGATTTAAATACATGTGTCTTAAACAGTTTTTGAAAGGAAGATGTTGTTTTTTTGTGTCTTTAAGATACCATCCGATACCTGTCCCTCGCTGACAACAAGTACATCAGATATTTCCCAGGTCACACTGCAAAGTGAGTAAAAGCGCCCAATGTACTGGATGTAAACATGAAAGTGGACTTTTTCCACTCAAGAAGCTACAATGAGAACAGAATTCACTCAGCCCTTGTCAGGTGCTCGCTAGATGGAAGCACTTCAACTCTGTCTGTGTCCTTTAATCCGATCAGACGAGGAAGCTGCAACGTGCTTTTTAGTAGGTTGAAAATGGTGATACAGAAGTACATTTTTACAGTCTCTTCATCTTTGAAACCTATTCCTTATCTTGTCCTGATATGCTTCTGAATAACATGAGAACAATTACGTTCACATTTACACTCAATTATTTACAAGTAAACAAAGAACGCTCTCTTCTTAAAATGTGTTTCTTAACAGCATAACGACTGAATATTTATCTTTTTCACATCAGAGCATCTCACTTTGTCTTATCTGCTCTATTCTTGTCGTCTTCTTCTTGACTTATTCCTCACTGGTCAAAGTTAATTTTTTCTTGCGTGATTTTTATTTTTTCAGAGTTATTGCTCTCTCCATGTCACCAGTGGATGATACGTTTATCTCCGGCTCGTTGGACAAGACGATCCGGATCTGGGACCTGCGCTCTCCAGACTGTCAGGTGAGTAGTCTGTGAACTGGCTGAAAAGTGACACTTCCTCTGGTATCTGTAGGCAGATACTCAAATGTGTAATTATAGCTGCTGCTGCTACAACTGTTAGCACTTTAGATCAGGACTTTCCACATTACTGCACATCAGGGTATCAGTAGTTACCAACCTCTTTTTAATACACATTTGTCCTGTGGCCACTGGGGGTCCACAGACCCGCTTTAGGTGCTACACTTGGATGTTCCTCTCAGAGGTAAAACTGGACCAGCTCACAGTAGCTTGGAGACAACATTTTAAAATATTATTGTATAAACAAGGACTGAATGGAAGGAGAGAGATTAATATGAACAATGCTTGACATAAACAGTTATTAACTGGGAAGGCTGGGATATGGTGGTAAAGTCCAGACTTCCTGTTGCGGCTTCTCATTCTTATGCTTTGTGTTTATTTGTGTTGCAGGGTTTGACTAATCCACTGGGGAAACCAGTATGTTCCTTTGACCCTGATGGGCTAATATTTGCTGCAGGCGTGGAATCGCAAGCCATCAAATTATATGACCTTCGTGCTTTTGATAAGGTAAAATGCAAATGAGTATGTTCGTAGTTTGCATGAGTAGACTTGTGTGCATCGGGGAGTCGACCTTCATACACCTGCTTTAGTGTTTTCACTGTTTTCTATGTTACCCTGTCTCAACAATGTATTTAATCTTTCTGTGAAAAGGGTCCCTTTGCCTCTTTTGAGACAACGTTTAGTCGTGTCTGTGACTGGACTGGACTCAAGTTCAGTAACGACGGGAAACAGATTCTCATATCCACCAATGGAGGGATGATTCGCATCCTGAATGCTTTCAATGGATCTGTGATGCACACTTTTTCTGTAAGAGACGCACGCATTACCAAAACTCCACTGAAGCACATCTCCTTGTACATTAGTACGATTGCTCTTGAGTAGCTGAAGGTGTTTCCTGCCTTTGCTCATTTTTAAGGGTTACAACAACAGTAAAGGAATCTCCCTGGAGGCCTGCTTCACGCCCGACTCACAGTTTGTCATGATCGGTGAGCAAAAACACCTTTATTTTATATTTTGGTGTCTTCCTGTAAGATCTCTGTTGAAATGTGTCTTGTTGTGCAGGCTCAGAGGATGGCAGAGTCCATGTTTGGAGCACTGAGAGTGGGATGAAGGTGGCTGTGCTGGACGGGAAACATCCAGGACCCATCAACACTCTGCAGTTTAACCCCAGATACCTGACCTTTGCTAGCGCCTGCACCAACATGGTGAGATCAGACATATCACATCAGTATCTCATGTGGAGTAGCTGCTGCTGGACAAACTGAGTGCTCATTTGTAATTTCTTCTTCTCTCAACAGACATTTTGGCTCCCGTGTGTTGATGACTTGTAGAAGGACGTTTCCAAAGTGAGTTCTTGTTGTAAAACACATCGCGCTCATCTGTGATGTTGGACACCTTTGTGTCTTGACCTAAGAACCTCATGGACGTAATATTTTATCTGGAAAAAAAGTTTTTTTTATACACTTTATGTTAAACGTTTTACCTGCAGTATTTTTAAACTTTTTAAAGGGTTCATGCAGCTGTGACACAATCCGACATACCTCCTGTTAAAATCATAAAAAAAAAAAAAATCAGGTACATTACATTCCATCAATATTTTTAGCCTCTATCATGATATTATCAGTATTTTTAGGGTGCTTTCAAGTTAAACAAACCCTGGTGAGTTTGTCCGGTTAGTGCGGCTCATTTGGGCTGGTTTGAAAACTGTCCACATGAGGGTCCTGATGATGCAGGATGTCGCCACCTGACATTCTGTGTAACTTCATGTTAGCTTCATCTTGGTTTGGTTGTAAAAACTCAGTGTGAACGGGAACCAGACCTGAAGTATAATGCAACAATCTGTGGTTTTGCTCTCGTGGTCCGACTCAAATGAACCGATCTACAGGTGTGAAATCAACCTTATCATGTAAATATTTTTTTAAATAAAATTTTTTAGATGAAAGTAAGAGCTACTGTTTTGCTTTGTTTTGTTTTTACCTTTTTTGAGATCCTTGTCTTTCGTCATGCATCAGATAAATCTTGATATGCATCACCAGGGCTTTAACTCATGCTTATTTCCATTATTGGTTAATGTGACAGTTCTTTTTTTTTTCTTCTTATTAATGGTTTGCTCAACAAAATGTCAGAACATGGTGAAAAATGTGAAACTCAATTCCCTGAAACCTAACTTGCTGTAACTTGGTAAAGTTAAGTTACTTTTGCTTGAAAAATGACAAACAATTAATCATCAAAATAGTTGGAGCTTAATTTTCTGTCAACTGTCTAACGGATTGATTCATACTGTACCGACAAAGGAAGCACATTCACTCAGGAAATCCACTTTTTCATAATTTCCCCAATACAAAAAAATCCACAAGTGCTTCATTGTATATGAACAGGTGCAGCCGTAAACACAGTGAATAACACAGAGTCTTTATCGATGTGTCTTTTATAGATAATTGGAGGATTAGTGTATCAGTGGTTCTCACAATGACGCTGACATGAGCTCACTTAACAGATGCAAACAGAAGTTCACTCAGTCAGTAAACTAATCTGTGAACACACACGCCAGCATGAGAGAAAGGCAGATGGTTTTAATCAAATTGATGAATGGATGTTTTTCTTTTTTTTCTGTGCACATAAAGTGTGTCTTCCTGAAGTAGAGGAGGGGGGTGGAAGGGTTCTGTTGAATAATGTATACATGCTTGGGTTGTGTACTCACCACTGAGTGAATAATGGATGATCCCATCACAGGTAACCTCACAGGCACACACTTATCTTTCTCTCACCTACCTCAGTGTGTGCGTGCGCCCGAGATGTGAGGAAGACGAGACGGAGGAACGAGGGGTGATAGTTGAAGCATTTGGCACTCGCATCCTCATCAGCTTAACACTTTTTTCACCCTCACTCACTCCCCCCTACCATACATACTGTCCACACTGAGTTTGTTTTTGTGGCCAGTAATGGATCCATTAGTACTGTCTGACTGTACAGCGGCCCTCCAGTGTACACACAAGGCATTTGGAGCTCGTCGCCTCACACTTCGGGATAAAAGGTGTTTATATCTTTCTGAAATAAGCCTCACATTCTCAAGTTTCTATAGCATGCAGCCATACCTCCCCTATTCTCACCTTTTCATTAACTATTAAGGGTAACTTTGCTGATCGAAATGCACAAAAGCTACTGACCACACATACCTGACCCCCCCCTCCCGCCTCCATTCTGGGTCCGTTGAACAATGTTGAAATGAAGCGGTCAGATTCTTGCCTGGTGTCATGTTTCAGTGACCAGATGGCTGGAATTTGAGATCATGCCTGAGCTGATCGGCCACTATATGTGAATGAGTGATAAAATGTTGTTACATGTGGTGCCCTGACAGCATCTCAACCACTGATGTCAAGGGTGCTGGATTTCTGCATAGCCTGGTTTCCTCCTCACGCTGAGTCCAGTACAGGACAGTATGTGACCAGGGAGAGGCTCCCCTGCCGAGACTTTTAAAGTTGTGGTCATTGATACGCAAAGAGTTTTAGATCAGTGGTTAGGGTGGCATATCCACTGACAGGCACGTTATTACTCATCAGCCACAGTTCCGCAGATTGTATTTCAAGTGTTAGGAATCTCCCGAGTCACCTTCGAGGCGTTTATGTCACTGGTGTGCGTGGGTCCATCTGTCTGCCATCAGTGTAGAGGCAGCCTACCTGCTGAGCAAGAAGAGCGAGGACACAGAGACCTGGACCTGGTCCTTCTTGCTTGAGAGGAGTGTGAAGCGACTGCCAAAAGATGTCACACCAAACTGGAATTAATGGTAAGTTGATTTTTTCCAGGAAAACTAAACTTTCTGAAGGCTGTTTTTGTGTGGTGATCTAGCTGTCTCCAAATTTCAAATTCAATTTAAGCGTTTATTTAATTTTATTTTTGGCTTTTGAGCTGTTCCATTTCATGCAATACATCCTGACAATCTTACTGCTAAAGTTTTCTGATATCCTCAAAAAAAAAAAAAAAACCTCTTACGATCACCTCAAAGTGGTCCCTCGTGGATAGAAATAATTGTGGACTAAGCTTCATATGTATGAAATTGTAAGCCTGTACATGACTAATTCAGAGCTAAAATCTGTCTTCTGTGTTGTCACACCATTAATTATGATATTTAGCACCTGCAGGCCTTTATGCAAAGTTTAAGAGCTGCATATGTGTGTTATGGCATTTGGTAATTGGAGCGTAGGGGGACGGGTTGGCAGAAGAGCACCTCTCTCACCTTTCTCACCTGGTCTTACATCATTTATGAGGCAGCTGTGTTTGGTAACCATGGTGAGAGAGAAGGAGGGAGTGCATGAAATAGCTCAATCTAGTTTTCAGCACCAAACTACCATTCATGAGTCTGAAGGTTTGGGAAGAGTGCAGTTGTTTTACCTCGATGATTCAAACGTCTCAGCGGCTCCTCGGTGCGTGTGTCCCCTGTCTGAGTCACTTTAAGTGATGGTGTGACGATCTGGCAGTGGATCAAATTTTCTCCCTGAAGTGGAGGCTCAGGTTCTTACCTACCCAACTCTGTCTCACTTGCTTTCAACCCCCCATCCTCAGTTTTGACTTGTCTGCCTTATATCTGGTTACTTCAGCAACATCTGAGCTGAGAGAGTTTCTGGCCCGAGCAAGGGGAGGTGCCATCAGAATAATGAAGATAGTCATCAGAAACGGTAAACATGACTTGTTTCTTGTATTTGGAAAAAGATTTGACACGAGAGAAGTTTCTTGTTCTAAGTCCTGAGATGAGTTGAGCTGATGCACGTTTTTGTCTGCAGAGGAGTTGGTGCTGGATTGGTACAGAGAGCCAGCACAGAGCTGGGACAAGGATTACGATCAGTTCCTGCTTCCTCTGCTCACGCCTCAGGAACCCTGCTACATCCTCTACCGCCTGGACTCCCAGAACGCACAGGGATACGAGTGGATCTTCATCGCCTGGTCACCTGACCAATCACCAGTATGTCTGGAGCGGCTGCATCAGTCAGCCATAGTTTCAAGTTTAGTTATGCAACGTCTGCAGCCTAAATTATTTTCATTGAAAATAAATAAATGTCTAAACACATTGTCATGAACTAAGAGAAAAATATCAGCAGAAAAACTTTTTTAATTTTGTTTTTATTGGTGAGATCATTCTCAGTTTTTTTTTTTTTTGAATGAAAACTAATGCAGTGGAGGAAAAGTCTGTTCTGTGTGCGTGAACCCCAACCCAAACTCTAGAAACCATAAAAAATGTTCCTCACCTCCTCCTGTCTGTCGTCTCACCCATTAGGTGAGGCAGAAGATGGTGTATGCAGCCACCCGAGCCACGCTGAAGAAGGAGTTTGGAGGAGGTCACATTAAAGATGAAGTGTTTGGCACAGTTGAGGTTAGTAAAATGGCTCCATTCTAACGACTGATCAGTGAATCTTCACCTGCTGGTGATTCAGTGCCCCCTCCGTGTGTGTGCTTTGCAGGACGACCTGTGCTTCCAGGGATACCTGCGACACATGTCCTCCTGCTGCTCCCCGGCTCCCCTCACAGCAGCCGAGCAGGAATTGCAACGAATTAAAGTCACAGAGGTGAAGTTCAAACAATGCAAAGTGTCTGAATATGATATGAGCTGCTCCTGAATGTGTTACGTACATTACGTGTGCTCATGTGGTCTCCTTCTACTTTTTCCTCATGCAGGACAAAGTTGTATGGGTACGTAGATTTTCTTCCTAATACAAATTCAAGTGTGTGTGTTTGAAGAAGAGAGAGGAGGACAGGTTTTAAAACTGTCCCTTATGTCTGCAGGATGAACGTAGACGAATTGGGACTCCAACAGCACGAGCGAGGGTTTGTTACAATCTGTTTGGCATTTCATTTTCTGTTGTGTGCTGGGACGTGTCAACACTGAGATCTCTGTGTTTTTCTATGCTGCAGGTTACAATGGAGTTTGGCTTAGACAAAAGGGCACAGACTCTTCAAGGTCTTGCATTCCCGTTACAAGAAGAGGCCAAACGAGCTCTGCAGCAACTCAAGCAGAGACGCATCAACTACATACAGCTGGTGAGCCCAGACAGAGAAGTTTTATCACTAATTACACCATGTGCAACATGTAACATATTGCCTGTAAACAAAACAAGCTGTAAGGATCTATTCTTGGAACAAACTGTGTGTCAGTGTTTACTGTGTGTCAGTGTTTGCCAGTAAAATTGGCTGTGCGTGACTTGACCCCTGAACAAGGCTTGTTTGTGTATGTTATGCTGCAGAGGCTGGATGTAGAGAAAGAGACCATTGAGCTGGTTCACACCAAACCTACGGAGACCCAGGAGCTTCCATACAGGATCCCCACAGATTCACCCAGATACCACTTCTTCATCTTCAAACATTCCCACCAGGGCCAGCTGCAGGAGGCGCTGGGTCAGTACACACTCACACTGTCATTGTATAATTTAGCTTTCTATTTTCAAGAGACTGGAGGGAGCTCCATGTGTACTATGCAGAACCTCCCATTGCATGACCGCCTTGTCAAGTGACTCCACGTGAAAGCTTAAGGCTGCACTAATCAGGATTTTTATGTATATTAACAATGCATCAAATGGCTTTGTGTAACATGAAAGGTGTCGCCCAAAGAGAACCCTGAGAAATTTCTACTTGCACTTTTGCTTCAGCTTTATAGAGCAGTTAACGTCATTCAGCACCAGCAGTAGCATGCATCTGTCTTCAGAGAAAAAGCTCTGATGAACCTGCTCTCCTCGACAGCACCAAACAGCAGACAAAGTCAGCACCTAGCTGATGAACATAGTTTGTATTTGAAAGCTAAAGAGCAAGATTTTTCCCTCAGGAGTTGGTCGAGACCAAAACAGAGCTACAAAGGGAGTGAATATTACACGTAGATACATCAGGTGGCCAGGAACACGGCTCCAAATGAATGATAATGTTGCTCCATGTCTGCAGGGCCGAGTAAATAGAAAACAATATTTACTTGTAAGTTAACCATAATAACTTTATTAGGTGACAATATGTCAATTTTATGCTTTTAGCTTGTTCCACTGCCCCCAAGTGGCTCAAAAACAAATGAATTGCAGCTGTCAGAATCTACAAACTCATTGGCTTTTTCACAGCCACCACATGTGATTAATTAAATATTACGACTGTTGACTAGTTTTCAAGTACTTCTACTCCTCTTTGATTAAGATAAAGTGTTAGCACCTGTGCTTGAGCACTGGATGTTCTAGTACTCTGTCCAGCCCTGCTGTCCAGCTCAGAGAAGGTGGGAGTGATTATGAGTTTTAGTGTCTAATCCATTTCCGTGTCAAAGCTTAAAGAGCTTTAACTGCAGAGCTGGTAGTTAGATCTGATTCAGTGCAAACATCAGCCGCTTAAAGGCGTCGACCTCATTATCTCTTCCAGTGTTCATATATTCGATGCCTGGGTACACCTGCAGCATCAAAGAACGGATGTTGTATTCCAGCTGTAAGAACAGGCTACTGGACGAGGTGGAGAGAGACTACCAGCTGGAGGTCACCAAAAAGGTACAGCCCCCCCCCCAAAATAGCCCCACAGTCTGTAATGTCACTGGAGGGCTAAACAGGAAACAAGGTCACCATTGTTTATCTATAAACTGTTGAAGATCAAGGGTTATGATGATAATGAATGTTTAGCTCATCGTACTGAAAAGAGTGGCCATTAATCTGTGTGTTATTATTATTGTGTGTGTGTGTAGATGGAGATAGACAGCGGCGACGGCCTGACAGAAGACTTCCTGTACGAGGAGGTCCACCCGATGGAGCACACCTTAAAGCAGGCCTTTGCCAAGCCCCGCGGACCGGGAGGGAAGAGGGGCAACAAACGGCTCATCAAGGGTGCAGGGGAGAACGGGGACGAAAGTTAGACATTATACACACACAGAGAAAGCATTATACACAAGCACACAAGCAAACAACACAATATCTATGATTTGACTTGTTATTTGACTATTTAGCTTCTAGTCATTTCCTCTATTGACTTACGGACATAGATTTCACTGAAAACAGGACAAAATAGATCCACCCTGAAGCAGAATTCATATGTGTTTTCCTTCAGTGAAAGATGTGAGCAAGAGCTCTGTTTGTAGTGTGAGTCTAACTGGGCTCACTGGCTGATATGTGCATGTTAAAGTGTCAGTATTTTGAGGTCTCATATGAAGGTTTTGTTCCTCTTAACCCTGCCTATCCATCAGCATGTCAGTCGTTACAAACAATTGTGCAGCCAGACTTTTTTTCAAACCCACAAAACTTTATGTTCAATTATCCAAAACTTTCCAGAGACACAAAACACACGAGGAAATGTGAATAAAATGATGCACAAAACATCTAGAATATTTCCATATCATGTAAAGGTGAAAGCTGTATAAACAGGGAGTGTTAGGTTTGAATATGTCTCTCTGTAAAGATAAATACAGCTTTAATAAAAACTTTGATAAGTATGATACTGTCAGTCAATGTGGATTATGATATTTGGAAAGTAAAATAATTAGCTTTCTCGCTGAGAGTTAGTTGAGAAGATTGCCGCCACTCTTGTGTCTGTACATTAAATCAGAAGCTATAGCCAGCAGCCAGTTAGCTTAGCTTAGCACAACAACTAGAAACAGAGGGAAACAACTAGCCTGGCTCTGTTCAAAGCACCTCTGACGCTCACTAACTAACATTTTATATTTAATTTGTTTAATCTGTTCAAAACCCAAAGTGTAAAAACAAGAGTTGCAGTGTTATGAGTGCAGAGACTTCAGATAAAAAATGGATGTTAAGGAGTTAAAATGCTTTTTCTATATCACAGTCATATTAATTTACATTTGCCAATTGCCATCCAAGTTGAACGCAACGTTTCCCATCTGATATGCCTTCACTTGTCTCTGCTCTGCTAATTTTTTTCATCCCTCCAACGCCAATATTTACTGAGCTCTTCACAATTATTGGGAAATGGCTATGAAATTTCTGCTTTAGGGTGGATTATCCTTTATATTGCCTAGGTATAGGCCTATGCTGTGCCCATGGTTCACTCTTAACCACATGCAAATTCATCCACATCACATTTACAGTTGCCTTTGCCTCCTTCGGTCACCTGAGCAAGGTTTGACCGGACCCAGCTGAAGGCTATTGTTTTACATGGTCCTACAATAAAATATTTTCTTTATTTTCCACTGTTTGTCTCCTCATTCACCTCTCTCTCTGACTCTGTGTGTGTGTGATATCCTATAGTCCAGCAGGCTGGCAGCAGCAGGGATCACAGCTCAGCAGTAGAGGTCAATTTGTTGTGTGTGTGTGTGTTTCCAGGAAGGCTCTGTGCTCAGCCATGCAGTTGTGCTGCTTTCATACCTCACGGGAAAGACGGTTGATGTGAACCTATTTTCTTGGAAACGCAGTTCAGAGCTGAGTGGCAGCTTTCAAGTGGTCATTATCTTTGTACATGGGAACTGGGGGTGGGTGATGATGAACCTTGACTTTGTGAAGACACACTGACTCCTGACATGAGCCAGCTCAGTCAAATTCCAGGAAAACAAGTCAACCATTTGCACCACATGGGCAATTTTCTTCATGGTAATATAGCAAGAAATAACCACTGACTGAAGGAGTGTTGTTCAATGCATGATGAGGAATCTGGAGAGAAACATTTAGTAAGGGAATAAAACCAGTGCGCGGATGTTCATGTATGAGTGTTTTACTGGACAATATGAAGCATATGAAGTGCATGTGTGCACTGAAAGTAACCTATAGATGTAAAGTCAGAAATCAAGGCGCCATGCTGAAACCATACAAGTGTTACATAATAGGTTACAGACATGTAAAAGCGTCGGTTCTGTTGCACGCAGATGCAGCATGAAACACATTACTGGCGGCAGCGGCATCAAGGTAACCTCAATATTACCGGAAGTACTGCTGTTCCCCTTCAACATAAAAGATTGAAAACGTCGTAGAACAAGTGATGGCGGAAACAACACCATAAAATTATATTGGACACGCTACAGGCAGACACTTGGGCCTACTCTGTCTGGAGTATTAAATGAAAAAATATTACAGTCTTGACTCAATAAATCATATGTTTAAATACAGTTAAAACTATTACTGTCTATTTCAAAAGTCCTGCAATAAATTCTGCTTTCATAAGGCTCAGCTTTTGTTGAGACTACCCCAAAATGACCATATAGTTGAATCAACACCTCTCTACAGCAGTTTCAACAAAAATTGTTTGAAGGCAGGATTTATTGTAGGACTCTTGTGTTGGTCTGCATTAGTTCAACTAAACTTAACCATGAAACTGTGAAACAATCCAATGAAGTTTTAAAACTTTTTTCATTATTGCTTCTTTCCACAAGCTCACAGTAAGTCATTTTCATGTAATTCCAGTTATTTTTGTTTCAACATTCCCAATGAATAAAATAAAAACGCTTGTGCAATAAAGTCTAAATAATGGGGAAAAAAAAAAATCAAATGGATCAGGTTGCAATGCATGGCTTGGACTCTTGGCCTCAGTATTTGTTCCATTTAGAAACTTTAAACAATTTCTCACAGCAGGTTTGGGACTGTGAGCTCTTCCTCTGCGAGTTGCCAGCGTTACATCTTATTTTGAAAGCGCTACAGGAAGCGATGCGTGTTGACGGAGCGTGTGTTGACGGAGCGCAGTGAAGCTGCAGGCAGCAGCTTGTCCGTCACTGCGGGCGCTGAAACACAAAACCTTTCTTGGAAACAGATTCCTGGAACCTCCGTCAGTCCAAACTGAGCTGAGCTGTTTTCTGTGCAGCAGTTTACTGAATAAAGAGCTCACACTCAGTCTCACAGCTTCGCTCCCAGCACACCACCGGCGGCACAAGCGGATATTTCTTATTTCTTATGACAATAAGGGATAGTTACAAGGAATGTTTTCAGTTTTTTTTCGCCATCACTCGAGACTACTCGGACGTGATAATTAATTATTCACTGTGAGAGACTGCTGGGTTATTTCCTGCACTGGGTTTTCAAACTGGTCGCGATCCTGATGATTTTCCTTCATTTAAGGTAAGATTATTTTCAAGAATTATTTTGTAAATATTTTGGTCATGTGTTCTTTCAAAACCTGTTTAGTTCAAGCATTTTCTTTCGAATATATAGACAGGCTAATAATTGCCCAGTGGCTGAATGATTAGCCGTAAGACTGCAAGCCTTGGGTTAGTTTTTAGCTACGTGTGTGAATCTATTAGGCTTATGAGGCTATTTCAGCGTCTCACTTAGAGACGGTACAGGTCTATTTAAGTACGTGTCTGGGTGCTGCATTTATACTGTTTGCTTCGTAATTGTTAGTTTAATTGCTCTTTTAGTGTTTTCATTTCGATTCTTATTTAATCTCTATACTTTCTTACTTTATCTATTGGTACTACTTCTCTTTTAATGCTGCTGCAACACCCGAAATTCTCCTCTACAGATTTTTCAACACGTAAACACAAACAAGGACGGATCCAGCAATACCTACTGCACATATTGGCCGCAAGAGCTAAACATCTGACTGAGATCCATGACATATGATCTACATGACGCATAATATACTCAGAGATGAGTGCACACTCACTCACATTAATGTTTTGTGAGTATAAATGAAAAAATATCAGCGTCTTTGTGTGTATATCACACACACATACACATATAAGAAAACACTCAGCCCTTTTACAGTTGACATTGATGTATGTTTCTGGTTGATTTGTTTCGTTCTTTTCCAGTATATGTTTTTTGGTGTGTTTTAGTTTGTTGGTTGCCTTTGAGCTTGTTACCTTATTTTGGGCAATGACGGTCAGTCATTGTGACATTTGTGTTACTTACTTTATCTGACAGAGTTATTGGAGCAGAGCCTGTGCAAAAGTCTTCACTGATACGTAAGAAATATATTATTTTGCTGATGCTCAAATGTCAACATTATGTCAGCAGGCCTGCTGTCAGTCAGGAATGGTTGCCCGGGCAGTGACCGCTGTCCATCATGAGGAGCGCAGAGGATCATGCTGCCCGCATCCCTCTCCTCCACCCTGGGACCCAGCAGAGGACCTCCATAGCATCACCACCACCTTCCAGTATCTACAGACCTCAGGTACGCCAGCTGTCTCCCTGATTTTGATTTCACATTTTATTTGTTTTGAGTTCATCTCAGGTAAGCACTGTTTATTTGATGTGGTGGATGTTTAGAGAGGCGTGATGGTGCACTGCACATGGTGTTGCGGGTGGTATGGTCAAAAGAATTGTGAGTGAGTTTAGGAATCAAATCTAACTCCAACGCTCCCACTAACACCATTCGTATGGGTATATGAAAACAATCTACCTTTGTGTAAAAATAAAAACTGACATCCAAACCATCTGTCCGGTCACAGGCTGGTACTGGGGTTCCATCTCAGCGAGTGAAGCTCGGGAAGCTCTCCTAAAAAAGTCTGAAGGCACGTTTCTAATGCGGGACAGCAGTCATCCTCAGTACATGCTGGCCCTGTCGGTGAAGACGCGCTGTGGACCTACCAGTGTTCGCATAGAGTACAGCAGGGGCTCTTTCTGGCTGGACTCTATTTCCCCTGGCCTGCCTCATCTGCAGTCCTTCCCAGATGTTCTCAGCCTCATACAGCACTACATGGGCTCGGGCCACACACCGCAGGGCCAGGCATCTGATGACATCCATCCCAAAACAAAGCCTGACCCTGCCATGCACACAGCTAAAGACAGCGGAGTGCCTCTGAAACTGATGCACCCCCTGCACAAACCAGAGGCCTTCCCTTCTTTGCAGCACCTGACGCGCCTCACCATCAACAGACACGCCAGCTGCCCCGACCAGCTGCCACTCCCAAAGCCTCTGCTGCGCTACCTGCAGGACTACCCTTTCCACATATGAGGGTCCCTGTCCCTCTGGTACAGGACACAGAGACAATAACATGGGCCAGGGTCACACTCTGTGAACACACACTGTGAATCTGGGACAGTTTGACCCTCCAGGCTACAGACAACAGCCCAGCGGGAGAATATTGAAATGCTTAAATACAATAAACTTCAGTGTCACCTCACTGCTCATGAGGAGGCGCAGTCGTTCTACAGTGCTACTGTTGTTCTCCAGAACAATGTTTTTATTATTTTTGTATGTCTGTTTCAGCTATTGTAAATTAATTTTATTTCTACAATGCCAACATGTGAGTTGTTGTTTTTTGTTCCTCCTCCACCAGTAAGAAGAGAGTCATACAGGTTTTAGCATGGTTTAGACCAGTGGTCCCAATTGTCTTTCCATAAGACCGCCCAAACTTATTGAAAATTACATCAGTGACAAAAGCAGCCACTGTTCCGTTTGTTGTTCCAGTGAAAATAACATGTAAATAATTTGCATTTTTGTTTGGATTTTCACTCTTTATGAAATCAGTAAGGCTGATGAACCATAGCTTAGCCAATAGTGATCTCATGTAACACTTGACACTTTATGGCACCATTATACCATCTCTGAAACATGTATTTGCATTCTGTTTTTTAGTGCTGTGGCAGTCTTGATCCAACATTGTTTTCATCATTATTTTGCACAAAATAATGAGAGTTTGGAGCCAGACAAGCGGTTTGTTCCCTGCTGGGTGTCACTGTAATGACTCTCTTCTTCTTTCTGCATGTCTGGGTTTTAATGGTCAAATCTGATAACAGTATAATTAAAGTTTTCAATAGTTGAGGGTATATTAATCAGACATGTTGTTATTAATATCATGAGTTCGAAAGATCCAGGTGAGACTCACACCTCATGCCATGCAGAAGTCATTTTAAAGGCTAGAATAAAAGATAGAGTATGGTGTGTTTTTGTATTTCTTTTATGTGCAGAATCATTTTCTAAAATCAGAAATCTTCCATTTGAAGAGGTAAAACACACCCTCTTACAAAACTATAACCAGCATGGACATTAAAAGCTTTCTGTGGAAAATTTGTTTACAAACTGGTTTTATTCTTAGAAAAGAGTCATTCATGCCTATGGATTTTCAGAGAAATAAACCTAAAAAATGTTTTGTCTTTTTTTTCACAGTGTATTTTCTTTCCGCCGTTGAATGACTGGCCACTTGAACATGCAGATGAATGTGTGGTATTAGTATTACTGTTTTCATGGAAACACGCCTGAGTTGGCTTCCACGAGGTGGAACTGAGCAGTGCTGAGAAAGCCTCTTATCAGGATTAGAGTAAGAGCCACAGTTATTAATACACTGCTGCACCAAGTGAGAACAGACTATCTCTCTGTGCCTGTCTCAGCCTGTCAGTCTGCAATGTTTAAATCAATTTCCAGTCCATATTTAGATAGTCAGCATCGTCAAAGCACTTTTCTCATTACAATTTTTATCAAGATCATAAAAGGGCAGCTGTTTCTAATCTGTATTCAACATCATATGTATCAGGGCCAACTGAACAACTGACAGAAGGTACAATGTGATTTGTCTCATGTGGTTATGGTATCTCATGCACTACTTAAATGACTACTACTTATAGTATTTGATTAGAATTATGATGCATCAATGTGTACACAACCTTTTAATGTGATCATGGTGGAACTAATTGTGATGTCTTTACAACTTCTGGGGAGTTTATAACAATGCAACATATTTTATAAGATCAGTATGTTTCATAAAATCTGAATTTGCAAAGTAAAATAAACATAGTGGTGTAAAAAAGTGCAATGTGTCCCTAAAAATGTAGAGAAGTAGAAGTGTAAAGTAGTTTATAATAATAATAATAATAATAATAATAATAATAATAATAATAATAATAATAATAAAGTTAATTACAGTATCTATTATTATATTTTCCTATTATTTTAAGTAAAGTGGGCAACTGACCCCCAGGAATCCAGACCTATAGGGATCCTGCGAGTCCTAGTGGGTTACTGCATGTCAACTGCTCTGTGATCATTTATTACCTGCAAAATGTGAGGGAATTTGCATGACCACTGTACAATATCGTTATCATATCATATCCCGCATGTCCTGCCTTGGAAATATAAGAATATGTATCACTAAAGCACAATATCCACCGACATGATAACAGTCAATTGTTTTTAAGAGCTTCATTGTTTAAACAGGTATATGCCTCTTCACAGAATACATGTTGACATGTCACGGGTGTAAATAATAAAATTAATGATGGCTGACTTGCGCCCAGCTGCCTCAGAGTCTGGGTTGTGGTGTTGCATGTTGACTCACTATCACACTGTGACAGCTTACTGAACCGAGCCATTGTTAATGTTATCAGTAACACCTGTGCTTTTCCTCCAATGGCAAGACATTTGGTGAGACTTTCGTCAATAATCAACTGGCAAGCAGCAAACCTGGGGCCATGTATTATTCTAGAAATAATGTAAACAGCTCACAGAGATGGGAAGAAATGGGCAGTTAATAGGTGCTTATCAGTTCATTTTTACCCTGGTGGCCCAAAGCAGGTTAATTTTGGCCATGGTACCTTAAAATCGTACTTAAGTGCAGTACTTGTATTGGATCTAGAAAGGGGCTATAAGGATGTAAGAGAAAATATATAAACACTGATATATATAACTGTGTTAAAGTATGCAGCATTAGATACTACTACCGCAATAATAATAATAATAATAATAATAATAATAATAATAATAATAATAATAATAATAATAATACTTTATCGTATTTCTAAAGTATTATTTGCAATGTTTATATAGCAGTGTATTGTTATGCTCTCCCCACCCCCTCACTTCCCTCCTGTTAAGCCTCCAGCAGCAGCAGTGCAGTCAGGGAGCAGCGACGGAGGCCAACAAAGCACTACTTTGAAAGCAGTTGGATAGATTTTAAACCAACCATTTGGTAAGCATGTGATATTTACACGCAAAGTGGGGTTGCGGTACCTTGTCGGTATGTTTTATTGGCAATATATCGCGACATGTATTTAGGTAATCTATATTTTCTTCCGATATTTTGCTTACGCTAGCCAGCTAGCTAACGGAACGATAAAGTCGCATTGACTTCCGTTATGCTAAGGTAATCCTGGGTAGCCAGCTAGCTGTACCGGTTTGTGATTCAAAGAAAAAGGCGAGGTTTGGCTGAGTAGTTAGAAAGGAACCACAAACACCGCTGTACCATTAGATGCGTTATATCATAAGTACTGTACATGTATCCGGCACCACCGTTGAATAACACCATAAAGATGTAAACTTTGCGCACTAGCCACATATCCGGCTAACGCTAGCTGGTTATCTACAATGGCTAGCGTCAAGTCTTTGGTAAACAGAACCTGCTCGCTATCCTAACGTTAACTAAGGTATGAGTCACCCTACACTGCAGTGACCCCTAATTATATGTTGATACCAGCTAACAGCACGTTGTCGTTAAGATTAGTTAAGTTAGTGATTTAATGGTGATCTGGGACAAACGTATAAGCGGAATAATTTGTCAAGCTTGATGCCGGGATGGGTCAGAAACACTGGAGCGGAAATGTATCATCATGTAAAAGGGTTCATAGTTTGACTTGACTTTCAAATCAAAGTCAACCTAAAGTCCTGGGTTCCCAACTTTTTTATGTTGTCCGTATGTCCTTCCATATATTAGAGGTACTCTGTAGTCGACTGACTGCAAACAGCCGTGATGTTGGTGTTGCTACGGAAAGCTAAACAGTTAGCCTCGGGTGTTGGTTTCAGACGGCTCTGGCGTTGTGCCAACACAGCTGAAGGTTAACGTTACTGGCTGCTCATCGTTTCTCACATGCGGTAGTGGCAGCAGTTGCACAATGCCTGAATGCAATAAATTGGGCCTCCGTGTTGTAGATGAAGTGTTCTCGTGGTGTAACCTTTACTGTTTTCAGTCTGTAATCTGTTTCTTGTTTGCAGCTATGGCAGCAATCAGGAAAAAGCTGGTCATAGTGGGAGATGGAGCCTGTGGAAAGACCTGCCTGCTCATTGTGTTCAGTAAGGACCAGTTTCCAGAGGTCTATGTGCCCACAGTGTTTGAGAACTACGTTGCTGACATTGAAGTTGATAGCAAACAGGTATGAATACATTTTCTCTCCTCATATTTCAGACCAGAATCAGCATTATGTAACTTGGCATCTGATTACAACAACAGCTGAATGCTGCTTGTATTGTCTTTCTACTTCCTCTCACAAACAATGGCACAGGTTGCATGCGATGTGTTGATTAAATATAAATACTTGGTTCTCAGGATATGGACTGATGAAAGTCTTGTTGAGGATAAAATCATGAATCACTCTTCATAACAGCTCTTAGTCAAGTTAGTTTCTTATTTTGGATAAATTGTGAATGTGATTCTTTGGTGTGTGTTCAGCCTCAGGTGGTTAATAACTTGTTAACTCTTATGGCAGGTCGAGTTAGCACTCTGGGATACAGCAGGTCAAGAAGACTATGACAGACTGCGTCCGCTGTCCTATCCAGACACTGATGTCATTCTCATGTGCTTCTCCATCGACAGCCCTGACAGTCTCGGTAAGTTGAAAAGGAGAGCTGACAGCGTATGCTAATGTGTGTGATGCAAGATGATTTAGAGAGCCAAGAGGAAACACTGGTCATATGTACCTTTTAATTAACTGGTATCTTGTTGAATAAATAGGAAGGTAGTAGGCAGACCAGTAAGAGATTTGAGCTCTATTAATGCCATGTTAAGAACCACCCAAAAAAGTTTAACATTCACATCTGTAGCTGTGTCTCAGTGCTGACTGATGGTGTCTTTTGTCCCCTTATATAGAGAACATCCCTGAGAAGTGGACTCCTGAGGTGAAACACTTCTGCCCCAATGTTCCCATTATCCTGGTGGGAAATAAAAAGGACCTGCGTAATGATGAGCACACCCGGAGGGAGCTTGCCAAAATGAAGCAGGTACAAATTTCAAAACAAACACATTAACATTCTCCCATTGATGAGCGCCCGTTTCCTAAAACTCCTCCTGACGTTTTGTTTAGGAACCTGTGAAACCAGAAGATGGACGGGACATGGCGAACAGGATCGGTGCCTTTGGATACATGGAGTGCTCTGCAAAAACAAAGGATGGTGTGAGGGAAGTGTTCGAGATGGCCACCAGGGCTGCACTACAGGCCAGGCGGGGAAAGAAGAGCAGTAAATGTGTCCTACTGTAAACAGGAGCACAAGGACTGCTTCCTGCAGGGGGAAAGAAGGAGGAGCATTAGGTCAAACCTACCCCCAAACACACCCACACAAAAGACTGTTCTCCCCAGTTTTTACTAAAGGTGTAATGCTTTTACTTTTTTTGTCTTAAGCAAAAGTAGTCAGGTTCTGTCAGTATTCAATTTTGAGGTTATGGAAAATACTTTTTTGTACTTTAACTTGAGTAAATTTGCCATAATGAAACCTCCTTTACCAACATGTACTATGTAATCAAAGAGGTCAGCCAGGGGACCCGTTGTGTCATACCTGCCATCTACAGTTAAGTGCTTAAGCCCTGCCTGCTGATCTGAGGAATGTTTCCACAGCCAACTAGGGTGAAGTACCTGTACACTGTGACCCAAAGTCCTTTATTTCAACAAACAGATGCACACATGAAGTCAAAATTTGTTTGTGTGCTTCATTTACAAATTCTATGTGCATTACGATCACATGCATAATATGAGACTGGAAACTCATTTTGTTAAATCGCAAATGGAAACTTAGTGTTTTGTGTAATAAATTACTTTGTAAGAATCTTGATCATTTGTATCACTTGCTTGATAAACACTGAATGACATGAATGGGTTATATTCCCAGCTGGAATACAGAATAAAGATTTTATGCAGAGTCAGGGGGAAACGTTTCCAGCATGCATGGCCAATTTGACATCAGTCTTTTTTCAGATGCATTTCAGAGTTGTCAGGGTCCTGGGTCAGCCACAGTGCAAGTTCAAGGGCACTCAGCAGACATGGTGGGCACTGTCTGTTAATACAAGCTGCTCTTTGGTTGTTATCTCATCAATACAACTTGACAGATACAAGCTCTTTTGAGTCCAGTATCACTATTGAAAAGTTCAAAAATATCCTTAATTCACTTAAATTTTTATGAATCTTCCTTGAAGACGTGGACAAAACATAGCAGTGCGTTTCCAACTTCCAACCCTGATTCCAAAACGTTGTGTAAAAGGTGAATAAAAACAGACTGCAATAGTTTCCAAACTAATATTGTTATCTCTGATTAGTTAATGCGGGTCAGGCTCTCATCTTGACTTGCACCCTAATTGGAAAGACAAGGCAGAAGTAATTGAGGTCTGAAGTTCATACATACAAAAAGTGCTTCATTTAATGTACATTGCAAACAAACAATACAACAAAATTGCAGATCCACAGGTGTTGGGTATTTTACCAAGGCTGCTCTGTTTGTCCAGACAAAGTGCTTTGAAAAAGCACTGACATTCATCAAATGAAAACTGAATTTTATTCAATAATGCTTACCCTCTAGATGAACAAAGCTATATTTTGAAAATCCAACACAATGCTCCTTCAATGTAAAACAATACAAATCAACAGCGCCACAAACTACAGCCTCCAAAATGACCACACAGTTGAATCAAGACCTCTCTTCAACAGTTTCAACAAAAACTGAACATTATAACTATTAACATTATAAATATTGAAGAGCAGTTGTATCAGACTGCTTTAGTTTTAGCTAGGTGTACCTAACAAACTGGCAACTGAGTTGAAGATGTGTGGAGAGAGAAAAAAGTCTTTGGTGAGTTATATTTACAGTTAAAATGAGACCAAGCAACAAAATATCAAGTGAGAACAGTGAGGCTTGCAGGGGTGCGCTGTTTAAAAAGGCCACATCTGATCAAATTTGAGGTCTGAAGGCGGCAACAACAACAGCCTCCACTTATGTCTGACAGGACAACATCAGTGGTGGCTGATGGGAGATTTTTCCATAAATATATTACCAGGATATTAAGTGCTGCCATTGCAATGACTTAACATCAATGAAACACTGAATGGTTTTGGATTAAACCCATGTTATACATATTAGAACAAAACACACTTATTTTACCTAAGAATGTGGTTTGTAACCCTGCTGTGGAAAAACACAGCTGCACACAGTAACGTCTCGCACCTCTGATGGACGGCTAAAGCCAGGCATCACACACTATTGTATCAGTTCACTAGTCACTCGTTCTTCTTGGCTGCAAGTCCAGAGCGGGCAAGAAACACTGGAAGCAGAGCGAGTGCTCCGAGAGCGGCAGCCACCAACGGTCGGTAAAAAAGCCAACCGACTCCGATGGTGAGAAGAGACAGAGAGCAGGAGATGCACAAGGCGAAGACCATCAGCCCCACGGACACGAGCTCTCTGAGAACAGGGACCCAGTCCACTGTGGGCACATGGCAGAGAATATCAGAGAGATGCAGGCAAAGAACTGCACAACTGTGATATAGGTGTACAGCAGCAGTGAGGGTTTACCCAATGTGTAGATGATGCGCATGGTCAGCTGAATACTAAGGAACATGAGGGCCCAGCCTGCAGCCCTGAGTCCCCATGTCTTCATACTGTTGTACTGTTGTTCTTTGGCAAAAACCTCCTACACAAAACATGAGATCTGCTTCAATGACCAGAACCATGGACCAAGTGGAAAATATGTGTCAAGTAGACACGTGGGGTGCAAACAACTGCAATGTCCAAGAAATGAAATTAAATCCACGCTGACCTCTGCAGAGAGCTCCTCCAGGTACAGGATCTCCAGAGTGTCTCCTGACTTGGTCTTAAAAGGCATCAGCTGCTCCCCCCTCTGCATGGCCACAATGCTGACCTGAAAAACAGTTTTAACCAGCATGTGAAGAGGAGGATCACAATGGAAACTTTAATGGTATGTGTAGAAAGTAATGTTTTCAAAATTATAGTGAACTGAACTGAACATCTTTGGGTTTTGGACTGTTGGTCATATAAAAAAAGCGATCTGAAGATGTCTCAATGGGCTGAAGGAAACTGAAGATGAGAAACTTTGTTTAACTATTTTATGACATCTTACCCAATTCCATAATACATACAAAGTTTACATCATACAGACTACATATATTAATCTTTAGTAAGATGTTTTGAGTTAGCACACAAGAGATCAAGCTGCATACCATTTTATACTAATGGAAATGGATTTCACTTGCAAAATAAGTCAAAAACAGCCAAAACAATTCGACAGTCAGGAGATTATGTGATTATGACAATAATCGTTAGTTGCAGCTGTAGTTTCAATATTCCAAAAAAAAGTACTGTCATATGATCATCACAAGTTCCTTAGAGAGACGTCTCAAATTGTTTTGTACAAGCAACAGTCCAAATCCCAAACCCATTTCATTAACAGTGATATGAAACAGCAGCCAATGTCCATCTTAAAAAAAACTCTAATTTGAGTAACTGAACACAGTTGCTTAATTTTCTGTTGATGAACAAGTCCACCAACTAATCATAAACAGTTCAGTTTGCTTATCATGGACTGATTTTGATGCATCAAGAATTTAAATATTTCAGTTTAGTGTGATAAACACTGAGATATCTGCATTACATGGTAAGGCCACAGTGGAAATACAGAAATGCTTGAAGTCAACGATCCCCTGATGTGTCATCGTGAGTGAAATGAACATTGGAACTGGTCATCTGCAGCACTCACAGTTTGAGGTGGGCCGAGGTGAGACGTCTCGCCGCTCAGTCCGGCGAAGGAGAATCTCACACGCACGTCACCGACCTTATGAACACACAAACAAATAAAACTTGAACTCGATAACTGCACCAATGTGGAGGCCAGAATGTATCGTTTATGTATGTGGGACAAATTCACACCATGATGCTCACCTCCGGCCTGCGTGGTTGTTGAGTGTGATAGAAATAATCATCATCAATGCTGAGAAACGGGTCTAAGTTAAAGGCAGCAAGATCCCTCAAACTCAGAGTCTGGAAGTTGTTTATCTGCTCCACCAGGCCTGAGGATGACCAAACAATACGTGACGAGTTATCAATAAAACGGTGTGACATACATTACAGCGTCTGTTTCATTTGTGGGTGCAGTGTGTTTTTGTCAGATACCTTTAGACAGAATGAAAGGTCCAGCTCTGACTTCAGGAGCCACCACTGTGACACTCTCGACCGCCATGGCGCTAAAATTCAAACTAAGGATGAGCTGCACACAAACAAGCAAGCAAAATGCTAATGCAAGAGAACAGAACAGACTAATCTTAAAGACATCAGAGTACCTTGGGTTCTGGTGGCCAATTTCCTCATCGAAATTACGACTGTTGACCAGCTCTGATTTCCACTCAGTGTCTGAAATGAAGGAGTCACATCAAAACAAGTCACACAGCTTCAGTCAGAAAGCAGCATGACGCCTTAGCAAATACTAACAGCCTTGATGAAAACAACAAACTCACTGTAGGTGTACGTCGTCTCAGTCTTGGTCTCACCGTTCTCTTGGTAGTCCCTGAAATTAGTCACACAGCAACAAGCTCACTGTATATACACCGTACATTTTTACACCTGACCCCACCTTGAATGTTGGCATGTGCAGATAAAAGACTCACTTGCTCTCCTGGTACTCCACCCACTGATACATTTCCACCTGCCTCTTCAGCTTCACCGCCTGCACCACCACTCTGTAGTTGGGGTCATGCAGGGGCTAAACAGACATAGATGATTAACGATCTCACGTAAAATTGACTTAAATCAGCAACAGAGTAAAACAAAAGCTGGTCAAAAACAATTTAGATGTTTCACAATTATGTTGTGTTTTACCCTTTAATCTGTAGTAAACGGCATCCACATAGACACACTCTGCAATCACAGGTTCCCATTTCCAGTCCCCTCTCCTGTTCTATTTGTATGTGTGTATTATTCTACTGTACTGATCTTGTCTCCACAGAAACTTGGTCGCATATACAGATTGATTTAATATACATCCAGATGGGATTTGCTGTTTTTGACTTAAGGTCAAGGCTGGATAGGCATCAGATTTAGATCAATAATAAACTTAAGTATATGCAAAGTGTTGAGTCTGATCTCCAATCGTTGACAGTTTAGAATTAACAGTGAAGTCATTATTAATGTGTGATTGGAGACAGTCGTTGGACACAACAGAGTCCAAGCTGCAAATAAAAACAGTCAGTCTACAGTCTACCTGTGAGGTTTGCAGCTGTGCAGACAGATGAACTAAACGGTTGTTGTTCTGCAGGTCAAGGCTGGAGAAAGGTCCCAACGACACGACCTGAGCAAGACCCTCATCCAGGGATGATGCTGTTTGCAGAGCCCGTCCCTGAACACAGACACAGTTAGAGACACACACTGTGTTAGTCTGCTGTTACATTAACATGAAACCTAACACGACAATCTGCCTTTGACTTCAATAGTGTGCACTGTGGATTTGATGTGATCTTCGTGAATACAAACTGTTCTCCTCTGTGTGGGTGCTTCTCACCTCATTGGTCAAGAGAATATAAAATGAGAGGAAAAACAGGCCGACACCAACAACTGTTCCTCCTGCAGTTTCACTTAATCGCTCCAGAAAGCCAGGATTGGACTTAACAGACACACGCTTGTGTTGGTTTGGGTTTTTACCTGAAAACTGAGACAAACATGTAAAAATGACTACGGTTTAACACAAAGAACCACCACAGTTCAATATCCAGAAGAAAGATGGAGAACACTACTGACTGTGAGTGTAAGTCTCACTGAATTACTGTCCTCTGATTATTGTAAATGTCTGTTTTTTTCTGTGTTTATATTTACCTCCACTGCAGGAACATGTGACAGTCGGAGCCAAACTGGCTGCACCAATCTAAACTTTTAAATTATTTTTATTGTATGTTTATATATGCCCATCTTTTGCCATATCAGGAATTTACCTTTTCACCTTTTATAATCAACCTCTCTCTTCTATACGTTGAACATTACTTCCAGACAGATTTGCAAATCTGCTATGACCAATAAGCGAGATGTTTCCTTCTTTATTTACGTGCATTCAAGTCTAATGACAGCAGCTAGCTAGCTAAGATAACAAACATGTCTCAGGTCACAGAGCTGGGCGTGAACACCTGACACACCCCTATTGTTCTGGGCTAATTTTACACTTTACCTGCTTCAGCTTGAATGCTGTCACATGCCAGTACTGAATTAATTCAGCTGTCTGGGTTACTAACTAACGTTAGGTCGCTATAGGAATCACCTAGCTAGCATGTGTTGCTTAAATTAACAGCTAATATAACGTTACTGTAACGATAAGTTAGAGGAGACTGAACGTGGAAAAGGCGACAATTAAGGCGCTAACGTTCTGTTAATTCCATACCGAAATCCGGAAAGAGCTATTGTTTATCACATTAAGTACTTAAACTGCACCACTTACTGACTGTGTTGAAGACATGTCTTTCACTTATTCAACTCCTCAGTCAAACAGTAAAGTTGGAGAATACGAAGATGCCAGCGACAGGAAGTTCACGCTTCAAGGGCGCTTTTAAAGTTATCCGGCGTAGACCGGAAGGCGTCTCGGTGGGCGGAGTCAGCGCTAGCTGTCACAACTATTTTGCACCGAAGCCGTCCGTGTGCCATGGTGTGTTTAATAAGCGCAACCACATCGTTCTCTCTAGGCATGATGGGTAACTGAGTATTTGTCGCAGGTCAGACTCTAAAGCGAACCAGTACTTTTACTTACTTTTACTTTTGATGCGTTTTTATATTTTGCTGATGAATTTTGACTGACATATCTGAATATGTCTTCTATGCCTTATCACACCATACTGACAACTGAATCTGCAGTGTCCGGGAAACCCCACCGATTATGCCAATCTCTCTCTCTCTCTCTCTCTCTCTCTCTCTCTCTCTCTCTCTCTCTCACACACACACACACACACACACGTGCCAGTCTTAAGAGGATTATGGCAAAGGGGAGCACAAAGCAATTACTGTCACTTATGATCATCATACGGTGTCTCTCTGTGTGTACAAATATGCACATGCCCCCCACACACACACCTACACCTACACCCGCACACACACATACGTACACACACATTCACAATACCTCAAGGGACACACTACACTCAGGAACAGCACTGGGGCTCAGTGAGGCAGTGAGAAACAAGTGGAGAGATGGAGGAATATGATGTTATCGTGCTTGGAACTGGACTTAAGGTAAGAAAAGTATTTATTGTAGAGTACGTAGGCGACTGTGGAGGCACGTTAGGAAAAACAGAAGCATCTGCCAGTTATCAGAGCAATACACCTACTGCAGTATCCATAGCAACAAAGAGTGTAGATCTTACCAAAACTTCTATTTTCACTGACCAAAGATTGGATTGGTGCTATGACTAATGCCTAAATTATTCACACGTGCCAAGAAATGAATAATCCCCCAGAAAAATTATAATTTCCTGCATAACACTCTCTATTGAGAACTAAACTGTACTGAACAAGTTGTTCTTTCATTTGTTCCCTAAACTATTCTTACTCTTGATTAGTTGACAGTATAACTGGTGGTTAAGTCTGTTGATGAGTAAAATGGTCACGATTTAACTGATCATTCACATGCAGACCCTCTGTGCTCCTGTTGGCTGATTAAGGGATTTACGACAATTAGATGACATCATTATGCTGGTGTTGATCCTTGTCCTGACAGTGCACTTTACTGTCAACCCCCTGTCTGTCTCAGGAATGTATCCTGTCTGGTTTAATGTCTCAAAGTGGGAAAAAGGTCCTTCACATCGACAAGAATCCTTACTATGGAGGAGAGAGTGCGTCCATTTCTCCCCTTGAGCAGGTGTGTTCACGCAAACACAAACAACACGTGAGCAGATGTGCATGTCAGCCATTTTACTACTGGTGTTTACTATTGAATACTTCTTCTACATTTACAGCTCTACAAGAAGTTCAAGGTTCCAGGTCCTGCTAAGTCTCTGGGCCGTGGAAAAGAGTGGAACATTGATCTCATTCCCAAATTCTTTCTTGCCAATAGTGAGTGCCAATTGTCTGCTTTTTAATTGTGCATTTTGTTTGCATTACTTTACTGTGAAGGAGTGCACGCTCAGCTTCTGTTTTCTCTGCTGTGTGTTTGCATTAGGTGAGCTGGTGAAAATCTTGGTGCACACTGAGGTCACTCGGTATCTGGACTTCAAAGTTGTTGAAGGCAGCTATGTGTACAAAGCAGGCAAAGTGCACAAAGTCCCCGGCACGGAGGAAGATGCTCATGCTTCAGGTGATGAACGAAACTGTTGCAAAATTGCACATTTGTGACTTCATTAATAACGTTCAAGGAAACATTTCCCTTTCAGATCTGATGGGCATGTTTGATAAGAGAAGGTTCAGGAAGCTGCTGCTCTTTGCCCTGAACTTTGACATGAGGAACCCGCGGACCTACCAGGACATGGATCCGAAGAAAACAACCACACGGGACCTGTTCAGCCACTTTGACCTGGGACTGGATGTCATGGAGTTCACAGGTCATGCCGTAGCCTTACACAGCAGTGACAGGTCAGTCACAGGAACTTAGATAAACACGTGATGACAGGCGATCCTTCAAGTTAAAACCTACCTGGTCTCATTTCCTGTCTCCTGGTGGACCTGTAGTTACTTGGACCAGCCGTTTTTGGAAACCATCACACGGATCAGGCTGTACTCAGAGTCTCTGTCGCGCCACAGCACCAGTCCATATATCTACCCTGTGTACGGGCTGGGAGAACTACCACAGGGATTTGCCAGGTGACAAAATAACTACTCCAATTTCTAAAGTCAAGTTCCAGTTTGTCTTCATGTTACATTCAGTGCCGTGAGATCAGGCTGAGGCAGCTTCTGTGTGTTTCAGGCTGAGTGCAGAGTACGGAGGAACTTTCCTGTTGAACAGAGCAGTGGACGAGATCGTGATGGACAGCGGGAAAGTGAAAGCTGTGAAATCTGACGGGAAGGCAAGTGATTTTTGGAGGGAGGGGAAAGAAGTTGCAAAGAATTTGGGGCACCGCTGTGCGCTCAGAGATCGTGTCTTTCTGTCTCTTTCACAGCTGTTCCACTGTAAACAGCTCATCTGCGACCCGAGCTACGTCCCTGCTCGAGTGAGGAAAGTGGGGCGCGTGATAAGAGTCATCTGTTTGTTAAATCATCCAGTTAAAAACACCCACGAGGCCAGCTCCTGTCAAATCATCATCCCTCAAGCACAACTCAACAGGAAATCAGGTTTGTTTTTCCTGCCAAAGCATGAAAAATAAACGAATGTTTCATTTGTAGTGCTTCAATTAAACTGCCACATTATGCAGATAAAAACACATCATTTTGGTTGAATTTTGCTGATGAAACGTTGACCTCACTGACTTATTTTTTCTGTATTCATGCAGACATTTACATATCTGTAGTGTCCTATGCCCACAATGTGGCCTCAGATGGGGTGTACATTGCCACAGTGAGCACGACTGTAGAAACTAACAACCCAGAGAAGGAAGTTCAGCCAGGGCTGGAGCTTGTGGAGCCCATCATGCAGAAGTTAGTGATGCTTTTAGTCTCTAATTACACTGTTTGCAAAATGTAAAATTCCATTCTGAAACATTTATGTTATTTCCTTACACCACTTTGAATCTAGATTTGTTTCAGTCTGCAACCTGCTAGTTCCAAATGAAGATGGAA
Organism: Chaetodon auriga; assembly: GCF_051107435.1. Taxonomy (NCBI): domain Eukaryota; kingdom Metazoa; phylum Chordata; class Actinopteri; order Chaetodontiformes; family Chaetodontidae; genus Chaetodon; species Chaetodon auriga. The sequence goes on along the minus strand of NC_135075.1, from coordinate 16,610,645 downwards.
AAAAGAGTCAGGTAATGAGGAGAGTCCTCCAGAAGACTTTCTGTACAAAAAAGGACTAAAATCAAATTGAAATAAAATACGATGGGGTGAAGTGTGGTGGTCAGATTTCTCCTCTCTTCTCTGTCTTAACTAGATTTTTGTGTCCCGCTCATACGACGCCACAAACCACTTTGAGACAGAGTGTGAGGACATCAAGGACATGTATCACCGGATCACAGGAGCCGAGCTCAACTTTGGAAGATCACAGAGGCACCAGTCTCACACCTCCGACGATGACTGAGAGAGACTTTCAACATCAGGACCAGATGGGGAGGACACAAAGACTTCATGCATGATTTTACTACCATACAGCCGTGAAGCTGAGGGTGTTATGTAGCGTGTAGAGTGAATTCATTGTGTGTGCTATGTAAATGTTGGGTGTTTTTTTCCCTCTCATTTGTTTACTGTAATTTTGTCTCTTCTGTGAAATTCCTTTCTTCCGTCGACCTTTGTGGGCTCCATTCTTCTGCAACTGCATTGTTTTAATATGAAAAAAATGGTAAACCCTGTAATCATCAATACAAGTTTTTGTGCTACAGTTCTGAGGTTTTATTGTTGTTTTATTGAAATTATGACTAAATTATGACTTTATTTAGTAAAGTGAAGTGGATATTCAATATGTTTTTAGCTGCTTACATAACGCCTGTCAACTTCGCCTATCAACTCATCAAAGTAATTAACTCTGAGGTAGCTGAGCGTAGCATGGAGGAAGATCCAACTGGAGCCAGGAAAGTGTCTTGATTTGTTTTTTCCTTGAAGCACCAATCAGCGCCACAAATGCTCCGCTGAAATGTAATCATGCAGCACTCTGCATGTCAACCACACTGGGAATGTGGTGCAGAGGCAGATGATTAGAGGTGATGCGCAGAGGATTTGTAGATTCTCTTATCTATGGAGCTTATGTGTGAGAAGGACAAAGCCACTGAATTATGTCATGTGCTGCACACAGGCAGCTTGTTGGTGGCAGCGCTGCTGGAGGCAGAGGACGCACAGAGTAAAGAGGCTTATCCAGATGAAGGACACCATCAACACCTTGGGTGGAGGGGCTGGATCATAATCATACACAAATTATTCTTTCTTTTATGCATACGGATTCCTTTTATCTACTGCACAGGTGTCTTTTAAAATAATAAATATTCCATGTAGGTGCTATCAAACATTTATGCTATACATGAAAATGTTATTCTTCCATATAAAGCTTCTAAATATATACTTTATACACAAGAATGGGCTGCTTTTAACACCTTAATCTCCACAAAATAACACTTGTAATCTAATATACAGTAGTGAGTTTCTTCAGAGCTGGATGTCACAGTGTTCCTTTGGAAGCTTCGAGCAGAAGCAGAGCAACCATCCCTCCAGCAGGCCTGAGGTCAGTCACAAACCTCAAACCTCCACCTGCAGAAATCAGTCCCTGTTTTTGTTGGCATCACAACACTTATTCCTGTGTCACATCCAGTGCCGTGCTGATGGGTGGAGGGATCAGACCGGCGGCTGCCACTCGTCGCTCACTGGTCAGGAAGTTGAAGGTTGCACATGCATTTGGCTGTAACACAGCAGAGATGAAAAAGAAACAGAAATGTCAGTTAGGGCAGCTCAGTTAGTCTGAGAGTGTTGTTGGTCAGACAGTCAGAAAGTCTTTCACACTGTCGGAAGAGCACATGCGTTTTACTACACTGACACACTGGGCATACTTTACCGTGTCTTGCACCTCCACAGCGATGCCTTTCTTGCTGAGCAGAGCAAGAACTGAGGGGTTGATTCGTTCAACCCGTGCGCCTGTGCCCAGCACGAGAATCTCTGCATAAACAACAACAAAATAAGTCAAAAGCATTAAAGAAATGGGTTTTTTTTCAGTGAAATACACCATACGTGAACCTAGATGAGTGAGGAAATCAAGCAAAAACTGTGGAAAAACATGAATGCAACCATTTCCATACAGGATACAAGAGGTCAGTCAGTGGTTTGATGTGCATGAAAATAATGGGAATCATGTGTTCCGGCCGTTAGTCAGCAGATCTCAGCCCAGTTTAACACATCCAGAGGATTTTGGATCAATGTGTTAAATAGTGATCTCCACCACCACCATCAAAACACCAAATGAGTGAATATCCTTTGGAAAAATGCTGATCATTACACCATTAGTCAGGTTTTCTTTTAATTTATCACCCATCTGTGTGTCAGTGTGCTTTTATTCTTACCTATTTTTGGTTCAATCATGTGGAAAAGTGAGACACTTTCTTCTGTGATGTCTGTATGACTGCCGACCTTCAGAGAGAGAGATTTGGAACATATAAAAAAACAACAACAAAGATTGAAGTTGTAATGAAAACCAAAGCTGTGAAGGTAGTCTGGATATTGATCTCACCTTCCACTGGAGGATAGCAGGAGGCAGCACAGCGCAGGGCCCAAACACCTTGTTCCCATCAATGTTGAATCCTTGAGAACTGTAGCTGTGGATCATGGCCCCGCCGCCTGGCTCCTTCTGCATGACGGACACTGTGGTACGCTGGTACATCTCATCATCGCTGGGACTCAATCGATGCGCACGAGACAGGAATGGGCTGGAACAAAAGACAGTAAAGTTAGAACCAATAACGTATTACAGCACCTGTCAAAAAGTTTGCACACAGCTTAGTACCCATGTACAATGTAGAAAATGACAAAAACAAAAAAAAAACATTGACTGAGAAGGTGTGTCCAGACTTTTGACTGGTACAGTAAGTACACAAAACTACTCATTTTCTATTATTCACTGTGAGTATTAATATTGCAATTAGAGCTTGTGGCTTGAAAAACTGTGAGCAGTCTCTCCATCTTCTCCATCGCTTTACATTTCTCAGAAAACAGACTGCACGGCAGAGCTGTTGCCATGTGACCCAGTTTAAAAGCCAAAAATCTCATGCCAACCTACTGACAGGGCTGGCAGCCAGAAGCTTTAGGGCTGTTTCTGCAGAAAAGAGGCAGCCAAGAAGCAAGCATTTCTGCTCGTCTAAGGAGCTGCAGCACATTTTAGCCTGTTCTCACACTTTTTCTTCCTGACTCTTACAAAAATCTGAGCACGTTATGCAATCTTTTGTTTTTGAGATGTGAAGCACTGCACTTTCTTATTAACTCGCCAGCTGGTGTTTTAAAGCAGCACAGCAGGGGACTCATGGGGTGACCTGGCCTGAAGACAGAGAGAAAATAATGCCTGAATCCACCAGATGGAGCCAGAGATGTTGTCTGATGGGCTCACAAGTTTAGAGCTCTTTCCTAATGGGGAAAAAAAGTCTGCACATCCAAAAATCTCCTCACAGGAGACATCATGACAAAAAGGAAATCGGCACACTGCTCTTTGCTCCCACAACGTCTCCCTGTTCACTGTTGCTGAGCAATGTTTTGATCAATCAGATCTTCATCAGGCAAGAAACAACACTTACAAACATCAGAATACATCTACAAAATCCATTGGCTACATCCCAAGACAGCCATGTGTGTCTTCACAAACAACTTCAGTCATCATCGATTACAGGAGTCAACATTTAAAGAGTAAAACTATATAATAAACAGTCAGACAGAACCCCAAAGAGAAAGACAGGATGACATATACATTTACATGAATAGTTACTTCATTGTTTTCTGAATGGACATATATTGTTTTTTGTTTTTTGTTTTTTTTTTTGCATATAATAATATATTGTCATGAATGCAAGGTAGCTTTGGGCTACAGCCAGTGGATTCTTTATTTTATGTCATTTGTAGAATTAATGATAAGCCGATTAAACAAAAGGAAAATAATGGTGGTAAACAAACAAGATCTATCAGTCAATAGAAGAGTTAGTGCCATCCCATCATATGACCTACATTGTAAATCCACACAGAGCATCACTGTGATGATGATAATAATAAAGTACTTTTTCCAGGAATTATTCTCAGTTCAAAATATGTCTCAAAATGAACGTTGCTTCTGTTGAATAAAAGTAACTTGTAATCGGTCATTTCAAACTGATATTTCATCAACATGACGTTTTAATGTCCTCGTATCCAAGGCAGAGGAGGGGAGACATAATTAAGGACAGTTGCCTAAGCGACCGCTCAGTTTCCGTCTTCACCTTAAAGGAATCACAAGACTTCATGAAAACCTAACATACCTTGAGAAAGCGGGAACTGCCCTGGAGGAGAAGAGAAAGCCCTGTGTTGATCTCTGAAGGAGGAATCTGGCACACACCGCACTGGCCATGTTGACTGAGCGCTGTAAGAGGCACACCGACACGGGGGACAGATTTCTGTGTAACACCAGCCGCTTGTTTCCGGTGTTGTGTAACGCTAAATCGAACATTTTTTATTTCAAGTTCAAGCTTGACACGATGGTCGTTTTTGGTTAAATTGTCATGTTTTGTTTGATTTATTTGACTTGATTTGATTTGATTTGATTTGATTTGATTTGATTTGATTTATTTATTTATTTAATTATTTAACATCTATATCGACATATGTATGAGACTGTTAAGCAAAAAAACTAAATCTATCCTCTATCATCAGCTAAATGCTAAGCTATAAGAGCAACCGATGCTCTAGCTAACGTAGCTCATGTTGTAGAATGTGGAGTTCAAATTGAATAACAGGAAAACTGGTACATGTAACCACATTGATCCTGTATGAGCCAAATTCAACATTTTTGACGATAATGTTATTATGCTATTATTGTGCCAATATGCTACATATAATATATAGCATTATAATTATGAATATGTATGGTGTTTGTACTTTATGCTGTGGCTGAGATATAAGTACAACTGATGGCTGAGGAACTGATACTACATCTTTATAACTCAAAGTATATAACATCCAAAAAAAAAAAAGTTATAGCACCTATTTCACCATTTGACTATTTGACATATCTGGTAGCAGTAAAAACTGCAATGTACAAATCTAAGCCGTCTTTGAAAGTCATGAACTCAGACGATGAGTATCGGCTCTGCCTTTGATTAAAATGCCTGGGGGGCGTGTTCATGGAGTAACAGCGCCCCCCGCGGCGTTTACTGGCAACAGTCACAGGTCAGATGATCCCTGCTGCATTGTAAATAGACAGGAGCGATCCACCGTGGCCATGCCTTCATATCCTCTTTAAATCGCCTCCAACAGAGCAGATATTCCCACTCGGAGACGCCCTACCTTCCGACACCGCTTCTCTCGCTGTTCCGGCTCATTTCGGCGTGTTTAAGCGTTGATAAAGTATGTACCGGTCTCTGTACGCCTTCCGATCCGCGGAGCCCAACTCGCTGCACTTCGCGGCCGGTGAAAGCTTCTTAATCCTGGAGAGGAGCAACAAACACTGGTGGCTGGGGTCCCGCTGCAGCTCGGGGGAAACCGGCTACATCCCAGCCTCATACATCGAAAAAATACAGGTAAACAACACTTCCTGACCCGGGTGTCGTTGTTTCTTCTTCTTCTCTCTCTCTTCTGTCTCAGTGAGGGCAAGCTGTGCCCATGCTGAAGTGAAATCCAGTGAATGCGCCGTAACATTAAGGTTTGAATTGATGGGATCATGAGAGACAGATCCCATGTAAGTGAGCTATATGTGCTGCAGTGCAGGCCGTGTTGACGCTGAGTGCTGATAATAGCCAGGGAAGAGGAAAATGCATGCTTTGCAGGAGAACCCATGAATTATTGGAAGGATTGCATGATGTAGGGACATGGCCTTCTGCACTGCAGCTGCTCACTGCGACAGAGGGGAGGTCAGGAAAAGATGGGACATGACAGGATAGGATGATACAGAGTAAGATATGAGACAGGACATATTGTTTCTGCTTACATTGACCTCATCTGCCCCTTTGACTGTGTTTCATTATCCAGAACCATCCTCAGCTCTCCTTGTCATTGTTTTCTAAGTAGCTACTTCCTTCCACAAAGCTCTCAGTCACACCCACATGTGCTGCACAGTGAGGGGAGTCTGTTTTCCAAGGATCAGGACTGAACAGTGAACTAGTTGGAGCATGCATTTTGTGAAATCACAGGCTCCGGTAGGAATGCTCTCTGCTGTTGTTAATGACATTGGCTGCAGAGGTTTAATGAGCCTGAATGTGAGGCCTCGCTGAGCTCGTGTGTCACTGGTTAAAAGGCAGCTTTTTGTTAGATAACTGGCCTAGTTTGTGTCTGCCCGGAGTCACACGTGCCCCCGAGCTGCTGTTATGTTCTGTTTTTGTTTAAATTTTAATAATTGTGATAATGAATTTTTTATTTGCACCCCCCCCCCCCCCCCCCCCCCCGTTTCTCTGGCAGGCTCCCGAGCAGGATGAGGTGTTGCAGTCTATTGACAGAGCGATCGAGGGAATCCACAATGTGGCCTTAAAAAATGGAGGCAAATACAATCTGGAGCAGAGAGATGTTCTACAGTGAGTCAAAATGCTTGTGACAAACTTCAGATAACAGGTTGATTCTGACAAATTCTGCGCTCTGAGCTTGAATCCTTCTCCCCTTCTGTCGCAGGAAGTTGATCCATCACAGAAAGGAGACTCTTGCACGACGAAGTTCCTCTTCCTCCAGTCACAAGCAAGGCCTCCCATCTTCCAGCAGCGAAATATCTCTCAGTCAGACTCCTCCACCCAATGGCCTTAACCGAGACTACGGGCGACAGGGGAGCATGCCGTTATCAGGAAGCATGGACAATATGCAGGGAGAACAGGGCTTTTACCAGGTAACACACTCTCAATAATACACATTCAGATGTTTTAATTGAAACAAATTTACGGGACATTTAGAGAGATTACAGGCATGCTATGATACTTAAAATCATTTAATTTTATCCTTTTTCTTGTCTTACTATTGTATTGTGGGTTATAGTCTTATTTCTCCCTCCTCTTTCTCTGTTCTTCCTCAAAAGCACTTTTAATTTCTATTTTTAAAATTGTTTATGAATAAGGTTTGTTTGCTTTTTTGCAACTATAACCCCCTAATGCTCAATTTCTGAACATCCTCAAGGCTTCTAAATAATAAAAACCACTAATCTACATTGATATCCCACCATGCAGATATTTGTAACCAGAGATTGTTGATTGTTGATTGTAAAGAGAATATCAGGATGCGATCATTAGAGATGATAAACTATCATCACCAGGGAATTCTTGTCTCATGGTAATGACCAGTATGCCCTGAAATGACCCTGTATACAGTCAATTTCACCCCTGCGTCCCCTCCTGCAGGTGCCTCCTCAGCCTCGCCGTGCGGCTCCGATCACCCCACCTCCCCCTGAGAAGCAGAGAAACAGCCGGCGTCCAGGTCAGCGCTCAGAGAGCGGCGGCGTATCAACAGTCAGACGGGTTGCAGCACAGCGTTTCTGCTGCTGCTGCTGCTTTTAGCTGATGCTACCTGCTGCAGCTCTGTAATTCACAGACACTCTATTCTTAGTCAGGTCAGGTCCTGTTCACTCTCCTCTCTGTAACTGGAGATCTCTCCCTCTCTCTCTCCCACTCTCCCCCTCTCCCCCTCTCAGCAGAGCCGGAGATCCCCTCCAGAGTGTCCTCTCTCCCTCCGTCCCCTGCTCCCTCCCTCTCAATCAGCACCACCTCTTCAGAGTCTGGCTCCTCCCGCTCACTGCTCTCCTCCGATGTCAGCTTGCCAAGTGTTTCCAGCACCCCCCCTCCTCCAGTGCCATCCCGTGTGAAGCCCTCTGCGCCGCCCGTAGACATGCCTCCCTCGGACTCTCCTCCTCAGCCAGCCCCTGCAAAGAAGAGCCCAGCTCCACAGCCTCCCCAGCCCGCCCCTCCTTCACAGCCCGCTGCGGAGGACCAGCCGGACAGCGAATGGCCCGTCGCCCCCCCATCTGTCGCTGAAAGCCCTCCTGGCAGCCCCACCACCTCTGAGCCGGTTCCCATGACCATTGGGGCTGAACTGATCGAGCTGGTACGGAAGAACACGGGCTTGAGTTACGAGCTGTCGCGGGTCGCCGTCGGCGTGGTGGTCGGCCATCTACAGACGGCCTTACCTCAAGCCTCCTCCGCTTTGGAGCAGGTTCTCCTCTCGCTGGTGGAGAGCAAGGTCAGATTTGTTTTCATTGCATCATGTGGATTCTGCATCCTGGAGCCTCGCCAGCTTAAAGGAGAATACCGGTGTCGTTTAGAGTTACAGCTCAGTCTGCATTTAGCTGACATTTCTCAGAGTGACTTTGAGACTCGGGGGCCAGTACTCACAGTATCACTCTCATTTCCTGTTTTGAAGTGCAGGCTTTGCAGTGTCAACCCAACCATGAAATGAACATCTGATTCTTTCCTGGCAGATGTTTCTGTTTCTACCTCTGGGGTAGTGTAACCCCTAAGAGCAACTGCTGAAAGCTTTTGGCCTCATCCTGTATTTACATGATGACACGTGTGCACACTCAGATCCTGCTCATCCAATTAAAAAGCTTGAAATGCTCTGTGGTCCATTAGAGATCTTGTCTGTGCTTTTAGGTAGCAAACGCTCAACTTGAGCTTAACAAAACATTGATAATACAAAAAATGTACAAAAAAAAAAAAATTAGGGCTGAAACTCAGATGATATCCAAGCCTGTATATGTTGTTTTGAATACTTTTAATTGAATTACAGTGCACACACTCTAATGTATCATCCTTTAAAGCTGCTCTCATCAATATTTTATATTATCAGTGGATGAAATTACCATTTCTAATATGAAAGGAGTCATTGTGACACACCTGCAGGAAATTATCACCTGGCTCTAGAGTTTTTCTCTCAGCTCATTATTCTGGTTTTACAGTCACTGCCGCCGCTCTCATCAATCTCTGTTGAGCTGCTTTGAGTGAAAAAGCTCAAATAAATTGATTTGTGCACCGCCTGCCCAGCGTCAAGTGACCCATAACACAACTCCAAATTACTGCTAATGTTGCTCTGTATCCTCTGGGTGTGCACATAACCAACATGTTAATCACATCTCTGTATAAGGTGATGTGTATACAGCTTGTTGCTCTGCCTGCGCCCCAAAAATAATGAATGCAGGTATAAACTTTGCCCACAAATAGAATACATTTTCTCTTGATAAGCTGAGCAGCTGCTTTCTGTGTCAGTGAATACATAATGTTCCTCTGTACTGGTATTTCAGGTTGAAGCAGAAATGGTGTGTCACAGTGTTTTCTGGCTCCGCAGGATCTGAGTGCATCGCTGCCTCAGGGTCAGGTGTGTCACGACGAGCAGAGGCTGGAGGTGATCTTCAGCGACCTCGCGCGGCACCGGGATGACTCCCAGCAGCGAAGCTGGGCTCTTCACGAAGACCACACTATCATCGCCTGCTACCTGGAGGAGCTGCTGAAGATACTGGTATGACGCAGGCTGCTGTCAGCCTCTCTGTCCTCTAACAACGCATGTTTATAACAGTCTTATTCAAATTCAGAATAAGCAGATATTTGCAAAAATCAATGAAACTGATGAGGTCAAACATTAAATATATTGTTTTTGTACTATTTACAGTAGGTGTCAGAATTAGGACAGCAAATGATCACATTCGGTTTCATTTATGTTTTACACAGTGACCCAATTGGGGTTGAGCCTCTTTTCAAAACACACATTCACGTAAAAAATTAAATGCACTGAAAATGCCTGAAGAGGCAGTTTTCAGTGAAAGCTGGAAAGATATTAGGCATCATCTAATTCAGCCCAGATTATAGGTTGGACAGTCTCTCAGCTGATGTGACTACATTATCCTCATCATCATTATACTATGAAAAGTTTTCTCTTGGGGTGAATCTGTGATGTGCCCACAGGACCCGTCCAGATGTTGTGCTGTAAATACCAGACACATTTGATAGGATCAGACCGGCTCAGACGACTTTACAAATCCAACAGTGTGGTCAAAGACTGAATCTGTAAACTCTCCAGGCTGCCAAATATTCTTTATTGGCAGCTTGTCTCGACCAATACTGAGATCAGGGCTGGGATGTCCAGATGAGTTGTTTTAATGGGCCCCATAATCCCCTGCTGAGTCCAGGGACCATGACTGGCAAACAGATTATGAAGTTACATAGTCATGATGTTTTTATATCATTGCTGTTACAACTAAAAGCTGTTTTTTTTCCTCCTCAGACTGATGCAGATCCAGAGGTGTGTAAGAGGATGTGCAAGGCCAACCACTATGAGAATGTGCTGTCTCTGGTGTCATATTATCAGATGGTAAGAGATTAGAGTAAGAGAGCATTTTACTTTAAACTTTGAACTCAAATCGAACCTGTGTGTCAAGAGAGTGACGGTGGATGTGGTGCAGGCATGAAAGATACTTCCAGCAGTAATACATTAGTTTGAAAGTCGTGCTGAGTGTCATGAAAAAACTGTTTGACGTGTGTTGGCTCATTGTTGCCTCCGTGTGACCGTGCAGGAGAATCGCGTGTCTCTGCGGCTGCTGCTGCTCAAAGTGTTCGGGGCGATGTGCAGCCTGGATGCTGCTCTCATCTCCACCTTCCTCAACTCCATCCTCCCCATGGAGCTGGCCAGGGATCTGCAGACTGACATGCAAGGTGAAGATGTCTTTTTTTTTTTTTCACTGTCTCCTCTGTTCCTCTGGAGTAGCACTCCCAAGACTTAACATGAATTTGCTGTTTTCATTGACTGTCTCTCGCCTGCTTGTTTTTCCTCAGAACACCAGAAGATGTGTTACACAGCTTTGGTACTCACGATGATTTTCTCAATGGGCGAACAGGTGCCATATCATCATTACGGTGTGTATATATATATATATATAAAGCTGCTGTATTATAACAACTTTTCAGTGGCATATTACATATTACAAAAGCTTTTCCCAACCTAAACTGATGTAGAAGTCTGACATGCTTGCATTAAAAGGTGCATTAAAGAGATAATGTGTTTTTTGATTGATGCATAATCCTGACTGTCCCCGCTTGCAGAACACTTGAATGCTGAATTTGTTGAGTTTCTGCTGAGTGTGGTGGAGGACGGGCTTCCCTCTGATCCCACAGAGCAGCTGCCTGACATCTTCCTGAACCTCGTACTGTCCTTTAATCTCCACCACACAGGTGAGAAGAGCCACCGCAGACCTTTTTCCACAGCAGAGATTCAAGATCACTGCATTGCGTTTATGTTTACTAATGACAGGATCCTGGTGTTGTGCATGTTGTGCTGTCATTAGTGTTTTTATTTGTGCTTACTTTTGCTTTTCTCTGCCTAAACAAGGTCTGTAGGAGCGGTAATGCACAACAGAGTTCTACGCTAGTATTTTTTGCTGACCCACAAAAGAGCTTTTGTGTTACCATAAATACTTTTCTGTCTGTGTCACCCAGTACCCAGCAGCAATGTGATCATGCAGGAGCTGAAGAAGAAAAATGTCAAGATCCTGTCAGAGAAAGTGCTGCTGCTTCTCAACAGAGGCGGTAAAAATAATACTTTTGTTTGTCATATTTCTCATCCTGCATCGACGCTTTCTGCCCTACTCACATCATTACCCGCTTTTTGCCTCCTTCTCCCCAGACGACCCGGTGTGTATGTTCAAACACACCCCGCCCGCACCGCACTCGGTACTCAAGTTTCTGCAGGATGTTTTCGCCAGCCGAGAGACCGCTGACATCTTCTACCGCACTGACATGATGGTGATGATTGACATCGCCGTTCGGCAAATATCTGACCTTTCACCTGGAGACAAGGTGAGACATGGACACAGGGCACAGCTCCCGATTTTTCTCAGCCTGTAAAGGAATGATTTTGCATCTTGGCAAACACTCTTTTGCTACAGACACTCTCCTGTCTGCATGGTAAATATGAAGCGAAGCGCCCCTATAGCTCAGTTGGTAGGATGTGCACCACATGTATTGAGGCTGTCAGTCCTCTGCAGTGGCCACAGAATGGACTCCCACCTGCGGCTCATTTGCTGCGTGTCGTCCCCTCTTTCTCTGTCCCCTTTCCTGTCGTACCTTCAGCTGTCACTATCATAAAGGCAAAAAATATATATTTTAAAAAATCTGAAGCTAGAGCCAGCGGCAGGTTAGCTTTGCTGAGCACAAAGACGAAGAACTGGAGGGAAACAGCGAGCCAGGCGCTGTCCAAACATAACAACATCCGTCTACCACACCTCTAAAGCTCACTAGTTTACACATTTTATCTCATTTGGTTAAATTCATACTAAGACAAAGTTTAAAATCCTGTTTCTTGGCTGAGCAGTTCTTTAAGACTCCTGCTTCATATTTAACAGACAGACATGAGAGTGTCAAGAGAGCAAATAAGCGGATTTCCCCAAATTTTGAATGAGTCTTTTAATGATGTATCTGTATTATAATCCCCTCTGGCACCCCCCTGTGAAGCTGCGGATGGAGTACCTCTCCCTCATGCACTCCATAATACGCTCCACGGATTACCTCGAGCACCAGCACCGCCTGTCTGACCTGCGGGGGGCGCTGCAGAGGATTCTCAGGGAGGAGGAAGATCCAGGAGAGGATGAAGGGAACACAACAGCAAAACAGATGGATAAGCTAATTGTACAGCAGATCTACAAAGAGTTCCCACAGATCAGTGAGAACCAGGACTAACCGTATCAGTACCATGCTCACACACTGTAGTCTGCTCTACTGCAGGGAGGTACAACAAAGCAGTACAGTACAGTACAATAAAGAAGAAGAACTGACAGGTTCTGTGCCAGCCTGTGAGGAGAGAAGCTAATCAGCCTTGCCAATGTTTTCTTGGACTCGTAGTCCTGGGCTGCAGCATGCACATGATTTGAGAAAGATCTTGCTGTGTTTCACAGCTGTTCCCCTCTTAAATGAACTTCATTTGAAAAAAAAAAAAAAAGTATTTTTCTTTAGCGTCTTTCACAAAGGGAAAAAAATGTACAAAAAACCTGTGAGGTTTAGTCATACATGGAGATTAAAAATAGCCAAAATACAGGCCAAATCGTTGCTGTTTCACAGAGAACTCCAAGCAGTCATTACCTTAAATGTCACACATGAACTGTGTGTACTCACAGTATTTGGAAATGAAAGTAACAACAACCAGGACTTAACTTTTTTCTGACCAAAATAACTTTAACCAAACTGATCTTGAACAAATTCAAAGAGTTTTAGTGATGAAGGGCAGTTTTGAGCCGTTGTGAGGGTACTTTGACTCTGTGTGCTTCCCTGTTAGTGGGACCAAACTGCTGTGTGTTACTGAGAGCATTATCTTCTTTATAGAGTATAATACTCTTTAAACTAACTTCCTCTCTTACTCACCCCTTCATTCATTATCATTAAAATTAGTGAAGTCAAGTCAAGTTGAACAAGTTTACTATTCCAGTGAAAAAAGCACTCTTTGACTCATGTATTATCATTACTAAGCTTTTAGCTGAGTAACCTTTGCTGCTACATATCGAGTCTCTCCTGTGGCTCAGTCTGGTACTTTTGTGTCTTTACTGCTCTCCAACAAGATCACTCTGTACTTACATATGCAAAGCTCCTCAAGCATCTGCAATCTGTTTAACGTCAGTTGGATTAAAGGGTGTTTCTGTCCGTATGCTGCATTCATATTCAAACTAACTGTGCTGCAATAAGGCTTTATAGCAACTTGTAATATCGCTGTAATAACCTGAGTCTTGGCTGATGTGCGGCTTCATGGAGGGTAAACGTGTTCTGCACTTATTATCTGAGATACAACATTAGTCTGTGTTGTTGATTTCCAGTTATTACCTGATGCTCCTACTGAATATCGAGACAAGGGAGAGGAAATACAGGGCATTTCTTTTATCCCCTCATGGTTTTAATATTTTTAACAGCAACATGTACCTTTCCTTGTTTCTCTGCCATGATGTAGTGATTGATGTTCTCCCGTCTTACACCTTGACTTAACTGTTTTTGTCCCTGGCATGGCTTCCCTGTCTGCAAACCTGTTTCTGAGAAGGCAGACACAATCCAGAAGTGATATCAGTTTTTAGTTCATGTCTCAGTATTTGTTCATTGATTATTTGTGTGTCTGTTTACAGTGTGTGTGAGAGAGGTGAGTGTCTCTTCTTTCCATGATTAACATTGTCTGCAGAAGTGCTACGACTGTGTTATAATAAGACTAATAAAGCTATATTTTAACAGTGGAAGTGGTCGGACTGGTTGTTGAAAAGGTGGCTGCGTGACAGTACATTTTAGTTTAAAATTTACAACATAATAAAACCTTAATTCAAAGATTTGTGAATATATTGTAGGTCACGACAAAATAAACAAGAGTCTTCAGATGAGATGAGTGTGATTGTTGGCAGTGACCCAAAACAGCTGAGGGCGTCCAGCAGGTCTAAAGCTCAATATGAATGAAAATTGATTCATTTTAGGCATGGTCCTGTATTTAACTCCTTCTCAGTTTCATCAAAATCTCTCGCTTTGAGCTTTTATTGATTATATGTTATTTATTGTGTTTATTCGTCTTGTTTGTTTCCCTATAAATGAATAATTAATTAATATACACATACATGCATATACACACACGTTTGTTGTATTCATGACATGCTGGACACTTCTGTGAACAATACTGAGAATTATACATCACAAAACAAACAAAACCTACTACTGACTGATAGTATGCAGGTGAAATTTAAAGACCAAAAGTTGCAAGTTTCTAGCCGGACACCAAACAGAGACGTACCAGAGTGACGTTGTGTTGCAGTCAGACCGGTCCGGGTAAATAAGTGGGTGAAAGGTCCAACAGGCAGCGGCCACAGCAGCAGACAAACACATCTCCCAGAGCCACAGTTGACCAGGTAAGATGTTATTTCTTGGTTGTTGGTTTGTCGGCGTGTCTTCGTTTATTTTTCTCTGACGGTTTCATTCAGTTGCCCTTGTCGTGTTTTTTTTTTCTTCTTCTTCCTGCAGAACGGAAAGTAAAAATGTCCAAACAGCCGCAGCCGATCAGTCCTCTGAAGAACTTCTTCGCGGGAGGCTTTGGAGGGGTTTGCCTCGTCTTCGCCGGACATCCACTCGACACTATCAAAGTATTTACTGCACTTTGTGTGTCAGCCATGACAGAGTGTCCGGTCACAGCAGAACCGGCGACCACAGACAGTCTGATCTTTGCTCCGGAGCAGAGTCAGCTGTGTGGATGAAACAAACTCCTGCCCTCACAGAGCTCAGCAGGATCAGCTCGGGCTGCTGCTGCAGCCTTTGGCCCACATTCAGTATGTTTAATGACTCAGCTCACTGCTGCTGTCATGGCCTCCTGAGGTCTCACCTGAGGACAAGAATGGTGTCACCCATTCTCTCTGCATTAGACCTGCAGTAAATAGTTCAGTACTTCTGCATAGACCGGCCAACCAGTTCACCAGTGTTAGAAATTGAAGACTGCACTTCAGAGAGGCCAGAGGTGTTTAAGGTAGTTTCAAAAAAGTCTCCTCACCACATAATTTGCCCAGCAGTGCAAAGATTTTAACTATTAAGTGTCCTGCTCAGTTCATAACACAGTCTCAGTTATTTAAACCAGATTCTTTTCAAGCGGTAGACACAACACAACATTTTATAAAGCTGTTAAAACGTTGTTATAGTTGTTAAATAGACAGTTATTTACACAGAGCAGCACCTCCATTCATTTGATCTTAATGTTGGACTTATTCACTCTCTGACTTGCAGTCAGAATCGGGGGTCAGCGCTCTGTGGAGGCCAGTCAAGCTCTTCCACATCAAACTGTTTCTATATGTGCACATAGTGAGGTCCACGATGCTTGACATCCCCTTCTTTTCTCAGGTCCGTTTACAGACTCAGCCCAAACCCAAACCTGGACAGAGCCTCGTGTACGCAGGAACCCTGGATTGTTTTAAGAAGACCTTAGCCCAAGAGGTAAGGAAACATTCTGCTGTAATCTGAGGGATACATCAGATAAAATGTTCCTCGTGCTGATGTTTCCTTGTCGTTTTCTTCCCTCGCAGGGTGTGAAAGGGCTCTATAAAGGAATGGCGGCCCCCATCATTGGAGTCACACCCATGTTTGCTGTCTGCTTCTTTGGATTTGGGCTGGGCAAGAAGCTCCAACAGAGAAGCCCTGATGATATCCTTACGTAGGTGATTGCTTTGTTGTAGGTGGTGCTGCTCACATCACTGTTCCAAACTCTGTGGTTGATCTCGTGTAATTGCGTTTTCTCCTGCAGGTATCCACAGCTGTTTGCTGCAGGAATGTTGGCCGGTGTGTTCACCACAGGCATCATGGCTCCTGGAGAGCGCATCAAATGCCTCCTGCAGGTCAGAGGTCATGTGTGTGTGCAGATACAGGGTCCGATTGCTGAATAGTAGATTTCACATCAGGCTCCCTCCTGTCACAAAATGTTTTACTGCTTCAGATTATAGAGGTGTTGTTACTTGGGACAGTGACTGAGAAATAATATGTGTGTGTGTGTTTGTGTGTGTGCAGATCCAGGCATCATCAGGGGAGGTGAAGTACGCGGGACCCATGGACTGTGTCAAACAGCTGTACAAAACGTCTGGGATCAGAGGAATCTACAAAGGCACCGCTCTGACTCTCATGAGAGGTGCGTCTTTACTCTGATCGAACCGAAACCTGAGCAGACGTTTTTCCTCCAATGAGTAGATAAAATAATCAGAACGCTGCACTGAAAATGACTTAACATTGACAGCATCAGTTGATTGACACACTAATACGACCCTTCTGTGTAACAGTGATTAAGTTACATCTGAGTTAAAGCACATTCTCTTGAAGTGTTGTCATTATTTTGTCTACCCCCCTGCAGCTGTTATCATAGTGTCTCTGTTAATGTGTCTCCTTGTGAAGATGAGAACAGCGTGTTATGCACACGAAGGTCATCTGATTAGATTCACTCTGTAACGCTCTCTGTTACAAAGTCCATATTAAACCTCACTCATATTCAGAAGTAAAGTATTGAATGTTTCATTCATCCATTGAATTAGTGATCGGGTAAATGTAACTATACATTTATAGTGACAGGTTTTGTTTCATACCTCAGACGTTCCAGCGAGCGGGATGTACTTCACGTCCTACGAGTGGCTGAAGAACCTCCTCACACCACCAGGAAGAAGGTGAATATTTCCTTTTCCTTTTCTTCACAGTGTTTCTAAATGTCTGTCATATTGTGAAAAGACCTCTGAGCTGTAGAACATGTCGTGTTCTCCCTGCAGCCATAATGATCTCAGCGTTCCCAGCGTGCTGTTTGCTGGAGGGATGGCTGGGATCTTTAACTGGGCTGTCGCCATTCCACCCGACGTCCTCAAGTCTCGTTTCCAAACAGGTTTGGGTTTTTTTTAGATTCCCCCATCTGTTGTTGTTTAAGTGTGAGGCTCTTATAAAGTGTGACGGGTTCTTGGTTCAGTCTGCATCCTGTCTGCTTCACTGGTTGGACTTCACCCCCCTTGTTCCATCTTCTGGAGACCTGCTCCTCATTCTGCTGCTTCATCCTTTCATAGATTACGTTCCTCATCCTGGTGTTTCCAGGATTCCACTAATGAAGAGATCTTACCTAAACATAGGATGATGAGCAGTTAAGCAGTGTGTGTGTGTGTGTGTGACCCAGTCTTCTGTCGCGTCTCTTCCTCAGCCCCTGAAGGAAAGTATCCCAACGGTTTCCGGGACGTTCTGCGGGAGCTGATCAGAGAGGAGGGGGTGGCCTCTCTGTATAAGGGCTTCAATGCTGTCATGCTTAGAGCTTTCCCTGCAAACGCAGTGAGTGCACTTCACTTATTCTCCATTTCATTGACACAGTGAAGGACTCAGAGCATCAATGGTGTTCAAAGATAAAGAAGATGTGGCCATAGATGTGTCACGTGGTCTCAGTGGTTCAGATTTGATGATATTTGATGTGAAGAAACTTAAGTTTGTCAGAAATCATCAGTGTCACTCAGTAATAGGTGTGATGTAGCCCAATCATTATCACAGTCTGAGGTGTTTTAAAGGAAGATTTATGTTTTGAATTAAGATTTTCATGTTGAGGATTAACACCAAAACACCAGCACACGGTATATTTTAACACCTTTCTCACCACAACGATCCTGGAGCACATTAAAGAAATCAAAGTACGCCTTTCCAAACTCGTAAATGTTCACCTCTGGACTGTAATCAGCGCGTTACAGCTGCTATAAACATGTACCACAGTGTTTCTTTGCTATCCTGAGATCCAGTGTTTCTGCAGTCATGTCGTCATGGTGATGTGACAGTTTCAACAAAGGACACTTTTATCAACACAAGTTTTCAGAACTGTTCAGATTATCAAGTGTTTGTCAGGTAATATTATCAGCTGACATCAATTTCAAGTATTTTTTTTCTGCATTTTTACCCTTATTTTTTGGCAGTGGACATACAGCGTTATTCATTTAATCAGTCAGTTGATTGATTGGTGACAGTTGATTGATTGGTGACAGCTGTGGCCAGAGGGACTGTGTTGTCTGGTTGTCCGTCCATCTCAGGAACGCTGTGAGGGAATTCCTCAAATTTAGCACAAACGTTCACTTGGATTTAAGGTTGAGCTGATTAGATTTTGAGGTCAAAGGTCATCTTAACAAAACACATAACAGTATAACAACTATAACAAGAATTCATACGCCGATTGACAAAATTTCACACAGATGTCTCGTAGAAATAAAAAAAAATGGATCGAAAAAATAAAATGATGACATTTTATATCCAAAAGGTCAAAGGTCAGCTTCACAGTGACATCATCACATTCTGCTAAAACACTTTTCTGACCATTATTCAACACCGAAAGGAGAGATTATGACCGTGTTTCACATTTGGTCACATACTGAGTTGGAGACACTAATCTTCAAACTGTGGTTCTGCTGACATTGAGCTTCAGGTGATTGTTGTTGCACCATGTGATGAAGATCTCCATCAGTCCTCCTCCTCAGTGAAGACAGCATGTTTCTCACTGGAATCATACCTTCACTGCATACACTAAACAGTTTTGTCTGTGTGCATCTTTTTTTTTTTTTCAGGCTTGCTTCTTAGGATTTGAGTGTGCAATGAAGTTCCTGAACTGGCTAGCACCGGACCTGTGATGAAGGCTCCGCGTCGTCCTCGTTTGTGAACCCCAGAACTCTTGAACGCAGCAGAGTTATCAGCAGTACAAAGACACACAGTGAATCAAACAATACCAAGAGATTTTAGCAACTGTCCAATAATGTATTTGATTATGTTGGAAACCTTGTGGTACTTCAGAGCACGCGGATCATTCGGAGGTGCTGAGGGTTCAGAGCAGAGATGTTGTGATGGTCGCACCTGTGCCAGTACACACACACACACACACACACATACAGTCGAATGTTCTCACTCCTTTTGCTTTACTTGTTCTTTGATTATTTTTTTGAATTATGTTATTTTTATAGAAGAAAAGGAGTGACCTGAACATGCTGTGCCTTACCTTTTGTTATCTGCGAGCTGGTGTACGTATCAGGGAAAAGGTGCATTTTGATGTACTGTGTGTGTTCAGTCTCTCAGCAATACACACCTTTCAGACTGTCTGCTGCTTCCTCTGTGGTCACACTCACTACACTGTCTGTCTGTTTAAATGTGAAATCATGAGAGTAGTCATAATGAGATTGATTGAACAGTATGTGAATGTCAGCAATGAGAAAGAAATAAAAACAGAATCCATATTTCCAAGTTTGACTTGTGCACTTTTTTTTTCCAAAGTCTCTTTTTGTTTGGATTATTTTACGACGTAGAAGCCTTGACTGTCTTATTGAAACAACTGCAACCAAGGAAGTTAAATGAACTGAGGAATAATAGTTTCTATAAAAGCAAGAAGCCAAAGAAAAATACTAAAGTCTAAATTCCAGTATAAGAATTAAAATGTATAATGAAAACTCACAGAACTCAGTCAGTAGAAACAATTGAAGGTACTCCTACAGTGACCTTTCCTCCTGCAGCAAATATCAATATAACTACGTGACACATTTCCTGAGGGCAGGGCGCTCACAGCTCCAAATTCAAATAGCATTTCTAAGCAGAGTTTATTTTGCAAAACTTTATGAACCTCTAGGCAGGAAGGATTCATAATAATTCATAAATATACACGAATGATTCGCCTCATCGTCTGCAGCAGATGCAAGATTTCATGTAAGAAAACTCCTTTCATAAAGCAGAATTTATTTCATGCTCAGCTTTATGTTTGACACTGTAAGTCACGTAAGTTTCCCTCCCTTTCCCTTTTCAGTTGTGTGTACAATGAAATGAGTTTTTGCTAGACCCCCATAACGTTTTTAGATGGTTTTATACTTTGAATTTCTAAATATACACCTCCATGAGAAGGATCCTGCACTTTTTCAAACCTGCCTCTACCAGCTGTGTAACACCAGCCTCACTCCAGGCCTTTCTCTCTCTCTCTCTCAGTGAGTGTGTGTTGTTGCTTTGCCAAATCATCAAGTTCTGAAGCACAATCCATCGGACAGCCTTTAATTACATCTGATGTGAAAAGTCCTGGTCAATAGTTTCCGACAGGCCGCGCTGGATAAAGGAATCAATAAGCTGTGAGTGTTAGAGAGAGTGCGATGAGAGAAGGGGGAGTCTGGTTGCTCCTGTGATGCCGGTCCGGACACAACTATTTCCATCAAACCTGTGGGACAAGCTGATGCTGATGTTTGACTGATATATGATACTTAGATTTGGTTTTGCGGTGAATTGTGAGCCATCAAACTCCCGCCTGCGACCTCTGACCCTGCACGATGAGCGCTGTTGAGATACCGGCTGGTTTGAAAGAGCTGCTGCAGGGATACACGGTGGAGGTGCTTCGCCGCAGGCCGCCAGACCTGGTCGAGTTCGCTGTGCAGCATTTTACACGAATTCTGGAGGGTCAAAAAAACGACCAGAGAGCCAAGAAGCGCAGCGCCAAGCCCAAACGGAAAGGAGTGACCTTTGAAACTAAATCAAATAAGGCCAACAAGGACGACGACGAAGAAGAGGAGGAAGAAGACACTAATAGTGAGTGTGATCATTTGTGTGTGTTTTTTTGCTCCAAATCAAAGATGTAACTTTTAAGAAGTGCCATATTGTAGATGTTTCAAGCCCAGAGCTTCACAGCATTGACACAAAGGAAAAGGAGAAAGTGTCCACAGGCTGAAATTTGCAATAATGTTATTGATGCAAAGTTTTTGACCTTTCAGATAATCAAACATCCATATGAACAAAAGACTGGATACTGTTAACAGACCAGCAAAACCACAGCTCCTACTGCAAATAGCAGGTCATGTGACCCTAAATAACACTCATTAGAGCAACACAATTCACCACGCATAGAAAAAAAATTGCAGAGACGAGATGAAACAACATCACACTCGTCACGTCCTCATTGTGAACTCTCACACGTTCACCGCTGCCTCTCTCTCTCTCTCTGCAGAGTCCACCACCAGTAAATACAACCGCAGGGTCTCAGGTCAGTAAGTGGAACAATATGTGTGGTGAACATAAATACACGTTTGGCCACAGTTCACTATTTGAATTTGTTTGTCCTGCTGCAGTTTGTGCAGAGGCGTACAACCCTGAGGACGACGAGGACGACGACACAGAGCCTCGGGTCGTGCACCCCAAAACAGACGAGCAGCGTCGCAGACTTCAGGAAGCCTGCAGAGACATTTTACTGTTTAAAACACTGGAGCAGGTACGACAGCACCGACGAGCTTCTGCAGGAAGGATGCAAAGAACTGGTGATGAAATGATCACTTATCAGATCTTTGCACTGGCTTCCTGTCCAAACTTTTATTTTATCTTCTTTTTCACTACACTGTTTTTAAAACCCAGCTACATGTATGTTTCTGTTGCCTTGTGTCTCCATTACATGTTGTCTTAAAGCCTTTGTGTGTTTTATGTGAAGCACTTTGCTGCTCTGTGCTGTCCTAATAAAACTCCTCCACCTGATGTCCTTCCAGGAGCAGTTCTCTGAGGTTTTGGACGCCATGTTCGAGGTGTTGGTCAAACCTCAGGAACACATCATAGACCAAGGAGACGATGGGGACAATTTCTACGTGATTGAGAAGTGAGTGACAGATTTTGGTGTTTTGTTCATGAGGTTTCATCTAAATGACACTGTGAGTCGGTCTTATAATGACTTCTACTCCCCGTCTGTGTGTCATTTCCAGGGGTGTGTATGATATTTTTGTGCAGAAGGATGGAGTGAGTGTGTGCGTGGGAAAGTACGACAATAAGGGTAGTTTTGGTGAGCTGGCTCTCATGTACAACACGCCGCGAGCTGCCACCATCATCGCGACGCAGGAGGGTGCCCTGTGGGGCCTGGTGAGTGCAGCAAAGGGTGATGATGCTGCAGCGTACAGTTTCTGAGGGAGTGTGTGAAACATGGTGCTAACGACAGACGAGATCAGTCTTTTTTTTTTTGTTTCTTTGCAGGACCGAGCCACATTTCACAGGCTGATTGTTAGAAACAATGCCAAAAAGAGGAAGACGTATGAGGCCTTCATCGAGTGCGTCCCTCTTCTGAAGTCTCTTGAGGTTTGTATAAGGAGCACAGAGTCTGTATGAGCAAAGTAATGTCAGAACAGGTGGATATTTAGTCACCTTGTGGTATCTCTTTGCATCTTTTCACAAGCTCTCGGAGAGAATGAAGATTGTAGATGTTTTGGGAGCCCGAGTGTTCAAAGATGGAGAGCGCTTAATAACACAGGTACACTGCTGAGACATTTGTATCTTTGGCTTCAGTTGTATTAGTCAATCAACTCAATAAATGTGGGGTTTCTGCTGCTGTCTGTGCCTGCAGGGGGAGCAGGCCGACTGTTTCTACATTGTGGAATCAGGAGAGGTGAAGATAATGATAAAAAGCAAAGTAAGTAAACTGTCCAGTAAAATGTTTGATTCTTCCTCATTTATCCATGTTTGGTTGCTAGTTTTTGCTACTAGATGTAATATTTTAGTTTTTTAACGTCTTGTCATTTGTGATGTTACTGCACTAAATGACTGTGAGACTCACAGGTCCCTTTGTGTCTGTTACAGACGAAGGCGGGCCAGCAGGACAACGCAGAGGTTGAGGTGGCTCGTTGCTCTAGAGGGCAGTATTTTGGGGAGCTGGCACTGGTCACCAACAAACCTCGTGCAGCGTCAGTTTATGCTGTGGGCGACACCAAATGTTTAGGTGTGTTAAAGACACCAGCTTTCTGCACCTCATTTTCAGTGACTGTGGTTGGGTGGTGCAGCAGGCCTGCAGGGCAATCACAGCGACTCATAATCTACACACCATCCTACTTGTTCACAACACAAACAGCCAGCTCACCATGTGGACGCAGGAGGGTCAAGAGGCTGACCGAATATCACACATTTGTCTTAAAACATCTGCCTCCACACACTGTCTCATGCTGACCAAAGAGTTGGAATAGGCTCCTTGGCTCCTTTGGCTTGATTAAAAAGCTATGAGCAACACACAGCAGCAGGATTAACACCTGTGTCTCCAATTTATGTGAGGGGCTGAGCGTGATTTGCACACACGGCACAGAAAGAGTGAGGTGTCTGCAATTTGTCGCCATGACGGGGTCCATGCCTGAGGCCACAGTGTGCACACGATGAACAACAAATGAACAGTGACAGAGCAAACAAACATTCTCTGTCCTACAAATCCTGTTTGTTGTGATTTGCTGATAACAAGGTCAGAATTTGGCATCTACAGGATGAATTAATGGACCGGAATAATCTAGAGACAAAGAGAATTAATGGTCAGACTGTTAAGAACTCGATGGTTTCTTTGATTTCTAATTGAAAAGACTTAAGACTAAATCTGTCCAGAGTTTAAGTTCTGACAGAGGCAAGATTAAATAAACACACATCTATTGATCCTTCTAATTCAAATATCTTCCAAAGACACTGTTTATTTTCCCTTTAACCACCTGTTTGCGATCCTCTATAACAAAAGTTTATATATTGAAACGTGCCCTGTCTGCGATGGTCTGACATAATCTGGATTTGTCTCGTATTTCTTTCAGTAATTGACATCCAGGCTTTTGAGCGTTTGTTGGGACCCTGTATGGACATCATGAAGAGGAACATTTCCCAGTATGAAGACCAGCTGGTGGCTCTGTTTGGCTCCAGTGTTGATTTAAAACACTAGAACATGTCATTTTGACAGAAAGTAGTATTTAAGTCAAACATAGTGACAGTGCATGTAACATGTGATTATGTCCTTTTTGAGGTAAATGTAACATACAGCTGTTTAATATTCAGTAAGATGTCCTGTTGCTTGTTCAACTAAAAATGTTTCAGTTGTGAATAAGATATGTCACGTTTCTTGTGTGACAATCCAGAAAATTACCCATCTGGATCTGGACAGCAGTGATGCTTAAACATACCTCATTGATAAAAGACGTCATTCGACTAGCCTCCTTCAGCACGGCTCCTGATTTATAATTTCATGTGTTCATGTGTACATGTTGTTCCTTTTCTGTGTAGGATGTTTTGACATGTCACAGTAGAAAAATCACAGGTATAAATGATAAAATGAAGAATGGCTGAATTTTATTTAGCTGCTTTGGGTTCAGTCAAAGTCAAAATGTCCGCTTGTCTCTATCATCATGTGGCACTTTTTCATTTAAGAGTACTTCACCGATTTAGCATTGCACTCCTGTAACACGGTCAGATTGTCTTCTTCATTGTGAAGCCTGGTGCCTACATTACCCACAATGCAACGTGACCACTGACACTTCAGGGATTTTATAGAGATGAGGAGCGGGCTTCAGATGTCTGGTGAGCTCACCTCTTTTTAACTCCACACCCTCAGGTTTGTTTTTTATTTTCATACTTCAGATCCGACTGATGCTGACTCGAGTGACATCACTTGAGGAAATTTATCAGACTTCACACAGATCCCTCTGAAGCCACCAAAGTATTTGTACTACACATATGTATGTAGTAGTCCCTGCTAAGACCTGTGTACAAACTCTGAGGTGTAAAATCAGCTTTCCTGCAGTTTGTTGTTTTTTTTTTTTAGTTAAAAAACCTCATAATCAAGGGTTCATCAGAACAAGCTACTGTCCCATCAAAATCAAACACAGTGGAGTTAAACAGCCAGACTCAAACGATCATACATAAATAATTATTATGCAAATTAGGCATTCCTTCCTTTGCTGCTTTAGATTCAAAATTAGACGCAAAAAGTTCTGAACTGTTCACGATTAACGTTAATTTGCTGTTACTGTGGTGGCCAATGACTCAAAAATACAAAGTGCTGAACCATTTTCCATTTAACAACCCTCTCTGCTGGTTAAAGCTTTGTTGTATGGTATGTATGAAATGTAAGTGCAACCTTGTTTTTAATGTCTTCAGTGAAATCACACATCAAAGTTTAGCTCATTAAACATGACCATTCTTGCCACATAAAACATTACAAATAAAGGATTATCTCTGAAATATTCAAGTTTTCTGGAGTTTGTTTTATTTGAGTTACAAAATATGAAGTGCCATCAGCAGACTCCACGGGAGAGTTTGCCAACCTTCTTGTGTTACAAGTATTTACACCCAAAAATCAAGGATACCCATCTAAATTTGCACACTCTGCATTCTGGTATGTCCCAGAGTTCAAGTCTCTGTTAAGTTGTCCAAGTTCCATTGTCAAAGTTTAAATATTTAAAATATTTACAAAGTCCTGTATTCAAAATCTCCCAAATCATACTGTAGCTTGTTCAATGCAAAGGCAGGTGTAACTGCTTCAGTAGTGTGAGAAAATGAACAGAGCTGGTGGAATTAAAGGAGCTGTTAAACAAATGTGGTCCTCTACAGGGTCTCCGGAGCTTCACAAGTTAATTCTTCCTCCTGTAACCAAAGCCTGGGTGAGGAAGTCTGTACATAATTATTTAAACTTATATGCTGAAATGTCTTTTTAGCCATCGCGGTAGAACAGCCTCTATGATCCTCTCTGGTGAAGAAATGAACATGACAATCAATAAAAGAGCTGAAAGAAAAAGGCCACCCAGATAGTCACTCATTCTTGTTCATCAAACATCCTGATTTTTCTTCAGAGCATCTCCGAAAATTAAAATAAAACTCCAATAAATAGAAATACAGCAGAGAAATGGTCAAATAAGACTTCTGGTTTGGTCCATCCCTGAGTTCTTTTGAGAAGGACAAAAATACCAGAGTGACAAAAGAAAAAAAGACTGATGTGGGGGGGTTGGGAAGCAAAAGGTTGATTGGGTACATCCTACACATTCCCATTGTGTCCAGGAAAAAACAAATTTTCATATTCCTCTGGTTTCCTGAGGCTCATCAGTGAGAACATCCATCGATGGGACGGTTCCCAGCAGTGAAGGTTACACAGAGGTGATGACAATCATGAGGTGTGGTGAGATGCTGGAGATCCTGTTAAGAAGGTCAGGGGCGAGCTGCGATAAGTGGCTCTCTGAAAACTCGCACGGTGGGAAAATCTGTAGCACATAGGCAGGCTGGGAAAACAGAGAAAACATCAGTTACACTTGTGAAGTTCCACAGAACCAACAGATTTGATACCAGAGGGATTTTCATGAAGATTAAACCAGTTAAACCAAGTTTATTTTATTTTACTTATTATGTACATGAGGCATCGAATGTCTTTCAGTCTTATATACCTGGACAATATTTCAGTCAAATCTGTGATTGTAAATACAGTGAAAATAATATAAAGTTCATGTAAAACTGACCCAAGGCTGAAGCATAAGGGGCAGATCAGAAGCTGTCTAAATAGTCGTGCCACCCAGGAAGAAAAATCCAGCTGTTGAGAGCTTTACTTTCTAAAAAAAATCTAAGAACTTTTCTGCTGTAAATAAATCACTTGACTACGGCTGCAACTAACTGTTGTCTAAATTATTGATCAATCTGCTGATTACGATACGTACTATAAAATCTTAGTGACAATTGCACATTAAAACTTTCCACAATCCAAGGCAATCTATTTAGATAGCTTGTTTTATTTGACCAATAGTCCAAACTCCAAAAAAGGCTGAGTTTACTATCATATGTCAACATCATGTAATATGTCAAGTGTCACATCCAGACATTTGAGAAGCTCGAACCAGCAAATGTTTGGCATTTTGGCTTGGAGAGTGACAAATGATGACTAGATTATCAAAATAGTTCAATGTTTTTAATCAATTATCAATTGATTATACTTGACTTAATGATTGTGAAAGAAAGCTTACAATACTTCCCCAATGCAGAGTGGAGCAGCAGACTGTGCTAACAGAGATCTGCAGGATTGAATTCATCTGCACTTTGGTGAGGTCAGAGCTTGACCTCACCTCTGGTCTGTGGCATGTGCAAGAAGATCACTTTTTCCTTTGCATCTGTTCAATCAGTGTTTGATGTGCCGGGTCTGTGTTTCAAAGTCATGAACCAGATTTGACTTAGTCTGCTCACATTAGGTTGGCTTTTTGAAACAAATTAATCATGATCTGGAAAATAGTTTTAGAGTGAGTCTGTATCATTATCATGTATCATTACACATATATTTAACTAATAAAACTAAGACATGTTAGTTTAAAGAATCAGATGATAAATTAATATATAAAAACTCTTAAATATCAACGGTCATGTCTCACCTGATTGGAACCTGGGTTGGGGATATTGATGATACCAGCAGCCAACTTTGTCTGCAGGTAGTTGATGAAAGCAGCTTTAAGAGCTTGAGTTTGGTTTAGGACATCGTCTTGATCTCGTCCACATGGGAGAGCAAGGAGAAGACAGAAGTCGCTGTCCCCCTGTAGAGGGGAAAAAAGGTAAATGTTACCAGACTCCATTTAATGAAAAATTATTCAGTGGGGGTAAAACAAAAGACACATACTGTCATTCTTCGGGCAACACTCTCCAGTTGTGAAGCCTCTAGTCTCATTCTCTGGACAATCCTAAGCAATGCGCCTCCTTCTTGTAGAGGCAGTGATCGATGAGCCAGAGCTTTGTTGCCACAGACAAAATGCAACTGGACTGCAGCTGTGTCATTCTTCAGTGCCAGCAGGCCTTGCCACACAATAGGGTATTTCTGTTTATGTGAGACAAAATGAAGACAAGTGTCAGGCAAAGCGAGTTATTTATTTTTTTTAAATCAGACCAATAACCTTGAACACAATTTAAACTGTTGTAATAAGTTTGTCTTACCGTGAGCAACTGCACCATATTAACAGGCTGTGTCATCTTGCCATCTGGTTTAGCCTGGAGGTCAGCACCCTAAGGATTCCAGAATATATGAAATGTGTCAAGTACAGTCTCTGTAACATGAAGATATCAACAGCTGGCCAGTTTCTATTAATGAAGATTAGGGTTAGACTGAATATTAGAAACCCCTCTCAATATAATGCTGAACAATAAAATAACACGACCAACCATAGTTTTCAAAACAACCTGGAAATGAATTCCACACCACTCAAAAAGTTTCAACAAAAGCTGAACATTATGACATGCATCAAGTGAGTATTTATTGCGGGACTGTTGTGTTAGACTGCATTGGTTTGAGCCAAGCGTATCAAATAAACTGGAGTCTTAAGTGCAGCAAACTCACCATAGTTGGAGTGACACTCAATGGTGGTTGGGTTAGGGGTCCAACAGGAGACGTCTCTGGTAGTTGAGAATGGAGTCCTCTTGGGTTTGAATACATCCCTGAATACTCTGGGAATGAGCCACTTGGCCCTGGTGTTATTAGCTGAACTCTCTGGGGAGAAGCCATTGCTTGCCCAGATTGTCTGATCCCCATCATTCCATCTTTAGGAAGAGGAGAGTGTGGCCTCTTTGCCTCTAATGGCTTTGTAATATCCTTCTCAGAAACACCTTTAGGCAAAACATGTGCTCTTGGAGATAAGGATAAGGGTAGGCTGGAAGGTGCTGAAGAAGGGGGAAGACTCTCTTGAATGTGTCCAGAATGAGGGTCTGCTGCCAAACGCTCTCCCTGTTGATGCAAGAGCACACGCATATCTCTTTGTGTCATGTATGTTTCTAACTGGACACTGCCACGCAATGGCCCACGGGGATCTGTCTGCATAGGCTCTGGTTTTAGCTGTGTGGCAGATTGTCTTCCTGGAGCCTGGTGGAAGCGCCTGGTTTCTTCCTGTTCCCCCTCATGACTCCTCAAAGAGCCGGGGTTTACCTTGAGAACCTTGTCTCTGCCAACAGCCTGAGGTGAGGTGGGCCGTGGTTGTATGGGACCAGACCAGGGAGAGGCAAGAGGCTCACTATGCATCCCATAGCTCATCACTGAGAGAGGCGGAGTGTTCACCCGAACATCACCTTGAACAAGATGCCCCACAGGAATTGACTGGGTAACACGGTGAGGAGACATCCGTCCCAAGCCTCCAGGCACACTGTGAGGTGGCATGATAACTGACTGTTCTGGATGATGTACACCCGTAATGAACTGTTGCATGGCAGGAAGGCCGGTGGACAACATCACTGGTATGCCCTTGGGTGATGAGGAGCCTATGGGAGAGGACACTTTAGTAAACGGGGAATGTGGATGACCTGACTTGCGAGGGGATCGTGGTTCCTGTTTGACCCCAGTGATATGTGAGGAAGCTCTGTCAGCAGTCGCTGTAACAAAACCTACATGGTTGCCAGGTGGAGAAGGTAAATGGGGGCTTATGGCAGGACTTATAGCAGAGGTCCAAGTTGGTTTAGCTCCATCTGTACTATGAGAATCAGCACTGTCCATTTTCTTTTGATGTTTTATCGGCATGTACTCTTGATGGTAACTCATTACTTGCTGGTTACCCTGTGTGAGACGCTTCACTACTCCTTGAGTTCCAGATTGGTAAGAAGATTCCATCTTTTCCAAACCAGTACTTTCTTGTTTAATAGAAGACAAAGTAGACTGCATTTTACCAGAATGCCCATGATCGGTCTGTGATGAAGGCCCCTTTTGAAGTCCTGAATGAGAATGACCATACATTTCCTGTTTTATCTGGGGCATGGACACCAACTGCTGAGATTCCATGTCACCTGCTGTTGCTTGTGGGATCTGACTTATTTTTGCACTAATCCTCTGTGGTCCCTCTGTTTTCTGGCCTGAGTGGCTCAATACTACCACTCCTTCAGATGTGTTTACTCTCAGCCCTGGGCAAGAACCTGTACCAAGAGTAGGGCTTTCAACAATGAACCGTGCAGCACTTGCACCCCCATCACCAACAGATGGCCCATGGTATGATCCAGTATCGTCTTTGCTGGGCCTATAGGTTGGTTTGGGCAGAGCCATGTCCACACAGGGATTTGCAATGTTTATGTTAACTTTGTCCTCAAGCTCAGGAGGGTTGCAAACACGACTGATAACTGAGGTTGCAGTGGATGCAATAACAGAAATCACAGACTTCGTCTCAGGAGATGGTAGTGAGGCTGGAGGTCGAACGACAGATGGGGCTGGATGAGCTGGCATTCTACCATCAGGTAGTGGTGATTTATTTGGCACAACAGCTGATGGTGTGTTAGTATCAGAGGGGTTCTGATCCCGCAGGGTGAGCAGATTACTAGGAACAGAACTACTGCCTGGCAGTGGCATATTTTTGTGTTTCATAAGAATCTGTCTCAAGTCACTTGTACCATGATCAATATCCATGTTTTCAGAGTCTGAGGGTAGAGGCTGGTTTTCCTTGGACGCCAGTGGCATGAGAGGTGAAGAGGAGACTCCTGTATCTTTAGACTGGTGGCGCCAATCTGGTGGAGAAACAGGAATTCTTATTGTTTGATGGGTCGGCTGAATAGGTCTGATATTTGGCCTGTTAGCTAGTGGAGACAGGGAAGGGGAGACGCACTCCGATGGCAACTGTTGAGGCTTTGGGCACACTGGGCTCTTAGACCGGGAGTTAATAGATTTAAGATGTTGAACATGTTCTTCAGAAGATGACTCTGACTCTGCATTTATATCTGTAGCCTTGAGAGCTGAGGGCTCAGGTTCTGACTTCCACGTAGTAGGAGTAATAACCACAGCAGTTGCTGCTGATGGAGTTGTTTCAGGAACAATCTTTACACTTGAAGCAGTGCTATCTATTAAAGGAGTTGCCAATTCCTCACTTACTGAATGCCCTTCCTTTAAATCCTTTCTTACTTGCTTTTGGCCTTTCGAACGTTTAGGTGTTTTAGGTCTACCTTTGGTGCCCTTTTTAGGTGTAGTTGGGAAGACAGGCTCCTCTTGCATAGAGGGTGTATTTGTTTCAGGTTCCTCTTCCTTGGCAGGCTGAATGAAGTCTTGCAACTCAGGTTCTGAACCTACATCTGCACTTGGTGGAGGCACTTGGGTCAAGGATACAGTTGCTTCCTCAGCAGTTATCGAGTCAATAGCCGCCATGAGTTCTGTCTCACTTGCAGGATTAGAGGGTTTTTCTTCCTCTGGGTCACATTTTACATCTGTAGGCAGGACAGGTGGTGTTGATGGTTCTGTTGGAAATGCTGGATCTGTGAGTTTAGCAATGTTCTCCACAGCCTGCTCCAATTCCAGCTCCTGAGAAATTACGTTTTTTGGTGGTTCCAGGAGCTCCTTTTTGTCCGAGGAGCCATTTTCCTTTTCCTCACTGTTGGAACCTCCTCTGTTAGTATTAGAGCACTTGGAAGCATGATCACTGTGCTCATTGGGTCCTAACTTTTTTGTAGTATCCTCTTGATTCCCAAGCTCATCATCGCCTAACTGAAGAAGATCTTTCACCTCTGTGACATTTAGTCTAATTTTGAGGTTCTTGAGGACAGGAGATTTAGGAGTCCTTGATAACTTGGTTTTTCCTCTAACAATCCTATCTTTTTCCAAGGTAGGTTTCTCTTCTAAGACTGGGGAATCTGTCTCTTTCCCATTTGATTTACCCTCATAAGCCTTTTCATCTTTATCTCTGCCCAATTCTCTGCCTTGTTTGTCTTCCTCTTCTTTCTTTTGGCCAACTTTTATTGATGGGTCTTCTTTACATGTACTTGATGAATCTTGCAAAGCTAAGGAATCTTCATCTGTGAAATCCATTTCCTGATCATCCTCCTCAGCCACCTCAGTCTTTTCCCCCTTCTTAGTTGATCCAGATACTAGTACTGTGGACATCTGATTTGATAAACTCTTTGTGCCATGAGGGGATGTTTTCCCTTTTGACACTCTTGGAATTCGTTCACCACTTTCTGATTCATTTGAATCTGTGTCTTTGTCCACTTTTGATTTTTCTACTTTAACTGTTGAACTTTCATCACCCTGTCTACGATTCTTGGGAGGACGGCCCCGTTTATTTGCAGGGGTTGGAGCAGGTGGATCCTGTTCGATATTTTGTTGTTGTGTTGCATCTTTGTCTGTACCACGCTTTCGTGCAGAGCGTGGTGACTCTGTCATTTCCTTTCCAGAACGAACAGGTACATCATCTTCAACTGGGGTGGCATACACAGATTTAACATTTCTTCGTCTTGCTCTACCTAATGGGATGCTCTGCTCCAACATATCAGGATCTGATCCATGAATAGGAGATTTGCTTGTGGACTTCGATTCAGCTCTTGGAGATGATCCACGTTTCAGCTTCTCTTTGTCAATGCGCTCACTCTTGCGTACTGCTTGTTTCTCAGAACCAGAGGTAGAAATGACAGGAACTGGAGCAACTTGAGCAGGGGACTGTTTGCACTTTTTATTTTTCATTTCTTTTGTTTTAGGCTCTTTCTGAGGTGAGACTGGCTCATTGTTTGTGTCATTATCAACAGGCATCTGCACTTCACTTACTTGAAGATTCTTCTCTCCCTCAGGCTCTGCTACTGCTTTACAAGCGGAATGGGTCTCCTTTTTCACTATATCGACTTCCTCTGCAAGACTAGGTGGTATGGGACTAGGGGCTTCAGGTGCCTTTGGTTGTGTCATCTCAGGATCCAGCTCTGCTTCTGAAGTGCTAACAAACTCATCTTGAGAATGACGACGACATGGTTTTTCTGCAGAGGGAGGTTTTACATCCTCAGTAAGAATATCCATTTTCCCCTCAGATGGAGAAAGTTTACATCTATCCACTGAGTAACTGGGTTCAGGAGTTGCTATGGGTGCAGTTTCAGAATCAGATGACACGTCGTTTGGTGGGTGGTACATGGGTACAGCAGGTTCGTTTTCTTTTACCTCTTCCTTTACCTCTTCCTTTATGAAAGGCCCAGGGGTATACGGATCAGGAGCTGGATTTAACACAACACATTTCTCTTCTGGTGGAGGAAAGTCCTTGACCACAGATGAGGTGACAGAAGTTGGTGTGAGTCGGGGTTCAGACATCAGGTCTTCAGCAGGACTGATGGGTTTAATTTCTGGCTCCATGACTGATTCTGTTGCTTCAGGTGACTGCAAAGCTTGTTGCTCTTGAACAGGTGCTTTTTCCTCTTTATTCTCATCTGTGAGCATTGTGTCTCCTTTTGCTTCTGGCTGCTGCGTTTTATTCTTCTGTTGTTGTAGTCGTGTAAGTTCCAAAAAACGACTATGGAAAAGGACAACTGGTCCTGAATCAAGTTCACCATCTACTGTCCCTTGCTGACCAGTTTGTTGGTTTTGTGTATGCTCAGGTTCTTCGTGTTTGCGCTCCAAATGTTGAAGTCGCCTAGAGTCCAGTTCAAAGACGGGGCTATGAAGGAAGCGGGAGGCAAATAATTCCCTGCGCTCCTGTTCCTCCGGCTTAGGCTCCTCCTTCCTATCATCAAGTTTGTCTTCAGATCCACTTCGTATCTTTTTCTTTTTCATGTACCAGGAGGGTGTAGGTCGTGGTGTTGATTCTACCTTCTCAGTATCCTTTCTGTTGCGGAAACTTGCAAAGTGCGAATCATAATCTAAAAATGACCAGTTATCTTCTCTGGAAGATGATAGAGATTTTGCACGTTCCAGCAGAGCCTTTGTATCAGGAGTGATGGTCTGGTCAAGTGCAAACGAGTAGAATTTGTTCCTTTCTAGGTGTGCTACTTTTGGATCTGAAAACCTGTCAACCCTTGGCCTCTCTGAAAAAGGCACAGATGTTGAGGGCACAGGAGAGTGGGGTTTAGTATCTCTGTCCTCCTCAGTGTCAGATCGCACCTCTCCAGGTTCCAAGTCATGCCAAATACCATATTCCAAACGCTTGCGATTGTGAATGTTTTTACCAAGACTTCTAGAAAAGTTCAGGTCGGGTAACAGATCTTGTTTGACTCTGCTCTCCCATCTCCTCTGCTGCTCTTCTTCCACACTAAGTAAAGGAGTGTTTAACTTGTTTACCTGTGTGTTATGTGTTCTTTTGACTAACAGCTCTAAATCCGAGTGAATTTTTTCCTCATTTCTGTTTAACTCTTTCTGAGAAGGATCCACAAAATCCTCATCTGCATGATGAGGGAAGTGCTGATGACCTGGAGAGGCAGTGTTGTTCCAGTCAGGATCTTCACTTTTTTGTCTGAAGCTCCTGTAGACACGCTCTCTCTTAATCCCAGAGTCGGCGTCAAATTGGTCTAACTTCTTCAGTTTGTGAGATGGGAAATTATCAGTGACATCCTCAGGTGGCTTACCAACCTCATGCACAAGACTGCGATGTTCCAAGTCCTCTGTTTCACTTCCTTGGGGACTTCCTGGTTTGTCAGGTTTGTCAGACTCACGCTGCTGTTGCTGCTGGTGCAACCTTCTATTTTGCTCCATTTGCTTGCGGTAACTCTGAGAAAGGTCAATGTCAACATGGTCCTCCTTGTTCTTAGCACTTCTGTCAGTGTCAGTATTCTGAGTGCCAAATTTGAAAGGAGCATGGTGTTCCTGTTCTCTGACACTGCCTTGGTCTGTAATCCCCTCATGTGAAAACCTTCTGGATGAAGTGTGCCCTGGATGTCGTTTTGACTCCAGTGGGTCTAAAGATCCCTCTGATTTTTCTCTTTGTCCTCTAACATCCTCTTGACCATCCTTCTGAGGGCCACTTTTATCAATTTTGAGTCTTGAATCTCGCCGCTGTGAATCTTTGTGCTTGTCAGTGTCTGACTCCTTCAAATATGTGGAACTAGCACCAAAGTCAGAGGATTGGATACCGTCCTCCTCCTCATGCCTGCTTCTTTTCTGGCGAATAGTCCTTCCACCAGAATCAGCAAAGCGCCTTTTTCTTGCAGCAAGGCGATCTGAATCCACTGATGAATCTTTCCCATCATCAGACTTCAGGTGTTTCTTGAGTCGATTTTTTCCATCCAAGTCTGAATTCTCCACTTTACTCATTTCAGACCTTTCAGCTTTTACAGAGTCATGATGAGCATTTGACAATTGATTTCCAGTGAGAGAGTCCACATCCCCTTTACATTTCTGCCTCTCATGGGCATCTTGGTCTGATCCCCTTCCTCTTCCAGACCCTCCATCAAAACTAGTCTCAAGTTCTGATTCAGGTAGTGGGTTGGATGGGGATTGCCCCTTTGCTTTCCTTGATTTAATCTTCTCAACTTTGTCTTTGTCACCTTTCTCCTTTCGTTTTGCACGTTTGGTTTTCTCAGCACCAGACACACGATCTGGTTGACTGCTCTTCTCACTCTTGTCACTTTTTGAGGTATGTTCCAGAAGGGCCTTTTCAGATTTGTCAAAGTGTGGAGGTGACATTGAGCTCACACTACCACTTCGTTCAGAGGACTGGCTGTAAACCCGTCGTTCTGAGTCTCTGGGAGCACGCTCAGATGGTGAAGGCGATACTGTGGGAGTAACAGGTCGCCTTGGATGGGAAGGGCTCCACCTGCTGCGGTCAGCCTCAAAGCGTTCTCGCTCTCTTTCTCGCTCCCTCTGAATATATGTGTATTTTCGGATGTCTTGCTCAAAGGGGTCTCTGTAGTCCCTATAGTCTCTTGGGTCTTCATGATACCGTGGGTCAAAGTGATCACCCTGGTAGTGTTCGAGTTCAGGAAAGCGGTCTCTGCTGCGAGCAGCATAGTCTCGTCGGGCATCCTCTGGATAGAGGCCAGGGGTTCGTATATTCTCATAGTAAGCCCTTTCTGCAGTAAATTCATGGTATGGAGGTCTGCGATCCTCTCTGTAGAGAGAATTGAGAGAACAGGAAGAGAAAAGCAATGGATAAAAAATTAACCTAAATAATTTCATTTGAAAATATTGCTCAAAATAGAAATCTTATAAATTCTATTAACTGAAATTTGTGACATTTAAAATAATGCATTTACTTGTGGACATTATTAATTGTATTGATTGTATTGATTAACAATATGGGCAATTTACCTTCGTTCAGGAGGGATTTCATAGAAGTCTCTAATGTCTTGACCAGATGCCTGCATAGATCGGTAGAACGCCATCTGACTCTCTTGACTTGCAAAATCGACCTTTCATAAATAAATGAATGAGTTGTTAAAACACACACATATATACATATATATACATACACACATGAAAAATACTTTTCACTAATCATTCCAATAATTGGCATGGTTTACCTTTATTTTATTGCCACCAATCTTCCAACCTTTGGTCTCCCTTACAGCTGCCTGAGCAAAATCTGTGTTGTTGTACAAGATGAGGGCCATCCCTTTCAATCTATCAAAAACAACCTAAAAAAAAATACAAAAAGATAGATTTAGAATTTTGAAAAATACACAGCTTAAAATCTAAAGTTGCAAATCAAGCAACAGAAAATATAACACTTTACCTTAACTACATGTCCATAGCGGCAGAAATGCCGAGTGAGGTATTGCTCTGTAATACTGGTTGCCAAACCATCTAGCCAAACACATGTTGTAGGCATACTCTTCCCAAATCCAAGCTTCAAGGACAAATAGAACAACAAGCACATCATATACACAGAATACATTAGACTGAAAACCTACACAGGCCAGAAATGTTACTTTTGTATATCATAACGTAAAAAAACTACCTTTAGTCTGTTGCTTCCCAGATACTCTCCATCCATTTTCTTAATGGCTTTGCAGACACTGGCAATATCAGAATACTGCACAAAGGCATACTGGGGAACTCCATTTACTTTCTTGATGTCAATGTCCTTGAGGAGAGAAGACAGAATTAGAGATCCTCATCAAATGTAAAATGTACCAATTTGCAGGACAGTCGAAAGGTAGCATACCACAATTTCTCCAAAGCGTTGAAAAATGTCCAGGAGTTGTTGGTAACTGGTGGTCTTCTCAAGGTTGCCAATAAATAGTGTCCTTGTGGCCTTTGGGTGGAACTCATCTATCCGTCCATCCAAGGGCCTGAACTCATTTTCACTCTCTGTTTCTGAGGGAAGGGATGATTTATCTTTGTTATTACTGACATGCTGCTAACTGTCAAGCTCATAAGCTCACCCATCAACACAAAAACATTGTTTTATGAAATAACATTTGTTAAACTTATTGTTGTTTGTTGGCAACTCATTGTTTGGTCATCGTTGACACCATGTATTGATCAAAATACTGTTTTGTGTATTTGCCATAACTTACCAGGACCATTCCAGGCAGTGACTTCAATAAGCATGCCAAAGAACAACTTTCCCTTGGAGACCGTGAGGGCTTTCTCTTGATCCTCTTGCTGTCTGAAGAACACCAGACCATAGCGGTCTTCCGATGCTCCGTGGATCTGCACTGAGGTCACTTTCCCATGTTTCTTGAATTCATGGAAAAGTCCATCTTTTAAACTTGTGTCTGTGGAGGGGAAAAAAAGCAATTTCCACCTTCAAAAGTGTATTGAAAAGAACAGGTGCTGCAAAAGCATAGCCATGACCAAGTCTACACACAATCTAAATCTATGTTTTAATAAGAATTAATTCACACATAAATCTGTGGACGAGGGAATGACCCTTTCCACATTGCTGACTCTCTTTGTTTTCCTCTCACAGCTTATACTTTTGTAGAGTTGTTGTAGGAGTGTCAACGTGTCAACACTTGAATAAGCAATATGTTATATATTTGTGTTGATTTTCTATAAGCAGTGAATCAAGCCTGTCCTAGTTGTTCAATTTTAAGTTTTCAACTCTAAATGTGAAGTTAAAGAACGTAAGATTGTGGTCAGGGAACATTTGCTATAATTATCAAAGTAAACTGGCAACAGCACATCTGTGGAAATATTAGAAGCAGAGTGACCTGTATACCAGTGGGCTCAAATCCAAAATGAATGGCTTCCCACCACCAAGTTACAGTAAAAAAACTGGGGGAATATAATGAAGCTACCAAGAAAGAAAAATGAAGTTTAAGACAAAAAATATAAGTGAATGATGATGGATTGATTTTGAAGGATACATTTATTGCACATTTCGCACAGAACCCCTTTCCAAACATATATGACATTTAACTGAAAAGGAATCATGAAATACATTTCTAATAGTGTGCATATTAATCATATTAGTTTATAAAAAACATTCTTGTAGGTATAATTTAGTTTACCAATCCTTGGAATATAAATAAGTATCAAATGCATACATTGGGGCACAGTTAGAAAAAACTGCATACAAATCAATAGCACATGATTGGAGACAACTGTTGTATCAGAATTAGAAATTTCAACAGCAGTCCAAGTTATGAGTCTCTATTCTTGCTTTTAGATAATGCCCTCTGACAACCATTTAAATGTTTAAGACGCTGACTTAAAACTTGTGAACAATGTAGAAACTCACCTGTGGAGCGCACTGGTAGGTTCTGCACTTTAATTCCAAAGCTCCTGCGTGGCTCATCTGAGTCAAGCACCATAGAAGACTGAGTAGGTGCGTGTGCAGCTGATGACTGAACAGAGCGTGCCCGAGACCCATCAGTGGAGCTGCTGTTTGTATCACTGTTTTCACACACACAAAAAATAAAATAAAATCACAAAACCAGAGGACAATGATTAGACACTTGTCAGTCTGAGCCAATAAAACACTTGCTAATACCCACTGGAGAATTGTGCAACGAAAAATGTAACATGAAGTGTTCATGTCATAACAAAACAAATGTCACACCTGCCGCTGCCCGTGCTGCTGGTGCTGCTGACAGAATCAGAGCTCGAAGATCTACTGTGGGATCGAGATCGTGGGCCTCTCCCAGGGGACAAAGGAGCTCTTTTAGGGGAATGAGGAGTTTTGGGGGTTTGTCCCGTGGTCCGCTGTGGGGAAGGGTGCCTTGACTGTGAGGAGTGAGATGATCGGCTTCGACGGTGATGGTAGGTTCTGTCAACACGTCGTCCTCTGTCATCTCTGTATAGATCACGTCGTGTCGAATTAGTAAGAGTAAAAGGGTCTCGAATTCTAGAGTCAAAATGTGGGTCTGATGCCTCAAAGCTTCCCCCGATAGCACTGCTCCCTGGGCCAGCGGCAGCAAACATAGTACGATCTCTGTAATAATCAGCATTGTAGTGACGCTGTCTGTCGAAAGTGCCACTGCGTTCATGATGTCCGTATGGGCTGTGATCATATGCACGTTCACGGCTTTCTGAGCTACTGTAAAATAAGAACAGGGTAGAGAGGGAGAAAGAGTTACAATGCTTCTAAATGAAAAATACACAAAAATAAATACTGTTAAGACTACTTTGCCATCAAAATTCAAAATAGTGAAAATCCAAAAAGACATTATAGCAAGGACATAGCTGAGAGACGCAAATGATAGCGGGCCAGATAAGGTGTGGGGTCACTTTATGTAGTCCAATATTGAAGAGCAGTGCCAGTATTTCTAATGCAGACATCTTGTCATTCTTACATTGGAAAATTTTGTCTGTCTGTCAGTTTTTGATTTGTTGAATCATAAACAAACACTGGTCTTTTAGCTGGGATTTCAGAGTCGACAAAGAGGAAAGAAGTGCAGACTCTAGTTTATGTTATGGAACTGCTTTTAAACTTTTCAGCAACAAGGTTCAGGACAAAAGTTACATATTTTCATTCAGATGTGACAATTGTGAGTTTACACAATTTTAGGCACAAGAGAGGTATTTTTACAGCGATTTGAAAAACTATACCAAATTCCTCACAAGTAGACAAACAGACTGAATAATTTGACTCTTCATGACTTGACATAATGGGGTCAACCTACTAAATGCTGGCACTGTCTGTAAATACTATTATGAACACTGTTCTGATCTCTAAACTGTGAGCAATCTACAATGACATTTCATTTTCTGAAAGCAACAAAACGAACATATTTTTTATTCTCTAAATTCATAAACAGTCACATGAAACAAAGCCGCCCCAGACTTTGATAGTCACTATAACCTTATTTGCTTTATTTTGTAGATGTACTACAAACACGTAATTCAGCTATGTTGAAATGCTGTTTATTGTCTTGAATCTGAATTGCAGGAAAAAAAAAAAAACCTATTATGCACTTTTGGATCCTCTGGGTGTCCAGGGGAGCTGATTTCAGAGGTTGACTGTTCATGAACTGTTGCTGGTAAGAAAAAGAAAATACCAAAAAGAAACATTTCTCTTAAATATTCAACTGAACAAGTCTCCTATCAAGGAGCTCTGTGGTATTAAAATTTAAGATGCCATGCAGAGTTCAGATCAATGTATTCAATGGGAAACTACTTTGTAGTACATATGTGATGCTGTAAAAGAGGCACTTACATAAAGAAATGACAAATTATACATATATTTTATATATGTACTTTATAAAATAGATATTTTCCTCTCATTAATATTTTCCTTAAAAGCAGTGCAAAAACTAATATTAGACAAAGACTAAGGAAGGTTAGAGAAAGAAAATATGCACAGGGCAGAGCAATACCAACCTTTTGGAAAAGAAGTTACCGAAATTAATCCAAATAAAATCTAGGTGGTCAGAATGTGAGAGCCCGAATGAAAAACCAAGGGGAAAAATCAATTGATCTAATTAGGCAAAAACGGTTCTCTTGAATCGCACTGCACGTTATCTTCAAATACTGTGGAGCACCAGGCCAGTAGATTGTTGATGAGTAATCCATAGTTAGGCTACTTAATTCTCTTCACTGGATGGAAAAAGGGAAAAACAAAACAATCACAGAAATGGACATCTTTATGGATTTCAGGACATGTGGGTTTAAAAAAAAAAAAAAAAAAAAAAAAAACTATAGGAACATAAGACCTTAATAAATAAATATGGATTTAAAAAAGAAAGATGATGAACTTCAGGGTAATTCAGCGGATTCCAGGTTGACTACACAAGTAAGTTGATGCCCAAATGGAAAATACATCCAACTGGATCAGTCTTGTCCTGTATGAGGAAGTAGTATGTTCCAAAAATTAGGCTTCACGTAAATAAAATTACCAAAAAAAGGGGTCAAAGGTCAAAAAAGGTATTCCACTGGTGAAAGTCAAGTAGTTTAAACCAAACAAGCCTGTACATTCGCAGACACTATGATCATTGCACATAAAATCCTCATAGGCTCATAGACATGACATAATTCCACAATCCATGGATTTCATCAGGTCTACATATGGGAAGGCTTCATCTTTTAGCATAACATTTCAAATTACTTTGAAAAAGTTGTCTTCTGCTCTCTGTAACATACTTTGAGTGCTCTTCTCTCACTGAGGCCTCACACAGCTACATCCACTTTCGAGTAATCCAAATGAATGGCTGCTACACCTATCCATACTAGGGTCCACATCAGTACATCCAACATGGGGTCTTGGTATTGTGTACATCCAGGAGTGTACATTCCAACTATGCAGTCTTCATGTGTCTTCATGGCCATCAATCCAAAACAAGAATAGCTCCACAAACTTTGCTGGTTGGTTGTTTGGATCCTCAGTGGTCTTGCGAAGTCTTCTTGGTATAGCTTCCTTATTTGGGAAAAACGTGTTTATTATATATGGTTAATCTCATCCTATAATGACTGAGATAGCCTAGGACATACGCACTGCACCTCTCTTTCTTGTGATGTGTAAGAAACATTGAATTCTTCCATCCGCTTGTACAAAACCTTAATCCAGAGGAGGTCGTATCCATGGATGCAAAAAAATGTAAAAGTAGTCCAACCATCAGCTGTTGCCAAGAGGAAAAAACAATTGACAACCTGAGATGGGAGATCCTTGAAGTAATTATATATTGCCTGAATAGATTCTTCAAAGAAAAGTACATCCTCCGTAATAGGGATTTACTTCCAGTTTCGAGCGATTCCAAGTGAAAATCAAGGTTAGATCCAATATTTAGGAGAAAAGTGTTTTAAAAAATATCCAATAGCTCCCCAAGGTAGTTTCCCACAAAATGTAATAAATC
Source organism: Chaetodon auriga (assembly GCF_051107435.1). Lineage (NCBI taxonomy): Eukaryota > Metazoa > Chordata > Actinopteri > Chaetodontiformes > Chaetodontidae > Chaetodon > Chaetodon auriga. The sequence continues at coordinate 16,568,670 of NC_135075.1, read as the reverse complement.
CAAAACTCACCAGGATATTCCTCACAGATGTAATATCCAAACCAGATGTCAAACCTTGAATTATAGTTACCTTACCAAATGATAATGTGTAGTTAATTTACTTCGATCCCATGGGAAAGGCGAGTCAATTATGATGAAAAGTGGAAGGATCCCTAATTACCTTTGTGTAACCCCCTTGAGGCACATATCCCTCACGAATAACCCCACTATGTGTTTAGGTTTTACACCTATCCAATATCAAGATTCCCCTGGATTTTGAGGGGAGGCCGTGTCCACTTACCCATCTATTCTCCGTTCATAACGTCCCTCTCTGGTGTGAAGGGACACAGGTGGACCAAACACTGGACCAACTGTTCCCCTAGAGAATCCTGTAACGTCTCGACTGCTCGAGGGGGAGCTGTCTTCAAGGCCCCGAACGGCACTAGGCACTGACCCAGGTTCATTGTAGTCAGTCCGAAGGTCCCTGTCTCCCATCTTGTTGACAGCATTGTGAGCCTTCTGTGCACTTTTGATATCCACAAAATCCACAAAGGCTGCAACACCACCCTCTGACCCTCGCTTCCGCAGCACTTTAACACTTTCCACACGCCCATACCTGAGAGGGAATTACAATGAAAACAAAGAGGAAATTACATATACAGTACACTGGCTAACAATAGGGTAAAGAGTGCAGCTGTTTCCCAGTCTGCCAGAATGAGGCACATACAGAGCAGTCGACACACTTCATACTATATGCAAACAGTAGTGATTCGCCTCCAAGTATAAACTCGGGCAAGTTTCCACTAATGTTTCCTTTTAGGCCACCACACCGGAATGAACTGTAATGAAGAGTCTTAAACAGTGTACGCGATCATTATGTCGGATGATTGCGCTTGGTTTTACAAATACTGCTGAGAGGGTTGAGGTTTCTGAACAACTTGAAAGTCCTTCTGTTATTCAAACATCCTTCTCGGACGTACCACATTACAAATGTCGGTGTTTAGCAACTATAAAAAGCATATCCTAGAATACATAGCTGTCACCAGACCACTAGTACTGTGGTATCGCGGTGTTGACGGGTTTACTTACTCGAGCAGCTTCAACTTCAGTAGCGAATGATCAAGACATACATCGTTACATGGCTTTCAATTACTTCCACAAACACGGGAAGCATGCAAGCTTATGCTGTTAGCTCTCTTGCTTACTATCTAAGCAAGGATAACATCTGATTCATCATTTACTTGTAACTGGTCAAATTAACAAGCACCACTGAGTATCTCTGCTGATTTTAAGGCAAATAACGTCAAGCAGCTCGACAACTTGCTAGCGTTTTATTATCAGCCCGGTGGGGATCACTGATCGGTCGTTGACTTCGGATTATCTACGTTTTAACATTTCTGTAAAATCACTTTTGACCAGAAAAATAACTTTATGTGTAACGCGTCTCCAGTGGCCAAAATAACACAAGTCATCTCTTGTTATTTGACCTGCTGTCCCGCTAACGTTAGCTGCCTTTTGGCTTGTAGTGATTATGAAAACGTCTTGACTTCCCACAAAATGGTTGGTTGGCTGGGTGGAAGCTCGGTGGCTAGCACACCTAGCTTCTTGCCTACTGGCATTAGCAAAAGTTAGCCAAATCTTTTAAATCGTAATCATTTACACTTCGGTAGTTCTAGTCCCCGCGTTTCGGTTTAACAGATATCGATGTACTGCAATATAACACATGCAGCGCACATGAACCCCCCTGACTTGTAAAACTTAAAAAATGCTAACGTTAGCTGCATTAGCATTATTCGCAGGCTACTCAGAGCAGCTAATGTTAGTACTGCACCTAGCGCGCGCTGCTTCGCCAACAGAGGGTCCCTCTTGCGTAACCTACCGTTTAAAATGCTCCACAATCTTCTCCTCTCGAACATGTTCGGGTAAATTTCCCACCCAAAGGTGTCTGGTTTCCCGAACCATCTTGTGCTATTCTTTCCCCTTTCACACACATATGATCTCGCACGTTTCTAATCCCTGCCGGTCGGAGGTCCGCCTGAACAAAATGAACGACGGTGGATTCCGTGAATAATCTGGGCCTGGTAGCTTGCTGTCCGTTTAGCTTTAGCTGCTGCGTCCTCGATCCATGCACGTGAACGCGCGTGATCCTCGCTCCTGGTGGTCTTGGGTACGAGCCGCGCGGCCCTGGCTCGGTGTGTTGCGCGTGCTCGACAGTGACGAAAAAGCGCAACAGAGAGCACGCGATTTCCCCAAGAGGACCAAACTACGGCCCGCGAGCAAGGTTAGTCTGCGGAGTCACTGCCTGCAAGATAATGAAGCAGATCCCATCATATTTTAATGTGCCATGGTTGGACAAATTCTGAACGGTTACCGAATAATTTCACAAAAGATGAACTATTCCTTTCAATGATTATTATTTTTTACAAAATATATATTTAATTACAAAACTAACCAGTTTAAAACTTGAGGCTGAGGGCTGTGTCCACAATCATGTAAAATGATTATTGCAACCCCAGTCAAGTGTATGTACACAACAAATACCCAGAGCTGCAAAGAAACAGTCATTTTTGACATTTTCTTATTAACCCATTATTTGTTAAATCTATAAAATGATGATCAAAACTGAATAATGGACTGTTTAGATACTATCAAAAACTAAAAAAAGAGCTCTGTATAGAATTACAACAGAATTTGTAGCCTACGCACTGTGGCTGACATCAACCATGGAGTCTGACTGGCACCCCAAGACAACAATCCTCTGTCAGAGGTAAATGGCTCACTGAGCAGGTGTCTCATCAGCCATAGTGTTGGTGCTGATCAGCAGGAAATGTGATTTCATCAAAGCTGTTTTATTGGACAAAAGCCATATTCACAAACACTCACCTTACAGTTGGCTATTAATTTGTGCAAACTTTGTGCACTGATGGCAATACAGAATGAATATTTTATTTATTTTCGATATTAAAGATAAATACTAAAACACAGTGTAACATGAACATTCAGACCTATAAAGTCAGCAAACTGACTCATTAATGTCAGTTCTACAGAAATATACCTAAACCTTCAGATCATTATATCAGCCACCATAAACCACAGGTTATATGGCGGAAAAGCTGTGGCAGAAGAAATCTTACGTATATGAAATGAGCAAGAGTGTGTGGTTTATTTTGTATGAATTCACGTTTTCATTTCTTTCAAAAGTCAATAGTCTTAGCAGGCAGAACAGAAAACAGGCTTTCAAACCACCTTTGCAATATTTAAAAAATAAAGTGTGGTGAATAAAAACGTAAATGACAAGATGGCTTTTTTCTAGAAAATATTTTTATAAATGTTTTTGATACAAAGAAATATGATTTCACAAACATGTCATTTTGAGATACAGAACATAAATAACAAAATAATACAGCTGGGATCTGAATAAGACTTTAATATTGTAAGATCAAATCAATGTGAATAGTTTTTTGTTGAGGCAAAAGACAGACGAATATCTTTGGACATAATCACATTCACATCAAAAGCACCTTCAAGTTTTGGTCTATGAATGCATTGGGATGTGTTATTGTGCTCTGTTACACATGATTTTATGAAAGCTCTAAGATCAGTATTGGTGCTTATGTATTTTGCCAAATAAGCAAATATTCCTCCCTTATTTCCCTATTTCCTGCGTGTGTAATTTAAGAAATGTTATGTATGTTGGAGCCTGCCTCAAGATAAAATATATTAGTTTACTTTTATATAATTTTAGATAGTTTTACTTTTTATATAAAGGGTTAATGTGACTAAGAAACAGTATACTGATTGAGATTTACAAAAATGTTTTTGCAGAGTCTGTTGCATAAATACATTTGGTGCATTTTGTAGAGTTTATTGAGTGCAAAATTATCAAGTATAAAAGAAGAATAGGAGGATCTTCAGAAAGCATGATATAGTGTAAAAAAAAACAAAAAAACAAAAAAAACAAGAATAAGCCATATTTCATCATTGTTCTATTGGAAAAAGATGTGTCATGTTTGTATTCCAGCGTTTTTTAAATGCACATGCAAAGTCTCCCTTCCCTCTCTTTGAAGCCAGACTTGTGGCACTTTTTCCATCAGTTGCAGTTTATCCCAGGCTGTAAGGCCAGTGTTAGTGCTGGCCAGAAACCAGGCTCAGATGGCAAGCTTTGCAAAGCATCTTCCCATCCAAAGGATAGCAGCCATGTTCATTTGGTTCAGGAGAGAGCTGGATGGCACAGACCTGCAGACAGTACGAAAGACTTATTGACTGTCTGGTGGTGAATGACATGTGTCTGTGTGTTTGCATACATGCAAGTGTGTTTGCACAGTATACTGTTTGCTCACAGAACGCCTACCTCACATCTGTAGCAGTTCTCATGGTAGGATCGCCCCAGACATTCAACATTATAGCTGTCAGTACCGTCTTCTTTTGGAATGATTAGCTGGTTGCAGGCGTTACACTTTGGAGCATACTTCCTTTAACATTGAAGAGAATACAAACTATTAGACAAGGCGAGGCAGGTTTATTTGTACCTATTTGCACCTGTCAAACAGAGGTAATTCAAGTTGTTTTCGATAGGGTGAAGACATACATGGGAATGACTTTCAAAAGTACTATAAAAAGGAAAATAAAACCAATTTCCTCTTTAGTGAATTGTGTAAAAGATGTTTTTCTTGCAGTGCTTGCCATCATTTTTTTTTCTGTCATACCTGTAATAGTCCTGGAGGCAGTAAACCTCTCCAACTTCACCCTGAGCAAAGGCTTGCTCCCCAATTTGCTGTTTACATGTAGCACAGGTGAAACAGGAAAGATGGTATGCTCGCTCCAGTGCACGGATCACATGATCTGTGATCGCTTCCCCACACGCCCAGCAAAGTTCCAGACTGGCCTAAGAGACAGAAGGACATGCTTAACGTTAATACATTTCTGTATTAAAAGACAATAACAACGTTTTCATTTTTTTAACACTTTCCAAGCAGCCATTGCCTCCCATTCATGTCTGCATAGAGTAAAAACCAGCTCACCGAGACCTCAAACTTGGTTGAGGTAGGTAATCCATCACAATGACACTAAAAATGCAAAGTTGATGGATGGATTTCAAGCAAGGTTCAAGGTCTTTGTAAGTTGATATCCATGCTGTATTAAAGTAGGGCAAACCAGTAACTACATGGAAGGTGAATGTAAAACATTACAGCAGTCTTTGGAGTAAGCAAGTAAATGAGAATGCAAAAACATTTTTATGGTCCCAAAGATTTGCATTTGCTAACATCCTGTAGTGGAGGCTGTGTTGACTTTACCTGATAGCAGTCTTCACAGAGTGGGATCCCTGCCTTGTTGTAGTACTGTTTACCAGCCAGGGGAATGTGACAAGATCTACACTGGAAGCAACCGTCATGGTATGTCCTGTTTAAGGCCTCTATTGCAGGTTCAGAAAGAGCCACAGGTTTCCGACAGAATCCACACACCTCTGCATTGCACACAAACATCAGAAGTCAAAGCAGGTCATAATAATGTGTGTCCTGTCAAAGTGGAACTGGGGGGTAAATGTATAAAGAGAGATCATGATACCTTTACTCTCCCAGCTCGCGTCTTGCCCATTTTTATGGATCCCGTGGGATTGTTCGTCTGGTTTTAACCCACTAGATGGTGTGCTTGTGTCCACCTTAAATGTCAAGAACATTGTCAATGCAAAGCTAAACTTCAAACTGTCATGTTTGATGCTAGAAGGAGAGGAATGGCTGAAAAGGCTGCAGGCTAAACAAGAGTCATCCAACAAAGTTGGGACCTGGAAACATGACTGTATGAATTTCACACAATGTCGACCTGTGGGGTCGACCTCCAGTTTTAAGTATTGTTGTTGGTCCAAACATCTCACTACACATGCCAACATGCTTTTACTGCTTTTAAGTGACATTTTAAACAGTTGCAGATTCTGATTATCCTTGAATTTCTGTCACAGGGAAGAAAAAAAACATGTGCTCTAAAACATGAATATTTGCTTTGGTGAGTTAATCCTTTCAAGTCCTTTTAACTCTTCAGGCATTTCCAAGGCTGAAGCTGTGTCAGTCTTTACATTCTTTGTATTCAACGTCACAATTAAAAATACAGGGAGACTCCACCCCTTGAAGCTCTGAATCTGTAACATTTTGCCAAACTGGAAAGGAGATGGAAACTATTTTAAGCCTAAAATAAACTTTGCTGAAATAAAAATATTAGGTGCCGGTTATGGAATTGCATAACTCGGGGATGTGAAGCAATTTTCATTCAATCCCTTATCCAACATAGTGAAAACAGAAACAACAAATGTATAAAACACTGGATGCTTTGTATAGATACACACTGTAGAATAAGTTAGAAAGGGGACATCTGCCTAATATCAGACCTCCTGCTGAAACACTGTCCTGATCTTTCATTGTTTCTGCACAGAGACGGGGAGACGGGGGCTGTAATGATGGGAACGAAAAGCTTCTTACACAGATACACAGTTAGGAATGCACTCTGTTTTTGAAGGAAAATGTGTACAGTTCATAAAGTGTTTTTGAAGTTTTAGCCATAACACAGCTGTTTTTCCCCTTTCATAATGTGTTTTGCAGATGATTCTTTACAACCACCATACAACATAATACAATATCTGTAAAAGTTGTGGAAAGTTGTAATCCTTCACTGTGGGAAAACTGACTTGTCTGCTTCTAGAAAACTTTATTGAGGAAAATGTGGATCCAGTCTTTAAAACAGTAAATGGCGGTGAAGATTTGCATGATGCAAATGTGACTTCTAGCAACACTGAGAGAGAATTCTGCATACCTCTCTGTTATTAAGTGGCTGTTGGCCTGGGGTCAGAGGGTGGGAGAGAGGCGTCTGGGCAGGAGGAGGTGGTGGAAGCGCTGATTCTTCAGTGAACGATGTTCCTGGAGATGAAGGCAGTGCAGCAGGAGGAGGAGGAGGAGGAGGGAAGAATTCTGGTGGCAAGAAAAAGACTTATTTCATATGACCTTGTGGCAACTTACATAATTTTTTACCCCATGAATTTTATTTAGGCATCCTGTTTAATATGAAACCCAACAAAATATATACAAATTCATGCATACACACACATATACAGAAACTGCCATCCCAAAAAATTAAAAATGATTATATTAATAAATTAAAAAGACAAATGAAAAAAGAGGAACATACATGAATGATAATATGATGATGGTAATGAAAAATAAAACACGGGGATTAATTGAAGCTCCTGATGATATGGCTCTTGTGTTTTGATCCTCAAAGTGTCAACTTTTCTGCATGTTCCTTCAAAAAGGAAGACAGATGTGATCAAATGTAGCAGCTATTGCTCGCTGATAATACTTTATCGTTTGCATCCTCATGCCATGCAATACATCCTGAATCCATGCTGTAAGTATGGGAGGAGGATTATTAATTTTTTTCCAGTTAAAACACTCTTTCATCGATTTAGCATCACACTCTTATAACACTGTCAGACTCACAGTGGATGGCTTAAAGAACCAGAGATTTCTCTTTTTTTTCCACGTATTCTTCTCTTCCTTGTGAATACCTGGTGCCGACATTACCCACATTGCAGCTAATCTGCTGACAGGTGTGTTGCTCTAGTGGTGGCTGATGTAGCTTTGAGCCACTATCCTCAGTCAGAGATGAGGAGTGGGATACAGAGGTCTGGTAAGCTCACATCTGTCTAATGCCGCACCCCCAGATTTTCTCCATTTACAACCATGCAGTCTTCAGACCCAACAGACTCAAGTGACATCACTTGAGGAAATTTCTCAGACTTCACACAGCTCCCTTGGGGGCTACAAAAGGCTTTGTTCACATAGCTGTAGTGGAGTTCCCTTTTAAACAATAGCAGACGTCTTGTAATAAAGGTCAGGAAGGCATAAAAATTTCATTTGTATCTGGGGAGGACCCCAAACAGAGCGGTGACTTATGTTAGGGACGTCTCACCACTTGAACAAGTGATTCAAACACAGATGCCTGAAACAAAGTTATGGAGGGACAGGTCCAAAACACATGATGAAGGTCAGCCAGGCCGCGATGGAGTTAGATGTAGGGTCAATTTCTGAACATATTTTAGGCAATCTAAGTTTTGATATTGTCGTGAATACCTGCAGCACCTCTGTCGACTTCTTGCAGCTTCTCTCTGCTGGGTCCAGGCAGAGCAGGTTTTGGGCTCTGAGGGTCTGAAGCTTGGGCCGAGGCCCCAGTGTGAGTCCGGCCTTTGCTGTCTACGCCGCCATAAGACTCGGCCTGTGAGTGGTCCTCTTTCTTATGTCTGAGGGAGGGGATGTTGTCACTCGGCCTGACTCGCACAGCTGTATGCTGCTTGTCTCGAGCCGGGGCACTGTGGGCTTGGAGGGCGGGCTGCTGCTGTGTCACGGTGGCTCGGTGAGGAGACGCCAGAGTGATGAAGAAAGAGGACACCATCCTTTTTGGTGGAGCTGCTGATGCCATGGCTGCATAAAACCCAGATACAGCCTAACAGGAGGACAGAACAATTGTTATGTAGACTCAAGACTGCTTGCAACATTCAATAGTAATCATAGAACAGAAACACAGAATCAAAGACTGAACTCCATATCTGATCTTTTTGAGACACACTGGAGTGTAAAACAGGCCAATAATGAACATTACATTTTATCCCTGTCAATAATATTTAACCTAAGTGTGAACGCCCTCTCAGTCAACTTTGTGGGAGCCCTCACTCTCACTTTAGAGAGGTAACTTCACACACTCACAGCTCTCATTATCTATAATGAATGGTTTTCGAGGCTGAAAGCACAAATTTGAATCATCTGTTTCCTTTAAACCCACTCACTCAGGCTGTGAGCTGCCATTACATACCTAGGGGGAACTGTGGTTTGAAGACAGCTCTGCCTTTTCTTCTTTCTCCTTCCCTGTTCTGTATCTCAAAACTTCTGGTTTGTTTTCCCTCCTGTAAGCTGCCACTGAGAGAAGACTTCACTCCGGTGGAGAGGGCGACTATCAGCTCAAGGCCACTCCTTTTCCTTCTGTACCTCCCTCCCCGACTCTCTCGTCCGCCGACCCCTCCTCCTTCTCTGGCTGAATGACAATACCACCTCCCTCCCGACCGTAAAAGGTGAACAGTTAATCTCTGGCAAAGTGCAGTAAAAAACATGACACATTCATCCACTATGAAAACTTGGCACATGCACACACACACACACACACACACACACACACACACACACACACACACACACACACACACACACACACACACACACTGGCCTGCCTGCACGTAGACACAAAAGAAAGGCATGCAACTGTTGGACAATCTAATCAAAAGCACACAGTCATACTTTTCACAAATACAATATACAGTATTATAAATGTCTCATAAGGTTGTCGTCCTTAGATAGGCAAACAGAGACACACAGCCACCGCCCACTTCTTTATCTTTTTGCCTGCCAACAGGATGTGACTGTACCTGCCTTTTCCACCAACTCTCTATCTCAAACTGTCCTCTTTCTCTCTCCCGTGCCGCTCTGCCTTATTGTTCTGTCAGCTTTATTTTCCCTACCTCCCTCATTGAGTCTGCCTCCTTTTTTCTTCTCCCTCTTTCCTTCTTCCCTTCCCCCACTACATTATATCACTTTAGCCCTGACTCACTATCAGTGTCACAAGGCATTGCCTCCATTTGTGCCTCACCGATGTCTGATAATGTGTGATGGACTTCATTGGACCTGATGGAACTCTTGTGTTGAAAGTGATGGCAAAGGAGCAGCAGCATTACAGCGCAATGAATCAGGGCATTGTGCAAGAGGAGATATTGGTGTTATTAGGAGAGCGGGGGGGAAGTTGGGGAGGGGGGTGCAACAGTGAGTGATGTCTGAGAGAGCTATGAAAAAGCTGCTTTGTTGTGTTTGCTGCTCTCCACCAGAGTGAGTCTAAGCACTATCAGGTCTGCTGATCAGCAAAAATATTGTGGTTAGTCTCTGGAGCCAAAGCTTGAAAGGTCTACTCCCCTCCTAAGAGTCAAGAGGAAGGATGGAGCGAGAAACTGAATGTTGACTAAAACTTTCCTGATCGATGTGGGTCAGCGGGAAAGAAGAGTGAGCCAGGAATGTGTGAGAGAGGGTGAACAGGAGACGGAGATGAGGAGAGTGATGGGGGTCTCTGTTGTTCCAGCTCTGTGGAAAGGAATGCTGCGGTGATGTCACGCTTGCAGGAGGGAGCATGCCTACTGATGACACAATCCCCAGACCTCTAGCTCCGCCCCCCCGACAGCCAGAATCCTCATTAAATCCTCTGAACCTCCTCGCTGCTTCTGGGGCATGACTTTTCAATTTACTCACCAACATCACAGTATAATTTTTGGTTTTTGCTGTAATCCTCAATTTGGGTGAGCAGGGCAACAATGGAAGAGAATCAAGGGAAATGAAGGGACAGGAACAGGAAGAAACACACCAGGACAAACAGTGACAATTACATGTTCACAAATACAGCTGATGTTGACTTCCTAACTCTAAACATCTGCGTGGGTGGAAAAACTTTACTTTCCAGGGAGAAATACTGTTACTTTACCCAAATATTCCTGAGATGGGAGTAAGAGTACTCCAGCAGTGCAGTTGGGGGGGATTGTGATACAAAGAGAAGTGTGAAAATCAAAGCTTATCATGAGTTTTAATCTCATAAGGGTCGCGCTCTAAACACTGGATCCTACATTTCCCATAATGCAACTGGCAAGTGTCTTTCTTGAGATCCCCCTGCCTCCGACATGCCACTTCTTTAAAACCTCACATATCCAGTTTGTCTCATCCATGCACAAGCTGAGATAACTCTGATGACATCACTGTGACCTCATCAAGGTTTTTTTTTTCCAGATTTTACAGAGCCACCTCCACAGATTAATTTGTAATTTTATAATTATACATAATAAAACATTTTCACAGGCTGAGTAGTGCATCTCATGATGAGTGAGGTGATGGTCTTATGTAGAATGACTGGAGTGTTCCTTTAATTGCTGACATATGGTCACCTTCAGTGGACCATGGAGGGCATCCTGATGATTACCATCTTGAAATGCACACACCCTCCTGACCGGTTCCTCTGCTATTCATGAATGCTTTTTTAAGTATTATTCATACAGGAAGCATTTCTCCAAGAACAGCTGTGTAGCATATCTGATCTACTGAAGCTAAAGTAGAATTCATGTCTGACAAGTGCATCAAAAAGCTTCTTAAGTACAGCAAGGAGTGCTTGTAATTAGATACCTTCCTGACCACACTGGTCTGGGACTGTTTATATCTTAAAATCCATGTTTTAACAATGCTTCATCCTCTGCTAGAGGAAGTCTAATCTGTTGACACTGTGTAGCTTTCATTAGCTTTCTGGGTCTTCTCTATTCCACTCTATGACTTAAGTGAATTTCTTGCTTCGTTACTACCAGCTTGGCCATCCATTTTCATGTCATATTTGGTTTCCAGTACATGAAGCATTCAAACAGTGCAACATTATAGCATGGTAATTGCAAACAATAATCAGATTTGCCTGATGCAGCTGCTATATGGTGCATTGTTTCCCTCTGTTTAAAATACGACTCAATAACAGTAAGTACACAATAATGCTTTTATTATTTTCCATTAATATTGAGTATTAGCACATCTTATCATTGGACGTAGTCACTGGTGTTTGAGGTAGACTTCTGGAACACCATCAGCTCTCATCTGATGATGTTTTCCATGTGTGCTCACTTGTTTTGTGACTGGATTTGTTCAAGCTTGTGTCTTCTTCTTCCTAAAAATTAAGCATGACATTAAACATCACCCGTCATTTTCACATCTCAGCATTAATAACAAGTAACAGCTATATAGAGAGTACAGAAACAGCTGTGTTATAGAACTGTTATAGAACTAACTGCCTACAGTAAATGCAAAAAAGTGAAAGATGATTCACACAGACCTTGAGCGCAGCTTTCAGCAGGTCCTGAGAGGGCAGCAGGCAGACTGCTTCACCCAGGAAAGTGATGAGGACGTGGAGGACATCAGACCAGTCACCCACAGTCAGCATGAGCACCAGTAAGGCTCCCAGTCGCAGCGCTGCAGTGTGCAACAGGGCCTCTGTTCCAGTCTGCCGATTCTGATCCTCTGTGCAGAATGAAAGAAAAAGTTACTCAGTAACACTAGCAGGTATTTTATGCTCACAGCAGAGTATCTCTTGAATAGTGTGATGCCTTCCTGTGCTCTGAGATGTGGGTTACGTTTTTTCTATCATTTGAAAGGTTTTGTTTGTGTTTTCTAATGTTATTTTTAAGGTCTCACTTCATATTTATTACTTGGTTTACTTACTTTGTTTTCAGGTACTGTGCGGCCTGCCTTTTAGTTATTAGCATCAACATTAACATCATAGATTTTCGGCTCCTGAGCTACATTAATGGCCACTTGGAACAGGTGTTAGTTTCCTTTTTTTTTCATTTGCTGTCTGTTGTGACTGGACTGACTTGTGTCTCTTTGTTATTTGTCGTGGTGCATGGGTGACCATACTGGTTGAATTCTTCAAAAACCTGCCCTGACAGTCACCTTGCATGTAGACCACCAACATAGTGTAGCAGAGTGCCAATGGAGTCCAAAACTTGAGAGCATCCTTTTGGGACAGGAAGTGGTCATAAACCGTAGTGGTGGAAGCCACAGTTGCTATAGCAAAGGCCAAGACAACCGCTCTTGGTAGTGTTGCCAGTATGGCGTGTTGGGAGGTCAGGAGGGTGATGCACTTCCCACAGTAACGCTCTGTGCTATGTAGCGGGTAGAGTCTGGCCACATGGCTCCACAGACTGTGGCTGACACTTGCCAGTGCCCAGCTGAGAGCAGCTGCCAGAAACAAGCTGAGGGAGCTGTGTGGAGCCCCCTGATGGAGGAAGACCAGAGTACAGGAGAGGCCGCAACCCAGGGAGAACTGGCTCTGGATGAGGAGCAGGTCTGGGCCTCTGCTACTGGCATCCTAGACACAGGAGCATGGATGAAAGTACATCAGATCGGTGTATGGTTAACACATGACTGAACACAGACAGCAACAAACTTAAGTCAAAGCGCTATCAGCTGCTCTGTTCATGTGTCTAAGGAACTCACCAGCCCTGCTGATGCCCAGGCTGAAACAGCTCTGAGAGAAAACTCCAGCACTATCAGAGAGGACACCCTCGAGCCCACCAGAGACAGGATGACCACCAGGGACCAGAACTGGACAACTGTTCTCCAGCTCCCGTTCAGAGGATTACCAGGAGAGGACGACCTCTGTTTGCTTTCAGTTTCAGACTCAGAGTCACTGCGTGGAGGGCAAATTACACAATGAATATACTGTGCATACAAACCGTACATATGTTTAATATTTTCCTTCTTTTTTTACAGAACAAACTCACCTGCATGTTTGAATGAAGTGGTAGACCCTCAGAAAACTGCACAGAACCGATATTCCGCATGCACCCACCAGACCTTAAAAACAAGAATGCACCACAACCAAAACACATGCGTATAAAAAAAACTCCTTTACACTGAGGATTTAGGTTTTTTTATTGCCATGACGAAGGAAAACATCAAACTCACCTTGAAACAAACTGTCTAGCGGGTTTGAATTAAAAGGCGTCCATTCAGGGAAACCAAGGATCCAGGAGAAGGGGAGAAACATTTTTGTTTTCCTCGTCTCAACAAGGACACTATGATCTCTCACTCATGCTGCTTCAGTCCAAGAACCTCATCAGAAACTGCAAGTCAGCTAACACTGAATTCCTGAGAGCCAAACCGTCACCTTGCCTTTATTTCTTCCTGCTGATGAGGTCCAAGTGAGCCCAAAGCTTTCAGTTCAAAAGGTCAAATGTGATTTGAGTGCGTTTGTCAGTTTAATCATTTCCTGATGAAAGAGGCTGAAAATCCTCTCAGAAAGATGATTAGTCTCACAGAGCTCCCTGGGTCAAAGTAAAATCACACTTTGCTTACAATGCATCTTAGATATCACACATGTCAAAGATGCAGCGCTTGTGTTCAAGAGGAAACAAAAACAGACATGTGACACGTTTTAATACAAAAAATCTTTATTATTATTAATATCAACTGCTGTTCAAAGGCTTGACGTATCCGTTGATGAAAACCTCAACTCAAACGGCAGTCTTGGCTTTAGATATGAGTGGTTCATACCCCAGGAAACAAAAACATTCCCATCAGATGTCTTTCTTTACATATAACAGACAAGGCCACTGGAGTGCAACTGTGACACATTCCAAACATGGAAAACAGAGCTTATATCTTCAAAATCCAGACCCGTTCCTCAGGTCATCGGCACTCTGCTGATGTGCTTGCAAGCCACATGGGTCTCACTTCTCTCTTTTCATCTTTGATGCGAGTGGACATGTGAAAGCCAGCGACATTGCTTATAAATTCATCACTTGAGGTATTAAGGTAAAACCTGACATTTCATCAGCAACTTCATATATCTGAGACATTTGATCCTGAAAATGTTAGGCGCTGTGCAACATGTGTCCATCTTTATCAAGTTCTCAAACGCTCATCCATCTTCCTCACTTCAGTCTCACTTAAAGGAACAGTTCGACATTGTGGGAAATATGCTTAATTCACTTTCTGGCAGAGAGTCCGATGATGCCACTCTCTAAATATGAAGCTACAGTCAGCAGCTGTTATCTTAGCCTAACACAAAGACTGGAAACAGGGGGCAACAGCTAACCTGGCTCTGTCAAATGGTAACAAAGTCCACCTATCAGCACTTACAACATGAACATGTTATATGTTGTTTAAACTGAACCTCAGTCAGTTATTGGTAGGCTTTGTACTGTTGTTGGCTCTGAGCAGGCAATCAGCAGAGACTCCAGGAAATTACTGCTGCGGGCAAGAAATAATCTGGCACATAAGATCTCATAAAACGGCAAATTAACATTATAACACTTTGGCTTTGGTACAGATTTAACCAGTCAGATGTAACATGCTAATAAGTGAGCTTTAGAGGTGCAGGTAGGTGGATTTTGTACAGCTGGACAGAGCCAGGCTGCTGCTGGCTGTAGCTTCAGATTTACCATACAGACATGAGAGTGTTATCAATCTTCTCATCTAACTCTTGGCAATAAAGTGAATAATCATTTACCAAAACATTGAAATTTTGCTTTCAATGCAGTGTCTAATTAAGTGATGGACCACTTCAGTTCAGTCAATCACACACAGGCGTTTGGGACGCTTTAGCTCCTTCCCTGACTGTCCTTCACCGTCTGTTGTCTCATCAGATCCCAGAACAGCATGCTGAGCACTGTGTGCGGGGCCAAACGCAGGAAGACAGGGCCCATGCCTTTATACAACCCCAGCAGGCCCTCAGCTTGGCACACCTTCAGCATACAATCTGAAAATCCATGGTACAGACGACCCTGCAAGGCAGACAAGGAAAACAATAAATCTTCAGAGCTTTCGTCTTTGTGTGCATTTAGTCAGAGTATTTGATCTTACAATAGTCTTTTGTACCATTATTGAAGAACAAATTTGAAGAAAAGAGGTCACTCAGACTCACCCTGCGAGACTCATCCACCGGCTGGTTGTAGAGACGTGTACTGATGACATCAAATGGTGTCATGGTGATTGCCACAGCGACTCCGCTCATCATGGCAGCTATCAACGCCGTGAGCCAGCTGTTTGGACTAAACCACTGTAAGGAAAGAAAGAAATTAATCATTAACAGGAGGTTTGACTTTTGGCTGATGAAGAGGCAGCAGCTGTTACATGCAGTGTAAAAAATGTCAGCTGTTTCTCACATGTACCTGGGAATGTGACACCCAGTCCTTGGCCGAGGTGAAGGTTGCCAGCTGAGCAGCTGATCCAACCATGACGCGGGGCACGGCCCCATTCACGCCCCTCCATAGGCCAATTAAACCCTCTCTTCTATAGATGGTAATAAAGGCATCAGACACTCCCTGGAATGGAAGAACACACAGGTGTGCATTGGAAGTAGGAAATCACAGCACCTCATGATACTCTGTGTGTCTGACATGCAGTGGTAGTTTATACTGATAATGTGTTTTCTCCTTTTTCAGGAGCAACTCTCTGATCTGTGCATTTAACTTGAGGCATATCAGGGCAAAGTAGTGTGCATACGACAGAATTCTGCATCTAACACATACTGATGGCACTGAGACCGCTGGGTGTCATAATGAATGCTGTGTTTCTGCTTTTGTATCCACAAAAGTCTTATTGTGTTAATGTTGACCACTTATGAGGGTGACTGAGTACAAGTCGCTGGCCTGACTGTGACTCTTACATAACTAAGTACATTTACTCAAATGAAAATACTTCAAAATTGTACAAAGCCAATAGAGAGGTGTGTGAGCTGTCAGTCCAGGCAAATTAAACACATACACAGTCCTAAGAGGAGAGTTCATTTGCAAGAAAGTACTCTTAACACACAAAAAAAAACATGATTTGGAAAATCAATCATTTGCAAATAAACCTTCTTGTCTAATTGGGCAATATAAGTGGAATCAGCTGTGTGGGTGGACTTGGGTGGAGATTTTGCAAACAAACAAAACATATGATCAATGTATAAAATATGATGCTTTATTATGATTAAACTACCAAACAGTATAATAAGTAGAGTTTGCGCCGCCTAGAACGGCTATAGCGTTCAACCAATGCTCACACTTTAATATTTTAAAGTGACAAATCAATAATATATATAAACATTTAGTGCGTTCATTCTGCATAATGATGGCTTGAATGAACGACTTTTACTTATATTGGAGTATGTTTACGCTACACCATGAAATAATTCAAGATATAACAACTTCTAGTGTATTTGTGTGTCTTATTTTGTGTCTTACCAGGTGGTTGTGCTGGTGGCCTACTGCTATGGTTTCCACAGTTTGAGCCTGCAGATGAGTCTTCACCTATGACGAAAATGCAGCACACAAGCTTTAATGTGCGTTCAGACTGTTCTAGATACTGTGCCAAAAAAAAATGAATCAAAGCACTGACACAATCAGACGTGTCACTAAGTGAGATCGTATCTGAGTCAGATGCCAGGATGAGTTATGTAACACTTCCAGGTAACTAATGGTCACCAGGTATGAGTTTCACAACACACAAAGGAACACTGAATACCTCAGCGATTCATTCGCAGCAGACCTTAACAATCAAAATGTTGCAACAGCTCCAGCACAAAGACACCTCTCTCCTCGACCTCACACAGATATAACCTTCACCTCTCCTTCCTTCATTCACTGGCGACAGCTCGAAGAAAGAAGTCACAAGATTCTGAATAGATTTGGCAGCAGTGGGTGGGTTGAAGCGAAGCGCAGGGTATATTTAGTGACCTAGATATGGAAAAACGTGTCACCAAGCAATACTGTCTTTCCATGACGGCGCAAAAGATGGTTAGATGGTTTTAAATGTACTGACTGACAGCGGAGGCAGAAAAACAACGACACTGCAGAGGACGCTGGGAAACTGTGCCGTAAATCAAGAGGAGACTGTGACATTTGAGACTGGCGAGACTGTCAAAACACATGTTAAAAAAATAAACATTTATGAGTCTCGTCCGGTTTTATGGATGCACATTAAGCGTGTATCCATTTGACAAACGAAGCTGGGTGGGACCCGCATGTGGACAGATGGGTAATGAAAACACACGACTCGTCCGTCTGGACAGGCTGCACAGATCACATTGTTTTATCTTGCATTCTTAGATGCAACTGACTTAGATGTGACCTGTGACTAACCTGACTCTGCCATACACACACGTACTGGATAAAAATAGATTCAGGACATCTGAGATGCCTTTGAAACTGAGCTGGTGTGTTTTCATGTCTCTGTGTGTAATGCCTTACAATACTGCTGGTCAGGACGAGCGCCGATGGTCTGCAAGGTTTGAATTTGAGTTTTCTACTTTTGTTTATTTCTTTTTTTTTTTCACATTATTAGAAGTGCGACACCCCTCGTTTATTTCACCCAGTGAGGAAGCTGCTGTCGTTTTCCATCAGCTTCCCTTTTAACTCCCTTTCATAACTTTGCCCTTTATATTTCCTTTTTTTCACCCTCATCCATCTGCACACTGAAAGAATTATTGGTCACTGCCCATGCTGGTTTTTGAAAAGATCCCTTTCACTTCCAAACAAAAATCAAGTGATTACTTTCCATATTTACAGTATTTTTAGGACAGAATTCCCTCTCTGTGTTATTATCCCTCTACTGAAGCTCAGCAAGGACACACAAAAAGAGGGAATTTGAGAGCAAAAACTTGGAAAGTTTGACTTACTCAGAAGCTGAAACCTCATATTAGCTTTGGCTAAACATTTTGGACAGAATGAGGACTGTAGATTTATGAGAATCATGTTAGAAAACATCTCTTCCGGGCCAGTATGCAGAGGAGGACTGATTACAGCAACCAACAACTGTTTCAATGCTCGTATGGTGAGCGAGTGTGAACACACGCACGTCCTGCTGTGCTGTATAAAGTGTAACTGGTATGAATGAACTATGAACTCGGGCTTTACAATGAGCTGTGGAGGAGTTAATAATGTGGTCTGTTACAGAACAGTCACTCATCTGTTTACAAAGCTGACATAATGTATGTATTATGTTGCAGCAGATAGAAAATTACCCATATCGCCTTTCCACATTAGCTGTCCTGTCTTTTTTGTAGCTCACGTCAGTTGTTTAACGGTGTGAGTGTGTTGAATGTAACCTAATCAGACAGTCAACTATTAAGGGTACATGGGTTTTCAATTTCTTATTAAGGCTACTTTTTGACCACATACAGACAGATAACACCAAACTTACATCATGACAGACGTCTCCTACAACATGTGAGGAAACAAGACTCCCACTCAAACTAATGCACAATAACATCAATGTGTCCTGAATGAAGTTAGGATATGAAACATAAAAATCACATAGTTGTGACTACTTTGTATTTAAGGGGTCACAAGCAAAGAAGTAAACTTACTAGGTAGGCAGGAGAGGCAATGAAGGCACCCAGCGCCCCGGCCACTGCCCCTGACAGCAGACTCCCCCCGTGAAACGAGGTGATACCCAGAGCTTCACAGTACGAGTAGGACCCCAGCCTCACACCGTTCATCACACCCTGGTAGATGAGCCCGACTGAGAGCCCCTTCTGCAGGCCCCGGAGCCCGTCTGTGCGGCCCACCACCCAGAGAGCCTGCAGGACTCCGCGGTAGTGTCTCTGGTAGGATCCCCGTGCACGCAGCTCCCCCTGAAGCTGCAGCCGGGTCTTTACGACCTCCAGGGGATTGGTGAAAACACAGGCAGCGCAACAGGAAAGAGCACCAAAGGCGAAATCCAGAGGAGGCCAAACAGCTGCAGGGGGCGGCGAGGGTCCCAAGACGCCACGGGGTACAGCAGACACAGTGGATGCCATCCTGTGGGAAGGCTGGGCACCAAACACAGACTCCTCTTGTGAAGTTTTCAGCAGCCGAACACTGGTCATCCCTGAGAGGTGAACTAAAGTTTGTCCTGTCAGTCCTCGTTACGACTTGTCCCCCTTGTCTCAGTTTGTAAGGGAACAGAGAGAACGTACTGTGCTCAGTACAAAACAGTGAAGTCAGAAACAAATGCTATCAGCAGCCTTGATAGCTCATTTAATATCTGTTTTGCATGTTTCTCCTATGACAGTAACGTGACGGTGCAGGTCAATGCGCCCCTTTGGTGTCCTTCTGCAGTGACCTTTGTTAGCTTCCTTGCCTGTCAGGCTGTTCAATGGAGGCACCATCTGCAACAGAATATTCATGTTGAAGTTAACATTGAGCTTCAGGTGTGTTTGAGCACGACATAGTAGGACAAAAAACGCATGTGCATCAAGAGAAAGACTGAGGGGATTCAGATTTTAGCTCCTCACATGACAGACATGCTTTAAAAGCCTGTCAGAAAATATTTCCCACTGTTCAACTCTCTGAACTCGCGGCATGAAATTCAATACTAAACCAGAAAATGCAAAAAAAAAAAAATAAAAAAAATAATAATAATAAACCAGAGAAAGAAAACAGCTTCATTCAACTCTAAATTAAACCGTAAAGGCTGCATCTCTCTAAGCAGACAATCACCTGACATGAACCAGTCCCGCACACAGTTCATTCAAACCAGCATACATCTGTACCGACAGACGCAGTACGTGCACCACAGTAATGCACGCTCAAGCAGGACACTCCTCTCGCGTGCCTTTTGAAAAGTTATTACAATATTTCCTCTATTTGGTTACTTCTCTGAGAAACTCACAGTGTCCAGTGCTCCTGCGCTGCTCCATTCTTCCTCTCTCCCCCATCATTGTAAACATGTGTCCTCAGCAAATTCATTGTCAAAGTCTCCGCCCACTGCCTCGGGTCAGAGCCAATACCGTTTGAGTCCAGTTTGCCACATCACCGTACCCCTGAGGCTGCACCAATCAAATGGCTCCGCTGGAAACTGCCCCTGCTCTGGTCCTATAGGCGCTCTGTGGGTAAAAGGTTATTGTTGGTCAAAGAGGGGGGAGGTGGGGTGTCCGAGAGGACGGAGAGCGAGGAGCCGACCGCTGACTTTTACAAGTGAAACAAACAAATCTGTGCTGTTTTACTTTTGCATCATTTAACTTAATTACAGCAGCTTTTTAGAGTTTAGAGACCTTTTGAGCAAAAATGTATTTAGCAAAAAGGAAAAATAATGTGGCAGATCTGTTAAAAAACCCTTAACTATCAGAAGCACTTCTTGTGAACAGAAGATGCTGCCTGCAGATGTGTCCTTTTTGTGCTGTGTGCGACAGAGCCACGAGAGGGCGCTCTTCTACAGACACCAAACACCATCCAGTGACCTCACTGCCTCTGGTCCAATAAATCTAATGCAACTAGTGAGAGGTTGATCCTGGAAACAGCCGCGAACAAAAAGGACGACACAACGAGACCAGTAAGAGGCTGTCCAGGAGCTTTCGACGGTTTCACACGATCTTCTTCAGCTGCTGGAGTTTTCTCAGTTGTCCATTGTAGATGTTCAATTTGTTGAGCAATTTAATGACTTCTTCTGGAAACAAAGAAAGACTGTCGAAATTTGAATCTTAGAATATAAACTGAACAACTACGACTTGATGTTAAAATGTAAAACAAACAAACGAACAGGAAAAATCCCTGCACTGAAAAATGTACGTTTGAAAACCATCAATCTGAATTTACAAGGTTTGAATTTCCCTTTCAAGTTTTTAGGTCATTTCAAGTCTTCCTATTTCAAATTGCAAATATATAGATATTATTTAATCACATACTCACACAGAAGATTCAAGTGTCGGATATTCGAGAAAAAGTAATTTTTGCATCTTAAAATTCAACGTAACAAAAAAAAAAATTCAAATTGTTGTGGTTGAACACATTTAGAAACGTTGAAGCTCAGCAAACTGTTGAGTTTATGTTCTGTCAGTCACATGATCCAAGATGGAGTTCAGACGAGTGAAATGCAGCATTCATGTCGTGGGACAGAGGGTGACGTGGAAAAGACTCAAACGTTCACATTGTTGAGACAGTTGTATGATTTCAGCCAGGTGGTGATTGAAGTACTGTGCACTGACAATGTCACACCATTTCCATTAAAGTCAATGTTTACATCCAAAAAAATGACTCCGCTCCAACACCTTGAATATAGTTCTTTGTGTATTAGACACTTTTAATTTAGTGTCTGACTTTGTGAAAACAAACTAGGAACATTAATGTTTTTTTTAATTGCACTACTTAGAATTAGTTCCTGATAATGTCAGAGGGGGACGGCAACCAAACCAGTTCAGAGGCGGTTTTCAAAGTAGAATATTTTAATGCTATAAACTCAACTGCATTAAACAGAAGCATGAAGTTTGGAGTTGTGGATAAATCTCACATCATACTGTTCTCAGACATGGAGGCCTTTATTGTTGAACTATGTTTATAGTACAGTGCCCCATCTCTCACCCACCATGGCCCCCAACACATTATTCAACAACTTTTAACCACCACCGTGCACACACACACGTAAACACACACACACACACACGCACACACTCAAACCGTTTTCAATGTAAACATTGCAGGCTTAAAGAGTGATACAAAAAGCACGGTAGTTATCAACCGTTCTGTTAAAAGCGTCCGTTCTCCCAGAGTTCCTCTCTTTCAAGAGTTCGGAGGAGCGTGACACTGAAAAACAGAAATGTTATTGTTTGGCTGATCATCTTTTGGGGAACAACAAAAACTGTTCTGTTCTCTCTAATCACTGCAGTCACACAGTCACACACTCATACACACACACACACACACACACACACACACACACACACATTCACACACAGTCAGGATTCTCATTCAAACAAATGTTTTTATCAAAGTGTAGTTAAAGTGTTTTATTTTGAATGCTTGCAATAGGCAGAAGGGAGAATAGTGAATTTGAAGTGGAACAACAAACAATGATTATGTTTTTTTTTTTCCCCTCATACTCCTCTCTGTAGGAAAAAGGCCTTGTGTGTCAATTCCCTTGTGTGGTCACAGGGTGGAGCATCTGACTTCCCGATCCCGCCTGGAGCTGCATTACCTTTTAGCACGTACAAAGTACAAGGCGTTGGTTTTAGGGTAGTACTTCACATTCTGTTTTTTGTCCATGAGGCCCCCAAAAATGATGAGCTCTCCCCTTCCCTGTACCACTGTATGAAGGCTGGTCTCAGGCGGCCCTGTAACCGCAGCAGGAGTCCCATTCCCGTAAACTCTCCAGGACACCACCCCAGCAGATTTGGCCCGGGACACATCCAACACATACATCTGCATGGGCTTGCAGTTGAGAGACTGGTACAGAGGTTTCCCTACGTTCAGGCTCTGAGGTGGATGATGGCCAAGACGCCGTGCAATAGGAGGAATAGCATGTCCATCAGCTCCAGCGGCCTGTGGAGGGCTGGAGGATGATGACGGAGGGGTTCCAGGTGGACCTGCTGCTCCTCCTCCTCCTCCTCCACCACCACCACCACCACCACCACCACTTCCTCCTCCAGAAGCCCCCTGTGTCTGGAGGGAAGACGATGATGATGAAGACGGTAAAGACGAGGAAGATTTGTTTTTCACCGCTTCCAGACCTCGTCGTAAGGCAGCAGGGGACACTGCTCCTGGGGGAGTGCGTGGGGAGCCTGCGGGAGGTGTATGCAGGCCGTTCGTGCTGGGCACCTCAGGGTGTTGAGCGGCAGAAGGGGGAGACTCCCAGTCATAGTCTGTGGAGGCAGGCAGGTGAGGGCGAGAGGGAGGGGATGCAGCCTGGGCTGGGCTGGTCCGAGGTGAAGGGGAGGATCCATTTAATAATGGGGGAAGTGCAGGAAGAGGAGGGCTGTCTGGGCCTTGTGAAGGAGACGGCTGTTGGGATGAGGATGGGCTCCCATCTCTGGCACTTCCTCTCGCTGAAGGCCGAGGTCTCAGCGTGCCCCAGCGACCGTTTACACATGGAGCCTCTTCAACGGCTCCAAGGACAACACCAGCAGCCCCGCTCCGAACGGGAGACTGAGAGCGCAGGGAAGGCGGTTCGGGGCCCAGAGGGGCAGGTGTGGCACTTATGGGGGAGGGCCGAGAGTTAAGACTTGGGCTGAGTGGTGCACGTCCAGATGGAGCCTGTGAGAAAACCACCACACACTGGCCCACCTACAGGTAAAAGAACAAGATGAGGAAAAAAGACATGTTGGTGATCAGTCTAATGAGTACACACATTGATATGCAGAGTAGGGGTGACAGCTAAGACAGACACTTACTCTACAAGCTGGATGACACCACAGCTCTGGGGCCCCGTGGTCCTCGTTTTCCACCTGCAGCTGCTGCCACCTCCATGGTGGTGCATCCATGTGGAGGAGCCAGGCATCTTTAAGGAGCTTTAACACACAAGACAAATGGGAAAAATTCAAAAATGTACTCACTTACAATAACATGGAACATTTGCTAGGAGATAGAGATGTGTTGTTCTCAGACTGGAATGAAGTAACAACAGAACTTACTGCGTTAGGGCCACCACAGCCTCCCAAAATGAGCAACGTCTGATCGTCAATCACAATCTAATGGGAAAACAAGTAACAGGTGTTACTTAATTTCACATGAAAATGTACACTTGCAATGTGCACGGAGAGGAGAAAGCTGTCTTTCAGGGTTGAAATTGAAAGGGACAACAACTTTAATGTCAGAGGACGCCAAGTAAGACTTTGTAAAAAGTTGAAACGAGCAATAATACTATCTCAGACTGTCAGAAAGAAAATGTATGATTTTGTTTAGGTCAAATATTGAAGCTTTCTTACTTGTGACTGGCCTCCTCGTGGGTGGGGTGAAGGGCCAGATATGGGTGGTTTGGACCAGGACCACTGCTCCAGATCCAGAACCCAGACTTCATTACTCCTGATCAGAACCATCAAAGGGACCGTGGTGAGGTGTCACAGCCAAAGATTTTATTCATTAATACACCCAATTTAACGAAGTTTGACACTACAAGCCAGGTCGTCTATCAGTTCATCTACACAGGCTGTGTAACAGCTCCACAGTCACTTGTGCTCTGTTTTCTGTTTTATGTGCCTTATTATGGTGACTGTATATTGGGGCTATAGGTAATGTAATTTTATAACCTCAGTAAATCATATACTCTCAATCACCTGACACCTGAGAAGCCAGTAACATTTTTACTGCCTATGAACAACAAGGTGAAGCACCTTTATGAACATGAAACTAGACGTCTCGCCATCTTTGTTGTATTCTAAAAGTAACAGGTTTAATGTCTCCAGCTAATTTTGGATAATTAAATACAAGTAATACATTCATACATTTGACGTGCTCCTAGTGATCCTCCAAACACCACCATGGTGTTTCCAATTACAGAGGAAGAGTGGCCAGCCATAGGTGGAGGTCCATGTGTTGTTACTATACAGTTCCACCTGAGACAATGGAAGACAAATTGATCACAAAAAGAGAGAAAAAGATAACGATGGTGAAACGTTCAAGTGCACAAAGTTTCAACCTGTCACAACTACATCCTTTAACTCCTAGTACTGAAGTCTCTCTTACCAGTTCTTTGAAGGGGAGTAGGTGTGGATTTCATCAAAAAACCTTTCTGGTTGGTGGAGTGGATACGGGCTGGGACGAGTCCATCCCCCAAACAACACTAGCAGGTCTTTGTGCATCACTAGAGTCGCTCCAGCTTTCGGAGATGGATAAGAGCCTGTAAGACAAAGGAGCAAAGATGTGCCTCAAATTTTTGCTAAAATTAGCATGATGTTGTATGTATGAGTAAAACATTAACCTAACTCGTACACACCCAAAAATATTTCAGTGGAGAAGAAATACACATTTAACTAACTTCTAAGCTGACTCCCACTTAACACCTTCAGTGAAAATGGCTGAACAAAAATGGAAAACATGTCACTGCGTAACTTTTTCCACTTCACATAAACATTACAAAGTGTCTAAAAATACATAAGCATTAATTTAATGATCAAGCAGAACGAATCTCTCAGTAAATCTCTTTAGACAGGTTATATAATACATAGCAAACAATTTCAAAGAAGACACAGTAAGTTCTAAAGTTTACAGCAATAAAATGAAAGTGCACTAGTAAAAACATTTCACTACAACCTCATTTAATTGGTGATTCTGTCTTTTTTATCACCACCTCCTCAAACACTGCATACTCAGTTCCTGCTGCTGAGCATCTGACTGCTATATTCACTAATGTGGTTCAGCCTCCCACAGTTCCCCTTACATAAGCCCCATGTGAAGTTACTTTTTTACCAGAGCTGCATATTGTAAAAAGAGCTCTGCTTCTTGTTGTCCCTGACTGCTTGTAAGCTGCTCGTACCTGAGGCTAAAGGGCGGATCCACTCCTTGCTGTTGAGGTCAAGTCTCCATAGGTCATTGAAGGCAGCATTGCAGCTACTCTGAGTACAACCCCCAAACACATACATGGACTGGTTTGAGTCATAATAACATGCACCTGCAATCAAAAAAAAAAAGAGAAAAATGACCCACAGCTTTACAGCAAAAACAGTGAGCTTTGAGTGTTTTTATATATATACTTTTTTGCATGTGTGTGTGCATGCCAACAACAGTAAAATCAGTGCCTCGTGTTTCCAGTAAAATAGTATGTGGAAGACATCACCAAATCTTTGTTCATAGTTGTATACAGCTGCACTGAGAGATTAATTCATGATTTAAAACAGCCATTTTTTAAGATGGCCTAGTTTTCTCCATTAGATGACCTTAAAATACACAGTTAAGCCTTTCTGACACTGCAGTCAAATTACTGCATGCATCATTAAAAAGGTAGTTTATGCTACATTAACATAAAGTTAAACTTAGAGGTAACTGCTCTTCTGTGTCAATGTTCAAAGTGTAAAGCTGCTGATAAAATGTTTGCATCAGCTTGAAAGTACCAACATGAATATGTGCTACCTCCATAACAATAAATGTATTTTAAGTGTTGTTGAAGTCCATCAGATAACAAAATGAATCGAGTGTCCAATGTTCGTCTTTTTATGAACCACTATTGCACAGTGCAGAAGCCATTTTATCTGCTACACACTGAACTCATAATATGATCCACAGCTAAAACAGCACTGAAACGTTTTTGAGATGTGAGATGGAACCTGAAGTTCTGTATTTATGACTTCTTGGCAGACGTAGTCTTATTCAACACTGTATATATGACATGCAACTCATATTGACATTAAGTGTTGGAAAGCAGCAAATACTGACTGTGTGAGAAACGCTGAGTGATAGGGGTTCCTGGATATGGGTATGTGCGACTTTCCCACTGGATATTTCCCTCCTGGACAGCTCTCAAGAAACCGTGGTAACACTGATAAGCAACACCTAGTTCAAATAAAATATTAGTAAGCAACTGAATCACAGAAAAATTTACGTGAACAATGATTAGATGATGAGCATTACTTTTTAAACTTTCCCTTTCAGGTGTTTAAAATGTACGTTTTACTGTTCTGCTCATAGTGTAATGCCCACTCACACCCACTGTAACTAGTCCTCCTCCTGATACAGTTTTATATAAGACTATGTAAATATGAGAGGCATACCTTTAATGAGGCGATACCACTGCTTACAGACAAGTGCAGCGGTCTTGTGCTCCTGGTATGGTGAGAGAAAGGACAGAATATATTCAAGAACTTCCTCTGGCAACTCCACCATCGTCCTCCCCCCTCCTTTGGCACCGCTGTCCATGTTCCCTTCTTGTCGGCAGGACCCCATCTTTGCCTCTCCCTCCTCTGTTATCCCAGCAGACTCTGCACCATCGTCCTCTGTATCCATGGCAACAAAGCATCCATCCTCATTGTCAGGGGAACGGGACATTGTTGTCTGTTGAGACATGGGGAGACATGCAAGTGATGTATGCACTAATGTTCATGATGTCCAGGAGCATTTTTACCATCAGCTACAATTAGCTTCATAATAACAGCAATTAAAATTGCCATTTTCACATCTGCTTTGTATGTTCTTTAATGGATTTCTGCAACTGAAATTTAATGAGGATGAAGCCTCAGACATAATTGGAACAGATTTGGCCCAACCCAACAAACCGAATGACACTGCAAACCTTTAACCATCAAAACATTTCTGTGGCATTTAGTACTCAGCAATCTTCGTCGTCTCATCGTCACATCCATTGTCTGAAACGGGTGGTGCCCTTTCTTTAGCCTGAGCAGCTGGTCCCTCTACATCACACGTCCCTCTTATATCGTTAGCTACATCTAACTAGCTGTCGTTAGCATCACATAATAAATGACATGTTGGATTGCTAATGCTAATTATCACCAAAACCTAACTACCTGAGAAAATACATGAAAGGTGCGATATGTCATACAGATAAACGAGCACTGGCGTATGCTAAAAACCACTATTTCGCTGGCTAACCGCCGTGTAACAGCTACATGTTATTTTTTTTTAACATTTGATCCTCAGAGCACACAAGCTAGCACCGGCTAACGCTAGCTGATTGATCAAGAGCACCCAAGCTATCGTAAGCTAACATCAATGAAGCTTTAGCGAATGGCAGATAGCCATAGATAGCGCCTTTTCTTTTAAAAACCTCTGCCTGACAAACCATGGACACACCATACTTCTTAATTATCTTGATGACACGATCTTCTCAGGGCAGCAGTCTCAGCTAACGTTACACCCAGCTAGCTAGCTAGCAAGCTAGCTAGCTGACATCTTCAGTCTTGTCTACTGATAATCTTTGCCAACCTTAGCTTGAGCAGACGCTGTGTGCTGCAGCTAGCGTTAGCTCCTCTAATGTCAGATACTTTTTCAGGGTTTCCCCCTGAAATGTTGTCAATTTAACTCCTTAACCGTTGCGGCATTATTTATACCGTTGTTTTAGACGTGGTCTTTTGTGGGCTCTAAGCGTGTATCTTTCCTCTCCTTCCCCCCGGTATCAGCTCCGGAGGTTCCTCTGCAGCCTCCAAACAGTCGCCATCTTCCGCTCTGCGAACAGCGTCCTCCGCAGCACAGCGACGCTCTAGCAGCCGCTGACTGTCTGTGGTATCAGGGTGGGTCCGATGTACCAAACACTGCGCCCCCAGCTGCTGTGGGCAAATTAGTTACCTCGGGGATAGATAGGAATTACCCCATGTAACACCTTAAAATCCAGCAAATGAACATATCACTTTAACAAAATTACATATAGTATAAATGTGCGCTATTTACCTAATTTTGGTTATTGTAAATTACGGGTGAGATAACTGCAGAGGATGTAAATGCAGGATTTTTATTTATTTATTTATTTATTTATTTATTTTTAAGATTTCAATAACACCTGTGAATCTAGAAAGAAAGAAAGACATGTCCAAGTTCTTGTAGCTACATGAAGCGATGCCTCCTCCACCTGTTACTTCAGACCTACATTTAAAAAAAATAATCAAGTTTTCATAATTCATGTGTTGCAGGAAGTTGGCCTGTCCCATAGCATACATCTCTGGGCCTTAGAATGAAATGCCTGTATTTAGTCTAACTGTATTTGATGGGTTACAGGATTGTACTGCTGAAATTTCATACTCCAGTGGTGGCCAGCTATCATCCATAGTTTCATACAATGTTTATATTCATACAATGTACATGATGTTTAAATCAAAAGCTACATATGTTTTATGAACACTGCACCTGGTGTCTTTGCTGTTGCATCATGACCATATTTATCTTTTCCCTACATAGACGATGATGATGATGATGATGATGATGATGATGATGATGTAAATAATGTATAAGTGTGCAAACACGTCCCAAACAAAATACTAGCCTAATACAATTCATTACGTACAATTAAATCTAGTGTCAGAAATAACCTAGGACACTACACCATTAACATGAAGCACACAAAATCAGGCTTAGGCAAGTTCAACATCAGACCTGCAGTTTCAGTCACACCTGCACCACCATTGACTAGAAAAAAGTAAAAGGAGCAGTGGTTTGGACACCATATGTAAAAAAAAAAAAATAAATAAATAAATCAAAAAATGACTGCTTATATTCGTGACTAGCAGGCTTAGTGTTAGTTACATCTGCAGCTTTATGTGCAGAGATTTTTATTGAAAAGCTTAGGTGTTAAATGGAATTCAGTCAGTTTTCTTGTGTTGCTGGCCTGGTCTTTGGTACTGTATATTTGAACCTGAAATCAATCACTAATCTTAAATGGAGCTGATACAGTTTTATCTGCTGTACATTGGACTCATATTCTGAGCCACTTGAAAATCCATTAAAACTGCATAAACACGTTTTGAGTTTCTGGGTGTATTAACTATGGACTGAAAACACCTGCAGAGGTAAGAGAACAACTGACTGTAATGCTGCATCCAAGTCATTATCGTTCATTTCCCCCATTCAACTGCTGAGGCCCATTTACAACATTTCATATCACATTTAATCATTTCACGCCCTTTCAATAAATTTACAATCAGATTTCATCATTATATATGATAATGTGTTGATATTTTTTATTAGCGTCTGTCACTTTGGGCTTTTATGTCTTTTTCTCCAATGAACAACGTGGACGTTTGCGTGCGTCACACAAGACTTGAACGCAGCAGTTACCTTCAGGGCCATGCTCATCACAAGCAGCTTCATACAACTCTGTGTCCTGTCCACCAAAATAAAAATTTAACGACAGTATGATGGTGGAGTACTGAGTGTATCTCCTAATACGAAGGGGCAGCTTTGTCAGAATATGCATTTCATTTCTTTTTCTATCTTGCCGGTTAGCTAGTTTTCTTGGAACTTGGAAGCTAGCAAGTTAACGCGACCTAAGTTAACGTTAACATAACGTCATTTCCCCTCATGTTTAAACAGATAAACTTGAGAAGCATAGCTTAAGTCTTAAAACGGAGCTCACATAAGTGTCGACAGTCCAGAATTACTGTATACAGTCAGAGTTCTTTCCGTCTGAGCGGCGCATGGACGACGCCAGTGGCCGGTTGATTTACCAAGGTGGACGTGACGCCAAATTTAAAGTAGCAGGCAGCCAGGGGGGATTGCCCTCAGTTGAGCATTAAGCTAGCAGGCTAACACGCGGCCAAGGGAAGGTTTGCGAATTTAGCTAATTCAGCCTTCATCTAATCACAAAAAGTCGTGAGATTGACTTCCTAGCAGATCTGTGTGAGCGCTGCCCACCGCCCCATGCCCTCTGTGTGGATAGGAAACACTTAGACAGCGGACCCGAGGAGGTAACCAGCCAGCAGTTGTGTTAAACATGGAGGATGAAGAGGTTGCAGAGAGCTGGGAAGAGGCAGCCGATAGCGGGGTGAGAGACACTAACGTTTTGCATGTATTCTACTAAACAAGATTATAACCCGAATATGGGCTGATAGTCACTCAAGAGAACCCACGATATGCTGCATCTGTCTGATTCCTGATCATGTAAACATGTATTTTGGCTTGTTTTCGTATCAGAGGAAGACTGAGTCTGGCAGGCCTCGCCGTCCCACAACGACATGGGACTGATCCTGTCTTCATGCTTCATGTCCATTTTATTTACGCCACAGAATGATTGTGTGATGTGTGCGAAATCCCGAGTAACATCCACAATGAAAACTATTTTTCTTTTTACAAAGTCTACTTTTTCCGACAATTCCCTCATTGTTTAGACCCGCCCATTGCGGAAATGACAGGCAGCACCGAGGTGAATCACTACAGACCATAACAGTGGACTATGTTCAGGGTTATGGCGAAAGAATATTTACACTGTAATCGATTACATTTATCAGATTTTCTAGCGTGCATTGGTTAATTGACTTGAACAGTCTGATTTGATTGTGGCAAACTAAAATTACCAGATGTTTTTGAAATCCATCCCCTGAAATCAGATTTTATACTCTCTACAATCTCAAACAAGTGGCAGTAAAAACATGTCCACCTCACTGTTATGACTGGAAAATTTTTATTATTATGGAGTTTTATTACTGTAATAATTGAGTTATTACATTATGTAATTCTGTAACCATGATAATGAGCAACCTGAAATCCAACAGCTGGTACTGATTTATGTAGCCTGTTCACCTTGTCGACTTTTGGCTTTACACTAAGGATGAATTTCAGCTTCTGTCTGAAAATGTATAACATATGTAAAGAATCACATTGTTACTGCTTTAACCCCTGCCCTCCATCCTGTTTACATAGGAAATACATCCACTGTATGCAGTTTTAGTTAAATCTATCATAAAAGCCATAATCTGTACACATAAGTCATTGATAATGTTTTATCAGTATCACTAATGAATATGTTTGCTGTACAGGTGAATGAGGCAGATTGTTGAACTTGTTGGATAGTAATACAAATGGAATAAATATGTCTTTCTCCTTAGGAAATCGAGAGAAGGCTTGAGGCTAAACTGAAAATAAATCAGGAGGCAAAGTAAGCAAAGAGGAAAAAAAAATAAAAGTGTTTAATGCATGGTAAAATTGCATTTTTTTTCCAATAACATTATTCCTCTTACACATATTTACCGGTACAGGAAATCCAACTTGGGTTCGGGTGGCTCACCTATTCGAACTGCTATTGTAATCCAGGATGACTCTCTGCCTGCAGCACCCCCACCGCAAATTCGAATTTTGAAACGTCCTTCAAATAACGGCACCACAGGAAACCCCGCATCCTCGTCTCGTCCCTCTCAGCAGATGAAGTCTTTGGCCCAGAGGGAGGCAGAGTATGCTGAAGCCCGAAGAAGGATTTTGGGTAGTGCTTCTTCAGATGATACTCCTCAGGACAATCCATGCCAAGACAGGTAAGACATTACAACAAAGAAGAACGATAGTTATAAATCTGAGTGCAAAACACCTGAAAGTGGGAAAAAACCTATGTAATTTATTCTCATTTCTCCTCATATCATTAGGCCAGCTCGTATGAACGCGCAGCAACCAACAGAACCAGTTCGTCCAAACAATCATGTGATCCGCCAGCCCACAGGCCCAGATGGCACCTCAGGCTTCAGACTCTGCAGATAAACAGGAGCTGCCTGCTGCAAGGAATCAGCTGTCTCCCTGAGAGGGCATGAAGGGTGGCAGTTAAAGGGGGTGTGTGTGGTATGAAGAGCAGAGCGGTGGGAAGACAAACTATTGAATAGACAACAGAAATATGAAGACGTAGCATGGATTGAAATGAACTTCCCCACCCTCTCTTTACTCTGCTTACTGGCATGGTCTTTGCCTTTCACCTTGTCTTTTCCTTCTGTGGAACATGGCAAGGGGCTGGCCGAGATCAGCCAAAGATCTGAGACCCCTTCTGTTCCACACTGTGAACAGGCGTCTGCCTCACGTCCCTACACACTGTGATACTCTGATGTACCATGAGGTGCCCTATGATTTTAAGTATGATTGGCCGGACGAGCACCAGGGCATCGGGTGTCTGTCTTTTCAGGGAGTATAAGGAGACCTCGTGAATCTGTGGGAATTCCCCCAGAGACACGCAAACGAAGAAGCTGGCCTTTCCACGGACAGAGTGTGGTTCATGGCTGGGTGTCCACCGGGAGGCTGGCCTCAGTTTGTCAGGTTCAGTGGAAATGAAGTGCTTCACAGTGTCGAGAGTTTTCTGTGTGTTCAGCACTTCGAGTGCAAGGTGATAGGAAGTCACACTGATCCAAACCTTTGAGTGCACAAAAGTGCATTTTAATACTGTAGTTGCATAGCAAATGGCAGAGGCCCAAACCAGCACTTTCCACAGTCTGCAGGCCTCTGTTTGGCACTGGTAGCTAGGAAAGAAATGCCCGGTGGGCACACAGCCTGTGGCCAAAGATTATAGATCAGAAGGACAGAATGTCACAAATTCTAGGCTTATTCAAGCAATAATAACGACTCTACTCCCTGGATTATTTTTACATATTGCCTAATTACCTGTGCTGTGTTTTGTTTCAAATTATCTTTTATTTTAAACAGTTTACATTGTTTTTTCATGTTCGTGTTTTTGTTTTTTGAGACATAACATGTTTAGGTCAGGAGATCAGTAGTGTGCCAGAGATTAGATGATGTAGGAAACTGTATTGGTAGTGTCATTAAATTTTAGCAAAACGGGAAAAGTCAGACCTACTCATGAATTGAAACCCAAATTTGTCGTGCATAGGTATCCCTGTGTGTGCTGCCTCGCTGTTTCTCATCAGAAGAGCTAAGTTGGAAGTTCTCTTACAGTCATCTGCACTGTGTCCGTCTAGAAAAGAAGACTTGCACCAGTTGCATGTACAGACTGACTGAGCTATTAAAATGATGATTTGCAATTTCCTCAGACGCAGCCATGTTGCAACTGCTTTATTTTGGGAAAACAAATGTCAGGGAAATTTGTGGTGAAACTACAAAAATGATTCAAAAATAGTAGAAATCAAACTTTTTAATCATTTGAATGAAGCCAAATTCCACTGCCTGGTTTTGATGAATGTCTTTCCTGTGGTGTTTTTCACACAAAAGGATTTTACACCATTGTTTGCACCGATTGAAAGCAAAGGAAATCAGTATGCTCATCAAACACTGATGAGTTACCAGTCCTGATCGTTGCTGACAGTTTCACAGTAAATAAACCAGCGTATTTTCAACCTATTGACACTTGTATGCCTTAAATGACAAATGATTCCTGGATATAAATGTAAATTTTCCAATGTGCTTGTTAATGCTGCGCTTCTTTGTGCACTTGTGATTGGTTAATTATTTCAGCAAGTGTTTTCGGCAAATACAAAACCACACTCAGTAACGGTGCAATAATGCATTTTTTTACAGAGGTGCTCCACAACTGTGCTTTGACCATAATTTCGCCAAATGATTTCACTAAAATTGTTGATTGGAAATATTGAGAACTGTAATGAGTTGAACCTGGTTAAGAGTGAATTAAACAACTTGCGTCTGCACAGCAGCAAACTTCTCAGTATGGTTGAAACGGCTGCATTTGTGCCACTGGCTGCAAAAAAGTGACTGCATCGTTCACTAGTGTCTGAGAATTGAAGTTACCTGTTGTTGTTGCTTGCTGACGGCAATATCAGTTGTCTATTACAGCTTTAATGCTTCAATATCTTTTTTTTATGGGAAAGTATGCACTGTTGGGAGGGGATGAAATGCAAGGTAGTAAACTGGGTTTGGACCTACAACATTAAGGACACATGCCCGTAATACACTGTCTCAAGGGATTAGGTTCAGTTCTTGAAATGTCTGGGATGTGTTAGCATTTTAAATGGATAACTAAAAGCAAATACTCATCTTCTGTGATCTTCGTATGACACTTTGTTTCAGTCATTTACAGCCACCTGTCTAGTTTCGATGTCAGTGTTATTTTGAAACTTGAAAAACGCAGATGACATTTGAAAACCCTTTAATAAACACAAAAGAGAACTTGGTGTATGTTTTATATTTTGTGAAACCTGCTTCTTCAGCAGAAGGTTAAATGAGTTTGAAGCATATGTTATTTCTAATCTGTGATACAGATAGGAATAAACCAATTGTGTTTAAACACATTTCAAAATATTGATCATTATTCCCACTGTGACTCAGATGATAACAGGTGAGTTATAGACAAACACAGGAACAGTGCAATCTTACAGTGTTTAATTCTCCAGTATTAGTGGTTGCTTATAGGCAGTAACTGCACCATAGACAGTGTGATAACATTTTCAAAAAGCTACACAATTAAAAAATATGCCACATTCAAATTTACATGACAAATTGACCAGTAAAGGATAAGCATTTTAAAAGTACTGTACCATAGCAGCAAGTACTATGACTGTTTTTTTTGTTCCAAGAAGCTGATTTGATAAAATACTGTCAATGTATAAAGCAAGATATTAAATTGAGAGATTGAGGAACAAACATTCCACTTTATTAAATTACATAGGTAATATGAGCCTGATGATGTACTGCTGTAGAATTAACTACCCAAAAGTATTTAAAATCATTAAAATTAGCTCAACATCTACAACAGTAAAATACATTGATGTCAGTTGTGATATTAATACAAAAACATCATATATAATAGTGAAACACTAACAGGGACCATTTTACTGAACATTGAGTACTTTAACTTTTCATACTTTAAAGTACATTTTACCGACAATACTCACATACTTTTACTGAAATAATGTTTTAATTGCAGGACTTTGAGTTGTAGTTGTAGTGTGGGTTACTTAAGTAAAGGATCTGAATACTTCTTCCAGCACTGCCTCCTGCAGAGAATGTGTTATCCCTTCAATCCCATGCAGTATTCCTGCAGGTGAGAGCTTCTCCTTCTGCATTCAGTGCAGTCATGGATGTGTTACTGCACGTTCGGGTGCTCAAGCCCTCCCGTCCAGACGCGGCGCTGTTTGGATCGAGCACCACAGCTCATGCGGGATCTTCGTCGTCTGGCTCAACTTCAGCGAGGCGTCCATTGAAAGTCGGAAGTTGAGTTTTCATAGTTAGTGAAACTTGACAAAATGGCAGAAGACAACAGTTACGAGTCAATGCTCTGCGTGAAACCAGAGGTTCATGTTTACAAGATCCCGCCGCGCGCTTCTAACCGGGGATATCGGTAAGATGACGTCAGAGAGAAGTGCCGTTAGCGGCTAAACGACGAGTCGGCCACCAAGCTAGTTTAACGCGAAGACATCCATTATCGGACAGTTAGGTAGCTTGTCTGGATGTCATTTTTCTCCATTTCACTGCTAATTTTCACATTAGCTGACGTTTGCGGCTCACACCGCCTGTTAACTCTTGACGGGTTGATTGAAAGACCTTCGCTAGCTGATACACACGCTTCTGGCTCTATGCTCAAACAACGCTGGCGGTATTTCGAAACGCAAATTTGCTCTCAGACATCATCCCGACGTTGTCACTAAACATTTCTTGACCCGTGGCTCACACATGTTGTCATTTCAGAAGGAAACTTCGTTGTGAGAGACATGAGAAATGGTGACATAACTTATCTGATAAGTTTGGCGCTGTAGAAATGTCAGGGTTGGTGTTTGTCCGAAAATGGATGTACGGGTGTAGAGTTGACGCTAGCCGTTTACCAAGTGTCCACAAAGAGTCAGTGTATCGGAACATTATTCATGTCTAATTCAACAGGAAATGTACAAACTGTAACTTAAGGTCCACTTGCTAGACTTTTTTTTATATTTTGAGCTGTATCTCACGGACTTCCTCCACAGATCGGAGTTTCGCAGAGATGCAGTTGAAAGCTCCGGAGAAAGTTGACCTTTCAGTAGTACTTTTTTTTTCTTGTCATGTTTTGTTAAAAACTCTACAATATTTTGGTTTAATATTGTAGAAATATATTGGCATTTTTAATCTGCTCCAGAGTGAAGATTTCTTTTTGTATTTTGATATTTAATTTAGTATTTAATTCTAATGCTGAGGTCTGTGAAGCTTTGTTTCAGCTCAGGGCTTCATAAGGGATCCACAGGCATCATGTTAAAGTTATATATTGATGAGTCCAGTCTGCTGTAAATCCCAATGGAAGAGACAATATATACTTCAAAATCATGCACAATATCTAGTTTTCCAAAGCTGATTGGTTGCTCTGTACAGGATTGTGATGTCGGCAGCAGAACAAAAGAGATCACTCTTTACACAAATGTCTCATTTTAGTCTTCCTGAAAACTCTTAATTTCACTTCCTCCTGCTGTGAACGGCCTGCAGCTGCGTGTTGAAAAACAGTGCTCAAGTCAGCCGTTCCAGTGAATGTGGATTAGACAAACTGCTTTTCAGCTGTGTGCTTCCTGTTTTTGTAGAGCTGCTGACTGGAAGCTGGATGAGCCTGCATGGAGCGGGAGGATGAAAATCACCGCCAAAGGCAAGATGGCCTTCATTAAGTTAGAGGACAAAAACACAGGTAATGATGTGTTTTTCAAATACATAATTCACCACATGAATTCATTGTATGTCTTTTAGCTCATGTTGCCAAGACAGATCCAACCTGCACATGTTATTCAGGTTGTGCCTGTAAGTAATTTCTCTTATAATAAGACAGCTCTGCCAATAAATGTATTTAACACAATGTTGGATAATGACAAGCACACAGAAAAAACAACGGCCAAATACTCAAGAAAAAGTGTGGGAGAAAACACACAGTATGCAGCAGATTTACACTACAGTTCAATCAAATCGATCCTACAGTTCCAGTTTCATTCATGTCAGCGTGATCAAATCATCTGCTTCCGTCTACTTCAACCAGTGTTTTTGCTTGATTTCTTCCAACGCAGAAAATAAGCCTAAGGCACTGTTTGATGTAAGTTTGCTCTTTGCAGGAGAGTTGTTTGCTCAAGCTCCAGTCGAGCAGTATCCAGGGTGTGTAGTTGAAGCGGTCACAGACTCCAGCAGGTATTTTGTGATCCGGATAGAGGATGGAAATGGTAAGACGCTCTCATCAGACTCTTGTTTTTGTTTGAAAACCTTTTGGAAATAAGAGACACTGAGGATAAAGGAAAGGAGGCAGATATACTGTACACAGAAATCTTAGACATGACACCACATTTATATAAAAATATATCAGTAAAAAAAGGGATTTACTTATGTTTCCCCACATACAGGTGTCATCTATTGCTGCTAAATGCAAACCCACTTCTATATTTTTTGGGGAAAAAACTTACATTATCCCTTACTGTATTTATCTTACTGCAGGAATATGAATGTTTCATGTTTTATGTGATGCAAAGGGAAGCCTAATGTGTTTTTTTTTCTGAAAATTGCTTTTATGCAGGACGTCATGCTTTTATCGGACTGGGTTTTGCTGAT
Organism: Chaetodon auriga; assembly: GCF_051107435.1. Lineage (NCBI taxonomy): Eukaryota > Metazoa > Chordata > Actinopteri > Chaetodontiformes > Chaetodontidae > Chaetodon > Chaetodon auriga. Next base: position 16,530,497 of record NC_135075.1, on the reverse strand, counting down.
CGTGGAGACTCATTTGACTTCAACGTAGCTTTACAAGATCATTTTAAGTAAGTAAGCTTCACTTCCTGTCTCTGGATGACAACCGGGAAGACAGCATGTTTCTTACTGGAAATGCTGTACATGTGTCCGACATGTCAATCTAATGATGAATACCATCTTGCTAAAAAACACTTAATAGCTTTTGTCAAATTATACATTATTTGAGTTTGTAAACTGCAACTTGTCTGGCTGGCGGAGGCTACAACTGCAGGGTGGTGATTCTGCGTAGATCAAGTTTGTTACAACACTTTGAAAGTAGTAGTAACTTTGCAAAGATGTTGAATCATGAACGGCAGTTAAGTTTGATGTTTTCTGATAATTGTTATGCTTTCAATCTTTACTTCTAAAGGTGGGTGAAGCAAGAAGGTGAGCTCGCAAAAATGGAAGCTTCTGAAAGCGCAGCGCCCAAACTGGACCTCAGCTTCAAAGAGGGACAGACAATCAAGATCAGCATTGGGGTGAGCATTTCGCCCCAGTGTAACAGATGTGTACGATGTGAATAATGAGATGAGAATTGAGGGCAGTAATTAATTAAGACATTCACAAACTGTCATGAATCTGTCACAGAACATCAAGAAGAAGGAAGCTGGTGGGGCCAAAGCACGGCCCATGGGTGGGGGTCTCCTCCCACCTCCACCAGGTGCAAAGGCTGGAGGTTTATTACCACCTCCTGGGGGACAGCAGACAGTCCCAGCTGTCCAGACTAATGCTGGTAATCACTGTGCTTTTGTATCAAATCACATTTTTAAAAACATCGTCTCGTGTTTAAACAGTATTCGTGCTTTCCATAATTGTTTTTTTTCCTCCAAATCCAGCCCCTCTTTTAGACTTTGGGTCCCCCGTCCCTGCAGCCCAACCGAGCTCCGACATGTGGGGAGATTTCACATCTGCAGGCTCCAAGTAAGTTGTCTCCAGAAAGCATCTCCTGCGTTCTTGTCTGTGTAGAGATCCATCTCATCCGTCTGCCATATATCTATGTTCATTATTTTGTTTTATTTATTTCTTTGGTAACTCTATCACTCTCCATCATTGCTCTCGTCTTCCGCCCCCTCTCCTCCACAGCTCCAGTAAAGATGCTGTCAAATCAGGATGGGTGCAGTTTAGTTGAGTGGTGAGAAAACCTTGCACACACTCAGGTTCCACACATTCCACGGACGGGACGATTGTGGCAAAAAGAAACTGAAAGTGAGGAACTGTTAGTAAAGGTGACCGGCTCATTCACTGCACCTGTTCTGTGACGCATCTGTTCAGATAAACCATAGCCCGCAGACCAACACACTCTGGAGGATTAAACAGTACAATGTACATATTTTTTGCAATCATTGTCTTTTTTTCTCCACACTCAGCTATGCAGTGAGAGACTTCCTTTCCTTTTCACTGTTCAGAAATCAGATTTGATTTTGTCCCTCTGTGCCTCATCTTTACAGCATCATGCTCCATCATACAGTTATCTCATTACACCACTCATCTCAAGGTTGTACGTACCATATTGGAAAGTTAAATGGTTTGCCTGTTGAAGTGTCCATGTTTTGTTTAGCTGAATACCAGCATGTGTGTGTTTTCTGGTATTTTTTTAGGAGATCCTGTAAAGCTATATTGACTTTAGATGATTAGTTTTACATTAAAGCTCTTAAGCCTTTGTGAGAAAAACCCCAGATTTTTAAAATCACAGCACTGGGGGGAAAAAAAGTCAGGATTGCTGTCTTGTCTGTCGCTCAGAGTTTGAATGTGCTTTGTTGGTGTGTTGATGTTTGTCTTTGTATACGCTCCTCGTACGTCTCTGCTGTGTGTGTTGTTGCTTTTTAAAATGTGCCTTTTACCAAACTGAAATTTCCTCTATCCTGTTGCTAATTTGCATTGAGTATTTGATTAAGTGCCTTTCAGAAAAAGATGTAAAATGTATAAATGTATGTCTTCTTGTAAATAAACAGTATATTTCATTGGTTCTTTTTGTTTTTAATTGTTCGGCTCGTGAGATAAGAGAGAGGGTTTTACCGCCGTAGTTTGTTCTCACATATCAAAGTATTGTAATTTGAAGCTGTTAGTAATTGCAGAAAGTTGTTTATGGCACAAGGAGAGGAAAGGGTTACCAGTTACCTCCTCCTCAATGTAATTTTCAATCAGTGCAATAAGTTGTTTTATTCTGACGTTGAGCACATCTTTTTGCCTACTTTCCATCATTTCCAAATTTCAAAACACCAAAACTAATTTTGTTCAAATGGTCAGGTTTTACTGATGTACTGAACAGTATTTCCAAGTCTTCAATAGAAACACAGGCTATTAAAGGATTTATGATTCTTCTGACTGTTTTGATTGTGACTGCATTTCTCTCTAGGTTCAACCTGTTAATGGAGAAAATAATCAGCAGATTAATCCACAGATAAATAGGAAATAATTTAAATAATCATTATTTGCAGTGTTATACAAAAATGGTTCAAAATGAGCTGCACTTCAACAACTACAACAGTAAAATCCTGCTTTTACATCAGGGCATCAGTGGAACAGTCTGATGACAGGAGAGATAATAGCCTAACAATCACAGGACGATTTTCTGCACTCACTACTTCTAATATTTACGTACTGTTACTGAAATCAATGCAGACCTTTTACTTGTAATGGAGTATTTTTACAGTGTGTTAGTACTTAAGGATCTAAGTCCTTCCTTCATCACTGGGTGCATATTACTACAAGGATTCTGAGATCAAATCATAACTAATGTTTATTATGTGGAGGCGATATTCTCAATTATCTGTATATAAAAACACAGCGTTTACTGCTGTATGTCACTCGGACAGACATGAGCTGATCACACAGCATGATGGCAGCAGACCATCGTGCGTACAGACGGAGCTGTGGGTGAACTGGAAGTCCCTCCCCGGAAAAAGCATGGAGGAAAATTCGGAACAAGGCTTCAGCCTGCAAGCAGCCGCCGACACATGAAGTCTGACCGCAGTGGATGCGCTTTGTTTCTGCCTCTATGGTCGTGAATCCCGCTCAGGAGAAACCAGGGTCGGCTGGATGAAGCTCACCACACCGATCTCTGCGGGTGAGACTGAATCAGACAGAGGTGGATGTTTTCTCTGCACACACAGCGCTGTGGATCGCACCGTAGGAAGCCTTTTACATCCTTGTTGTTGCGTCCACGGCGGCGCGTTTGTGCGTGAATCTCTGCAGTGTCTGCAGCCGTCAAACTATAATTCACGAGCAGTTTAATTTGCTGGGATGCTGCACAGTTTAATGTTCAAACCGCCCTCCTCCTCCTCCTCCTCCTCCAACTCCTGACAGACTTTGGGAAACTTGGGCGTGTCTTTGTGGATGTATTTTTAATGATGTAGTCTGGTGTGAGAGGAAGACGAGGATGTTGGCGGTTAAAGTTCCTGTTATGTGTTTACCAAACGAAAGCATGAAAGAGGAAGCAGCAGGTGATGGTCCTGAGCAGGGATCATACTGTTTGTTCAGCGGTTCACGTGTGGCTGAATCACCGGTTGTGAACATAAAGGCTGTTAAACTCGAGCTAGGGTGAAAAGTCGTGAGTTTGGCCTGAGCTCAGGTGTGCTTTGACTGTGGAGATGAGAGATCAACAGGTGTGTGGCCAATGCCGTCAGATGTGAAGCTGCCACCTCGCACACTCAAATCAGTGCCTGTCGTCTGCTAACAGGCCAGTGGGGGGCGCTGCAGATCTTAAGCAACTAATGCTCTAATGGTCACGATTCATTTCATGTCACACAGATACATAACAGCAAAGTCCAGCAGTTCCTCAGAAGTCATCTTAAAGTCTTTTGTGGACAGTTACCAAAACGTTTGAAGGGAAACCCAAACACTGAGGGGATCATCAGTGAGGATGAAGGTAGATCCCAACTGTTCTGATGTCCCAGCTACAATATAAACCTCCTGCATGGTGACAATATTGATATTTATTATTCTTTTTTCTTGGCTTGAGGACCACTTGGAAAGAGAAAGAGATCAATAGATAAATAGATAGATAGATAGATAGATAGATAGATAGAGAGAGAGAGAGAGAGAGAGCAGTGATGTGTTGGTTAAGGTCAAGGGATAAGGAATGCATCCTGTCAGTGAGGGTCCTCACAAGTATAGAAACACAAACATTTGTGTGCCTGTGGGTACATGCATTACTCACATTGTGGGCCATAAATCTGTTTACACAGTGTGACTGTGTACTCGCTGTCCTTATGGGGACAAAATGCATGTCCCATAGTGTAAATCACTTGCCTAACCAGTGGTTGTGGTGGTCGTATGCTAAGTCTCCAAGAAATAAATGTAAGTCTATGTAATGTCCCCAGAAGTGATGGAAACCTAACAGATTTGTGTGTGTGTGTGTGTGTGTGTGTGTGTGTGTGTGTAAAGCCCAGGCTGGGGGTCTGGTATTGACACAATGATCCTGTCTGTAACTATGACGATCCAAACAAGACGAACAGACCCCCTCATGCTTCATGCTTGTGTCACAGTTCGACATTCACGTGTCTACAGACTCATTTTGAAAACCAGTGTTGTTCTGGATTTGAACATAAACTGATTGTTAAACCCCCCAAAAACGTTTTACAACACTGAAGTAGAGTTAGAGATTAAATGACAGTTTAACTTAACAACTAAGTTTGTCATGAAAAGTACTTTAAAATCTCTAATGGTTTTAGGCATCTGTGGTCTTATTTTGATGTTTTTTAACATGCTGCATGTTTGATGTTGAAATGATGGTTTAACAGCAGGGGAGAACAGGTCAGCTATCAGTCAGAAACAAATGAGCACCCCCTTACTTGCTGTACTTGAACATAAAGCCACATCAACACAGTTTAATGGCTGAAACAATCATCACTCTCATAGTCAATCAATCTGCAGAATATTTTCTGTTATTCTCTTGGTCTGTAAAATGTCAGGCAATTGTGAAACAGGCCTGTCACATGAAAATCCAGTTTCTGGCATTAATAAAACTCTTCTCTGTTCATCAAAATTACATATTTAAAAAAAAAAAAAAAATTCCATGAAAAAAAAAAAGTTGCGCGCTCTGCTTCAGTTCTCGGCTTCATCTCTGGTGAAAGCGCGCTGAGATGTTTGTCCTTGAAAGGTGAGGACTTTTAAAGTTTTATTTGGGCTCGTCTTTGTGTCTTCGTTGTGCTGTGGCGGCTTCTGAATGAGATCAGTGAGAGTCGGGAGGAGGAGGTGGAGGAGGTGGAGGGGTGTGCGTCTTAAAACCCTGCTAATCCTGCTGTCCTCAATCTGTGTATGTGTGTGTGAGCCGGAGGAGGAGGCGACGGGACGGACACGCTCTGCTCCTCTGCGGCCAAACTTTGCGGGCTCCAGCAGCAGCAGCAGCACGCCGGCAGCTCCGGGCTGTCCGCTTTCTCCTCTTTATCTTAAACGAAAAGCAAAAGACGATCAGCTCATCTTGCGAAGACGTAGCGTTTTGTCGGAGTTAATCCTCTTCGCCGGAGGACTTTAAATACCTGCTGCGATGAGCGCAGCAGAAAACTTAGACACCGACTCCAACAAGCTGGAGTCTGTGATACAGGTGAGCCGCACCGGGCCGTCCTCCATCCCCCCATCGCTTGTTAAACCTGCTGTGCTGGTGTGTGATGTGACAAATAAAGCTGCTGGCTTATGTGAGTGCTTGTTTTTGTGCTGGAGGACAGTACTGTGTTGGACTGGTCTCCCTGCTGTGGCACCTGTGGCAAACATATCATTGTCATCTTTGGGCTTGTTATGCATTGATGCCATTGTTGTCTGTGGAGATTTTCCTCTGTGTTTGCGTGGTCATTTTCAAAGGTATGTCAAAGGTAAAGCACCTAATCTTTTACGTTTTGTACATCAGAGGCTGGAGGAGAGTGTTTTGTCTGAGGAGAAGAGGCTGACTGTCCGGGGTCCTTCACCAGATGACCCACCTACATGTCTGCCAGCACGAGTTCGAGAGATTGTCACAAAGAACCTCAGCGACGGCTGTGAGTTGCCACAGTTTGCTCTCTCGTCATATGTCACATTTATGTTTTGACTCCTTTCTTTGCTAAGTCTTGTGTCTGTCTCTCAGCAGCCGGAGCCATGTCCTCAGTTATGTCCCTCCAGGAGGAGAACCGAGTGCTGCAGGGAGAGCTGGCGAGGCTGGAGGACCTGCTGGCACACAGCCGAGCGGACCGAGACGAGCTCGCCATCAAGTACAGTGCAATCAGTGAGAGGGTAAGACACCAAAACAGCAGCAGCGTTTGACACGGTGGAAGAGGAGTAGGGACAGTGAGATGAAGATGAGACTGACAGAGATAGATGTGACCCAGTCCAGCACTGTGGAGCGACCGATGCTCGTCATCTGCACTTTACTTTAAAAACCCTCAAAGTTACGTACACCTACAGGGAATGCTGTGGCACTTTCCTCTTTTCCCATTTCACTATTTTTTCGTGCTTTCTTTGTCTGAGATTCGTTGGTCTCCGCGGTGATGGGGGTTGGAATGAACTGAAGTGGAATGTTGCCATGGCGTCTGTCACCCTGGGTGACTGTAAACAGGGGCTTCGGTGGAGACGAGAGGAGGTGGAGCGGGTGGGTGGGCTCGGCGTCTCGTTTAGTGTTGAGCATAGCTAAAGAAAGTCAAGTCTGCATTCAAAAAACAATGGGCAACTCCGAGGAAATTCTGTTTCCCTTCATAGGAAAAGGGCTCGCTATAAAATTCTATTAATGACAATAAACCAACATTAAACAGCTCTGTGGCCTGTTGAGACGACTGCTCTTCATCTTTGTACCACCTACGACAGAGCGGCGTTTGTCCCGCATTCATTAACCCCCTGAAAGTTCTCAGCAACAGGTTTTTGATTAGCAACATTTTGCAGGGTTCAGTCAAAGTCTTCCTCTTTTTTTTTTTTTTTTTCAAAATTAAAGTAAATACTTAATGCTGAGATACTGAAGCTCTTTCCTCTGTGGTGAGTGACTGAAACAAGACATTGGAAGGAATCAGATGTTCTTAGGTTTTCTTTGATGCCAGGCAATGCACGACCACTTACCTGTAGTCACTATTAGTAGTTCAATTTGAATGAAAATCCCCAAAATTTTGGATACAGAGCTACTAATGAAATAGTAGTGGTGAATAGTAGTAATTTAGACTGACCTCAATATCTTCACCACTACGTTTGACCCTTAAGATCCATGGCAGCTCCTAAATGGACCTTGTGCTGAGGTGGTTTTGCTGTTTCTGAGGTCAAGAATGAACTTTCATGCTCAAATAAGTACGTGCAGGTGTTCGGCCAAATTCACAGCATGTCAGCACTGAGTGTCTGTGACCATCTGTGAAATATGTTTGTGTGAAATGAAACATCACCCCCCCCGCCTCTTACTTTTAATCAAACCCGCAGCTGGAGCAGGCGCTGCGCTTTGAGACGGGAGACGGGGACCATGATTCACCGGAGTCACGAAGCCTGGCTCAGCAGAACGTGGATTTACGGCGGCGGCTGGATGAGGAGCAGGCGGCCTACAAGCGTAAACTCACTGCGTACCAGGAGGGTCAGCAGAGGCAGGCGCAGCTGGTGCAGAAGCTGCAGGCCAAGGTTTGTTTGTTTTATTGTCGTCTTTAGCTGAGACGTAGTCATCGGGGTGATGCAAGGTAGTGATTGTTTTCCTGCTTTTTCAGGTACTTCAGTACAAAAAGCGGTGCGGGGATCTCGAGCAGATGCTGCAGGAGAGGTCCTCAGAGCTGGAGAAACACCGGCTGAGCGTGAGTGGTGTTTATTGATTTTGACACCAGGAAAGCTCATTTTTAGCCACACCTTATAACACTTTAACTATCAAATCTTCTCATTTAGAGCCACAGTGACACATCAAATGGTCGCCATCAAGACGGATCAACCAGCAACCTGGAGGATGCTTTAATCCGTCTGGAGGAAGAACAGCAGAGGTGTTTAAATTCTTGTGTGCATCAAAAACCTCAAAATATCTCCTTGTTTTTGCCCGACTAACTCTGTCGGCTTTATTTATTTTTCCCTCGTGTGTTTTCAGGAGCAGCAGTTTGTCCGCGGTGAATGCCATGCTGAGAGAGCAGCTGGAGCAGGCCGGTCTGGCCAATGAGGCTCTCAGCCAGGACATCCGCAGGCTCACTGCTGATTGGACAAAAGCCCGGGAGGAACTGGAACAAAAGGAGTCAGACTGGAGGAGAGAGGAAGAGGTGTGACAGGGATGCTTACGAAGCAGTAAAGCATTTTAAATGTAGACACTGAAGATTAATTACATGTTATTTCTGTCTGTGCTTTCCCTCTCAGTCTTTCCACAGTTACTTTAGCAGTGAGCACAGTCGGATGCTGATGCTGTGGCGGCAAGTGGTCGGCTTTCGGAGGCACGTGTGTGAAATGAAGAGTGCCACTGAGAGGTTGGTATCAGCAATGTGAAAACGAAATGATGCTAATCTTACATAAATTGTCACACGTTTTGCCCTCTCTGCCCTCTCCGTCCACCTCCCTCCAATCTCAGGGACTTGTCGGATATGCGTAATGAGCTGGCTCGGGCGTCCCACTCCGCTCAGGTGTCGTGCTCAGGTCTGTCCGCCACGCTGCATAGCCGGGAGGGAGGAGCAGCTCTGGCCCTGGATCGGGAGAAGGCCCTGCGGGTTCAGCTGGAGCAGCAGCTGAGAGACCGAGTGGCAGAGATGATGAGTCTTCAGACCAGGACAGACGCAGAGAGAAGTGAGCTCAACTTCAGGTCAGCGGCTGTGCTCGGCTCTCTTATTGGATATGTTGCTACTGATTAAACGTTTTTCTGAGGTTGATGGTTCCTATTGTGTCCACTTTCAGGTTGTCAGACTCGGTGCGAGAGGGCGAGAGACTGAAAGGCCAAATTGAAGAGAAAGAGAGAGAAATTGTCGTATTGATGAGGAGGCTTGAGGTGAGATGCGAGAAAAATACCAGGCTCATTTTTTCAGGCTGTAGTGGGTTTTTAGTGGTCAATGATCTTCCTCCTCCAGGTGTTTGTGCTTCATTTTGCTTGTGTTCTTTCAGGAGCAGAGCGGTAATGATGAGACTGACATGCAGGTGTTGAGAAGTCACACTGAGACACTGTTAGACACCCTGCGAGACATCGCTCAGGTGAACAACGACACATGCACTCAATTTGATGCCATTTAGATGGCAGTGCCTCATCTTTATTTTCTTTTACTAGACGATGGTGTCAGATGGAGAGTCGTCATCAGAGGCAGACCAGGACAATTCTGGGGCTCCGCTGCTGGCGTTAATCCATAGCTCCTCCCCTCGCCGCTCCTCCTCTCCTCGCAGGTCGACCTCCCCCTCTCGGCCCTCCTCGTTGGCTCCTCTCCCTGACTCGGTGCTGTCTGCTCTGCGCTCTGCGGTCACAAACAAAACGCTCCAGCTGCAGGTGACATGTCAATTTTAAAACCCTCTATGTGATCATGTAGCACGCTGTTAACTGTTCACGCTGTTCCTATTTGATTATAGTCATTGTTTCAGGAAGATGGCATGTTGGTGATGTGGTACAAAACACGGACAACTTAAATTAAGCAGATTTTGTAAGAACTGTGTGTTTTCATACTAATACTGATACATGTTTTAGACAATAATAACAAGGAGAGATGGGTTCTTTGGTTCTGCAGCCACAGTGAGAGCAGCTGTCTACTCGTTAGTGGAGCTTAAAGGGTCAGTTGACTCAAAAAGTCAATGTGTGGGGGGATGACATGTAACAAAGGCTTGAACTGAATCTGTTTCGTTGGCGCTAATTTTCATCAAAGACTTAATCCCAAACATACTGTCTGCACGATAACAGTAGTGAGTGACTCCACTTGTGTTTGCAGGATGTTCGAGGACGTCTGCTCTCTGCCCAGTCCTCGATACAACAGTTGCGCAAGCAGCTTTCAGAGACTGATTTGGCTAAAAGAGATGCAGAACAGCGAAACCAAGCTCTACAGAGAGAGAGGGACGCTGCTCAGAGAGAGAGGGAGACCACACAGAGAGAAAAGGACCGTCTGAAGCAGGAGAGAGACACACTGGCCAGGTTTACGCTTGGTTTTATAACCTTTCACAATCTGCTTCTAATCCTGGAATCTTGTAGCGTATGTGACTGTAACTCTACAAATACACTGTTCTCCGTCACACATTACTATGAACATTGTAGTGAGAAGGCTAGCTTGGAGAAGACTGCGCAGGCAGCGCAGAGCAGCAACCAGATCCTGCAGATGGACTGCGAGAAGCTTCAGCTGACTGTGGCGTCCACTCAGCGGGAGCGAGATCACGAGAGGGAGGAGAAGGAGGCCGCCATTCAGGAGAGAGACCGGGCGAGGGCAGAGACTCAGAGGATGTAAGCAGGCTAATTGATCGTGATTAAGTGAATGCGATGTGGACACTAATCCACAGGGTGAATATGCTTACAGGAAGCCATTCAACGGATCTGTATTAGCTTCCCATACAGTGAGATCTTCCTTTACATTCTCCTACCACTCTTACCTCCGTAAAATACAACCCCAAACATCGGTGAACAGTTCTGATATACAACTTTTCCCAAAGCACCATAGCAGAGCTGCTCCAATGCTTTTACACCATTAGACGAAGATAAAGCTGAACTTTTGGACACCTGTGAAGCGAAAATCACACAGTAGGACAGTGCCTACCATGACACCCCTAACAAGCCTAAACTCTTTCTTTAGTAGCCCTAAAACATATTGTTATAGCACCACATGTGTGTTGTTTTGATCCAGACAGAAGCAATGGGATCAGAGTGAGAGTCGGGCCTCTGCTCAGCGTGGAGAGCTGTCTGCAGTGAGGGAGACCCACCAGCAGGGGGAGGTTGAGAGACAGCTGCTGGAGGGAGAGCGAGCCCAACTCTCTGAAGCACTGGCTCGGGTAATTTAAAGACAACTTGTGCTCCTTTAGCATTTTGCAGATTTGATATTCTGTGTACTGTGTATTGACCTTGTGTGACGGTCATGTTCCCGCCAGGCTGAGAGCGGTAAGGCCGAGCTCTCTCTGCTGCTGAACAAGCTGCAGTCTGAGGATGCAGCTCTCAGGGACTCTCTTGCCAAGATGGGAAGCATGAATGAGAGTCTGGCCCAGGACAAAGCTGACCTTAACACCTACATTCTCCAGGTCAGTTCATTTCGGGAATTGATGTGACATCTTTAAGGGTTCAGTGTGCTTGAAACAAACTTGCTTGTTTGATGTATCTCTCTCCATTTATGTGTGATTCAGATGTCTCTTGTACAGCAGTGCACGCTTTTGACAGAACCTTGGTTACACACACAAAAAGTGCCAAAGCAATTTTGTGAAGACAGAAATTGCACAATGAAATGTTGTTGTAGCCCCCGCCATGCAGACAGTGTATAAACAAACATTCAGACATTTCAAATTAGCCAGTATCGTAATGTGTGTACGATGACCTGCACAACAGAACATTTGACTGTAATTTCTTCTAATTAATAATGTATAATGTCCTTATTAACGTGAACTCTTCACTCTGTCTCTCAGCTGGAGGAAGAGAAGGCCGTCCTGCAGGCTCAGAAACGGGAGGCGGAGCAGGAGAAGTTGACCATCAGAGATGAGCTGGTCCGGTTGGAGCAGGACCGGCTGGAGCTGGACTCGGCCCGCATGGCGCTGCACCATTCACTGCAGGACATGGAGCTAAGCCGGGTGGGGATGGAGGCAGAGCTCCAGAGTCTCAGGGCTGACAGACTTAAGCTGCAGGAGAAAGTCACACAGGTACATAGCAGATTATATTACATCATCATTTGAAGGTTAAGTCCAACCTAAAAACAAAGTGGCTGATTGACCTCATTTTGAGTTACTTCTTTTGCAGCTTCAGCTGTGTTTGTTTATTCGCCTAAAACAGCAATGGAAACTGTCACTAAAACATGCATCATACCAACTTCTCAATACCATGAAATTACAAAAAAGTGGATTACGCAAAGATGTTTCCTGGAAACAGGACATGAGAAGGAGCTTTCCAGTTTACATGTGGTTTTTCATTCCTCAGTTTAAGTTTGTTTTCACTCACGTTGTTTTCTTCTTTGGCTTTCGTTGACAGCTTTGTGGCGAGGTGACCTCTCTGGGATCAGAGCTGAGTCTTGCCAGAGGAGAAGGCCAGAGGAACGAGGTGGCCTTAGAGGAAGCCGGCCGCAGTCGGGCAGAACTGGCCCGTGACAAAGCAGCGCTGGTGGTCCAGCTGACGGCGTCTGAGAGAGAGAACACCGTACTGTCTGAGGAACTAGCTGCCTTCAGGTGTGTGCCATTTGTCAATGACATACAATTCTCATATGAGCCTGTGTGCAGAGCTTGTGATTGTGACCCTGCAGGTCGGAGCGGGAGTCCCTGGAAACCAGTCTGTTTGAGGTGCAGCAGCAGCTTGTACAGGTGGAGTCTCGTAGAGAGCAGCTGGAGACAGAGAATCAAAACCTTCGAGTCCGCAGTGAGACTGCAGCAGGTGAGTGACAACGAGGCGGTTTGTAGAAGAAAACATAGAAATGTAAAGAGGATTACATGAATAAAGCAGAGGAGAGGAACAGATGAAAGCTATGACACAAATATGCCTCTTTACGAGTTAAACTTAAGATGTTTGGTATCATGAGAGAGGCAGTAATATGACAGAATGGAGTCCTGTGTTTCTCTCTCCTGGATGTTCCTGGATGGGATTTCCAGCTGAACTCAGGCGTCTACGATCAGATGGGGAGAATGTGTTGGCCCAGGCTGAGAGGGAGAAACAGGCTCTGACTCAGACTCTAAATGCTGCACAGCTGGAGGCTCAGCAGGCTTTACGCAAGGCCATCTCTGAACATCAGGAGGAGGTGGAGAGACTGGTCTCAGAAAAGGTCAGAAGGTTCAGTGGTTCGGTGTTACTGAAAGCACTGCCCAAAAAACTTTTCACTTGTTAGATAATGTACCGATGACTGCTATAATCCATGTTTGTGCTCTGTTTCACAGGAAGTCGTGCGGCACAGCCTGCTTATGGAGCATGAGGGCGCTCTGAGGAAGCTCAGACAGGAGGCGGAGGATCAGCTCCTCAGAGCAGAGAGAGAAAGAGAGGAGCTGCAGGATGAACTGAGGAGTCTCCAGCATGAAAGAGATCAGAGTCTGCTGCAGGCTGAGACTGAGAAACAACAGGTCTGATCTGGAGAGAGGTTGATGTGGGTTCAACAAACTGTGGTGCTGTAGAGTGAGGGTTGAGTACATAATCATCTAGTATCAGAGGAAAACATGCTAATTTTATTTTAAAAGATGATACAGTAATTACTCAACATGATTTTGTAAGCCTTGCTTCATCAGACCCCATAAAGGATTAAAAAAAACATCCTTGTATGATGATGTTGTCCAGCCTCTCTTGTTGTTTCATTCGATGCAGTACAGAGACAGTGTGGCTCAACTCTGGTACATCTTTTGTAAGTTGCTTTATTAATGAGACCTTTTCTCTCTTCCCAGGCCCTCTCTCTGAAGGAGGCAGAGAAAACAGCGTTGTCTGACAGGGTGTCCTCCCTGCAGGCTGAGCTGTCAGCTGCAGCTCTGGAGGTTGAGCGGATGTCGAGAGAAGCAGCCCATTACAAAGAGCAGGAGCAGGTCATGTGACTTCCTGTCTGAGTCTATCTAACACAAATTCATAAGGAAGATTTACCTAACTGACTCTGTTATTTGTCCACAGATCAGAGTTGCAGCTCTGACCAGCGAGCTGCTGGAGCTTCGCTCTCAGCTGGAGGATGCAGCTGTTGTTCATGAAAGGGAACTCCAGAGTCTACGAGAGACTTGTACTGATCTTCAGTCACGCGCTGACGTTGCTCTCAAAGAGGTAGATGATGCTGTCCAAGTGAGAATATGACACAGCGCAAATCAGAGAGCACACACCTCCACCAAGGCTGCATTTTTGTCCAGATCTACATCGGCATGCATGTATACAATCATTGGATCAATCATGGGCTGAGGTATTTTCATTGAAGTAGGTGCAGTACATCATGGTGAAACAATTGAGATAGTTGAAAAACTGAAACGATTAAAATACAAATGCTGGAAGAAGTTGAAATTGGAATTGAAGATTTAGCATAGATTCAGACCAAAAAGAGCCTGACAACAAGGCAGGTGTTTGTTGGTGAAGGCCTGTTGTTCGAGATATGAAATACGATCCAGGAAGTCCAGTTTGAGTAATGAATTAATGCATTTAAAGGCTTAATAGACGACAAAAGGCCGCACAACTTCATCATGTTTAGTCCTGACGATCGCGGGTTAAACAGTAGAAATGATGAGGTTCACATTACCAAGCAATTACCAGGAATGTGAACTAGCATGTGTTTGATTGGCAGAAGCAGCACCTGCTGGATGATGTCAGGTTTGAAGTAAACGTTTAGTCTGGTTTAACTTTTTTAGCCTGAGACCTCTGCTTCGACTGACTCTGGATGAGTGGGCTGCATTTTGTCCTGCAGGGCTCAAGTCGATCTGAACGCAGCCTCAGTTGAAGTTCAAACACAAAGCAGTTGAGATGTCAGACAAAGTGTATGTAACAGATTGAGGCGGAAGAGTCTGTTAAAGTGAAGGTGTTGAAAGAAAAAGAACAGTTCCAGAGTATAAACTTAGAGATGACATGAGCTGAAGTGTTGGCTGAGTTGTAAGCACTGAAATCAGCTGAAGTAAACTGTGTCTGAACAGTGAAAGTTGAGAGAGTTTAAAGAGCGAAAGAAAATGCTTTTTAGGTAATTATGCAAAGGTGAAGACCTGAGACCTGAATGGAGGTGAAATGTCACTTAAAGACTTGGATGTAGCTGAGTTGTCAGCTCAAGATCAGAATCAGACAAACGGATTTATCACCAAGTATGTTCTCACAAACAAGGAATGTGCCTTGACATTTTGGTGCACAGTGATCTTCAATAAACAAAGAGAGAGAAGAAAACACGTGATGTAAAAGATGACTGATCAGTCCTTAAAGTCTGTTATCGTACTGTTGTATGGAGTCATCATATTTCTATAGTTGGCCATGTTTTGTTGCTATTGAACTTAACGACCATCTAAAGGATTTTAAGATGTATGGTGCCAAGTTCATGATAATGAGCCTCGTGGTTCTGTAATCCTGCCCACAAGCAGACAAACAAACTGAACAAAAAACATAACCTCCTTGGTAGAGGTAATGAACAGTTAGGGGTAGATATGAATATGCAAAAATTTATATAGAATGGTCAGTATGAACATGTGCAGCAGGTACAAGTATGCCCTACCTTGCATGGTTAATAAAGTTTGGATAATGAAGTTCCTGAATGCCAACCAAAACTCGGCCCGTTGGCAAGAAGGCCGAAGGCTGAAAAATGATGAGATAATCTGTAAACTAGCAAATGGGAAACAGACCTTTCTGCTGGGAGCTATTAGGTAATCCATCACGCTTTGATTCTGCTCGTTGACATCACCTTGTACCACACATGATTTTTCCCCTCCAGCTGGACCAGTGCAGAGCGTCTCTCTCAGCTAACGAGGAGAGCCAAGACCAGCTGAGGCGGGACATGCTGGACGTTGAGCGACGTCACAACCAAACTCAGGAAGCAGCGGAAAACTACAGAAGAGAGGTGACAGAGCTGCGACGGGGCCTCAGTGACGTGACCAAGGAGAGGGACACCATCAGCCAGTCAAACAGTCAGCTGAGAGAAACTCTACGAAGTGCAGAAACAGAGAGAATCAGGTAGAAGCTTCAAAGCATGGGCAAATATCTGTTGACAGATTTGAGAGAAATACAGTGTCTGAGTGTCTGTGTGTGTATGTGTGTGTTGTGTTTTTCAGTGTGAAACGACAGTGTGAGGAGAAGGAGCAGAGGCTGGCTGTGCTGGAGGAGAACTTTTCATCGACTCAAAAGGAGGTGACGGAGCTGCGCAGCTGCCTCAGGGAAGTTGAAAGATCACGACTTGAAGCCAGACGAGAACTCCAGGAGCTCCGCAGACAGGTCAGACATGCTCCTTCACACCTCTTTGACAGTCAGAAAGACACCTCGTTTGTAGTCTGGACTCAGGTTTCTCCTCGTGGAGGACTGTGTTCTGATGTTGTGCTTTTCTTGGCCCCAGCTGAAGGTTCTGGATGGAGAGAAGGAGCAGAAAGGGAGGGAGGTGGCAGAGCTGCAGACTCGTCTGTCGCTGGAGGAGCAAAGAGAGGAGGAGAGAGGGAAAGAGGTTTTCACCCTCAAACACAAGTTAACTGAAGCTGAAACAGCTCGAGACTCCCTCAAGAAAGAGGTGAGGATGGAGGGGAGCGAGAAGACATTTCCAGACTTCTGATTTTGCTTTCTTGTTTTCTTCACTGTCACAACTTTTCATTCTTTTATGTTTCTATGCAGCTTTCTATGACTCAGAAGCGCCTGGTGGAGTCTGAGTCGGGCTGGCGGGGCTGCGAGAGAGAGCTGACCGCTCAGCTGCAGGAGGCGCGTGGCTGCGAGAAGAAGCTGCAGGATGAAGCCAAGAACCTGGCCCTGCGCGCTCAGGCCGCTCAGGACTCTGCTGCTCAGTCCAGCCTGCAGCTGAGCGAGGCCCAGGGCCGACTGGCCGCCACGGAGGCCGAGCTGACCCGGGCCGAGGCCGGGAGGAGGGACCTGGAGTTTCGCCTGAGCAGCATTCAGTCGGCGCTGACACGAACTCTGGGCATCGGGGCAGGAGGCCGAGGAGGCCGAGGGAGGAGCCCAGGGGGGAACTCCACATCACCAGGCAGTATGTCACGCCACCACAGCATCTCACCCCTGCGCTCCTCGCTGTCGCCTCCTAAAGGTAAGAATGAAACATGCAGGTTTAGACATTTAAACATTAGACATTTATTCAGACAATGAACAAAGCTTTTGTTAACACTGAGAACAGCAACACATTTGCTCAGGGTTTATGAGGATTGTGGAAATGTGCAGTAGTCCGGAAAGAAAAAATGGCATTTTTTCTTACAGGGCCACATCAAAATGCTGGTTGTCAGTTTAAGTGCAAGACCATCAGTAGCCAAGTATCAGCATTAGGCCTCTCTTCTTCATTGCATTAATCTTTGGTTTGATAGTGTAGCATGATTCCACCTCCCATCCTTTAGATGCCCCGACATGAAAAAATCTATATTTATTTGTACAAGATGCTTGCAACAATTTATATTTCATTTTAGCAGAATTTCGGGTAAGCACCCCTGACAATACTTTAGGCTCAGGGGCCGTGTCTCCTGAGAGAGGGGATACGCCGCTGCTTCTCCCTCAGCCAGAGCTGGACCCCGACTCACTGCGCAGTGATCTGAGAGACTTCCTCCAGGAGCTGCGTGAGGCACAGAGAGAGCGGGTAACAGAAAAAAAATCACAAAGCAAATATTCATAATAATTCCAGGATATTTTCGTGTTTGCATGGTTCAAGTCTTTGTTTATTGCTGATTTTCGAAGGATGATGCCAGATGCCGGCTGGGGGCCCTGCAGCGGGAGCTGGAGGAGCTGACGGGGGAACGAGACTCTGCTCAGAGTCGCCTCTCTCAGCTACAACACACCTTACTGGAATACCAAGAAGGCAATTCTTGTTATTTGTCCATCTACTTTCAGAAGAAAAAACATAACCGAAGGGCAAAGTGACCTCAGTCTTTACTGTGTGTGATTGTAGGGAAACGTGGACTGGACGAGCGTCTGACCACCACTCAGATTTTGCTCCAGCAACAGGAGGAGGCGGTGAGGAGAGGAGACAGAGAGAGGAGGGCTCTCACCGACAGGGTGAAGGATTTAGAGCGGGCACTGCAGGCCTCTGAGATGGATAAAAAACACACACAGGTACACACACATTTGTGTACCATACACACTCCATGTATTTGTATTGTCACTTGCACAGCAGAGAGCACTGAACTGTCATGGTCACCATATGGCAGCAGTCAACAGGAGAGCCATGTAGAACCATAAGCTGTCAGGGAATGTAATAACAGCACACAGTGTTACGCCTCATGTGGTGTCCCATGTCAGCTCTCCATATGTCTGTTTTTGGTGCCAGCACCTCTCAAAAGACTTCACTTTGTGGACAACAGGAGGAGCAGAGACACAAAGTGAAAGGGATGGTCTTGGTGGAAAAAGCATTTGAGATCAATTTAGATTTGTAGAACATACTTAGGACGTTTTCTGAAAAGTCTCAAGAGGTTTCATGAAGAGGAAAGTTGGAGCTTTGATGCAGCTCTCTGTCATCTTTGTAACTCCGTCTGTTTGGACTGTCTGTGCTTGTGTCTGTAATCTGGGACAAAAACTCAGGTTTCCACTACACAACAAAGAACTCTGCTCTCTAAACATACAACAAGTGGTCTTGAAAATGATCTCTGTCCTCCCTCCATCACTGCAGGACCAGTTAAATAAGCAGCGTGCTGCTGAGATGCGTCTGGAGGCAGAGAGGAGGCGTCTGCGGGAGGCGCTGGAGGCAGCTGAGGCCCGAGCCACCAGGGTGGAGCTGGGGAGGCGCAGTCTGGAGGGGGAGCTGCAGAGACTCAAACTGAGTTTGGGAGACCGGGACACTGAGAACCAGACCTCCCAGGAGCGCCATGACTCTCTGCTGAAGCAGGTACACCAGGCTGACGCAGAGTCATTGTATGTTCATATCCGTGAACACTTAAATCTGATTATTTTTGCTTTAAAACAGCATCTACCACCATGCTAGCAGTTCTACACAGTCAGCATGCTAACATCCTGGGGTTTAGAGGGTTTACCATGTTCATCAACATTTCAGGCTGATGGGAATGCCTTTAGTTTTGCAGGCATTTCCTCATAAACCAAAGTACTGAACCAAAGAAGTATTTTGATCAGATGGTGGCGCTAGAGGAAAAGTCAATAGATCACCAGACTTCTTACAGTTTATCCTGAGGGGGACATGAATTCATGTACCAATAGATGTTGAGACATTTCACTAAAAACTACACACGTCAACCTCATGGTGGCACTAGATGAGAAGTCAGAGAATCATCAAAGTCAAAACACTTCGTCCTCTGGGGAGCATGAATGTAGATTTCATGACATTGAAGAGTTGGTGAGATATTTCAGTCTTGACTAAAGTGATGGACCAAAGGACCAAATAATTGACCTGCAGATACTACCATGCATGAACCTATTTTCCCTTTAATTAGTACCAAATTACTTATTTGTTTCAGTTGTTGGCAAATTAATTGAAAATTACAGATTTGTCACTTCTTAAATTGAGATTTATTGATCCCACGACAAGTAGAACAAATACACAATAAAAAAGATACAAAATAAAATCAACTATAGGGCTGAGTACATTATATAAGTAGAGAATAAAAAATATTGCCAGTAATCTGTCAGTATAGTCTTTTGAGAGACACATGCGTGCATATACATGCACACATACTCATGTAGCTGCATCCTTTATAACTGAACTATACTGGGCAGAAAATACATAATACTCTTGTTGGTTTGCTGACTGAGTTCCACATAAATGTGATCTCTACAAACTACAGGTGGCTGAAGGAGAGGCCCGTGCATCTCTGCTCCAGAGAGAGGTGGAGAGGCTGAGCCAGGCTCTGCTCAAAGCCCAAGAAGGTGAATCTTTACTCAAAGAGAAGACTTCTTCCCTCAGAAAGAGCCTCCAGGAGGCAACGGCTTCTCACGGCAACACACAGAGTCGTCTGGCCACTCTGCAGAAGACGCTGAGTGTGGCCGAACAGGACAAAAGCCTCCTACAGGTGAGTGAGACTGGAGGAAATAAAGGCCGTGGACAATGTGGATGAAAACTGGGCAGTGATGTGATGATTCCTCTGTACCAACAAGGAACGAATGGATGATGCCCGGGCGTCGTTAGTGGAGGGGAAGAGGAATGTGGCCACCCTCACTGAGCGCGTACAAAGCCTGCAGAGTGAGCTGAATGAGAGCGAGCTGAGACGAGAGCAACTGGAGGCTGAGCTCAGCAATACTCAAGAGGTGAGGGTGATAGATAATCAGTGTGTCGACAAACATCTGTCAGTTAACGACCAAAGCACCATCTGCAGAGCTGCTGATCTGTGGCTGTACCTGTGCTGTGACTCGCCAGAGGAGAAAAAGTATCCCAATACATAATATTTTGTACATGCTTGCGTCTTTATCAGTCTCTAGAGTCATGTCTCTGTCTGTGATATTTGTCTTCAGGCTCTGCGTCAGCGCTTGGCCAGTCTTACAGAAGCTCAGCGCAGCGCCCAGTCAGCTCAGACAGAGCGGGCTGCCACAGAGGAGCGCCTGCGTGCGCTGCAGCGAGCTGTCGCCATGCTGGAGACTGAGAAAAAAGATGCTGAGAGGCAAGCTGTGAGGCTGGAGAAGGACAAGAATGCACTGAGGAATACACTGGACAAGGTCAGCACTGTGTGTGGAGCATAACAAATGTGGACTTGTTCCATTCAGCCATTTCTTTACAAAGAGCCATTTGTGGATTCAGAGTTCATGTATTTTCTGGACATGTTTGGTGCTGCCACTGATAGCAGAAGTTCTTTAAGGGTAGGTGCAAAAAAGCCTACTTGCCCACAGTGAGCGATGCCTTATGGCGGGTGTTGAGCAGGATTAATGTTAACCAGGTTCACCATCTTAGTTTGATATGTTAGCATGCTAACATTTGCTAATTTACACTAAACATAAATTATAGCTGAGGCTGAGATATTTCAGTCTGGGCCGACCAACAGAGCAGCATCGCCATCCCAAGAGCCACTCTGCTAACTTAGCTAAAACATTTTCACCTGCGAATTGTCTGTCAGGATTATATTTTCACATCTGAAACAAATGCCATCGCGAATAATAGTATGTGAAAACATGACAAAGTGTTCAGTTAAAGGAAAAAAACTCTTTTAATCTATGAATTGAAAGTTTTCTATTTGGTGTAAAAATGTCAGACTGGACACAGTTTAAATGTGTCCCAAAAACATTACTGCTGAGAGCTCAATGTACTGTAAAAGATGACAGTAGAAACTGTTTCCAGGGGACATTAAAAAGTGCTGAACATGCCAGGACAAAGCTGGGACAGCCGTGTTCATCACTTTTTAGTGTCCCCTAGAAACAGTTTCTGTTGTCATCTGTGCTACCTGCAGCGAGTGTCTGTATTTGTTTGTGTTTTCTCACTTCTCAGCATTTTTCTGCATGCTGTGTGTGTTGTCAGACTGATGAGGTCATTTTCTTAAATTGCAGTGCTTCGAGCTCTCAGGGCCCCCGAAAGTTATGCTTCGAAATCTCAGTCAGGTTTTTTCATGCCCTCTATTGGTTACATATCTATAAATGCACCCTTCATTAGGTTGAGCGTCAGAAGCTGAAGACGGAGGAAGGCAGCATGCGACTGTCCGCAGAGAAAGGCCGCTTGGATCGCTCTCTAAACACGGCTGAACAGGAGCTGCAGGAAGCACAGCAACAGATACTGATGCTGCAGGTGAGAAGCAGCCACTGATCAGACCTACACTGACAAATTCATCAGAAACCATACCTGCTGTTATTAAGGCCTGTCGTGTGTTACAAAGGCAAACACCTCTGAGAAGCTACACCAAGCTGCTGTTAGAGCGAATGCTGGCGACACATCGTGCCGCAGAATTTGTTTTCTTAGCTGCTTCACGCCTCTGTGGGAGAGTCCATCATGTTTCACTGAAGGACAGCCAAACATGTGCTTTAACAGGCCGTTCACACCTTTTACAGTGAGACAAATCAGTCTTTAACATGACAAACAGATCCCTCAGTTTGGGCTTTATATGTTTTTATGATCCATAAATAATTATCCTGTCACTCATTATTAGATCAGACAACCTCCAGTTAAAAGAGTGTTTACATTTTTTGAAACCCTGTCTTGTCACTGACTTGAGTAACAAGGGATTTTGTTTGCATGAGAAAGTGGTTTCATGAGAAAAATGTGACATTTTCTTTGGTGAATCTTAAGGGAGGAATGAGAAGTCCATTAATAACTCACAGAACAGTCAGGCTAGACTTCATTACTGCATGAGCCAACTACAATCTCTGCACCACTCATTCTACTGAAGAAAAAAGATTGGACCAAACACTTTAGATTGTTAACTATGTTTTTTTATTTACCACAAACATGCTATAAAAAAAGCATATAAAAATAAAGCTCCAGTTGGTTTCATAAGAATCCTGAAAGAGGCATTAAAGTTGTTTATTTCAGGCTGGTTTTACGTGTCAGACCACTGTTCATTTCTCCCAGTTTAGTCAAACTGTTCCCAGGCTGCAGAAGTGCTTGTCAACTAAAGCAGTAATTCCCGACCCCTCGAGCATTTGCTGCAGGGTCTTGAGGCTGAATAATAACAATTAATCTCCACAGACTGCTTTGAAACCACCTTGAAATTTGTGCTGCATTTCCCTTCATTGCTCTCTGTCACACAAAAAGGAAATAGAGGCATCATCAGTGTGCAAAAAACTGTCGAAACCTCTGAACTAGAGCTGAAGGTGAGTAGAAAGAAGTGAAGAATGAGCACATTGTGAACTCATGAGCATGTTGGAGGTTTTTCTACGAGGGACTATCAACCATTTGTCAGAGGACCTCCTCCAGACCAATAAAAATCACAGATGTTTGTCGGCTCAGACATGTGAACAACAACAGATTTGTGATGTTTACTCATCTGTAAATGCTCTGACTAACTACCTGATCATTAAATGTTTATAAGCGTGGATGTAATTGGTGTATTAGTTTGTCCTGCCTTTGCCTTTTCTGTCCTTACTTCCAGCTAGTCCGCATTTAACCAGTTATTTGTTCAGCATCTCGTTTCATGTAGATGATCTAAGTTTCCCAATTTCTGCCAAAAATGTTTCCTAAAGCTCTCAAAAGATCAGGACATTTTTCCCATTAAATACATTTCCTGAACTATGTGAAACCATTGCTTTTCCCCTGGAGGATCAGCTCTGCACCATTTTCCTGTGTAAGCTTTTGTGCAGGCTACAAGCTAAATGTTTGCCAGGTCTCAGTGTTCCCTGTCGGTACATCGCAGCACAGTTGTTTGGAATGGTTGATCCCATAATATTGCGGGGTGGGTTGTTCACTGATCAGAAGGTTGTTGGTTTGATCCCCAGGCCCTTCAGTCTGTCACAGTGCCATTGGACAAGATACTGTACCCCAAATCAGTATGTGTGTGAGTGGGTGAATGTGGCGTGTGTTGTAAAGCTCTATATGAATGCAGTCCATTTACCGTAATGTCTTTTATGGTTGCATTTACATTGTTCTAGAAAGGCTTTAGGCAACTGTAACTCCAGAAAACATGACTTTGGTTTACCTTCAGGTCACCTCGGAGCCTCCAGCACGGTTACGAGGTGGTCAGCTGTCTGCCTTTGACCTGAGGTGTTCTCTTACATGTGTTAACATTTTGGTGTCTTCCCCTTCTGTGTGTGTTTTGAGTAGACTCAGCTGGCTGAGATGGAGCAGTCACACAGTCTGTGTGAGAGTCTGGCGAGGCAGCGCGACGAGGCCCAGCGGGAGTCAGAGAGACTGAGGACCAGCTTCAGGGACATAGAGCGAACGCTGGGCACCAGAGAGCGAGCTCACCGGCACAGAGTCAAAGGCCTGGAGGAGCAGGTACACTCACCGTAATGTGATAAACGTTTAGTCTTTCTCAGATTAAACCTTTTACACTATGCATTCCCTGCTACAAAGGATGAATATGATTTCTGAATGAACAGTGTATAAACCAGGCTGTTTATACTGTGAAGATGGATAGCGCTCATACACTGACAGCACCTTGAAATCATGGAGATATCAACAATATTTTGAGTAAGAATCAGGGAATGGAAGAATTACACTTTGTTTTTAAAGTTTCACTCAGCCTGATTCAGTTAGCTGTACTGTTTTATTTATTTAGCTTCAGCCCATATCAATTGCAATAAAAGACTGCACCATGTTTCAAATTATAGCAAACGATGTAAATCACCAGAAAACACTGTTGCCAACAAAGCAACAATGAGACCACTGAGATGTCAACGCGTCACAGTAACCTGTTTGGATTAAGAGAGACGTCAGGGTGTTTAAATGTGTACCATCTGTCCTCTTCTTCGTTTCAAACCTGCTCTCTGTGCACATGCACATCCCAAAATTCTGCAAAAAAAAAGACAACATTTCAAGCACAAAAACCCTCTGTTATCTGCACCTGAGGAAGAATCACGAACACAGCCTCGTGGCTTCAATCTGTAATCATGTGATCTGAATTAAATTACTTTCAAACATTTGTTTTTCCTCCCACTGTATTACTGCAGGTGTCCACCCTGAAGGAGCAGCTGCAACAAGAGATGAAACGGCGGCAACCCTCTCTTCCACCCTCCTTACTGTCGACAGGAAACTGAGAGGCAGCTTAAAACCAGAAGCACCAGCAGGCCACACGTTCGAATCCAGGGAAAATCCACTCACGAGCGTCTGACAGCAATACTCACAGGAGCATGCCTAAAAGTGTTCCCAGTCTAACTCTGCTGTTTAAAATACGATGTGTTTTACTTTGTGACACTGAAATGAACACCGCCGTCTTGTTGATGGTGTTTTATTGATGTTTTGTACAGTGAAGACCGCTTAACTCGACCCGCAGCGCAGTGACAGACGATGTGATTCAGCAGCTGCTCTGAAAACGCCAGCAGCCTGCTGATTACTGGCAGCCATCTGTACTCGATCCTTGCTCAACATCTCCCCAAACTTCCTGGTCTTATTTAAGAAGAAACCCGAATCACCGCAGGATTCCCCTCCAGACACAATCTGGATGTAGTGCAGGAACCAAAATCTGCCAGTTGTTTGGCCTCGATTCCTCAACATTAATATTAACCATCGAAGACACTAAGAGAGGGAAATGAAGGTCGAATTGAGCAAAATGAAGGAGCTGTACTGTGTTTTCTCTCAGAAACAGGCACAGATTTTACTGATTATGTGACACATAGACAGTTTTACAATAGTAGAGTACTGCATTGTGATGGTATACCTACAGTATGTGTTTTTTAATAGCTAATATGAGTTTTAGT
The DNA here is from genome assembly GCF_051107435.1 of Chaetodon auriga. NCBI lineage: Eukaryota > Metazoa > Chordata > Actinopteri > Chaetodontiformes > Chaetodontidae > Chaetodon > Chaetodon auriga. Next base: position 16,505,593 of record NC_135075.1, on the reverse strand, counting down.
AGGTGTACATACTTTTTACTTACTGTATAAACGCTGACAGACTGATGATTAATGGCAGCAATATGACTTGTATAGACAATACACATGGAAACCACATGTTTGCAGGAGAATAAACTCACTCTGTGCACCATATTTCATGTCTTTCATAAATACCTTTCAGCACACTGAGCTGCAGCCGCAGATTACATTACAGTGATGACTCATGTTTGACTCAATCACACACTGAACAGCTGTAGTAAAAAAAAAAAGTTTATTTTTTTTTCTCAGTCTTTATAGTGACAGTTTAACAAAGCAGTAGTACAGAGGCCGTTTGTGAGATGCCTTTTTAAAGCACTTGTTGCCACTGGAATATATTTATATAAGCTAGCTGCTTGGTTGCGAAGCACAGATCCAGGTGGCAGTAGTACAAAAACTGAGGTCACTCACCACCTGTTTCTTCACACATCTCATGATCTTCAACAATGAGACTGCTGGCGGCTGGATAGCGATTAGTTTTGTCTGATGTCAGTGCACAGTGGCCACCATTGATGAGCTGATCATCGTGACAATGACTGCTTTTCAACACAAGTACAGTAACATATCAACAAACACAAAGCATGAGATTAATACGGTACAATATGCCAAAAAAAAAAAAAGAAAAAAGATGTTCCGCAGTTTTATGTGCATCTCTAATAGTTTTTATAGCACCAGTGTGATGATTTTATAGCACCAGTGATTTATACAATCATCAACGCTCTTTGGAGTATATTTATCCGTACACACAGCATCTACTGGGCAGACATACATGTGAAAAGACAAAGATAAACAGAACAAAAAACTTCAAATGCAGAAGTGCTTTAGGCACAGGAGTAATGAGTTGTACTGGAAGAGACAAAAGGCAAAGTGAGGAGAAACTGGGAGTGAGGAAGAGGACAAAGTGAGAAGATGTAGATGAGTGGTAGAAGAAGCGGCAGTATCTGGGCAGGTAGTGTCCCTGATCTCTGTACTCAATCAGCAGCCACCACAGCTCTTCCCACAGCTCCCTCCTAGTGATGAACACTGGCCGCTCAGCGCTGCCACGCCGCAGCGGGAGAACTGATCGCGACACAGGTCCGCTAAAGACACAGACACAGAGGAGCTCAAATAACAAGTCTCAATATACCAACACACACGCACACACACAAACAGAGAGTACAGCGAACCCACCTCTGAGCAGCTCTTCATGTGCACACACAGTCCTCACGCAAACCTCCTTGTTGATGACGTACACCCGTCGCAAACTTAATGAAAAGCACATGTAGAGGTCACAAGTGAGGCTAAAATGCTAAGGTGCCAGTTAAAGGGGTAGTTCACCCAAAATAAAATGCAGACATACAGTCATCTTCATATCAGTCAAAAATCTACTAAAAGGATATGTCTGGCAATATTCTGTATTTTTCTTGCTGTCAACAAATCCAATGAAAAGATCAACAATTGTGTAGCCAAAGCCTGGTGCAGCTTATTCCACTGCGCCATAGAGCTTCGCTGTTGTCCAAAAACTATTAAAAACATAAATAATCCACACAGCTGGACTGACTGACATGCTCCTTTATTACGATAAACACGTGCACTTTCAGTCAGTCCCACATACACCATCCTGCTGCTCCAACAACTCACTGGTGTATATTAATCTGCTGCTGAAAACAGTCCCCAACAAATGCACTGTTTATTCTTTGACCTACGTTTGCTAAAAACTACAGTGCCTAGCTGTTAGAGGAAATATCCATACATATAGTTTTTTTTTTTTTTTTTGTTAAATAGAACTATATACATGGATGACCTGTTTTCCAAAGATTTGCATCTTCAGTATGAACCAATGGACTCAGGGTTCAGAGCCACAAATGGGGAAGTGGAACATAACATTAGTTGTACTCTTTTTTTGGATTTATTGACTCTAAGAAAAATGCTTATTCATACTTATGCTTTTGCAGGACAACCAAGCATTTTTACACCTACACTGTAGAAACATAAATTCTCCACCCTGCTGTAGCTAAACTGAGTTCAGTGGTAACATAAAGGCACTGTAGTTACAAAAGACAAATCTTTACTTCTGTGTTTAACCCACTGACATTTGCACTAGAGTAGACTTTAAGTCATGCATTGTCCATGAGGAAATTCATAAACCAAACAATTAAGAAAATACAGACTTTTGAGCTCTCTGTTTGCATTCTTTCATAATGTGGCACATGCTGTTTTGTATTTTTGGAGACATAGTAAAAGCAGTTTAAATCATTCAGGGATGGAGATCACAGCTAGTAGCTCGCCATTTGTCTGTCCTTTAAACTTCAGAGAGGCTTTGGCTTTGAGATTTGAGGCTGGGTTTTCACTGTGAGGGTCCTCATTCAAAAGTGATTTCAGATGCCAGGTACACACCTGTAGAAGCAGAGGCTGTTCAGGCACTGCTTGCATGGCTTGTGAACAGAGTAGAGTCTGGTGCAGGGATACTGCTCCTCTCTGCAATCTGGAAATCAAACACACAGCAAAATAATTTCTCCGTTCAAACTAAACAACTGATTATCTGTCCTCCTCTCTCCAAGGTTTTCTTACCAAGCGGGCCAGGCTCTGTGGGCTCCGTCTCCAAATCGGACTCTGACATCCACATGGAATACAGATTTACAAATCAGTTGTAGACACAATTCAAACTGCTCTTAAACATCATGACTCAGACAGGAGGAGAATTCAGCAGATATACCTGATTTTTCTGGACGGACCACCGGCTCAAGCCGAACCTGTTGCTGGTAGGTTCCAGGAAGAGAGTCGGGATTATCAGAATCTGGACTCTCTAAACAAGAAAGAGAGCAGTTGCTTTAATGAAACACACTGTTGTTTAATATGAAACATCAAGGAATATTTCTACGAAACTGAAAATGCTTTACCTGGAAAATAATCCGGCCCATAGTCCTCTGTGAAGCCATAAAATAAGCAAGAGAGAAAAATGTTTCATGACATCAACATAGTGAAAGCAATTACAGTCAATTTCTTCCCAAACACACACACAAAACGCACTGCAACATATAAAATGAACCACCTGCATGCCAAAACTGAACAAAATAAGCAGCTTGAGAGGGTGTAATGCATGACTTCATATTCAAGATGTTTACAAATAATAACATGCAGAGTGGTCAAAGTGCTATTTACACTGTGACACAGTTGCTTTGCGGGTGGTGAAAAAGAATTGGAAGAGGAGAGAGATCTCCTCGAGGCTAGGTGACACATCAGAGGACAAGGAGAAATGGGGACCAGATGTGCAGAGCTCTGATATAAACCGATGCTGAGCTGGAACAATCAAGGCCAATATTCTCTTAATGAACTCACCCAAAAAAGGAAAGGGTTCCTGGTAGGGGGGCTGGGCGAGCAGCAGAACTGTTGACATTTCAGAACAATAAAGTAATCACAAAGATGGAGTAATGAGTGAAATGCGAGGAGGGGAAAAGTACTCTGAATACTGCAGCTGAGTACCTTTATCATGCACTGGTACTTTTTTCAGGTGTTTTCTGAAGTCTGGAATCCTACTCTTGCTTTTGACTTTTTTTTCGAGACAATAACTAAAAAATGTAAGCTTTGAGAAGGCACACAGGGCAAGACGCAGACAAGCATGTGATTTAAAGCCAACTACGTACTCAACAAGTTTCTCTCCTTTCACAAAAGAAAGTAATTTATAGGATATTAAACATACCTTTGCTCACTCAATGCACTGCTGCTACGGCCTTACTTGGTCTGATATGACCAGTTATGGTGACTATTGTTAGCTAATGGTAGCATACATAGGCAGATCTTGTGTAACTGTCATTATGGAGTCAGCTCACTGACGTTACGCGCTATTGTTAAACTACTCTTTCACATTTTCCATAAGCTACATGAAGCTACTTCAATGCAAAACAATCAAAATTAAAACACGTCACACAACACCTCTCCAGTACACGGCGCTTTGTTCAGTTACATACAGTTCATCCATCAGTCATGTAACTAATAGATTACAATAGATACTAAATATGCCAAATGATCAATGAGCATAATCTATTTTAGAATATACTGTTTTTTTTTAATATGATCTTTTACAAGAGAAATATTTAAAAGCCAATGAACAGGCTACATCCTTTAGCCTGCAGTTCTTGTTAAAGTGAGACTTTTGCTGGACCACTGTGGCCATCAGTAACAATTTGGCTAATTACAAATAATTACAAAAGGAGAGAAAACTTGAGAAACTGAACTGAACTGGACCAGGGGATGTTTTATTGCTTTTTAATATAGTGTAAAGATTTATAAAATGATTTCATCTTTGAAAGCCTATATACAGTAGCCTTGCTTTCAGTAGCTTTTGCTGAACAGAGACAACTGTTCAGCAGTTCCTGGCACTGGGCCTGGTACTGGATAATGGAAAAAATGCTAAAATGTACTGCAACAGTCGTCTAGCACATGTGTAGAAGAGCCGTAATGCCAGTGGACTGACTCTGTAAAGTCGCCAGCACAACGATATTTAGCTTAAACTTGCTAACAAATATCAAAGTCTTTCTAGAGTCTCTGCTGGTTGCCTAGCAACCAGACTGTGGCAACGAGACACGAGGAAGTGAAGAAAAGACCCTGAAAAACTACAAAGTGTCGTTTATGACACTTTGATTATTGTGCAGCTGAAATAAAGTCCAACATGTTGATTAGTGAGCAACATCTGCAGATGCTGTTTCCTTTAGGCAAAGCCAGGCTAGCTGTTTCCTACCGTTTCCAGTCTTTATGCTAAGCTAAGCTACGTGGCTGCTGGCTGTAGCTTCATATCTTCCACACAGGTATGAGAGTGGTATCAATCTTCTCATCTAAGTCTCAGCAAGAAAGCGTCACAATGTGCTTCCCCAAACTTGCGATGAATATCTAATACTGCAGAGAAATGTAATGTTTGAACCAATGTTTCAGAGTCTTCACTGGACTGTTAGAGCTCGTCCAGGGAGGGGTGCAGTTACCTGGCATGCAGATGAGCAGGAGGACTCTCATGGTCACTCTAGGAGGTAGACTGACTTGAACACTGGAGGGGAGATGAGGAGAGAATCAGCAATCAAAATACAACAACATGAGGGGATAAAGTGCTTAGTGGTGGTTATTCCTTTGGTCTCCTGAACTCTCTTCTCCTCTCGTTCCCCCTGCCCTCCGTCACCTTTCCAACCCCCCGCTGCTCTCCCCTCTCTCTGCCCTCCTTCCCCCCTCACCCCCTCCACTGGCCCCAAACAGCAAGAAAAAGAGGAGGGGGGAGAAAAACCTCTGACAGCAAGAATGTGGTGCGTCTGTCTTCCTAAGAACAATCTCTCTGTTTTCCTACTTTTCCTCGCTGCAGCAGACAGACTCGGGGCTACATTCCAGGAAAAGAAACAGAGGACCCCTCGACCCCACCCCTCTCTCTGAGTTTTCTTCATCCCTCCCTCCCTCCCTCTCTCCGTCTGTCTCCACATCCTTCATTTCCCTTCTGTCGCCCTCACTGGTCATTTCCTCGAACCCCCTCCCCACCCCTCCTCTTACCCCCCCTTTTCTTTCTTCTCCACTCCACCAAGCAAAAGAGCCTCTTAGGTTGAGTGATAGTGACGTGTGGACAGAAAAACATGAACAGTGACAGCATCACCGACCAGTCAACCAGACGACCACTTTTTGTTAAGCTGTCAATGAAATTCTGCACGTCACAGTGTGAAAGTGTTACATACAGTAAAATCCATTACCTTAGCTTCCTGTAACACTGACTAAACTGCTTTTCCACTTTGTGGAAAGTATGAATGCTCCTCCTCCGCTGCTGCACTGCAGGCCATTGCATACACACGACATGAAGCGGTTCATTTGGCCTTTTTACACATCCTACACTGTGGACTGCTGAGCTGTGTGTGTGTGTGTGTGTGGCTGCATGCAGGTTTTAGTGAGGCTACACTGGATGCTAAAACCTGTGAGAGAAACACTGTTTGTACAAGTTCTGCATGTGTATCAATAAATCTGTGAATGTGTGTGTCTGTGTGTTTGTGTACCAGCATAAAACACACACACACACACACACACACACACACACACACACACACACACACACATTCTTCTTGTGCATCACAGTGGCTATCGGAAACCATATGTTTTCACAGTACACATCTGGGAGCGATTAGCCCCCCTCTCCCCAATTGAGTCCTTCCCTTCCCAGCTAGAGACCCCATCTCCCCCCACCTACACACACACACACACACACACACACACACACTCATTGGTAAGAGTTTCTGAGGACAGCAACAGAAGATGCACTAATGTCATCTATTTTACGCCTTTTGTTTTTATGCAGCTATGACAAACAAATAAGAAAGAGCTCAGGATCATCTTTCCATGTGCCCTCATCGACCCCCATCCTTTTTTTTTTCTGTGTGTGTGTTTCGTTTTCCCTCTTGGCACCCTCTCTCCATTGTAGTGCCATTACTGCAGGCTGTGCTGGAGAGTCCCACCTCCTTCTTCTCTCCAGTGAAAACACAGGACCACATGTCAGCTCTCAACAGTCATTAACATACAAGCAAATTATCCACAATTATTCGGTCTACATTAAGCAGCCTGATAGCCGCTCGGGATGCTCCGGAGCCCTGAAAACACGGCCCCGGGCAGCAGGCACTCAGTGCACAATCAACTCATTATCTCCTGATTTTTTCCCTTCATGGTTGTCAGCACAAATACAATTCATGTAAAGTCTTCGCAACTGTCTGAGCCGACAAGTGTATAAAATCAAAACAAAAAAAGAAACTAATCAATGCAAATAAAGCCTGTTTCCAGAGCCTCTTACCCAGCTTTGATTCAGTTTGCTCCGGCTGTGCTCGCCTCTCATGCGTCCTCTGAGTGCAGGAGGACCTCGCAGCGCCACATTGTACCACCCCGCATCTGTAGTCTCCTCCCCGTCCAGTCCCAGCCTCCAGCCCCCGGCCCCAGCACCGACCCACAACAAGACCCCTCCAGGGTGATCCCGAACCTGCTCCTCCGGCAGAGCCCGTGATGCTCTGCCGGGGGAGCAATGAAAGTAACTCAGTACATGTACTCCAGTACTTTGTACTTTACTCTGTACTGTAAAATTGCACTACTTCACTGCATGTGTTGAACAGCTACAGTTACTATTCAATACAAACCATGTAATCAGTCTATAAAATATGATCCATTGTTAAAGATTTAAATGAAAAAGTATATGAAGTGATTAACATTGGCTCCACCTGGACCAACATTAAAGTACTGGGAACACATCAACACATCATTAACAAGAACTGAACTGTAGCAGCGCTGCATTGTGGGAACTTTTACTCTACTGAGTACATCTTTCTAATACTTGTGTTACATGAGTGAAATCTTAAAGGCTGGACTTTTACTTGCAGTGGAGTGTTTTTATACTGTGGTGCTATACTTTTACTCAAGTAAGTGATTTGAGTACTGCGTATACCACTGACCACTGAATTAAGAGCTGAAATGTGCAATGTAATCTAAACACCATGGAGTTATTTTAGTATCTATGACATTTAATTGATTATCTTCAGGTAAATTCAGTAATTCATACAACACCAGACATGAAACTAATTTGCATCATTTCAGCTTTCAGTTCTCTATCGGATGAGTATCATCATTCTGCAACACGATCTTGCTCTTTCACAAACTTTGAGTTTATCTGATGAGCCAAACTGCTTGAATTTTTCATACCGTGGCCTTCTCTCCATGTCTGCCTGTCAGCCACAAACTATGTCTGAACACTATCTTACGTTCATTTTATTGTCATTACATATAATTACTGGGTATTTTTTCTCCCTTATGTGAATGTGTTCCATAATTATTGTCATTATGTGTTGTGTCTTCTTGATGACATATCATTTTGTCATATTTTGGTCATATTTTTGGGTGACATGTCTTCATGAGTCAATTAGTTTTTTGTTTTTTTTGTTTTTTTTCAATCTCACAGCAATAGCCTTTTAAGGCTCTGTCAGTGTATAACATTATGTTTTGTTACTTCTGCAAATAAACATTAACTAAACAGAGATACATTTTCAGACATAAGACAGAGGCAGATCAGTATGGGTCCTGAACTTTCTCAATTATAGGCTACAGATCAAGTTAAAATAGACTTTAACATGTGTTTTACGGTTTCTGACAGTGTGAATATTGTTTTATTTATTTAGATTGAAGCAGTATGGAGAGACTCTGAGATTTTTCCTTCTCTGCTCAACATAACTGCTCTTATATTCACATCATTTGTCTGATTTTGACATTTGCAAATAAACCTCAAGCTGACAGAATACAGCAACACAAGACCATCAAATCACAGTGTGACCTGTCTGAACTGGACTCCAGTTAAATATTTATACAGGATACATGTCACTGATAATCTTCCATAGATGACATATACCGTGTGCTGTTCATGATTGCAGCTTGTTGTAAGTAGTAAGTAAGAAAAAAACAAGCCACCACACTTTACGATATGATGCATGATCGAACACCTCTTTTATACAGACTAATATTCAATATGACCTCCTGTACGGATTTTTTCAGTGTTACAGCAACATCAACAGTAATATCTGCTTTGTGACTCTTACAGTAAACCCAGTGACACTGTGATGAAGCCGCTAATGGTTTAACGCACTTACAGCTCAGACTGTACAACAGGGACATCTAGAGGACACTCCCTGCTAATCACTCTGGATGAGCACAAAAGTAAGGTGTGTCGTCAAAGGAACATCCGTGACAGGAAACATTAAGCAATGAAAACGGCTGCAGGCTTTTCAACGATTTATTTTCCATCAAAACAAAGACTGCTGTTGGTGTGTTGGAAGATCTGAGGGAACATATAAACTGTATGTCTGCGAAGCTGCTAACCTAAAAAGCAACAAGCTATAAAAATGTTTACACACAAGAAAACACCTCTTTTCTTACTTCAATATGCAGCATCATGTTTCAAAAGTGCACAAACATACACACAGATGAGCTGGAGATAAATACCTGTGTTATGGTACATATAAGACACAGACACACATTCTCTCTCCTGCATTCATACTGTACATGTGCGTTTCTGTAACACCAAGTCCTCCACCCACACACACACAACCATTTCCATTACAGTTGACTATACAGTCTGCAGCAAGTGGAGGTAGGGGTGGAGCTGACAGGTGTACCGGCCCTTCAGACCTAAATAAGCAATTCTTAATCAATATATATAATTTAATTATGGAGGGAAAAGTTGTGCAGGAGGACAACTGAGGTTTCAGACAGCAGCGGCCCTCTTCTCCTTGTACGTGGCCATCATCTTCTTGATCTCAGCTATCGCTTTTCCTGGGTTCAGTCCCTAAGAGGAAGATGAGACAGATGGAAAGAGAGCAGTGAGAATATTGAAACTTTTAAAGGAGAGAAAGATGCCCTCCTGAAGTGAACAATGTGCAACACAGAGCATGGGCTGTGGTGTGCATGTGGCTTCAGATGTGTGCCGTCAGGTCACCTTGGGGCAGGTCTTGGTGCAGTTCATGATAGTGTGGCAGCGGTAGAGGGAGAAAGGATCCTGCAGCTTGGAAAGACGCTCCTCTGTGAACTCATCTCGCGAGTCAATCATCCAACGATATGCCTGACAGACAACAGGATGTAAACCCATAAACTCTTCACCTGTGTAGTGATTTTCATGCAGATTTAATCAGTCATCCCTAAATGTGTATGTGCTCAGACACACACCTGCATCAGCACGGCAGGCCCGAGGTATTTGTCTCCATTCCACCAGTAGCTGGGACAGCTCGTACTGCAGCAGGCACACAGGATACACTCATACAGCCCGTCCTGCAGCAGAAAAGCAAGAGATGATATTTATTTTCAGGTGACTCAGAACACTGGAAAACTTCACCGTTTAACCAAAATAAAAACAGTGCTGTACCAGTTTCTGTCTGTCCTGCACAGACTGCAGGTACTGCTCCTTCCCTTCCTTTGACTCGTCCTTTTTCTTCAGGTACGGTTCAATAGACTTGTACTGTGCGTAGAAGTTGCTCATGTCCTGCAAACGTGATTGCACATTCAAGGATTCAGTAAACATACAAATACCAGACTAAAACCTTATTAAAAAGGAAAACGGTTTCATTAATGTTAGACTGAAGAACATAAATCAGACGAAAGCATATTTGTGCATGTTTGACACACAAATGGAAATTGATGATGGAGTAGCGTCTGTTATCAGTTGGAGTCAGTGACAGTTCAGAGTGTGGTGGATATTTACTCACAGGTACCAGGTCTTTCACCACATACATGTGTGGCAGAGGGTAAATCTTAGTTGGTTTGCTAAGGTTAGAGTCAATCTTGTTGAGACAGGCAAGAGTGTTTCCTCCGTTAATGTTCATTGCACAGGATCCACAAATACCTGCATTTAAACACACATAATAAAAGCTTTAATATCATTTCTGAGATGAGACAATATGAAGACTAAAGCTTTTTCTTCCACAATACTGGATATGAGTGGATTATCACTGTAGTGTAATTAATCTGGTAACACACTCCAGCCTCCATGTTACTGACCTTCTCTGCAGGAGCGCCGGAAGGTCAGAGTGGAGTCCATCTCATTTTTGATCTTGATCAGGGCATCAAGAACCATTGGACCACAACTACATGAAGGAGAAAAAAACCCGATGGTTAATCCAGAATATTGAGACGTGAAAGCGGAAAAAGGAATATTTCTGATGTGTCTGACTTCCACAGAAAATCCTAACAGGTTTCATGGCTAAAGAGCATGTTGAGAGAAATGAATTGAGATCGTCCCAAAGCTGATTAGAGGATCAGATGAAGAAAGAGGACTGGCAGTATGCCAGGCTGTCAGATCCTCCTGAGTTAAATCTACCAACAGGCTGTTCTCAGTTCATTAATAATGCCCTCTGTTTACATGTGCTCCGGTACTGCTTTGAACTTCAAAAAGCAAAAAGCCTCCACCAGTGCAAGAGAGTATGATCAACTAATAACAGCGCTATTAAAAAAGGCCATATTCCCCAGTATATAGTCAATTCATTTTAAATTCAACTTCTCTTTCTGTTAAATAAGTGGCCATGGAATAAATGCTACAACACGCTCCAAAGTACCTTGATATAGAAAATAATGGATTCAGCTTCACCTCACCCATCAGTTTTGTACACCAGGACACCTTGTTGTCACTTATGCATTTAGTTGAGATGGGAATTGAAAAGATTTTTTTGATACCAATGCTATTATCACCATTTTGCTTATCGGTCCGAATCTTTATTAATTCCTGATCAATTTTTGTCGAGCTGGCTGTAGTCTAAGACCCAGCTGAGGCGACTGTCCGAAGCCACATTCTGGATTGTTATTTCCTCTCTACCATGAGTCCTTCTTACTACAAGTTTGCAGCAGCACAGACACATGAGTGTGATGTCATTGTTTCCCAATGCACAGCTCTCAGAAAAACATGCCAATATTGATATAAGGAATTGATAAGCTTGAAAGCACAAAATTCTGATGGACTGGACTATTCCCATCCCGAATATTTCAGTATTTCTCAAAGAGCACAGATTGAGGAACTACAGCACATACTGGGCTTCCTCATGATAGAGGAAACAGCTGAGACACCTACGTGTTGAGGTCGATGTCGTAGGTCTGCATGCGGGGCTTGTCTCCTGGAGTGTCTGGGTCCCATCTGTACACCTGGAACTTCTTTATTCTGGGTTGTGCTGCTGGGGCTGCTGCTGTTTGGGCATACCGCACCGCCTGAGAACAGGGACAAAGGGACAAAAGACATGATTATTTTGGCACTGCTTTGATTACACAATACTAGAAACTAAGAAAAGTATGTCAGTTAGATGCTGAACTGACACTAAGAGTAACATTTCTTTCTAACTTCCTTTGCTTTTTTCAACATTTTGCAATTGTCTTTCTGACTGGTATAGCTGTTATTATATTATTTTATTCTAGTATTTCTTGATGTGCTCACATTCTTAACAATTCCCAACAAAGCACATTGAGTACAGTTTGAGTAGTTTGGGGAGTTAAAGTACAAAGAACTCCTCCACGCAAAATATTATTATTATGATGATGATGATGATGATCGAGAGCCATCACTCACAATCTTGTGAAACACGGCAGTGACAAGATTACACATGGCTGTACCATTACACAGAGTTAAGTTATAAATTCATCACTACTATCTGGTTGTTTGTTTTGACTGAATTTCGTTACATTAAGTTCGCAGACTGCTTCATTATGATATAAGCAACGTTAGCTCAATGATGTTTACACGTTTCTTTAACTCGTTCCCGCTACATTGGAGGTTTAAATAGCTTTTCTATCGTCTGTATATGAAGCCTAACACATATCAACAGATAAAAAAGGTAATTAACATGTCTAAAAGATCATTGTCGAGTCAGTCTAACTAGAGTGGACGGTGACGGCTAACTTAGCTAGTTAGTGGCTAATAGCTGGACTACATAACCGAGACTGGACAGAGTATAGACAGAGCCCTCCGTCTTCTGTGTGGACACGTTACTCTGAGACAAATGGTGGACAGAAAGCTATCAATAACAGCTGATTGTCACTGTTTACTTATTCAAATGACTTTCAACATACCACCAGTCCTGCAGGGGAACGGAACGCCAAAACACCACAGCGGCTCAAGGACGTGAAACCTGCCACCGACATTTTGGAATTTCTCTGACCTCCACCGCCTGCTATCCCAGCATCCACCGTGGCCGCGTCACAGTTGTGTTGGGAGCGCGCGTTTGAGAAGCCGACGTCTCCCGAATCGCAATCCGTAGACAAATGTGACTTTTCATGCTTTGTTTCACTTCATTGTGGCACTTTTGCTCCGCCGTTCGTCGTTTGTTTGTCCACAGCCCTTCATGATAACAACTGGATAATTTCTTTAAATCACAGCGCAGGCTCTTGCTTCGCTTTTTCATGTCACCGAACCCGAGCGGAGCAAAGGAGACACGCGCACCAAATGCCCGCGTTGATAAATCGAACGAACCCAGCGCGCCGCTGTCAGTCGTGGTTCGGCGTGTGGACTTCAGCTAGCGTAACATCGAGTCTTCACGGGTGAAGCTGAGCTGAGGTCACTTTTCAAGCATTTTCACCTTCATTCTCTTAAAAAGGAGACTGCGGCGCAGTATTTAAACAACAGACATGGTGTTCCTGACGTTATCTTATTGGATCAGAAACCGCGGACCAGACAGATACTGGAAAGTGCAAGAAGTTCTCAAACATGCACGGGTAAGGCCATGGCTATTTCCTGGAGGAAAAGAGGGAATATAATGTGATATTTTTCATGTTGTAGTCTGCGTGACGGTTAACTAAAAGTAAACGAGAAAAGTCAGCCGTTTGCTCATTTTTCCTGCTGTTTAGAGATGAGCCATGCTGCTTGATCCGGTTAGAAAGATGCCTCATCATCCTAATCTAATATTAACAGTAATAATGATGGTAATTCAGTCTGAGTCGTCCTTCCTGTCGGTTCCTTTTGCAGCACTTCAGGGGCAGAAAGAACCGTTGTTACAGCCTGGCTGTGCGGGCCGTCAGAAGAGCTTTCGTCTACGCCACGAAAGGTCGGAAGCTCAAGAAACGGAACATGAGAACGGTAAGACACAAATATTCATCAAATACAAATGTCCTCCACAACAACAAGCATTGGCCTGGTGCGGTATAATATCCGAAAAATGGCCTCTAACTGCTGTGAAGTCCAGACTGTCTCTCTCAGCACAAGAATAAGTGTCCCCTCAGCTGAAGGGTCAGGGGCTTTGGGAATGATGGGGGGATTATATTTTACCCAACCTGCTCAGATCACTGTATTTCACCAGGATAATCCAGTCAGCAGCAACAGTGAGTCCTGGATACATCCATTTGAAAGCATGTGCCAATACAGGAGAGATTAATATACAAGCAGTCAGGTGTACCAATGTCCCCAGATAATATGAAGGCTCACAAGAATATTAAAGGGGTGTTAAAGGGAATACTGGATATTTCCACCTCTTCTGAGCCCTAAAAATGCTGCAAATCAAATGATAAAGGAAGGAAAAATTACTCTTTGGTTCAGCTGCTCACCCGTGATGAGCTATCAGTAGTACTCTTTGGTTCATTTTAGGGTGTGAGAAGTCAAAAAGGTTGGGAACCACTCCTCCAGTGTGTGCTAATCCATATCATTTGTTATATTTATTATGCTCTTCTTTCATCAGCTCTGGATCACACGCATTGCAGCAGCATCACGAGAGCACAGCATGAAGTATCCCGCCCTTATACACAACCTCACCAAGGTCAGTTGTGTTGACTGTGACAGTATTATACCTCTATGCTCTTTATGCTGTTTGTTCAGTCTGTCTGTATTTGACACGTTTCCTCTGTCCCTCCACACAGACAAGTGTTCAGCTCAACCGCCGTGTTATCAGTGAGCTGGCCATCACAGAACCTCGCTCGTTCCTCTCACTGGCTAAGCTGGCTCAGGCTCGGCAACAGGAAGGCTTCCGGGCGGCGCTCGGTGATGGCAAAGAGCCTGCTGGTGTCTTCTCTCGTGTTGTTTTGCTACAGTGAAGGACTTGATACAGATTTCCAATTGTTATGTGGTTTAAAGAGCAGTGGTCTTGGATTGTGGAGATGTTCATGAAACACATGCACCTTCTTGCTTTACAGGTGTTGCTTCGTCAAAGTATGTTTCATATATTCATGTAAGATCAGTTAAATCATTAGGTTAATTTTTGTGATACTTCATTGATTACTTTACCAGGGTTGCCTAATGTTTAACGACCCACATACATTACCCATCTTGACACTAGAGTCTGGTCACCACATATAAAGTGGGTCACCTGGTGAAAACGTGTCGACTCATTGTGAGAAGTTAACTGGACTGCTGGACGTACACTTCTCGCCTGCACAAAGGAAACACAAATGGACATGCTTTTATATCTCCCCTTTCTACATCTCTCCCTGATGTTGACAGGGATGTAATATCTTGCTCAAGTAAACTCCAGCAGGACAGATGATTTCTGTTGCAGTGCCTTGATCGCTGACCTGAAAGGACCGTATTTCCACTTAATATGCCACCCTTCAACCAAGCTGCGATTTTTGTTATCCAAAAGTAGCGCAACTATGAAAAAAGTTAATAAAATTATATGACTTTTCCTACTATTGAGGCCCTTGCTAACGTTGCTAGCAATAGGCAACTTTTAAATACTGTAGTAAATTCTGTTCAGGTGACCAAAAGTAAAGAATATTTGAAGAGTCATCACAAGGACATAATCACAATCCAAGCTGCCGTAGCTGACATTAAACCCTAGCAATTGTTAGTCCTCACACCTGCTTCTGCTCCGTTCACTGATTTCCAGTCCAACATCTCTATATCGTGTGTATCAGAGATTTCTGCCTGCAGTGTTACGTGCAGACTCCTCCACAGCAGCCCTCCTGATTACCGCCACTGTCGTGATAGAAGATGTGATCATCAATTTCCACAAACCTCCCTGTGTATATCATATGCAAGTGCTTGTTAAGTTATGATTTGATGTTGTTGGATTGTGAGGTTTTTGGAGGTTGGGAGGAAGAGTGACCTCAAACTTTATCATGTAATGACTTTTGTCACTGTAAATATTAATTCGACCATTTGTTGTGGTGAGGTTGTCCTCTGAATGTTCAATAAACATTTTGATAAATATTCCATCGCTCCACCTTGATTCTCTTTATTTTTTAAGAAATTGTATTGTAAGGATGTGAATTTGAGAAGTATTTTATTACAAACTTTTGTAGCTTCCTTGATGGCTGCTATGTTTTTTAATTTTTTATTCTCTTATAGCCATGATAGTTAACACTAGTACAGTATCATAAAACAAGGGAACGCAAGGACAAAATGATCCTAATGGGAACCTGAACCAGTAGTATTTGACCCAGGTTTGAAGTGCAAACAGTCCAACATTTGTTTCTGAAGACTGCTCCTTTCAAGAACCTGAGATACAAAGGACAAACCACTGCAATGTCACTGACCTATGACTGACAAAACCAGAAAGAGCATGACGCAACCAACAGAAAACCAAGTCCTTTCATGTGTGTTGTATGCATTATGACCCTCTGCGGCTACCTTATCGATTTTGGGTGGGGCTACATGAATGACCTCTACTAAAGACAACTGTCGGGACAGCCAATGAAAGGAAGAAGTGCTCGCTGTCAGCCAATTGTTGTTGCTGTTACTCAGACTATCTGGTGCGCATGCGCAGAAGGTAGCGGCGTGACACGCGTGTGGAGGAAGTGAAGTGACGGGTCTGGAGCAGCTGCTGCCTCTCTGTCCAACAGAACCGGCTAAACTGTACTTTATTTTGTCTTGGAAAAATGTCGTGGCTGTTCGGCCTGAACAAGGGGCAGCCTGAAGTGCCTCCCGGTCTCCCGGTTCAGCCTCCACCACCACCGCCGCCGGCTGGAGGCTCCAGCGGCGGTGGAGATAAACCCAAGGACAAATGGAGCAACTTCGATCCCACCGGGCTGGAGCGGGCTGCTCAGGCGGCCAAGGAGCTCGACAAATCCCGTAAGTGTTTGGGAGGGTTTGTCAGCTCAGTGGCTGTGGAAGGGGAAGGTTTCTCCAGAAAACAACAGCGTTACTGCACACAGAGAGTCATGATGCACCAGCACACAGCTGCTTTCTGCTCATGGTGGTGGGGTGGTGGTAGCTTCACTGATGCAGCAGCTTGGATAATGAGGCTCACCCTCACAGCCAGCATGTGAACATATATGTTTAGTGTCATCTTTGTCAAGTTGTTGGTCGTTTTATGAGAACAACGCTGTGCTGCTCTCACTTTCATTCAAACTAGTAGACAGGGTTCAAAGGTCACCGCCAAGCAATCTGGCTTGCAACACCCAAATTCCACTGGCTCCACATACATGTAATAGTTCACCAATTGCCTTTTGGTCATGTTTTGTGTTCATGGTTTTCGCTTCCGTAATAGTTGCAATAAGTAGATGTTGGAAGATAAAGAGTGTAGGTGACATATCTGACAGGGGCGTCATGTTACACTGATCACTGAAAATCTGAAGCCGTCACACCTTTCAGTTTCTGTGCTGATGCCTCTCTCCTCCACCCAGGACATGCCAAAGAAGCTCTGGATTTGGCTCGAATGCAGGAGCAGACCGTTCAGATGGAGCATCAGAGCAAAATGAAGGTAGAGTGCAAACCTGCATCCTAAGCTGCTGCTTCTCTGTCGATCGGCCGCAGGACCCTGATAATGTTTCACAGAAGTTGGTTCATTTAGCTGCTGCTGATTTACATCATTTTAAGAATATGTTAATAATCTTTTGATTTACTGGATGGGTAACGGTGCTGAGAGATGAAGGAGAGTTCCACTCGAGTGTGGATAACAGTGTTGTGTTTAGTTGCTCCAGTTTACAATATGAAAGTTAAATGCATATGAATTATTTCTATGTTTGAGCAGGGGACAAAAATAGAAACCACATATAAATGAAAAGTTTATTTCCATCTCCACCTGATATCTGTCAAGCTGTATAATGCCACTACTTCAAGGTCTGATGCAGCCCCTGAAAACCCCAGTTGATCATGCAGTTGCCATGGATATAAATGCTCCTGCTCTGTGCCCCGTCACAGGAGTACGAAGCAGCAGTTGAGCAGCTGAAAGGCGACCAGGTGCGAATCCAGGGGGAGGAGAGGAGGAAAACTCTGAATGAGGAGACGAAGCAGCATCAAGCGGTGAGAGCAGAACTGCCCTTTTTCTTTTAGTATTTTAAAGTAAGAATAACAAGTGTATCGCAGCAGTGAATAAGACCAATTTGAGTGACATGGTTACAATTATTTGTTTTTGGTGCCATTACAGAGAGCTCAGTATCAAGATAAGCTGGCCAGACAGCGATATGAGGATCAACTACGGCAACAGGTGAGCTCATCTCCCTACATATTTAGTATATGTGCTTTTGAAATGAGGCATGGTGTTAAATGTGATTACTTTTTTTTTCAACAGCAAGCCCTGAATGAGGAGAACCTTCGCAAACAGGAGGAGTCTGTGCAGAAACAGGAGGCCATGAGGAAAGGTACGCCCTTCACCACCGTAACACTGATGACAGGAACTCGTGGAAGCTTTTGACGAGGTTGAACAGTAGTTCATGTACTTGTGTCATGTGTTTCTACAGCAACGATAGAGCACGAGATGGAACTGAGGCACAAAAATGAGCTCCTGCGCATAGAGGCCGAGTCTAAAGCACGAGCCCGTGTGGAGAGAGAGAACGCCGATATCATCCGTGAGCAGATCCGTCTGAAGGCCGCAGAACACAGACAGACTGTCCTGGAGTCCATAAAGTGAGAGTTCACACCAGAAGTTATATGATGGTGGAGGATTAGATGCAGTGTGGTGTCCTGAATCATGGAAATTGAACATTTTAAAGAAGTATTTAATACAAATGCAGTCTCAAACATACCAGTTTAAACCGGAATGGTCAGTTTTATATGTTAAGTAATCAAATTTACATCTTGTAAACACCCAAATGGCTTGCGTGACAGTTACCTGTGTTTGTTTTTAGGACTGCAGGTGCTGTGTTTGGAGAAGGATTCAGGGCCTTTGTGTCAGACTGGGACAAAGTCACAGCCACCGTGAGTCATGTTCCTTTCCACAGTCAGTTTAGTGAATGATTATACTAAAAATACACAATAAGAGCTGAATTTGACACTGACGTTCACTGGTGGAAATCTTTTTACAAAATGAAGGTTAGTTAGGTGTAAAAGTAGCAACAAACAAATGCATTTACAGATATGCAGATGCCTGTCTGTTCATAAGGGTTGTTTGATTTTGTAATGACTGATACCTTCACACATCACACACCGTTTCAGTCCTCAGCATTGATGCGTGGTTTGGCGCTGACATCAAGTGAATCCACATGTACGTATCCATCCGTCACCCACCCAAACAATCAGTAGTCAGTATGTCAGGAGATTTAAATATGATGTTATGCTGCTGTGCCTCTGTATAAATACGCACAACAGGCATTCGTGCCTGACGAAAAAATTAAGCTTAAAATGTGTTCACCGTTTTAGAGAATGTAATGAATTTTCCTCATTAATTATGTATTATTCCACCCACCCACAACCCATCCACTATTAATCAGACTCTTATTTTTATGCCCTGTTTTAACTACTAAAACTGCAACGCACTACAAATGGAAATCAGAACGCTTTCAATACCAAAATCTTGTCGCTTCTCTACAGATTCTGTATTCACATGCAAATATCTGTTTATAGAGATTACACCATTGATGACATCCAGTAGACAACAGTAACCACAGAATAACCATAAATCATGGTCCCATGGTGGGACTGTCGGTGTGGGCAAGCCTGGAATGGGTTTGAATTGAGCGGTTTTCCTGATCCCTGCAGTGGACGGAGTTTGAATGTTGTAATTGTTCTACGACCAGGTTGCAGGTCTGACCCTTTTAGCTGTGGGAGTTTATTCGGCCCGAAACGCAACAGCAGTGGCGGGACGTTACATCGAGGCCAGGCTCGGGAAGCCGTCACTGGTGCGGGAAACATCCCGATTCACTGTGGGAGAGGCAATCAAGCATCCGATCAAGGTAGCTAATTAGCAACGGACCGTTTGCTCATTTTGTGAACTGTAGATTATAATATGCTAACTGCACGTTTTCTGTCCCTCCTTCATTATTTAGACAACCAAGCGGCTGAAGAGCAAACCTCAGGATGCTCTTGAGGGAGTTGTGCTCAGTGTAAGCGGACACAAACATTCACAAAGGATCTAATCAAACCTTTTTAAAGTTTTGTGACCGCTTGATAGAAATGCATTTTTCTGTCTCTCAGCCTTCCCTGGAAGAGCGTGTGCGCGACATTGCTATAGCAACGAGAAACACGAGGCAGAACAACGGCCTGTACAGGAACATCCTCATGTACGGCCCTCCAGGCACGGGCAAGACTCTGTTTGCTAAGGTATACCCGAGGACTGAATGATGACCGATGTAAACATTTACAGACGTGGGAAGTGATGCTGTTTAACTGTGAGGAATCCCTTTTTGTGTCGAGCAGAAGTTGGCAATGCATTCTGGGATGGACTATGCAATCATGACTGGTGGTGACGTGGCACCCATGGGCCGTGACGGTGTGACAGCCATGCACAAAGTGTTTGACTGGGCGAACACGAGTCGACGCGGGTAGGCTACATGATAATATATTAAAGGAGGATGATATACGATCTGTATCTGCAGCATAAGTTACGATGTAGCTCAGTAAGAAGTGAAGCGCTGTCATCACCCTGGAAACCCAGGGTCAAACCTGGAGTTCCTTCTGCTGTGCAGTACAGGTCTCAGATATAACAGGTGAAGATTATCGCGTGTTTTCATCCTGTTACAGACTTCTGCTTTTTGTTGATGAAGCCGATGCATTCCTCCGCAAACGATCCACTGTGAGTCTGCTTGTATTTCATCTCCAGAAACCTGGGATGTTTCTGTTACAACATCATACCATTTTCAATTTGCCTCGACCTATTTTCAACTATATAACATGAAATCATTACTCTTGTTCTTTGCAGGAGAAGATCAGTGAAGACCTCAGAGCCACTTTGAATGCGTTTCTGTATCGCACTGGAGAACAGAGCAACAAGTAAACATTTATTTATGTCCTGTACAAAATCTGTGCTCTAACCTAACTTACATGTCTTAAGTGTCTCTGAAATGTTCGATTCCTGAGTTTTATTTTTTTCCTGCAGGTTCATGCTGGTGTTGGCCAGTAACCAACCAGAGCAGTTTGACTGGGCCATAAACGACCGTATAGATGAAATAGTGAATTTTGCTCTGCCGGGTCCCGAGGAGAGGGAGAGGCTGGTGCGGTTGTACTTCGACAGATATGTGCTGGAACCCGCCACTGGAGGGAGGCAGTGAGTGCAATCACCACCAACAACACAGCTGTGAAAATAGGGCAGGAACCCAAACCACTGCACACCAGGGACACAAACTGAAACAAGCAATTAGGCTCAGTCCATCATGTCTACTCACTCACATCCAGATGTGTTAATTCTGAGTGATTTTTAGGAGTTTGTAGATCCTTGACTGAAAGGCTGTGCCAGGATCAGGATTAGATTTAGGCCCTTTTAAGATGAAGGCAAAGAAGCCTGCTGAGCATTTGGAGCGTGGCCAGCCGTGCTGAGGCTTTAATTATAAACACAGCAGATGTGTGACGAAGGCTGAAAGATGGGTTCAGTCCACACACAGGCCAGGAGGCAATGAACTGAGCCCCAAAGACACAGCAAAGTCAGAAAGAAACTGCATCCAGGTGAACAAAACAATGGAGAAATCTTTTCTTTTGTCCCCATCTCATTTGTTTTTATGTGTCTGTGGCTTTGTGCAGGAGGATGAAGCTGGCACAGTTTGACTACGGTAAAAAGTGCTCTGAGATAGCGAAGCGGACAGAGGGCATGTCTGGAAGAGAGATCTCTAAGCTGGGTGTAGCCTGGCAGGTACGTTCCCTGTAGTCATTGTGAATCTTAATCTCATAATCCTTTAGTTCAGAATGCTACAAGAATTTCATTTTCGTCAAGTAAATTAATGTCTAATGTACTTGCAGGCGGCAGCATATTCCTCTGAAGATGGCGTCCTGACAGAGGCTATGATTGATGCTCGAGTTGACGACGCTGTCAAGCAACACCTTCAGAAGATGGACTGGCTGCATGGAGAGGAGGAGGCTCAGACCAAGACCCTTACGCCTCCACCAGCTGGGGTGACAGGCAGTGGAGGCAAAATGGGCTTTACTCTGCCCCTCAGTGAAGCGCCTCAGGCTGAAGACATGATCGCTCCGGTTCTGGAGATAAATACGAAACAAGAAGGTGAAAGTGCACCACTTCCTTCAGACATCGACCAGTCAGCAGAAGGCAAAAGTGCCACCCCAGCTGGGCGGGACTATGAAGATGCTGTCAAAGTAGAAGCTGCAACACCAGCAGAGAGTTTAGCCGAGCCTGTAGCCTCCAAAGACGGCGAGGGTAAGGTCCAAGAAGAAGACAAACCAGGGCCCTCTCCTCCAAAGGATGGAACTCCAGTTTGAGTTGGAGATGTGTTTAGCGGGGCGGGATGAATTATACAGATCAGTGTCCTGCCCCTTTAACTAGTCTGTGAGTTTATGTCTCAAAGTCTCCTGGACTGTCTGTGACAGAAGATGAATGCAGTGGGTTGGGGAAGAAAATCGATTAACGTTTCAAAAAACAAACTACGCCTGAGACTCTTTCATTCAAATACATAACTTAGAGATCATGAAAGTGTACTTTACCTGGAAACCAGACTGTCTGTAATAACCGTATATATGTGTTGTGCACAGTTTAGTGTCTGTTAAACTGATTAAATGATCTGTTTTTTTATAAACAGTAAAAGTTCTTGTGATTCTTGCAGACTTTTTAATGAACAGTCTTTTATGACCATTATACCATAATCCGTATTTGGATTAGAGACACTTGAATAATTAAGACAGTCAATTTGAAATTTCTTTCAGAGAGCAACATTCTGAACAGCCAGTGGCACAACATATATCAGCGTACTCTTTGGAGACATCAGACCTTGCCATGACATTGTCGAGCGTCATAAATATATGGTTTTGAAAGTCAGGGTACAGAGAGGATGGCTTAAGATTGGACGAGGCAGCAATATTGTCCTATAGGAATCCACATGGGATTTCAATATTTCACAGTAATGGCTGAGGGCTGGAGGAAGCTCCTGCAAAGTCAAGGGCATGAAAGCACCCTTGGCTTGGAATAGGCCGCATGATGAGACTCTCTGTCAGACTTTACAGGAAGCCTTCATGTACTATGATGTAGGGTGTCACATGAATGACTGAACAGCCTGGTCAATCCGACCAGGAAGGCGAACGGTTTTATTTATGATGATGGAGAACTATTCAACTCAGCCTGATTAAAAAACATCAAAAATCTATTAACTGTAAGACATCATATCCCTTGAATGAAAGACTGAATGAGATGAGGTCCTGTGACCATGTCTGACAGCCAGTTCCCAGGTGAACCGGTCAAGTGTTTTCACAGCACGGCACCAAACCGTCACTCAGGTATGTACACACAGACACCACGATGGGTGCTGCTGTTCATTACAGAGATACAATTCTGACACTGGAATGAGAAGAAGTGCCTTCTATTGCATGCATGTAAAAAATGTAGTTTCAAATTTAAATACTTCATCATGTAGACGGTGACACTAATATGTGTAGAATATTTAAGGTGAACCTACCCAATGTAATTTATTATTCCCTTTTCTCACTGTGGCTGCCATGATGTAATATATAAAAATTGTGTTTAGAATTTTGGAAATTAAGATTACAAAGACATACAACACACACTACTGAAAAGATCGATTGCATTTCTGGCTTCACAATTCTGCTTTTAATCATGTCAGACTATAGTCACCTTTTGCTTATTTACATTCACATTATGTACAGAAATTATACATAGTATATACAGTGTATGGATGTTTGTGGGGGGAACATCAGGCAGACTGTGCACACGTGCTGATGTTGAATAAATAACATCCATTGTCACACACAGTCCTTCAGCACCTCACTCATGTAGCGCCTCTAAGTCATACTGGAGCAAAGCCCTTTGGGTGTCTGAATAAAGGAGTAAGAAATGAGTGTTTTCCAGTGGCTTTGTGGTCCAGTGGTGGTGCATTTACTCAAGCACTGCAGCTCAGTACAAACTAGAGATACTTGAGTATTTTCATGTTATGTAACTTTACTTTTTTACTTTTACTCTACTCCACTACATTTCAGAGACAAATATTGCACTTTTCACTAAATGTTACACAACTTACGTTACCAGTTATTTGTTCTTGAACTGAAAACCAAGTATCTCCAAATAAACTGAAGGGCTAAGTGTTCCTTCGTGGTCTGAGAAGATTCTCCTCCTTCTTAATATGAATAAACTATTTAAAAACCGTCTTGGATTAACTGGAAAATGCATCGTCACAAAGCTGAAAACGGCTGTATGTCTGAGATCATTAAAAACTGACTTTTTAGAGATACGTGGTTCTGACAGGAAGCAATGCCTCAATATATAATGATCTTACAGAATATGATGCATCACTGTAGATTAAACTACCCAGCAGTATATAAAGTAGTTAAAATGAGCTCAACCTTTAACATCTACAGCAGTAAAATGCCACATACACATTAATGCAGCAGTGATATGAATTTAAAAACATCATATATAATAGTAAAGTAGTGACAGGGACCATTTAACCACACAGTGAGTACTTCTACTTTTCATACTTCAAGTACATTTTTTTGCTAAAACTCACAAACATTTATTTAAGTAAGGTTTGAATGCAGGACTTTTTACCTGGAGTGGAGTATGTTCACACTGTGGTATTAGTACTTTATTTAAGAAAAGGATCTGAATACTTCTCTGCCAGTGTTAGAGTCCGACAACAAATGCACAGGCTTCTTTTACCACATTGTCTCATCAATACCAAAGATCCACAACCCTGTCACTGTTTGAGAGGATCAATCTGAACCTGCCTCCTGATCCATGACATCCACCACAAGATACTCTTGACCAAAATGTTTGTCATTCTGGCATATCTAAAGTGATGTATTTAATCCAAGTTTGGCATCCATTGTCTACAACCACCTGCTTCAGTTAAAACCACAGATCATGCTTACATATCACTTTTTTTTTTTTATACCTCATCTTGAAGAGTGTGAGGATGTGGGAGTGCTGTCATATTTGTTTCTCTCAAGGACTTTTAGGCTTTAGGTCCTTGCAAGTGAGGTGTTAAAGCAAATTCCTCCTGAGCAGGAGTGACGGTGCTGCTGGAAGGGTTAATCTGGAAGATCTGAAAAGTTTGGGAAAACAAGCCACACGTCAATGACAATACTAGCACAAAACATATGTGTGCATTTTTATACTTTGGTATGACAGAATAGAAACGCTACTTTTTTTTAATCCATTTTTCTCAACTATTGCTTTCTAGTAATATTTCAGAAACTATTTCAGTGAGACTGCTGCCTAAAATTGTGAGATAATACAATGATACATGTAAACCACAGACTGTTATAAATGTTACACATGCTTCATCTGTTGAAGGAAGGAGCAACTCAACCAACCAGAGTAGAAGTCACGCTCCTGCTGCGGTTCCTTCGTTAGCATATTTTTGTGTTTTAAATCCTTTAGCAGGGATTTCACCATCTTCTTACACCTTCTTTCTCGATCCTTGGCATTTCTTAAGACCCGCTGCAATTCCTCCACCCTCTCCTGAGCCTCAGTCAACTTCTTTTTCACTTGAACTGGGTCAAGGGCATACTGATGATCCTGAAAAACATTTACTTCAACTTAAAATGACTCTCTTTACTTTAGAAATTACACTACGATATAAACCCTGCATCCTGCAAAGGTGTTTAAAACAACACCGGTTTCACTCACTGAAGTTGACACTTCATGGTCCTCTGGCAGCTGAGCGCAAACATCTGGACTTTGTACTGCAGCTTTTTGTGACGTCTTAGTTGACCTGGATGTATTGGGCACCTGGAGATTGAGGAAAAGCCAATGTGTACAATTTCCAACTTTTTTTGTTTTAGCGGGCTTTAATGAGAGATTAAGATGATATGAAAAATCATCACCATTTATATAGAAACAGTTTACCAACACTAACTTTGTTCTGAGGGTCAGAAAATATAAAAACAGACGGGATCACTCCTTCCTTTATGCGAGTCGTCTGTCCAGTCATGTCAAAGTCTTCTGCCTTGAAATGACAGCTGCAGATGACTGAGCGGTCATTTGGCTCGAACTCCTTTCTCCTCAGTGCTGTTTTCCATGCCTGTCTTTTTACTTTATCTTTTGGGAACCTAAACATAAAAACAAGTCCATTTGAAAAACACAATGCAACTCTACACTATGCTTTTATAGGTACAATCTAGACACACAAGTTACTGTATGTCACCTCAGCACCTCGCAATGGTCATAAACAAATAAACAACAAACACACACAGCAATAACACACAGACTGACATAACTGACAGATAATATTAGCATCTTCTGTTATGCCTGCTGTTGTTCATTGGAGCGTTGTGTCAGTGTGCCATGTGTTTATGATATAGGATACTTGGTTCATGTAAAAATGTGAGTTTGAATACCAAAAAACTTGTACCACATCATGTAGATGGTAACAGTAATACCGTATAATATTTAAGATTACCTTATGTAATTAGTTTCAAACTATACTAGTTTTTCTTACTGCATTGTAAAACTAGCTGCCATGATATAATTTTGTATATACAATTTGGGGGTGGGGGGGGGGGGGAACTTCATTAATAAAACAGACAATTATAAAAAAAACACTTAAAAGACCAAGCAAATTCCTGGCAGACTTCACAAGTATGGTTTTAATTCAATTTTTTGTGAAATTGTCACAATTCTGATTTAACATGTAACTTACATGTTAAATCTCACACACACGGTATTGGCAGGTTTGTGCATAGTTGCAGATTGACAGTTACATCATCTTTTAATTTCTTTATCTTACATAATTCATCTTAATTCAGTAACAGGACAGTCACTAAAATAAGGATAATTTATTGTGATACATCGAAGTCAACACGTTGCAAACAGTTTAAGGTATTGTGGGGAAAAAACAAAACAAAACAAAACAAAACAACTTTGCACCAGTGAAATGTTATTTCCTCTTCCTTGGTTTTGGCACTTCCTTCATTAGAACATCCAGCAGCAGCACGAAACTGGAGCTTTTTCTGACTCCTGTAAGACGCATACAAGGTTGAGCGGGCCAGACCCCGCCGCAAGATGGCGGCGGCAGAGACGCATCTTACAGACCGGATGCGGAATCTACTGTAAATAGCTGTGATTTCGTTTGGTTAGCTTGAACGACGGATCATTACATTTTCATCAAATTCAACACGTTCGTGACAGTAAAGTGTTGTATCATAATCTCTCACCTGTGGAATGTTATTCCCTGCTCCTTGGTTTTGACACTTCTTTCATTAGAACATCCAACCGCAGCACAAAAGTCTGGCATTTTCTAAAATTTGAGCCAAAACCACGTCGCAATATGGCGGCGGCAGAGACGCATTTCACGCCCGGACACGTCCTCCACGAAAACCCGCCCCTACTGTCTTTTATTGGCTACGAGCCTGACCATATTTCCTAACCATAACCATCTAACCAATCACGTAACCCTAAACCGAATCAAGCAACGACAACTAGCGAATCAGAGACAGAGTAGGGCGGGTTTTCACGTCATGCGGGTGGTGGTGAAAAAGAAAAAAAATCTCACAAACCGGATATGATGTCAACGTGTACGCATAACACATCCAGAACTTTTTAAATATGCTTCACGCACCTGTCAGCCCTTTTCTATGTGTCTATTATTGTTTATCTTGGTTTTGCAAACAAAACAAATAAGCAAACAAACAAACAAACAAAAAACTCACATCCGAATCTCCAACTAAGCCGTCAGAGGATAACTTGCATTGTGGGTAATGTAGGTGCCAGGTTTTAACAAGGAAGAACATGGAGAACAAAGGTAGAAGATCTCTGCTGCATTGATTTTTTTTTTTTTTTTTTTTTTTTTTAAATTGTGCATTGAGGAGCACCATGCTGAACAGATTTAGTACACTTTTAATTTTAAAACTCTCTGCTGGACCTGGTCTCATCTTTCTGACATTTCGATATTTTGCAAGTGCAAGTGAGTGAGTGCAACATCAGGTCCATATAGGAACCCCCTAATTGTTCTTGTATCACAGATAAGAAACAAACAAACAAACAAAGAAAAATGGTAACAGACAGTTCAGACATTGCATCTGTGCTTCTTGAGAAAGAACTGCTTAAAGAATTCAGACTGGCAGAGAGGGATTTTTATATTCTTTAATGCCTGTTGCCTTTTTATGTTTTTTTTTTTTTTTTTTTTTTTCATCGTTAGAATGGTTTTTGCTTAGAATTTGCTTGGTACTGATGCCCTTTCTCTTTTATCTATTTTGATTATGAAGCACCAACTTTTTTGGAACTGGTTATATTATTATAAAAAAAATAAATAAATAAAGTTGTGTTTGGACTCAATCACACCTGCAAGGGCTATTGGGTTTCTGAAGACAACAGTATACACAGTAACTATTGAATGTAATCCACATTTTTATCTGTATGTGTCAAATGCCTCCATTAACATTATGGTACACATCCTGCTTGGTGTGCACCATGTTCTCCCCAGAGTCTTCTGTGTGTTTTGGATGCAACCATCTGAAAAAGTCTTTTGTGTTGCTGAATTTGAGCAGCCGTGACCAGAAACCCACATCTGGAAAGAAAGACAGGGAAACTGAAGTGGTGAAAGGTTCTTAACTTTGTGTTTTGTTTGG
Organism: Chaetodon auriga; assembly: GCF_051107435.1. Lineage (NCBI taxonomy): Eukaryota > Metazoa > Chordata > Actinopteri > Chaetodontiformes > Chaetodontidae > Chaetodon > Chaetodon auriga. Next base: position 16,477,260 of record NC_135075.1, on the reverse strand, counting down.
TTGTGTAAGTGTGTGTTGCTGTGCGTGTAAGAGGCAGCGATTAACGACATGAATTCAGTGGATTGAGGTAGGGAAAATCTGAATAGAAAGGAGAAGGGATTCATTTTTTAACAAAAAATAGAATTTTGATGGCATGAGAACAAAATAGAATGATGGAAGAAGACTCTATATGTGAAGTCTGGTCTGTGTTTGAGGGTTAATCATTCATTTATGGTGTGTTCACTGACGGATGAAGTGTAAGGGAAGTGGCCTATTTGTTTACTCAGAAAAAGAAGAAAATAATGGGAGTGAAAGGAAGTTACTTAGAAAGGCATTTGTCTGCACCCTGTCTATCAATGATATCCTATTTAAAATATGTTTTTCAACCAGTGGGGAAAACTAAGGATTCCTGAAGAAAGGCCACCCTAGCTTTTTCCACATGCAAGTTTAGTTTCAGTGGGCTTTTTACTCACCATTCATTTGATTTGTCCTCCAGTAGTTGAGGCCTGAGAGCCAAACTCTGTCCAGCACCAGTAAGAAGCAGCTGATGCAGAGCCCCAAGAGCAGTCCCACTATCACACCCATCTCCTGCTGGGTCATGATGTCACTAAAAATGTAGTTTTCTCTAGAAGTCACCTTGGAGTGGGCCTCATTATATGGGATGACATGATAGACTTGATGCCTGCAGCACACAGAGAGTAGACATTAGTGGGAAATTTGCACACATAAATGTAAAGTGACAATGGACAGAAGTGAGCACATGATGCAGAACAATGATAGAGATATATCCCAGATATATTCCCAAAATCTGATGTCTGTCCTGCCCTGTTGGACAATACCAGGATACTAAATAAATCAAATGATGTAAATTTTTCTGGATCTTAGACATACAGCAATCAGAAAATGCACTTTTTAAAAATTTTTTTTTTTTTTTACATCAATACCTTTTACGTGTGTTTAATGAGTCCAAGACAATTATGACCTATAAAAAAAACGTGTATAATCTTTCATTTTTGCTGGTCTATCCCACAAGAAACTGATTAGCAGGGATGATAAGGTACCTGACAATCTCCTCTTGTGATAAGTTCAGTTAAGATATGACAGCCTAAACAAAGCTACGAATGACTTTGCTATGTTGGTGGGTCTAAATTCTGCGGTTCAAGAGGTCGTAGGTGGCACATACATACAGAGCCACACACACACCTGATAGATTCATTCATTTTCTTATTATTTTTGTTGCACGAGAACGGCCAGACAAAGTGCATTTACGGTCTCACCTTTCTTCTAATTATCTGGAAATGGATGTTTACGTCTGTGGTTATGATTGTTGTTGCAGGACTTTAAACAAAATTCAGTTTGAAACAAAACAAAATCAACTCTCATGAAAGAGGATACTGCTTCATGCTGGTTTGGCACTTGTGGTCGATCTGGATAAAATAGCTGAATGATCATTTTTGGTGGTTAATGATAACAGTGAGGAGAAGCTGCATGAGGTCTGGAGAGCTAGAGGAGCTTGTGCAATGCTGGAGTTTACAGGGGTTTGTGTATTTTCTTTGATTATTATATTATTTTATATTTTCCATGGATAGTACATCATGACAGAATATTTTTTTAGCATGGAAATACAACTGTCTTTATCAAAGCTGAACCACGACACTAAGGAGTTAGAATCTGATGGAACGTGGGCCCAGACACACACACACACACACACACACACACACACACACACACTGCCTGAAGTCAAACAGGTGTGGTGATCAGCAGCAACACACAGTCTGAACGTCTCTTTAACACGTAGAATGAGTAACTTACTGAAAACTGATGTTCTGAGCTGAAAGCCAAGAGATCAATACCCAGTATTCATGGTGAGAGGTCATAATAAGCGCTGTGTGAATTCAGGCTGAAATGCACCAGCATGTCCGGCTCGTCCACTTTGACAGCAGCCATCAAAGCAAGTTAAGGCATACAGCTAAGCGTCGACTTTGTCTCACACAACACAAAATAAACGAAGGTGTCACGGTCCACGTGGACTGAGTTTTACCTTCCACAGGTGCAGGCGCACACACGCTCCTCGCCGCGCACCAGCAGCAAAAAGAAGCTGTGGAAGCGATGAAAAAGCGCGTTCATGTCCTCTTGAAAACTCGCAATCTGAAACAAACCAGAACCTGAAGTAAGATGAGACCACAACACCGTGATATTCCAGACATGACGGAGAGAAAAAACAGCAGGTTTCTAATACTGATTAACTACCTTAACTAACTGATATCGGCGGACAACTGACAACCAATATCTGACATTACTATTACTGTCACCGCAGAGGAGCATATCAATGGAAATCACGGTACCTTCACGTCTACACTCCTACCTTTAATGTTGGTGCTCTCCAGGAGAGTTCAGGGGACTCCTGTCCCGCGTGTCCCGGCCGCCAGCTGTCCGCGCGGCTGTCCTCTCAGTCCGACGTGCTCACATACAATAACACCGGCATATGGAGGGCGGGTGATGATGTTCCCGGTGACAGGTCATTAACAAGTCAGTTCTAGGCTCACAGTGAACAAAATGATTTAACATGGTAACCATTGCGACACTAGCGGTTAATTTTTTTTTATTGGATTTCCTTCGAGTTTCGGCTCGTTGCTTTTTTATTTTAGGTTAACGGACGTTGATAATTTTAATGAAGATGTTCAGGACAGTTTTTCATGGTAAGTTAAATCTTACTACACGTGTAATAGATGTGTTTAGTCCTTTTTCTTTAAAGAGCGACACTCCAGTTACTGATTCTTATGCAAGCTAGCTACTTAGCGAACTTTATTTAAGTGCCGAAGCCACCGAGGAACGGAAAAGCTTCAGTGACTGAATACATCTTGTCTACCTCACTGTTAATAGATATGGTATAAACACATTCTACAACAATAACACTACTTTTCCATACACATTTACTGCAATTGTGCTTCAGCCCGTCTTACAACTTCATTTATCTCACTTGAATAATTTACGCAAGACTTCTGTCAGAACCACATGATGGAGGGCCGCGGCGTTTATTACTGTCCCACCAAAGGCAGACTGAGGAACCGATTGAAGTGTTTTTGCCTTATCTTATTATTCCCGTTTTTTTTTCTTTTTTACAGCAGTTTGCCCTCGCTTGCTCTGAAAGAGGTCTGTAACATTGAAGTCAAATGTGAAAACTAATCAGGTACTTCTGACAGCTCTATCCTTGATTATGATCATTAACTGAATGCTAATAGTTCAGTGAAATACATATTTTGAATCGTATACTGATGCTCTTACATGAAACCACCACAAACTGTCACAAAGCAAAGAAAAAGAGTCATGCCATGTTTCTCAGAGATGTTTCTCTCTTTAGTGGATTCATATGTACATACAGAAAAATCAGGCACTCTGAGCTGAGCTCGCATTTTGCAAATAATTACAATGCTTCAATTCTTTAACATTTACAAAAGAAAAAAATACTATGCCCTGAAAAATACCATATCCAAGTTTAAATATGAATCAACACATTATATTGGAAACAGATTGGAGGAGATCCTCAGAGAGGTCTAGGTTTGGTTATTCATTACCTAGCCCACCCACTTTAACTTAATCCTAATCTACAACACATGGTCACACAAAAAAACGCATTCAGTTCAATTAACTCTCCTCCACATGTACACTGTCCCAGATCAGAAATAAAAATCGGACACATATGCTTAAATGAATCACAATTATATATAATCTAGAGGGGGAAAAAAATCAGCATCAATATGCTGTACTTAACAAAATCAGAGGGACTTGTAAAGGAGTTGTTGAATCAGGGGTGTGGGTGTTATGGCTCTCCCTGAGGAGACATGGTTGAGTGATTTCACTGGACTGGGATGGAGGGAGGACCTTGGCCTGACCTTGATCCGCAGAAATAAAGGCAGAGCGAGAGCAGCGAGTCTGTCCTCTGCATAGAGGAAAAACCCATCATCACCAATATGTCCAACAGCAGCCATTTGTTAGGTCCTGACCTAAAGCTGTGTGTGTGGGTGTGTGTGTATATGTGTGCATGCATGTCTGTGCAGGCACACAATGTGTATCTACTGTGTTGTAGATGACTGAGGAGTATGAAGTGTGTGTGTGTGTGTGTGTGTGTGTGTGTGTGTGTGTGTGTGTGTGAGTGTCCATGTACTATCGTCTGATTGCTTGTGATCTGGGTCTGCGTTTATTGCAAATTTCCACCGTGTATCAGTAGAAACAGACAGTGTGAAAAAAAGCCCTGTCGCTCTTCTCCTCGAACTCTTGTAGGAGCTCATCTATTTCATTCTCCATGTCGTCAGTCTGCTGGATCTGCAGGGGTGGGGGAGGAAGCACATTAAACATTGTCTGTGCACACACTTCATTTCCACCAATGAACTCAAACCAATCTCTGTCCACCATGTATGATTCTATAGCACCCCTTTATAGCATTGGTAACATTTCCACCAGGTGACCACTGAATATCATCTTTAAGCAATACATATGATGGCAGATTATGAACATTTAAAGACCATTTTATTCATAGTGAAGTATATAGACTTACTTCATAATTCATGATCATGATTCAGATGTCAAATGTCATTAATTACTTAACAGAGTGTTTGTTGCGCTATTTCATCAGTATGCCTGTACAACAGCATTTAAGATCTTTGGTAGGAGACACTCACACATTGACACAGCTCACAGATAAGGAAGGCGCCCAGCGTGGCTTCCTCATGGTTATCCTGAATGTCTACATTGATGACGTGCACAGGCTGTAGAGTCTCCTGTTCTCTTGAATTCAGATCTGGGGAGCAACAACAGATGAAAGAGAAAGAATGCACCACACAATCAGAAGTAGTAAAAATTTGGTCTGTGACCAAATCACTATGGTGTAAAAAATGTGATTATGTGTGCCCACAGAAAAATAAACGTCAAAGCAGCATTCTTGCAAGAGGCTCTGATTTACCAACTGTATCCCCTCAGTGATTAGACATGTCTAATGGCAAGCCTCACCCTCCAGCACTTGGTCATAGACTCTCTCTTCACAGGTGATGACCAGGTCAAACTTATCCTTGCAGTTTTGAAAGCGCTCCGGCTTTGATTTGATGCGCTTGTTGCGGTCCAGCATGTGCAGGATGCCGTTCTGTGTGTATCTGAAGAGTGGGGAGGTCAAGGAACACAGCAGGAGCAAGAGAAACATTTCAAGGTAATACACCACACTAATCAAACCATCAGAGTCAGGATTTCAATCAGCAGGACACTGAAAAATGGCTGCCAGCACCCAGTAAGCATCTGTCAACAGTAAAGCGTTCATTTGTCTAAAAGAGACTATTTTGTTTGCATTGTGGGACACACACCCGCATGGTGTCAGTTGAGTCTTTGAATTAGTCGACCTGCAGCACCCCCTAGTGGTGTCAAAAAACCTAAACTTTTGACTGATTAATCCAGTCAGCAAAGTATTAATGTTATGAAGAAGACATTCTGATACTGGCAGGCTGACATGTGTTGTCCTTGGAACAGATGCTATAAATCTGTCCAGTACTCCATGTTTCTAAAAAACATAGCCCGAGTCTATGTCTATGTCACTCTATCACGACATTGCCCAAAAAACAATATAAAAAAAGACCAACCACTGTGGTGAATTGTCTATAATAGGGTACTATATTTTCAAGAAACCCATGCAAAGTAGCAAGAATACAGCATACAGCACGATTCTATAACATAGCACATCTGATATGCAGGAATACACATCTGACCTCTCAAAGTGTTTTGGGTTGGCAAAATGTACACATGCAATATAGAAATATCATCAGTAACAGCACAATAGTAAGTAAAAATTTGGTGAAGCACATATCTCCTACTAAACCAAGATTTAACCAGAATAACTCAAGACGTCTTTCTTAGACAAGCTACAGGAGGACTCCTATATTTACTCTAGTCTCCAAATGTTTCAATTATCAGAAGAAAAAAAAAATAAAGATGTCACAAGAATAAGAGGACAGGTTTAACATTAGACTGCTGATGGTGGAAGTATAGATTATTTGAACGAGATCAATGAAGACCAAAAAGTGCCACCTGTCAGTACAGGAGCAATAACTGCAATTATTTTGATTAAATCAAAGTGTTCGAGAGAGTTCCTGTATGAACAAAGGTAATATGGTCACTCACTTTTGCAGTTCTTACTTCGAGGCTTTTGTGATATGGTCCAAGGTGGTTGAGTACCCTTAGTTAGGTGGCATGAACATATATACCCCCACCAATGAGGCATAAGACAAGTTCTAATTAATCTGTAACTTGAAGCACTACAATCTCTCCATCAAGAACAGGGGAAAAAAATGTAAGCTGTTTCTCAGTGAGCGAGTTCCTCAAAAATAAATATCTAAACCTGGTTCAATATATAACTGGAAAGACTACCCTTGATGTTCTTGATTTACTTCTGTTAAATGTCCTATTTGGTGTTTGTTTACTCTGTGTTCTCCGCTGTTTTTCCTTGGTAACAGAGCTGTCTTGTGGTTATATTCTTCTTATTTTCCCCTTTACCTGGTTTTACAGCATCTACTACAGATGCACCAAATTCAGTTAACAATTACAGCACTACTAAAGATTAATTTGAATACCAGAATGAACACTTGACATTTTCTGTCTAACTTGCTGGCGGTACTCAAACTACAAACATACCTGGACAAGATAAACATTGGAAACATTTTACCTCTTTTTGCACTAGTGAGAAACAGCAGTGTTACCATGTAGACCCTTGCAAATACAGACACTCAGTGTAAAGATAGGGTTTTAGGAGTATAGATTTAAATCTGATGGTCTCAGCAAAAACTTAATGCTCTTCACCAAATTGCACTTACTGTTTCACGGCTGTTGTACTGCAAGGGGCTTTTCCACCCCCTGTATTTCCTTGGTTTAATATAGCATATCTGTAACATGTTAAAATCCGTGCATGTGATTTACCCATCGGTGCGGTCCCATCTGCTGTGCCACTGAAACAGCATCACACTCACATGAACTTCCAAAAAGATTAATATCTGAACAAGATACATGGACAGGGGCCATGTTAACTTATCTGGCTTCCAGTATATAGTATGTGAGTGTGTGTGGAAAAGTGAGTGAGAAGGGGATACAGTTCCTTGTCCTTGCGGACCAAGTCGTTGTACATCTGTACATATGTCGTTTTGAAGTCATACACATTTGGCTTATCCGGAGCAGGACCGGGAAGCTTCACATGAGACCCTGTCCCAAATGAACGCACATCAAATCCACGTTTGCTGCAAAGACGAAAAGGACAAGACAGTAAATTACATACCATTTCTGGCAACAACACTAGATACAATAAAACATGACATACAAGCAGAATCCTAAGAAGGTCTTTCCATGCCTTTAGTGCAAAGTACCCTGCAAAGTCAACCTGCTAAGCTCTCTCCTCACAAACAAGATCTCAGCTGAATGTTTGTTTGTGCTCCTGTTATACTTCACAGGCTGAATTCAGAGGTCACTCCACACTGCAAGCGTGTAGGCCCATTTCCAGCTGGTCTCTATTGTGCTGTGTCAGAATGAGTCTAACACATTTCCTACGTAAGAGCTAAACAGACTTCAAATAAAATTCACCAGGGAAGTGTTTATTTTATTTCAGCTGACCACACGGGTGATAGTTAAGAGGCTGTGTTGGTCTGTAAATCCTTCCGCACTGGACAGAGGTGCACTGAAAAAAGAACAGCTACTGGGAAATGAGACCAAGTGTGAAATGCCTGCACAATCCCAACACTACCCTCTGGTTCAAAAACAAAAAAAATCTAGACAAAAATTCAAAATGGTGTGTGAATGAGAGGACTGATGAGAGCTGGTAAACCACCCGGTGTTGTATGGCTGCAGTTGCTCCCTTCCGGAATATTCTCTACTGGGGGGCGCTCTTGTCAACATGTGGGGAAAAAAAACGACCTAGTAACTTGGGACGGTATTTTGAAAGCTCTGAATCCGATTGAAATCAAAGCAGTCTGTAGGGCGTTTGCTTCAAACAAACGCAAACCTGAAACCTAGTAAGTAACAAGCGTTGAAAGTACGCCATAGCCTCGGTGTAACACTGAAGAAGACCGGGTCCGCTAACTGCGGGCAGGCCTGACGGATTGTCAGGCACCGTGTCGGCGTGGCTCTGATGCGGCTCAGAAAACGGCTCGATATCGCACATATTTCGTTCGCTTCATGGTCGTGTCCCTTTTCTTCTCTTGTCGGCGGCTCGTCTTTACCTGAGGATATTGTGCGCTTCCATACTGCGGTTCTGGTTGCTCGAGCACACAACCGCTACCCGCAGCGGTTGGCTCGGCATTGCGACTCTCCGGCTGAAACTAACCGACACAAACCGTCAGAAACTGATAGAGGTAGTTAGTTTGATCCCTGAGTGAAAAATAAACAAGACAAACCCCTATGTTACGCTAAATAATAAAACGCTTCGAGTACAAATACTGTGCGATTAGCTCGTCTTCTTCTCAAGCAGGAAGTTAAAATGGCGGAGCCCCTGTAGTTGAATACGGCTTTAATGATGATGTCATTTGAGGGCGGGGTTTCCTACTTGACAGACGTGACGTCAATAAACGAACACGTTGTGAAAAATATGATTTTCTCTGAGGGCCATGTTTTTTTTTTCTCTTCAGGAAAAGTGGCTAAAAGAACACACCACCACAACAATAGCGACACTTCTCATAGAAATGTGGAGACGCAAGTTAACACTGAGCGTGCTGCTGAAATAAAAATGCTAAATAAAAAAATGACCTCAAGTTCTTATATACAAGTAGCCACTGTGTTGACAGCGTTGTAGACATAAGCAGACATAGCATGTACCTGTATGCCATATTTAATGATACACTTTTCCCTTTGATTTGTGTTCAAAACCACTGTTTTTATGTTTTAACTACTTGGTATCCTAATCCACGAATCATTTCTGAACAAACAACTCCATGTTTTCTCTCACTATACATCCATACATAATTTCTACCTCTATGTTTTTTGATAAAATTGTATACTTTCCCCTACATTTGTGTGAATGTTACTGTATTTTATTAACCATCAGATATTTTTTCTTACCATTTATACTGTAGTAACTCTACCTGTCACATCTCGGGGTGTATTTGGCCATTTTGGGCAAAGTTGCAAATCAGTGAGCATGTTTTGTGGCAATATTGCACTTTTATATGATTTTTGTATCAATGTGATGAACTACTTTAACTTACCAGGTATTTAATGTGCCTAATTTGCCAGACATTGTCATCTCTGTCTATTTTGCAATATCAGAGTAATATTTATATTACTTATTTGCCAAGTATGTGTGCCCATACAAGGAATTTGACTTTTTAAGTTGCATATACCATGATAGAGGATGCATACCACCCACTCCTGATCCAAATCAGATTTTAGGATAAATTTGTATCCAGTTTGACCATCTAAAAAGACAAAGTGGGGGTGGGGGGCTAAAAATGGGATCAAGCCCCAGTTACTGTTTTGGGATTGACTTGTATCAGACACCTAACAAGAGGCTGTCCTTATACAGATATTCTGAATTCATGTCTGTTGTTGATAAATGGTGCTGGGATGTGAAAACTAACACATGCACACACTCTCTCACACAAGGAAAAAAATAAGGACAGCTGCAAAGTATTACAAATGATCTCATGTTACTTTATTCACTCACAGCAGGACATGAACGCATTCTAACTCAAGATGTTTGGCACAGTATTTAGAGATTGTACACCAGATTGGATTGCCCTTCACAAAATGGTACAAATACATACTGTATGCAGACATCAAAGCAAAACTAGATGGTGGGATGATTTAGTCAAGTGGAAAAACTTTGTTCAGTAAAGTTTTATTTTCCCGTGTCCCTAGCAAAAACAGGACAAGTCTGAACACTTTAACTGGCTGTACATTGAGCAAAAAACTGCTGTTTTTGACATACTAAAAGCCATTTCGTTAGTTGTATTGCTGTATAAATGCTGCCGGCATACAGACTGACAGACTCAATCACAGACAACCTTGAACAAAAACATAACACAGTAAACTACTGTATAATAATAAATGTAGGTTATCAGTACTTTTGGTTCAGTGCATCCTCGCAGAGGTTTACAAGACATGTTAATTGCAGAGCCAGAGTAGATTGTGCTTCAATTCAGTCATAACAGGATGTGTCATATTATGTGGCTGACTGAAAAATAACTATTGTTGACAATGAGTGACTATGACTGTGCGATTAGATATGGGCATCATGGATGTTAAATGCAGGCCATTTTATTAATTTAGCAGTGCATCTTGGATTCAGTTTAGCATTAGTGACGCGAGTGAGTGCGGTAGGAGTATGTGTGCTGTGTCGTGGGGCTCATGATGTTTTCTGTGATATATGCCACCAGCAAGCAGATGATGACCAGCATCACGCAAATAGCTCCCCCCACGGTTGTCATGGCAATCACAATGTCCTGCATCCCAAACGGCGGCAGGGTAAACTCTACACAGTCCTGCTGCTCTACTCTCTGAGCTGGATTGGAGCGGGCCAGGGAGCGCAGGCAGATGCGGTAGGGGATGTTCTCATGCAGCTCAGTCAAGAGAAAGTCCCTGCAGCCAGATCCAAGATGGACACCAGCACACTCAAACTGAGTATAGCTTCCATTCCACCAGCAGCTCAACTCATAGCCTCCCCGTCTGTGGCGTCGGCGACTGAAAACAGCGCCTGATTTTAGAGTTTCCTGTCTTGTTAAATTTGTCCCTGGATCCCCACTGCTCTTCTGACCAGCTGCAGTCTCTTTTGCCTTTACGTGTCGGCTGGACATTGTGGAATCCCCCTCATGGGTCCACTGTAACAGGACACTGCCATTGATGAGAATATTTGCCACCAGATTCCCCAAAGACACCACTGTCCTGCAGTCTCCCTTACGACACTTGTAGTCAGGCAGTGTCTGTCGAAAACACAGCTGCCCCCCGATGCCTCCCTCAATCACACGGTAGGCACACAGTGGTGACGCCCCTTCCTCTGGGCCCCAGCTTGGTGCCCTGCCAGACATTTCAGATATCACAGTAGAAATATTGCCTCTGCTGGTGTTGAAAGAGAAGCCATTTGCGTGGCCTGTTACCTCTTTAAGCTTTGGTGATGGCCTACTTTCGTGGCTGTGATTGCCATAGTTGGAACTGAAATTAGTCTGTTTAAGCCAGTTTTGGGGTGTCCCCAAATTATGCCTGCCTCTCACCTCCGATGGAGATGATGTTGATGATGCTGAGCTGCTGCCATGAGATCTGCTGGACCCAGCTGTGTGGTGTAAGGTGCAGAGCAGGAGTGCCGACAATGCGAGCAGTGATGGTCCTTGTTGGCTTTTCATCTCACTCCCTCTCGTCGAATTATGTCCTCTCACAGTGGATCAGATGAGCGATGGTACAAGGCGGGCTGGTGTCTGCCATAGGATCAGCTCTGCCTCAGTGCACACAGACGAAATCCGTGTGAAACCGGATAACGCGTCCATGGGCGAGAGGAACGGGTATGCATCTGCGACAGAAAATAACATTTAATCATGCGGGCATGCGGTCAGTAAGAGATTCGAGTATGACCTTGCATATGATGAGCTTTCAGGACGACGTTCACAAAGCCCGAACGGTGAAACAAGTCACCTCAGCGCAGCTTCACTCACTGGCATTTCTAAAAATCACTTACTTGTTTCGGTGGGACACGGGGACCCGGCTATCGTGCCATCAGATTTGCTTTCTTCTTCCTGTCTGGCTTGACGTAAAGGCTTTGATGCCCGCTGTGTGAGAGTGCACGTGGAGAAGCGCGCGCCGCGAGTGCTTGGGAGCGTGGGTGCGTGCACAAAATATTTGTAGTCATCAGCGGTCGGTTTGTGAGTCATCATCCCACACAGCGCTTCAGGTGTCTGTCAATAACGCATACAACAACCGGAGTGCTGACAACACTGACGGATGGAGGAGTTTATGGAACCTGCATCCCACCTGTGCTGCTCACCTGCAGCTCTCCCACGTCCAAGCACAGTCCACCAGATCAGAGCTGATGGCCTGCCTGTGTAAATAACATCTACAGCAATACACAAAACCAGTTTCCTATAAAACAAAACATCTTTTTCATAATGTTCTATTAGAATGACATATATGGTAGAGTCCCAACGAGTCAAATGTCTTTGAAATAGTGTTGGTTTGATTAGACAGGTCAGGTAAAAATGTCAGATCAATATCAATCTTTGATAATCATGAGTTTTGGTCGTTTTGGTTATTGATTCAAAATGGAAAAATCAACATAATATGTATTGATTCAGATCTAAATTTACTCAAAATTACCTTTCAATATATAAAACTGTCCATAAATTAAAAAAACAAAACAAAACAAAACAAAACTGACATACTTGAATTTTTAATCTTGATGTCACTTCAGCATGCTGCTTTCTCTAAACTGTTAGTCTTTGATGCTCTAAGATAGAGTTCAAATTCAGAAAACACAATTCAAAATTTAAAACAACACCCGAACACAATATGATGAAGTCAAGAAATCCTTGCAGTTATTGCAAGGTTTATTCACTTTTTTTGTTGGAGGTGTTTAGTTTTTTGTGACATGATGTCTCTTAAATGAAGAAAAGAATGTCACAATAATAAATAATCTCAAGTACAATGGAACAAAAAATGTCTGATCAAGATGCATCATTGTTCTCCACCTTAAGCAGGTCTTAACTGAGATTATTCAGAGCAATAATTCCAGAGAGACAAACATGGCAACCTGGTAAACAATTAGTATCATGGGAGAGTATGAATGGTTGACTAATAGGACAAAAAATGCTGCATCAGTGGCACTGACTTAGCTTCATCTGTCCCTCAGAGGTTGCATAGGATAATTGGTTAAATCTGTGTGATCTGCAGTTAATGATATATCCGTTGGTCAGACACTAGCTATTAAGCTATGGGACATTAAGAATTGTTTCTAAAGAATAAATGAGCAGATCACTGGTCCTTCACAATATGCTTCTCTCTAACAGAGTTAAGTGATGGTTACCATGAATAATTTCAAAAGAGCACAACAAATAACAGTGACTAACACCTGATGATGTGATTGTTCAGGTCATGAACCTGCTGTCGCAGGTGCTCAGTGACGTGGAAGGAAAACGTGGAAAGTGCCTGCCTTTGCATGTACACTCAAAGCATCAACATATTAGATTAAATTGACCTTGAGCCTGGTCAGCAAACACAAAAACTGTTGTGTGACAAATCTATTTGTTTGTCTGTGTGTGCATATATAAAACATCATGAGGACCAGAAACAGGGATAGTGGTGCAAGTGCAGCGTCTCAAAGAAAGAGCAAAGTATGTCGCCATGCAGAGGATGATGCCATGTCAGAGGTCCTCACTGTAGACGCTATTTTGTTTGGGCTCTTGGTCTTCTCTGGCATCCTGGGGAACATCTTGGTCATCCATGTGGTAAGATGATATGTAGAATATTTTAGTGGTGAATTTGAGAAGAATGTTTTAGGTTGCATTGATCTCAGTCTGTCTTTCTTGTGCTCTCAGGTGTTTCAGTCAGCCATTGAGAGTCCATCTCGGAGACTCCCCGCCTCTGACACTATTCTGGTGCACCTGTCACTGGCCAACCTGCTGACCTCACTGTTCCGCACAGTGCCCATCTTTGTGTCAGACCTGGGCTTGAATGTGTCTTTGTCTCCGGGCTGGTGCCGAGTCTTCATGCTATTGTGGGTGTGGTGGCGAGCTGTGGGCTGTTGGGTGACTCTAGCGCTTAGCGTCTTCCATTGCACTACCCTGAGGCGACAGCATGTGAGCTTTGGACCTCTTGCACAGCATAGGGAGAGGCGGCGGGTTTGGATCGTTCTGGGGCTGGTGTGGGGGGCAAACCTTGTCTTCTCAATTCCAGCTCTGGTCTACAGTACCCATGTTCATGGCAACTCCACTGTGGAGCTGATGGTGATCAGCTGCACCACCAGGCCTCTGCTGGGCTGTATCTGGGAGTTCCCCTCCATCCAGCAGGGCTCAGCCTTTGCCTCCACCTCGCTGGCACTTAATGAGGTGTTGCCACTGGTGCTGATGGTTTGCACCAACCTGGCCACGCTTCATGCTCTGGCAAAACACATCCGAGCTGTTACCTCAGGCGGAGATTCGGGAACAAACCACGGGGAGCTGGACAAACATGTTTCCACTGAACGCAAAGCCGCTCATGTAATCATGTCCCTAGTGTCACTCTTTGTGGTCTGCTGGGCGCTACAAGTTGCTGCAGTGACATACTACAACCATGATGGGGGACACCATGCTGAAGGGCTGCTGACTGTGTCCCACTTCTCTGCCTCACTGTTTGTAGGATTCAGTCCGATGGTGGTGGCCCTGGGACACGGCAAGCTGAGGAGGAGAATCACGGGCATGATACTGGGGTGGTCTAAATTTCTTAAATGTCACAGTGAGGACCCTGAAGAGGAGGGTAAATCCCCAAAGACTAAAGGAAAGAAGGGAAAACAAACCATTTTTATCGTTCAACAGGAGAGGAAAGTCATAAAAGTGAAGGAGAAAGTTAAAGCAAACAAATGATCAAAGCAATGTGTGACTGCATTGATGCTAAAGTACTGAAGAAATACTGAAATTTATGTCCAATACGCATGGATGCATCATCCATTTGAATCCAGATGCTTTGTCTGGACAGAACTGTTGTCAAGTATTATTTTGGCTTATTTTGAAATATTTCAATCCATTCGATGCAAGTCAAACTGAGACACTGTATGTCAGCTCCATCAGAAATCATGACAGTGTAATCATGCAGGCATGCAAATGTCTCAATAGGCTTCACAAGCCCACAATAAAAAGTTTTCAACAGCTCAAAGTCGATCCAGTTGCTAATACGTCAAAGAAAAACTGGTTCCAAATAGAAGCACATAGCAGCACAGAAAATTATAGAAAACTTGAGGGAAGCAACACAGTGAAATTTTGATGTTAGGTCAAAGAGTATAAAGTTATCAAAAGTTGTCCATTATGTTTAATCACGATATTGACTGTTGTGCACCTGTGTTTAATCACTCATGTTGTTTATAAAGATCTGCAAACAGAAACTCTAATATTTCAAAATGTGGGCCAGAGACGACTGTCTTATGATATTTCTTCCTGAGATATAGTTTAAATGTTATTTTATTGTGTTACACATAGGGTGACAAAATATGAAATGTTTAGCGAGAAGCCATCATGGTAACTAATAACAATTAAAACTGTAGATGTTGTTGATAACTCTTAATAATCTACAAGGTAATCCATTAACAACACTGTTTCAGGGGACAACAAACACAAGCCTTTGATTCCAAATCACATCCATTCTACACTAAACCCATACAGCAAAATGTTACACCCAGATATTGATAGGCAAACTAATGAAAACATACTACTTTGATGGTTTTGGTACTGATTTTATTTTCATTTTTTCTTTTGTCTTTGGACGATTTGTTTTAGACTGTAAAATAAAGGCATCAGACCATCTATCAACCCTGACCACATTAAGAATTTATTTCACTGGGTCATGTAGCACAAATCCTTTTATCCTTAATTACTTTTGAACAACTTGCCTTTTCATTGAGTCCATCAGTCAAACTCCAGAGAGAGAGTGACATCTTTTATTCATACCTGTAACCATCAACTTCCTTTAAATGTTTTTTGAGGGCAGTTGATCCAGATTATAATTTCTAATTAGCAGTATTGTGTGAGCTCAGTGAGCGAGTGTAGACTTGATGAAAGAACGCAACCGCCGGTGGCCAACTGCCAGAACAGCAGGTGACATGGCGATGAAGATAATGTTGGCAAAACGAGCGATGACCAGGAGAAACTCAGCTGAGGAACCGCGGTTGTAGTTGAAATAGTTGACAGAGATAATGCTGGTTCCCCAGGATGCAATGAAGAGCATTATGAGAGCAAGAATCACCTGGAGAAACGCACAGTGCAATGAATTAGGGATGAAACTCTGATCAGATATTGAGATTTGATGAAATATGTTCACACTGACTCCATTAAAAATGCTGCAAAAAGAAATGATATCCATGATTGTACCATAATCAATCCAGAGTAAACATTTTAATCTACTACTCATCTACATGATGTAAGTGGCTTCAGTGCACTTTTTACAACCGCGAAGCTTCAATCACCCTCCTCTTCCTCACCTTGGCTGCTCGTCTCTCAGCAGGCACCCGTTTTATCACAGGGGCGTCTTGCACCGAACTCCGCATCCTCCCGTGGGTGTAGAGTGTGTAAAGGGAGCCCAGGTTGGTAAAGGCCATTAGGATTATGGGAATTGTTTCATGGATCACCATAGATGTGGTGGCATAGGCCAGGCCACTGTAGCTGGAGGGAAAGTTCCACACACAGCCCAGCAGGGGGCGTGTTGTGCTGCTCACCAGCATTAGGGTCTGAGAAAGGAGCAGGAAGATGGAGGAGCCAGAACGGACAGGAAAGAGGGTGGAACATTACACTCAGCAATTTAGAGGAAGGTAGTCCTTCATTAGAAATGCGGACATCTGTCTTTTACACTTACAATGGCGTATTACTAATCTGATTGAAGTCAAAACTCAAATGCAGGACCTCAAGTGAAGTGTGCTACACTGTGGTACTGCTAGTTTACATGATTGTAGTACTTTCTGCACTGCTTGTCAAGAGAGGGAATGATGCTGTGAAAAGTCTGAATTTCCTTTGTATCAATAGGAAACATAACTTTAAATTCAGCATGTTTGTCAGGTTGGTAGAACATCCAGTATGTTTATATGTGGTATTAAACATTAACTCTTTGCTGTTTTAGGGATTTTATTTGTAAAATCCACATCAGGAAACTTTTCTCTAAACTTTAAAGGACCACATCTGTGTCTTTACAAGTTTTACTACTTTAAATACAAAGGTAACATTTTTACTGACCATTTTCTTGTTTTTTTTCCCTGTTGCAGACATCTGTTGGTTTGCATTTATTGAGTGCAATGAGATATTCAGTTATCAGTCTCTTGAGATTTGCTTGAATTTTAACATCAAGTCTACACTATTTTTTGTCAATTTTTAGATTATTGCTATAGTAGCTTCATTGATGCAGCTTATTATTAGTCTGTGCTAAATATCCTGCTAACACAAATGTCATTTCATTCACACATTTAAATTAATGCAGCCTCCTGTTGCATCAGGCCCTCACCTCTGTGCTGTTCTCGTTCCCACCAGTAGAAAAGATATGAGCAGGAATGGAGTAAATAAAGTTGAGAACCCAGATGAGACCCAGACTTAGCAGTAGTGTCTTAGGAGCGCCCCGGGGCCCGTTAAGGTTCCCGATAGTGGGAACCACACGCCTCAATGTCTGGAGGTGGAAGGCACTAAGGAAGAGTGTTGACCACACGTTGACCGATCGCAGCCACACCCAGACACCCATGAGGAACTGACACCACTCTCTGGAAGAGTACAGCTGTAAAAGAAAGTGGCGGTTGCATACTTGTCTCCTGGAGATACAAAGAGGCCTCTTTCTCCAGCCTAACATCGAATTCACCCCCTGTCTGCCCAGACAAAACTCATGTCAAAAACTTACACTTTGGTATAGACAAACGGTAAGGTAGGTGGTGCAAAAAAGTCAAATCAACATACCCTGTGAACTAACTAAAGGTTGACTGATTGGCAATCTTAAAAACTGTTGCTCTTTAAGACCACATACCTGGAGTCCCGTGTCTGAGATGACAAGCAGCGTGTTCCTCACCAGAGACACCAGCAGGTTCGACAACGCCATGTTAATGATAATGATGTCCGAGTTACGTCCCCCGCCACGGTCCTTTATTACGCTCTTACCAATCACTCCGACCACAGTGGCATTACCCATGATGCCCAGCAACACCAGGATGATGTAAAAGGCAGTTTGTGCAGGGGACACAGAGACACGGAGCCCCATCCCCACAAGCTCCGTGTCTCCGGCCTCCTCCATGAGGCTGTTCATTGCAGCCATTGTCTTTAAGACCTTGTCGATGAAGCAGTTTTAACAGGTATAAAGTCTTAAAGCTTGCTTCATTTTCAGTTTAATATCTGTCAGGTGAATACAATTCAGCCTTCATCCTCCAGCATGTTGCCAACAAGTCAGACATCAGTGTAATCACTCCGCTGGTGTTTGCAGGTGCAGTCAGCTAACCTAAGACACTCCTTCTTGGGGCCAGTGGAAGAAGGCGATGCTACCTGTGTCACGGTAAAACACCAACAGCAGAGGTGTCTGAGCTACAATCTGGTAAGACAATCCCTGTTAGGCCTGCAGAAAGCATAAAAGCAACACTGTGTTTTATGCCTTTGGGAGCTCAAGGTGCAGGTTAATGAAACACAGGAGATTAATCAGTTTCCCTGAATGAAATGTGCTTCCTTTGCAACTTCATTTGTTAGCCCATCATCATCCTAGGGCAGGGGTATTCAACTAAAATTCAAAGAGGTCCGGTTAGAGAAAATTTCCTAAAGCAAAGGTCCGGAACATCATAATGTCATAACGTTATGATTTGTGTGATATATATACTGAAGTAGCCTAGTAGTTGTATCAACATCTGCATGTAATCAACATCTGATCAAAAAAAAAAAGAATCAAAAATTCAAAAACATTTCGACAGTATTTATTGTCACTTAACATTAAACCAGGCAGATTTGAATTTAAAAATGAAATAGAGAAAATAAAATGTTTTTTGAAAAATTGTGCATTATAAAAGAAAGTGTTTAATTTTAGAAAAAGTAAAAGTGAAGCAACAGCTTGAATATTCCTTTTTCTTTGTTAACTTTCACATCTTTCACAACAGTCTCAACTAATTTGAAAATAACAGCTGAACAGTTATACAGTTTCTCTTTCTTTCCCTCTTTTCCCACTCTCCACACTTTTTGTTGTTCAGTTTCTCCCTGCCTTTCGCTCACTCTCCTCTCCGTCTTCTCGCCCTGTATCGCTTCTTTCTTTTTCTATCTTTCTAACTTTCTAATTTTCTATCGTCTCTCCGTTCGCTTCTCACTCCTCCTCTGACTGCAGTCAGAGTTGCTAAGTTTATCGTCCGCAATGCAGAGATGCGACTGGCTGGGTAGCATCACGTGGGATGGCTTAACTCGCATGCAATTGGTTTGTGCGTTTCCTGAGCCGCTAAACCGGTGCCGTAAAGACTAGAAAAGTTGCGCCGGTTAAAATATAAGTGTCCCGTCAAAATTTGAAATCCCTTAATAATTTACTGGTTATAGGTCCGGGTCCGTATAGGACGGTGTCTGGGTCCGGACTCGGACCGCGGTCCGCCTGTTAGTGACCCCTGTCCTAGGGGAAGTGGAAGCCTTTTTGTTTGCATGCATTTATGTTCTTGATGGAGAAAAAAAACAATGATAGCCCTTCAATCTTGTCTTGAATTTATGTCACCATGCCAGAAGTGGGCTCCAATAGGAAAGGAAACCTACTAACTCTTGTTCCTTTCCTAAAAGAAATCAGTTTACCTTCAAATCACTTTTGCAGTAGTAAATCACGTTGTGTTCCCCTCTCACTGAGCGTTCACAAACAACAAAGGTCCCAAATCAAATCAGTCAATAACATGAAAAACAAGCCTGTTTTTTACACATTCAAAATTCACCAAATTTCCACTAACACTAGATATGCTGTCATCAAAATTGATCAGGGCTAATCTAGCCAAAGGTATGAGTCTTGCTTGGGGTGTGAGAGGTCTGGCAGTCATGTCCCATACAAGACCCCATTTGTCACAAACTGGTTTGGGGATTATTTCAAGGGGGAGTTCACACAAGCGATATTTAACAAACATCAAATACTTAAACTAAAATAATAACAGATACCAGACACCTGGGTGTTCACCTCAACCACAAACTGGACTGGACAAACCACCCCCTGCATGAGACGGTGGGGGGCTTAAGTAGCTCCTTCAGTAGCAGACTGCTGCATCCACCGTGTTAGACCGAATGGTACCGCAGGTCCTTCATCCCAACGGCTGTCAGACTGTTTAACTCCAGCATCTTATAATGTAGCACTGTGTTAATGCTGTGTTTCCTCAATTGTACATCATAGACCTATTATTATTTTTTTTTTTTGCATTAGTTATTCATGCTACTATATGCTCACATCCATTACATCTTGTGCATTTTTTTACTGTGTAAAAGTACAAACACTGTATTTATTATCCATTTTTCTGACTCGTGCAATTCTATGTTCTTATGCAATAGTTATGGTTATGCAATAGTATTTCTCCAGTGCAATTCAACATATGGCATTGGTGGATCATAAACATGGCAAATCGTTTTATAATCTGTACATAATGTACATATGCATTGTTGTTCTTTTTTATTTTTTATCCAGTATCTTTTTTATTTTTGATCCTTCTAAGCTATTTTTTAATACTGGCTGGCTGTAACAACTTAATTTTCTTGGCGTGGGATAAAAAAAGTTTTATCTGATTTTATCTTATAAACAACAAGGTGTGGAGATCTGTTGCATCAGCCATTAAAGCAGTGCATGGATGTGTGCTCTGCAAATGAATGTATGTAAACACACCAGTGTCACTAATATTTATAATAATACAACAGGTGACATCAGTGGGTACATTAATTCAAAGTAACTGTAAGTTTGGGTAAAACTTACTTGTTAAATAATAAAATGTAATTGCATCAGCTCTAATAATCCAAAAGGATCCATTTATGTCACATGAAAGGAAGGCATGAAGTTCACCATTTACTCAGTTTGCAATCTGTGAATATAGCCAATAGCCACTAGATGGCCCCATAAACAACCAAATACCAGAAAACCACTGAGTACAATGCATATTAAATGGTATTTTTTCATTTATTCATAATTATATAAAATCAAATGCTTATGGACACCGTGCAAATGTCTTTCATAGAAATATTCTTTCTCTTGTCCTTTAACTTGCGCAGAGGAACATGGGCCAGACGAGCCCGGCGATAAATTCAGTAGCACATAAATACAAAACAAGGACATTTACATTTATATCTTCACAGTACATGTTCACTGTAAGAATTGGGATACTTATGAGCATTGTACAGAAACATGAAGCTGATCCAGTGTAGCATTTACTCTTATCTGAAGAGCCAGATAACATAAAATACAACAATCATCGGCACGCTTTACAAGCACCACATGCTCTCTGCGTTTTATCACTGACAGCAATGCCAACTGTGATTGTCTGTGAGTTCACTGTGTCTTGTCAGTGTGGCATCTGACACAACGGCTAAATGTCCATCACTGTGTAAAACCAAGAGAAAAATTGATGGAACTTGTCTGTTCAGGCAAAAAAATAAACCTTTTTCTGACTCATTCATGATCGGCTTCAAAATCAAGACACTTGAAACTGTCAATATAATGAACAATACACAAAGGCCACAAATGGTACAGAACGAGCAGACATTTGGTCCTTATAAATAATCAAAATGATTCCAAACTATTTGCCAGCATGCATGAATACAGCATTGTTTTTCATTGGCCAGTTAGCTCCACCATGGTCTGCAGCCATGAAATGGATTTTGGAAAATATTTTTGCACTGTAACTGCTGTGTATAAGACAACTTTGCTATATTAATGCATTTGGATAATTTTCACAAATGAACACTGCTTTTCTAAGTTTCAAAGAATGAGCCAGTGTCTGTCAGAGCAAGCGCTAAACTAATCTGAGAAAAACATTACCAGGCAAGGTCATAGTCCTCTAACTTGGCATTTAAAGCCTCTTTAGCCTCAGGCTAATATTAGACTGGAAAAGGTAGAAGTAATTGATGCTCACGTCGGATCATCTCTTTTTCAGCCTTTTAAATGAATAATGACATGAGAAAGAAATGCAATTCAACCTGATTATCAGGCTCCTGTAGTTAAGCTACTCAGGTCGCAGTTTATCAGTACTTGTATTTCTACTTGCATTGCATTAGCTTTAGCTCTACATTTCATATCGAAGATGCTGTGTGATTTAATTCCCCAAAGACTTTAAATAAGCAGTTTTCATACAATTTCAAGTAAATACACCTGTATCTATGTAACAGTACAATTTAAGAGTAGCCTGATATAACAGACTGTTAATCCTAATAATAATGATGATTTTTGATACAACAGTTCCTCACACAAACAGTGAAGTTACCTGTGTACTCTTAACTGAACAAATGTGTGAGCCTTCCTGCAAATTTGGTGATTTTCATTTGCGGGAAAAAGAAATTCTGCCACATTAGTTGAACCATTGTGAGGACAGAGGGCTGGGATGGTGTGATAAAGCCTTTTCTGTCACTTTAAGATGAAAATTTTAACTTAAATTAGTAATTTTGAAGAATTTCATTTTAAATAACACAATGGTGATTGAGCCCGTGGCTCACTGCTGACAGACCTTGTATGTGCAGTATTATGAACTGTCTGTGGTAACATTCTTTTCCATCACTCAGCAGTGGTTGGTCCATCAGGGAGGGTAGGTGGAGCTAACGCAACAGACCTGTTATTCTACTCATTTTTATGGTCTCTGGTAAAATTATGAGTAAATGCTTAGCATAGCTGAACAAACGTTGATGACTACAGATGATGAAACTTCAATCAAAACAAGTGCAAAGCCAAAGATGTCAGACGGGTGACGCTGTTTGGATCTCTGCGCAGTGAGGTCCAACAACACACCTGCAATTATATCTTATCGCCAAAGGTGCTGCCAAAGAGGACGAAATGGAGATCTTCGAGATTGTTAGAAATAATATTCAGTCCTCCACAAGGTATCTAGTGCATACAGCACTTAACATGCTTGATTTCACCTTTATTTTTTGCTTCAGCTGCCTGATAGTTGCAGACTCTGGTTGTTAACCCCACTGGCTGGAATCTATCAGAGAGAACAGGCAGAGATGGGACATTATGTTTCCTCTAATGAACCAAACCTGCTATTGATGAACATAATTGTAGAAACTGAGAAAAAAAAAAAGTAGATACTAATATTCAGCTCAGCCAACCTGAGTGTCTCTCTGCAGTGCAGCAAATCCCATCTCCTCGGCCAGAGCTGTAGACCGGGGACACACACACTCGACTGCTCGGTGCGAGGTGTGTGAGCTGTGTTGAATGAGAGGTAGGAGGCAGGTAGACAGAGGAGATGGAGGGCTTTGAGGAGGAGCTGAGTGAGTTTTCTCTCTCCCAGCTCAGCCAGTAGCCTTTCAAGCCTTCCTGATGGGCCTGCCACGCCACCCGCACCTCCTGACGCTGCACCGGGGTCAGCTGAAGGTCGGCCAGGGCAGGCAGAACTGCAAAAGGAAGAAAAACTTAGAGAGGAGATTTCAATGGCCTGGTCTAGTGAAACTCATACATCATCAAATGAGTAATTCACAAAATAACTCTAAAGGTCAGCTCTCAATAAATAGAAATAAACAGAACAAACTGAACACTTTGACCAAAGACAACTAAATTACCTTGAAGGAGGAACAACTGGAAGACACAAGCTCACACTTACACACACAGACATGGTGATCAAACGTCAAACTGAAAGCATACCCTCTTGAGTGCATGCCCTCACAGACATGGCTCTTTCCTTTCCATTCACATGCAGAGCGCTGACTGTGACCAGGTACTGAGAGCCTGGCTCCAGGCCGGTCAGTAAGGTGGAGTTCTGCCGTCTGTTTAACATCACGGTCTTGACATGTCCACTTGGAATAGTTCCGTACTCCACCGTATATCTCTGCACTCGAGTCGGCTGCAGGGGACCCCAGCTCACACGGACCTGACGAGGGCCAGAGTCTGACACGGAGACCACTGCAGGGCTTAAAACATCTGAGGGGAGTGCAGGCAGAGGGGGGCAAAAGACAAAGATGATATGAGGACTACCATCAGCAAATTTAGGTGAACAATAGTGGAATTAGCACCTGTTGTACAAATCAGGGGTTGTGTGTGTTGTTGCAAATGAAATACACTTAATAAAAACTTTAAATGCACAGGAAACAGTAAATGGCTCCCTCCAGTTTGGAAAGTCAAACATCTACAATTCTCTGAAAACTGAGATAAGAAGATTATAAAAATGATTGAAACTTAATGGACCTCAAGCTGAGATTGTTTCGTCCACTATTTCTCTCAAGTTCTTCCTGTCTTTTCCTTTTTCGCCATAAGTGCATGACAGGATTCTAAAAACACTTGTATTTAAAGGGGGAAATCCCCTTCAAATCCTCTCACCAGGAAGCGTGGTGAAGTTAACAGACAATGTGTTGAACAGCATCTGGTTGGACTCTGGGCGGAGGGAAGCTGTGTAGGTGGTATCAGGGTGCAGGTTGGTCAGCTCTACCCGGCTGGAGTCCCCTGGGGGAATGCGTTTGGTCTCAGGGTCCGTTTTTCCCACAGAGTTATACCGGAGTTCATAGTAACCTCTGCCTGCCTTCAGAACAGGACGCCACTGCAGCACAGCACTGTGGGAAGTCAAGTTAACCACTTGCAGCCGTTCTGCACGAATGATTTCTATAGACAAGACAAGAGGAAAGAGAGAGGCAAAGCGACATAAAATATAGAGACTGAAGTGAATAGAGTGCCATAATTACTTTTTTCTTCTTCTGTGCTAATCCTCATATTTGAAACACACACACACACACACGCACACGCACACACACACACACACACACACACACACACGCACACACACATACTGATGATGGCCTCCCTCAGGTCCTCCGTGATGATTTCAATGTTATCTATATCCACAGAGTAGAGGTGAGACTCCAGAGGTGGTGTCACTGCACGTTGTAACACCTGGTAGTTGCCATGTACTGTAGACACAGCTAACACAGAAACTCCCTGCGCCTTCAGCTCAGACATCAGCTTGTCCACGTCTCCAGGCTGCGCACCATCTGTCAGCCACAGCAGTATCCTTGGCACATTCTCTGCTGTCTTGGTGAGAAGCTGCTGGGCCACCCTGAGCGCCGCCTCGGTGTTGGTATCTCCCTGCAGCTGGCTGACAGTCCGTAGAGCTTTCTGCAGACTTCGCTGATTGTTGTGGACTTCAAGGCCAAACTCCAGGTGAGGGTTTGTCCCCACCTGCAGCAGCCCGACTCTCACGTGCCCACGGCCCAAGGAGAAGGGGCGAAGCAGCTCGGTGGTGAAGAGCAACATGCGTGAGAACTCGTAGTTTGCAACACTTCCTGAAGAGTCCAGTAGGATCAGAATATCCCCTTCACAGCAGTTTAACACTGTGCACAACAGGAGGAAAAAAACAAGATGGTCATTTCAGTTCGTGGGTGTGGAGCTCATTTCATTAGTGTTTTGATCGACAGGTTGAATAGTTATCATTTCTCACATTTATGCCATCATACAGCATCCAAACCTGCTTGACGTGATATTTTTTGGGCACAAATAGTTCAGAACAACATTCACGTATTATCACCTCCAATGTTGATATACTGTATTTATGAGCAATGCTGCTTATTTACACATTACTTATACATCCACGAGATACAAACCAACAAAAGCATATTCACCTTCCTTTTAGCTCTTCAGCTGCTAAATGCTGCACTTTGTTCACCAGCTAGTTTCTAATTGTCTGCTGGGTGAAGCTGGGTCGGTTGCAGACAGTGTGTTTTTAGAGCTTTTAGCACAGCTGCCTACTGGGACTGAAAACAGTGCCACAGTAAAGCTGTGGGCCGGAAAGCTAAAACAATTAGCTGAAAACGCTCCACCGAACTGAGGGAAACTGCAGAGTCAGGCTTCTCTGTGGGCTCCTCACGACAAGCAGCCACTTTTGAAATACACTTTGGTGTATGTGAAAAGTTCATTTGATCCATAAATAAATTGGTAATAGCAGCTTTAAAGTACAGCTTCAATTTCCCCCTTTTTAAACACTGGATCAAGGCACAGACCGGCAAGTAATTAATGGTTAATGTGGAATTCTCATAAAACATGGTGATGAATCACTCCATCATGACTACATTAATATCTAAGTCATATAAAAAAAGGGACACTGATTTAAGGTTCCTTTGGCAAGACTGGTCTTATTAATGCCACCGATGCCATCACTGTCCTTGGGGAAGCATTAATATAAAGAATGAAAGGCAGTAACAGGTATATGAGGTGTCCTGTTGCAGGCACAACACTGACATCCTGAGAACAATCTGCTGCGCTGCTCACACTCTATCAAAGCATGTCACAAAATATTGCACTGAGAAAACTTTCAATGGAGTTACAGCAGAGAATTTATGACAGCAAGGATTCAGAGAATTGGTCACAAGAGTCGATTCATCATATGAAACCGGAGTGAGATTTACATTGTGATAAAAACAGTAACAAAAAAAAGCAGCTTAGAGAGGAAAAGAGAAAGCACTTCCCTCATCTGGGGATCTCTCCAAAGAATGAACACAATCAGGTTTTCTCCATCTTCACCTTTCATCATTTCTCAGAGGCAGTTATGTTCCAGCTTGTCCTCAAAAAGTCGTCTTGGTGAAATCATTTTCAATAAAAAGAATCAATTCTACCTACAAGCACCATCCTGCACGATCAGATATGTGTCCAATACATTTGGTGACTCACTCATCTGTTCCTCCTAGAAACCACTCTGTGCACTCTGCGTGTGGCTTTTAGTACATCTGGGGCCCGTAGTTCATGAAATAGTGGTCTTACATCACCTTTTATAAATGACTAATACACTGACCTTAGTTCTTATAATAATTTGGATTGGATTGGATCAGATCAAATAATAGTATTACAAGAAACGCAAATATTAAATAATGAAGCTGAAGAATATCCAAAATATATATATTTCCCATTTCTTTGACAGGTATTGCCATGTCACAATTTTAGTGGAAATGATAATTTTTGCTTAATGATAAAAATGATGATGATGCTATTTTTGCTGGGGTCTGTACCAAACAAACAAGTTCCCTTATGGCTGGACAATATGATTTATAGGCCTGAGAATTTCTGCAGCACCACAATGCTTCATTTATAATGGTATGTTGTGACACATTTAACCTTTATTAAAAAAAAACTGCAGCTCCTGCACTTAGCCATACTGGGATTTCGATAATGCTTCCTTTTAGTTGCTCATCCCTAATGTGTGTGCTGTATGACACACATAGACTCTTTCCTCATAGTCCCCTACATAATATAGACATCTGCTTTATTGGCCCACTTCTTCCATATCGTTCACACTTCTCTGTATTTTCCATTTGCAGCTCCTCTGCTGAACACACCCTTTATTTCACTGCAGCAATGGTCTATAATCATTAAACTTTTATAGCGAGGCAGAAAATAAGCAGCAGGAAAATAAACTGGTGGAGAGGAAATGAGGGAGAACAGCGCAATCAGACGAAGAGGTGTCAGCCAACGTCTTAATGAAACACAGATAACTTACAGAGATTACAAGAGAAGGGATGCTATGGGGGGGAGGCAGAAGCATCAAGAAAGTGAAAGCTCTGAGGGAATTTAGATATATTTATATATATATATATACATGTGGCAAAGGGGAGAAGCTGAAAGGGGAAATGAGGCAGAGAACACAGAAATGAGACAGAAAGATGAGGGGAAATAGCTGGATAGCTGGAGTTGTTGATGGAGATGTAGAGTAATTGCCTCATCTTTGCATTCCTCACAGCAAAAGTGCATGTGAATATGTATATGCATGTGAGAGACAGAGTGAGATTTGAGCATGTCATCTGTCATTTATCTGGTTTCATGCAGTGCCAAGGCCATATGTTATAGTGCAGAGCTGCACAGATGAATGAAAAATATGTTAATGCTTCCTGTGAAGTTTGCTGAGAGCACTATCAACATGCACTGGCATCAAACAGACAGATGGTAGACTATCCCGTCTGTGTTGGATCAAAATCAACGCAGTCTACTTCTAAACTCTTGATCATCAGAAACATTTTACACATAAACTGTATGTGGCTCTGCTGCCTTTTTAAATGTTTGCAGATTTCCAGCAGAAAAGTGAAACCACAAATTAATTAAAAATTCCACACATTCCGTGTGGGCTTCTTTCTTTGTGGAGGGGATCTCTAACTTAGCCAATAAGTCAAAAAATATTGACTTTTAATTAGCTGTGGCCACCTGTATGCACCACAACCTTCTCTACGTCAGCATGGAGGACAAAGCTCCTACTGTCCTTAAACATACAGCGATGGACTGTTTCTCATGAAGAATGCAACATGAACAATGAAGAGCTCACCTGCATTACTCAGCTAATGCAGAGGATTCAACTTTAGTTTAGCACTGCGTGTAACAGCACCAATTTTGTCTGGTCTCTTCAGCTCCCTTTTTAAGTCTTTATGACATGACATGGCTGATTTATTGGTTCTCTGTGCAGTGTGCTTACTGTATCCTTGTATATAGATATCTTCCATTTCTTATTAATCACAGGAAGTACTACATGCTTGCAAAAGTGGTATAATGTCTTCTGCAGCTCTGCAGGGGCGCTGACAGGTCAGAGAAAATAACCCTGATGATGTCACAATGATGTCATCAGGGTTATCCCACCTTGGGCTTGGAGACTACAACATTCCAACAGAAAGCCTGTGTTATGAACTGAGGGCGTGGAGAAAGATGTGGCTGTTCATCAGGTAGGGATTTGCAGTTGAATTATGAGAAATGTAAGATTCAGGGTTTTTGGACTTTTCTGGTCCCACACTGTAAGACCTAAAGGTTAGGATATCTCAACCTTCGCTGCAACCATTTTGACCCCTCTTTCTTATTTTTAATGAGTCTCTGAACTGCAGTGTCCAGAGCTGGTGGACACGGCCTTTACTTGCATATGTTTCCGTAAATTGTTTGAGGTCAAGTTTGGCTGTGGTATTTCCAGTGGCGTCATACTTTGGAAGAGATGACGTTTTCCATAGCTTGTTACAGTTAATACACCCTGATAATTTGTTCCATAGGAAGTCACAAAAACAACTTCAGTCCAGTTCAGCCACCTGACTGCTTTTCCAGTTTAAACCTATGAAAGAAACCTGCACCAGCAGTGGTCCACAAAGTATTTTTAATTAAGTGAAAGTGTCACATTTTCTAAGATTTATCCATTAGAAGTCATAGTCCTGCATTCAAAATCCTTGAAAGTACTGAACTATTATGGTACAGAATGTATCGAAAGTAAAAGTACTTATTATGCAGGAACATGTCCCTATGAGTGTTACATATTATACTAAGGTGAATTATTATTACTATTACTATATTCGTCTTCTTCTTCCTCCTCTATTCGTATTCTTATTCTTCTCATTATTCTCTATATTTTACTGTTGGGAATTTGAATCTGTAGCACTGCATCATATTTTATACAGTGAGTGTGTGTAAAAAATCATAATCTGGCAAGTAATGACAAAGTGTGGTGGAGAGGAAGCAGAGCAGCGTTATATTTAAATGTTCAAGTAAAGTCCAAGTACTTCAAAAGCTGTACTGAAGAATAAAGTAAATGTTCTGTGATCCAATAAAGAAACAGCAAACAATCTGTTCATATTGCAGCCTATAAAAGTGATTATTTACACCCACTGGGATTATTACAGACCATTTTATTGATTAGATCATAAACCATATAAGAAGACACACCCATTACATTTCCTGAATTAAAAATAATGAAATAGTGTTATGCAATGTACCACCACACAATAACACTGTCCATGTGACAACTTGTTCAAACCAGCCCGTCTGCGGAAATGATCCCGGCCTGTTGCTACATATTAGAAATGTCAGTGATTGTTCACCCGCATTGCTTTCTGCCACCCTGTGGTGTACTGTGCTTCAACTCACCCAACAATTCACAGCAAACCTTCAGATACTTTACTCACTATAAGGGGACAGTTTTGTGAGTGTATGCCTTAACTGTAATGTTCACCATCAAGGAGAAACACGTTTTTTCTGAAGGTTCAACTCTCAGCCCAGACTCCATTTACAAAAAATCTAATTTTTCTCAAACACCCCCGAGGAGGAAGGACAGCGCAACTTGTCAGCTTTGTATTTGTGTATTCGGTCTGTGTTTGGCTCACGTTTCATTCGGCCCTATATACCGGTTCTGTTCATATCTGTGGTGTACCTTATGTTATCAACTCACCTGTGGCAGGTACACGAATTTGCATGTTGCTCCACTGCAACATCGCCCAGAGAAGAACACAGCGAAGTAAAAATGTCTTCATCCTTTCTGAGCACCATTCAAAAAACTATGAATTTGATCAGAAACAGCACAGGCAGGTGAAATAACCAACACCACTTCTTCCGTCAGCGGCTCCCATCGCACAGATTCCTGTCTCTAATGGTCCAGGCTGTCTTATTGTGCACCTCTGTCGCCTCTTTAGCGGAGTTTCAGTTTCAGTCATCCAGACTTTTCCGCAGCAAACACCTGCGTCATGCGTGCTCCTCATGCAGCACAGTATGTTTGCGCGGTGCACTTATTTCCTGTAATGTTAGAATAGTGCTCTCCCAGTCCGTTAAATGGTCTCAGTTTCAAGTCCAGATTACTCCTCCTCCTCTAGCTGGTGAGCCAGGAAATAAAATCATTGTCAACTTTTCTTTGATGAGACTTTTAAGGACAAATGCTTTTTTGATGCTGGCTGTTTCTCCACTTCCTCCTGTACTCTAATTCTGCAGTCCAGGGGTCACCACCACACTCACTGGACATGGACACCCATGAGAAAGACAGAAAATCTCACCATAATCATGCCAGAAGTGTATGTCTGCTGTGGCTGCAAGAAGAATGATCTCATCAGTTTTCCCCACACATTATCTTGTGCTGGAGGGATTACAGTGAAAGTGATCTGACCTTCATTTTCTCTGGGGACACCCTCAAAGCCCCTCAGGCTGACCACAAAACTGGACCCCACTTTGTGAAACTGTAACAGGGCAAGACACCCATTTGGATGAAGCAGCGTCAGTGGAAAACTGTTCAGCCGGTCCATTAGACAGGATTACAGTAAATACCACAGCTGCCACTTATCAGTAAGATAACTTGGATCAACTGCAGTCTATTCACATGCATTTATTGCAGTTGATTACAATGTCTCTGCCTCCCCTCGGTGTGTGTGCCTGTGTGTGTCACCAGATAAAGATAAAAGGCTTAATAAATGGAGGGCACTGATTAATGTGCCCTCTTGATATGAGAGACTCCTGCATGTGCCCGCTGCTAAAATGTAGTGCCTGTTACTTGAGTGGAAATAATATGGATGATCAGTTTGTTTGTACTGTGTATGACTGTCTTTTTGTTTGTTTGTTTTTCAGTGCAGGCTGGGGCAGAGGTGGGATGGTGAGATGGAGGCAGATAGTAGAAAGATAATGTTTTAAAGAGGGCATATCTAGATTCTGCCTTTTGATAGATGACATGAAACACTTTTTCTTACCAGGCAGGTGCCTCTGCAGAAGTTCAGTATGTCCAGCAGAGTCTGTCTGCAGCTTCATGAATCCAGAAGACTTCTAGATGTTCTTCTAATTCTAATGCTGGAAACTGGGAAAGAGCTAGCCTAGCCCAGCCAAGAAATAGTCTGGCACATAACCCCCCATAAAACCACAAAACACTTTCTTTTTGGAGGGAATTAAACAAACATTATCTGAAATGTAATATGAGTGAGCTTCAGATGTGCTGGGAGGTTCACTTTGTTACCTTTGGAAAGAGCCTCGGTAGCTGTTTCGCCCTGTTTCCAGTCTGTATTCTGAGCCAAGTTAACCAGCTGCTGGCCCCAACTTCATATTTACCATGCAGACATGAGAGTGCTATCAAGCTTCTCATCTAACTAATGGCAAGAAATGTGAAAAAAAAAATTAAATGTTGTTGCTGTTGGTTTATGTTAGTCATGATGTTTATTGTGTCATGCGCATAAAAGTGCCAGCACATCAGAAATATTGCCGCAGTGCCTCTGTTCACTGCCTGGCAAATAAAATGTGCCACAAAACAATGTTCCCCTCCTGAAACACAGCTCAAGTTGTTACAATTTTAGCTGTAACAAATGGAATTTGTCTTAACACAACACAACCAATCATACATTTTCTCTTCATAGAGGTCATTTGACACATAAGGAACAACACAATATTTATTTTGTTCATTTATTATTTGATTTACAATAAAATCCAGTATGCCATTGGGCAACACATGTGACATTTCTGGAATCCTTAAATAACTGCTCATAGTAAAACTGTTTCTAAAAGTCATATTTTAAGTCTGTGTCTATTTTTCAGTGCATTGTCATGGATATTTCTTTTTAAACTTGACCTTTTCACTTAGCGATCACAGATGTCTTGTGCAATATTGACTGTTCTTCAGCTTGTGAGTCAGAAACATGAATAGACTCGATGTCAATTCATTTCAGATTTGCACTGTAAAGTCTGCAGTTTTTTTTTTTCAGTTCTATACTCAAATACATTTTAAGACCTACTTACTTTGGTGATCCCTTGACTTTTCATCATGTTTGATTCCGACTGAAATATCTCAGCAACTATCAGATGGATTGTCATGAAATTTGGTTCAGACATTCGTGCGCCTGTCAGGATGAACTGAAATAACTTTGGTGTTATCTAGCGCCACCATCAAGACGAAATTTAAAATTAAAAAAACTCATGTGCAGGTTTTCAGTAAATAGTGTGTTCGCACTGCAGATGTGACTACATAAAGTATCCTGAATCAGAATGTATGCAGGGTAAATACGGTCGATTTTTGAGCTGTGCTGTTGATGGAAACTATTCTCCCACAATGCAGTGCAAGAAAGAAATTGAAGAGGTGCTTCCAGCTGAAAAAAAGGGAAACATCAAACCTTTTGATGATGTTTAAGTGTAACTGACAGTGTCACATATTACACTTTAGATAATCACCTGTTAGTGTAAAATGGTAAAGTACATTGATATTTTTGTATAATAACTGCTGAAACTGAAACTAATTAGTATGGATTTGGGACACAGCTTGTTATTATTAATTCTTCACATCATTTTCTTCTCCATACTCACATACAGTAAATCTGAAATTCTAACACTTCTGATAAAGCAGATTCAGCCACACAGTTTCTTCCAAAGTGTAAGTGTGTCATGTGTTCTCCATCAGCTGCAGCTTGCTCTTGTAACTCTCACTGCGGTTCTTTGAAAGCATGTGTTTTTTGTTTTGTTTTGTTTTTTAATTTCCAGTTCAAACAGATTTATTTTTATTTTTATAGTTATGAGTATAATAAGCAAGACATTAACACACACGGCTTATATGTGAGTGCTCGTGTTTTCACGCTCCTTACCCAATTAATCTAAAGATGACTGTGTAAGCAGTATTATAAATTCCTTCTGTGCATGCAGTATGACAGAGTACATGATTAACCAACTGCCAGCACTTTATTCTTCACAGTGCAAAAAAATCATGGTCTGCTTGTGCACGCAGAAAGGAGACGTGCTATTAAAAAGGCATTTTATTCACACCATGTTGATGAACTCCGCCTCTACTGAGGAGTCCTGCTGATTAACTTTCAGATTAATATGCTCTCAGTTCTCTGCCTCTGCTGCACAAATTAACAGAATTTGTTAGCGCAGCAGCACACTGATACAATAATATTGACCACACAGGACAGGAGCTGAGCGGTCGCCCATTTCCCTTTAAGGCTGAATGCTTTCATAATGAGCACGCTCTTAAAAAAAGTGGAGTGAACATTTCAGCTGCTCTGAGCTTTTGAAGTTGAACGCTGGTGGCAAAGAAGCCCTCAAAGACAGCTTTGAACCAAAAAGTCTCCCTTGTAAAAGGAGGGAAAACACAGTACACAGAGCACTTACAGGTATTGATCACAGGCATTGGCACAAAGGACAAATTAATAAGGATTGAGTGTTGCTTCCGTCTCCGAACTCATCCGCTGTCTGGTGCATGTCCGGGCCTGTGATATCACCAGCCCTGCTTGTATAATGGAAAACTGGAATTTCCCATGAAGTAAAGGCAGCTTTCTCTTCATGTTTGCATGGACAAACATACATGAGCATAATAAGTGTGTTTGCGAGCCTGGCCATGTGTGAATGTGTGGGTGAGTTTGCGTGTGAGTGTTTTATAGCACAGGCTGGAACATACGCTATATACGCCTGTAATTCTGAGAGACATTTATGGATTTTCCAAAATGAGGATGTTTAACAAGCATCCCCTTCACATCACGATTATTGGTGACAGATTTAAAATACACCTTCCTCTCCAGAGTCATAATTTGGGAAAATGTGAAAAAACACTTGTTGACCCAAGCTTGTGTCCCAAATCCACACAACATACTATTTCTTTTACATTGTGAACTACTACATACTAATTGTTAAACTATGCTTTTTTAGCAGTTAGTATACAAAAATATCTACATACTTTACCATTTTATATACACATGAACTTATAGAATATGCATTGCTGCGCTTCTTTGCATACTACAGCCACCTGTTAATCATTGAAATATTGGGAAACCATTGGTGGGTTGGTGGATTGTGTATCGGGACCCCTGTGGATGCATGGTGTCCTCATGTGAGTGCATGATACAAACAAAACAGCACCCACTTAAAGGAACCTTTAAGCACAGCAGTGCTTCGAGCTAACTGCTAATGTCAGAATGCTAACATACTCGCACTGACAATGCAAACATGCTGATAGTTGTCGGATTAATGCTTACCATGTTTGCCAACATAACTGACTGTGTAACATTAGCACTAACAGTGATGGTGGCCCTAGATGGAGGTTAAGAGATAACCAAAGTTACTGTATTTAAATCCATCCTGAGGCGATAGTGAGTGTATGAATGTACCAAATGACGTGGCAATCCTGGTGATCAACTGACTGAACTTAGTCATGCCAGCGGCGTGGCTAAGTTCAGTCGAAGTGACAATACGAGGATTGATCTTGGATGGTGAGGAGCTGAGGAGGTGCAGAAAAAGAAAAAAGGAGAGAATGCCTGAAAGATGTAATTTTATAATTTCTGCATCTTTTTCCCAGTTTTCCCCAGTTAATGTTAAGTGGTTATCAAATTGTGATTGATGCACACATCCAGTGTTGTAGATTGTGAGGTAAAAAAGAAACGCCCGCAGCACACAAACAAAATTATCTCCAATTTAAATGTCCAAAGTGTGAAATGACTTCACTCTCCTGCGTCTGTGTGCGTGTGTTTGTGTGTTGTTCTGTGTGCATTTGTAAGCTGGCACAGAGTAAAATCTAATCACCAGGTTCAAAGCTCAGTCTGAAGATGAATCCACTGGAATAAATAAAACTCTTCAGTGTCGCTCTAGAGAGCGCTAACCTTCAGCTGCCTCATAAAACATGGAGAATCACTTCATAGAAGCCGTTTTGGCTGCACGCGAAGGCTGCGGGCATTTCGCCAAACAGTTACTCTGACAGTGTAGATTTGAAGCATACTCAAATTTCATTCATCCATTCATTTGAAGGCTGAGTTGGTCGACTGTAGAGTAACAGATGCAGGCACATTCTAATGACACGTAGTTAACTTATCAGCTGAAGTGATTGACTTTAATGTCTGCCAGTCACATTTCTAATTCGATAAAAGTATTACCGTCATTATGGAGAAAGATGCAGGACTTTTGGAAAAGGATGCAGGAAATAGAGTGATGGAGGCTGAGAGAGAGAGACAGTTTACTGTAACAGTCACCGGGGAGAGACAACAAAGGCACGGAGGTCAAAACTGATGCAAAGCCAGCACTAAGTAGCTCTCCTCTGATGCAAGACCTGGAAAATGAGCCTAGAAAAGAACAGCAGTGTGAATAGAGAGAGAAACATATCTGAATAGTAAAATGTGTCTCGGCATGCTACAACAAGCTTTGTTCTGACCTTTGCTGAAAGCCACAGTGGGAATATGGTGGTGATGCAGTAATGCTAAATGTCATTCATTTGTTTTCTTATTTTTGCTTGTTGCCGTTATGTGACACAGGATCTGAAGAGAAAGGACGGTGGAGAGAGGGGATGACATGCTGCAAAGAGAGAGCTCCAGGATGGAATCAAACCCATGCTGCTGCAGAAAGCTCTCAGGCTTGTGCAAGAGACCACGTTCTCCCAGGCAAGCCGCCAGGGAGCCCTGTTTATCTGTTTTCTGGTTTAATCTTTAGGCTCAGATGA
Source organism: Chaetodon auriga (assembly GCF_051107435.1). NCBI lineage: Eukaryota > Metazoa > Chordata > Actinopteri > Chaetodontiformes > Chaetodontidae > Chaetodon > Chaetodon auriga. Next base: position 16,441,295 of record NC_135075.1, on the reverse strand, counting down.
AATATGAAAGAAGGTTTAAGACCACATTAGTAAACAGTCAGTGACACTAGTTTTTTTTAACCTGCACTGTTTTTAGCTGCATGTTGGAGATGCAGAAAGTGTGCACTGTGGTTTGAGTCCAGAGACATGATGCTGTTATAACATACTGAAACACACATTCTTCAGTAATGGGATCGTGCAGCAACATGAGCCCAGTTTCCAGTGAAAGTAGCGCTCAATTTTAGATGACTCTAACTGGCTTTTTTTTTAATACCTGCAGTGAAATTCTAGTTCATGAAGGCGTTTATAGAGTTTATAGAGTTTATAATGGTTCCAGTGAACCTTTTGTCTTCACATTTCAAGCGTGGACAAGATGCGTTACAAGTTTCTGGATCCCAAATTCATTTCTAAAAAATATCACTCAAACCTACCAGGAGACCTGACCAGTATACTGATTATATAGAGTCAGAAATTCTAGCCTCGACTTGGCCGAGAGACATGATAGACACTTCATAGCTTGTTGTCTTTCGTGACCTGCATGACGTCATCGGTGAGGACGTGCTAGGGATGGACCTCTGGGAACAGGAATGTAAACAAACAATGGCGTCCAAAGTGGTGTGTATGATTCTGGCTGTGCTGTGTTTGGAGAAGCCAAAGAAAAAATGTCTGTGACCTGCTCCTCTGCTTCACAGCTCCACCTAGCAGCACCAACCACATCATTCCTCTTTCGCCATGTTTACAATTGTGTGTGGAAGAGTACTCTGTGCTCCTATTGGTCAATTTCACAGCGCCTGTTGTGGAATTTTTTCTTCCCAGAGAGAGTATGGAAGCAAATGAAGGTCATTATTATTTTTAGCTCATAAAATTATGTTCACACATAATTTCACAGCCTGCAGTTGTGTATCACCATTTGTGTGCTTGTGGAAAAAAGTGTATGTTTGTATCTGAATATATGAATTTGGAAATTGTAATCTATGTAAGCTTGAATGTAAAAAGGTTTTGTAGGTAATCTCAAAATTTAGGCAGGAATATTTTCAACAGTGAGGTTTTGCAAAGTCTGAGAGACAGACACGCAAATTTCCTATCTTTGCATACAACACTGAAGTTACAAGCTACACGCTTGACCCTGATCTGACTTACCAATCAGCATGTTGCCCACTGGTCATCCAATCAGAGGAAGTCAAACCGCTTGTCATCTGCTTGATTACAAATTGATTGCAATACAAATTGATCTTGTAAAGCAATGAGCGTAAGATAATGTCTTCTTGGACCCGAAGATCTCATGAAGAGTGACAGTAAAACAGAACAGAATGCTTTTCAAAATGGTGAGTTGTAATATTGACTAAATATGGTTGGATATACGGTAAAACAAACATAAACTGGACACTGTGTTGTTGTCAAATCACAGTGTTGCTACATTTTCCCTCCAGGCATCATAAAGCTTTTAATCTGCTCAAACACTAAATTTCTCATCAGCTGTTCGGCCGATTGAAGTCCAGAGGCTTCAAAAACAAAAGAGATTAATGTGCCTTCAGTTTCACAAAGTACTCTAAATGATGGAGTGACTCTTTGCTGCGTTTTAGTATCAATACCGCTCCATTATAATCTCCAGCAGACTGACCACAGAGGGGAAAACAATGAGTTCCCTGCAGGTGCAGCAGCACATCATAATGGTGGGCATTGTAAAAAGCAGCAGCTCATATCAAAGTGTTCCACTGGTTGCCAGGTTTGTGCCCTGCAAGCATACAAAAAATTCCCCATCGATTTCTGGCAGACCACAGAGAATAAATCTGATTTAATCATTAAAACAGCAGTCAGGTCAATATTATGGTCACATACCACAGTTCGTCTTCGGCCCTGAAGCTCCACAGATCCATTCACTGATCTGCTTTTGTTTACAGTATTGACCAGAATCGACAGAAAAGAAATATGTTGTTACAGCAGCGGCACGTTTGAACTGCTGACCTGGGCCAATCAATCAGTCAGAGTGCTTCAGACCAGTAAATGATCACTCGACCTCAGTGTGTGTATACTGGACACGCTAATCACAGCTCTGTGCTGAGAGCGCTCTGAGGCCTCAGGTGTGTGCAGCTGTGAGGTTCATCCATTTCTGCCTGTTAGTGTGTCTGTTATTAACAGGATATCTCAGAAGGCTGATCGCAGAGAAGGAAACTGGCCAAGCAACAAGTGATGGTTGTTGGGTAATATCTACAAATAGGTTGAAAGGATTTGTTAAAATTGTGAGAATAATGTTAGCCTGTTGATTTGTTGGCCCTCTCAGTGTATCTCATGGTTGTTGTGAAATTTTGTACGGTCATGGTCCCCAGAGGATGAATCCTAATAACTGATAATCTGTTAAATTTCCTTTTAGCATCACCAGCAGGTCAACATTTTCACCTATTCTGTGAAAATCTCAATATCGAATAGATGGATCACTACATTCGTACAGACGTTCATGGTCCCCAGAGGATGAAATCTACGGACTTCATCTGGTGATCCTCTCACACCACCATGAGCATAGCAGAGCAGAGCATTTCACTATTGCGCATGTGTGTGTGCATGCTGATGTTAGCATTTACCACAAAGCACTAACATGTCTGCAGACTTCTTGTTGCTATTTTCTCATGAACTACTTCTCGCACTAGAATAACAAAAAGCAGGCACACAGATCCCAAAATTGCGTGCAACTAATTTTACAACATTACCTCATCGTGAAAATCAGAGAACTGAGGATGATGATGATGTTATTAGTGGCTGACTTTGAGGGCCCATTGACATTTTGTTGGAAACATCACATCCTTAGCAGTTGTGTTTGAACGTAGGGCTTCCAGCTGTGGAATTATATAAATTTTCCCCCATCCTGTAAAGCTCAGAGTAATAATTAAACATCTTTTGATTTGGCAGTAAGTGAAATCATTTTATCCCTCTGCTGTTCAGCCTGGTTTAACTCATGAACTGAAAGGAGGCTGAGAGGTCAAAGAAGAGACTCCAGCATAAGACTCCTGTTGCAATCTGTTGTGTGTGTTTTGATTTTAATGATTGAATGATTTTACTGCCAGTGAAATACTCGGACCACCTCATGTCACAAAACCTGAACTATCCCTGTAACATAGTCTATGTCCTGGTTTAGAACAGTGATTAAGCTGTTGATTGAATTTTTTTTAGTGTCCTGATCACTGACATCTACCAAACGCGTTTGTGTTTTGGTCAGGTTGCACAGCAGGAAGCTGTTTTTAGTGAAACAGTTCTTAAAACCTACTGTACACCAGCTGCTCAGCAATTAACTGCAGACAGACAGCAACTAGCTGGTGAAATTAGTGGAGCATTTAGCGGCTAAAGAGTCACATATTTCCCTCAGGAGTCGGTAGAGACCCTAAACACAGCTAAAAGAAAGTAGAGACTGAACATCATCTGATGGACACAAGCACGTCCCCCAATGAATGTAAGTGTTGCTCCATAACTGCTGGGTTTGTAAACAGGAAACAGCCAGCTTACAGTCAATACGAGTCAATGCAGGCTTAATGTCACTGAAACCAGTATTTTAAGAGAAGAGTCCTTTAATTGCCATCAAGGCTGAAAAGAGAGGAGACACATTGTCACTGCATCAGTGCAGAAAATTACCTTCAATTTTTAAATCCCCTCTTGGTACGTGACACTGCAGCTCCTTGCTTCAGCTGTCCAGGCTGATGTGGGTGTACATTTGGTCATAAATACAACATTGGCTTGTTGGTTTAAAATGTGAGCAGCAACAGGTTGTTGTCAGTGTTAGCTCTGTGTTTATGTCTGCAGGTCAGTGTGGATGAGTCATGAAGATCGTCAGGATTCACCGTCTCCCATCACTAAGCTCATCTGTCGTTGAAGCACTGGTGCCGAAATTCAGTGTCAAGCATCTGTTCTGTTTGGAGTTTATAGCGAGCCTCTTGGGTCCCCCATGCATTCTTCTCATTTACTGTTCTCATTCGGCTAGTTTGTAGGGGCTTGAATTATTTTCAGACAATTTTCTGTGCCGTTTTATGTCGGTGCTTGTAAAAGCTGTATTCTTTCCCGTATTTCTGCCACTAATGACCTGAAGATCTGAGAAAGAAAATGACTCAAATGGATCATTTTTTCTGTTTGTTTTGATTGACTTTTATTTTGCTCAAGGAACCACATAAAATGAAATGCCCTCGTCCTTCACCAGCAATCACAGAAAAACAGAATCAAAGATGGGAGTCAAGGTTGTTTGCAGTTACTTGGAGAGGTTTGATGCCTGTCCTGCACTTTTGAGTTTAGACTGTTTTTCACTGAAGGAGTACTTTGACATTTTGGGAACTACGTTCATTTACTAGATGAGAAGACTGATGGCACTCTCATGAACGTAAGTTAATTAAAGACGGAGCAAGAAGACTGGAAGCAGTGGGAAACAGCCAGCAAGGCTCTCCTAAAGGTTACATTTCAATTACCTAAATGTACTGAGTTTAATAAACAAAATAGACGCATGACTGAAGCATTATAGTTGTGTCAGAAACATGGCTGAAAGCACTGATTACAAACAATATGATACACATTAATGGATATGATGTCTGCAGAACAGATCGTGTAAACAGAGGAGGCTGAGTGGCCAAAGCAACTTTGAACTGCTCCTGCACTGAATTCATCAGAAAATCAAAGCAATCCAAAGCGTCTGTAGTGAAGTCTCATCTTTCCATTGGTGCTAACACAATCAAACACCATCAACGTCACATCAAGCTGTAAGAAAGCTTTCAGAAACACGTTGTTTTGGGAGATTTAGACTGGGACTGGCTCTCAACGTCTTCTGAAAAACAATCAGTTCCAGTTAATTAACTTTCCAATAAGTGAACCAGTAAGCGCATTTCCCAAAATGTTGAACCACAAAACGATGAAGGTTCCCAGTGATCCAGACGAGAGGTTTTCACGAGTCAGTGGCAGCGACTCCACCGATCGATCAGGCGTCAGCAGTGGAGTGATGGAGGACTTCCTGGTATCATTCACACCATCATATCACACGAGAGTTATGTGTGAGTTGTTGGCGTCATGTGAGGGTTGTCAGAGTCGCACGAATCACGGTGTGAATTGGTGTGAGACCACCTGTGACGGATGTGAGGAAAGTGCTGTTTGCAGTCGGTGTCTCATCCTCTGCTCAGGGATTGCTGGCCCACTTTATTCATCGTATTGAAATGTAGCTGTGTAGGTTATTTATCAGTTAGCTCTTCTGTATTTTAGTGTCAGTGTTTGCTTTTCAGTAGATCAATCCTATCTGCCCTGAGCCACTGCTTTAATCACATGATCGTCTCAAACAAGTTCACTTCCATTTCAAATCCAAACTGTCCAAAACTTACAAGTAACTAAACCATCTTTTACCAACACTACTGTTGAACCAAATATCACAAAATATCTTCAATGTATTTCACTGCCTTTGGCAAATCATGTCAAAATGTTTGAAACTGTGCATTTATCTGATTCCTTTTTATTGTGCTTTAAATCAACTAAATAGGTTATTTCTTTGCTTTCTGTCTGTGTCCTGCAGTGTGAGAGCAATCCTTATACATCTACCTGGCTTATACACACAAACACACACACACACACACACACACACACACACACACACACACACACGCATGCACACACACTGCCATGTTTCCATAACTTTCTAAAATGTAATGTCTTCCAAAAGGAAGCAGAGTCCCCACAATGTGGCTGTGGAAGCAGAGTTACAGTATGTCACCACAACATGAATAATGCATGTCCACACGCACGCACACATGCACGCACGCACGCACGTCCACACGCACGCACACATGCACGCACACACACACACACAGCTGACTCTATCTGGTGCTGACTGAAGCAATAAAGGGACAGGTGGAGGACTGAGGGAGGATGAGAGGAGCTCAGCAGTATTTCTGCCTTGTATTGCTGTCTGATGCCAAAACACACAGACGCCTAGTTTAAGGGGATTGGGAAAAATCTAAATTATCATCTCAGCCTCTAAATCTGTTACCTTTCAAAAACTGTATATCACTTATCATTTACTTTTCACAGATGTTTGAAGGATAAAAATTATTACTAAAGTCATTTGTTATTTGTTTAAATGAATTGAAAGCTCAGATCAGTTTCTTATGTTTGAGTTTGTGCAGCAGTGGTGGGGTCACACATTCCCAGACATTGAACTGGATCTGATCTCAGCATATGTGCACATCATGTTGCTACTGTTTTACACTCTGTTTTCCAAAAAAATAATTTCCTAAAATCAATTTTAATGTATAACATCTTGACCTCTGAATAATAAGGGAGAAACATTTCTCAAAATGTTTGTTGGACAAGCTACTGAATGTAAGAAAAGAATAGCTGAAAGCTAATTGTGTGCTTTTTACGTGCACTGAATGATTCTGCTTTGCATATCTCAATTAGTGTCTGTTAATGCAACAACATGTCGTCTTAGTGCATACTTCTATTAGAATTAATATTCCCTGTCTTGGTGCTGTGCATGTTTTCCTTCATGTGCGTCTGTGCTGCGTGTGTTAATCAGTACCTGACAATGTTGTATAATTGTGTTTATAATCTTGATGTTTTAATACGCTTGATGATTTCAGTAACTTTGTGATTTTAATCTTATAATCTTATATTTGTTTTTTTTTTTTGTTTTTTTTTAGGATAACTCTGTTCAGGACAACAGATGAAAAATAGCCTTGTTGATAATTGAGTCAGTTTGCAGGAGTGTTTATTAATGTGCACCGTCCCTGTTAAGAAACCTGTGAATAGATAAATAAAACTAAATAAGTGCATGTTGGAGTTGGAATTGTTTTGCAAGTGAATTGGTGGTAGGTAGTAGCTACATTCCACCACTGACTCAATATCTTTGGGTTTTGGACCGTGATGGACTGTGATGGCTGAGACATTTTTCACTGTTTTCTCACCTTTTAGAGTCCAAACGAAATGAAACAAAATGAATCAGTTGATCTGGAAAATGATCTGCAAATTAACCATGAAAACAAAAGTTGTAGCGAGGACGTGGACCTCAGTTGGGATTGTTTTGTTGTTTTTGAGGAGATGTGAGAAGCACAAATTCAATAAAAACCCTCTTCTCACAACATAATGTGCATGCTTTGTTTTGTGGTCCAATTTAAAGTTGCTTGTGTAATTGGTTTTTTTTTTGGTAGACAGTCCGGCCATTATTTACTAAGTGCAAACCACAACAATCCCCTGTGTTGTTTTTCTACACATTTTATATATTTAATACCATTTCACCACAATGACTTCCAGAAACCTTCAAAGTGCTTCTCAAGACCGTTGAGCCTCAAAATGCTACCAAAAAATACAATTTTGAAACTCGAATGCTTCAGGATCTGGATTGTTGAGACATTTTCTTTCATCTTACTCTGACGACTTTTGTGTCACTCAAGTAATGAGGCAGGCGTATTATTTTCTCCAGATGTTTCCCGCCTCAGAGGACCGAACAGGTTACAGGATGTCAGCGGCCTCCTGCTGCTTTTGATTAATACTCTACAGTTCTTCCCTCTCATCTGACCTTTCACTCCTCTCAACCTCATTCCTAATTTCCAGCTTCACCTGTCTCTGGCGTCCATCAGCTGCTTCCTCTTCATCAGTATTTCTCTTTCATCTGCCCCTGGGGGCAAACTGAGGAGTCTCATTCTGCTCCCAGTGCGGTGCATTGAGAGGGAAATGGCAGAGGGGTTTATTTATGGGTGCTGTCTGTCTGCCTCGCATTACTGGAGATTTCTCTAAGGCTTATATGCATGTGTGTGTGTGTGTGTGTGTGTGTGTGTGTGTGTGATGAGGATGGCAGGTATGCTGCCAGAAGAAAATATGTCAAAACACCATTACTGCTTAGAATGTACACACAGGCGTGAAGGACCCTCTGCGCTCGAGTCGAGTGAAAACTCTGCAGACGAGCGACAGAAATAGATTCAGAGTGTGTCTTGAGTTTAAAAAAAAATGACGGTTTTCGGCATCAAACCAGTTGGAAGTATTATCCTCAGGAGGGTAAAAAACACCACTGTGCTGAGGGTGTGGTGTGTTACACTTTTTATTTTAATGTGTAAACACAAAATCTGGTACAGCTTCAAAAATTATGAAACTGTCAGAGTTTGCAAACTGCAGTCTACTTATAGTCTCTGGCTGATTGTCCCCAACTAGTTAGCTTTATACTCTGGTCTAAGTCTTTGGTGAGTGTGTGCTATCTTGTGCATATTTATGATGTCACATATAAAACCCTGATTCCAAAAAACTGTCCTTTTTGACAGACACTCAATTGAAAACAGTACAAAGACAATATATTTAATGTTTGACCCCATCAACTTTACTGATCTTTGGATATTATTACATGGGCTCATGAACACTTTGTTGAACTGTTTTTGGTTGGATACTGTAAATTTCACATTAACAAACATAAACTGGTGCAAAAAAATGTTTTAATCATGCATGGTTGGAAGGTTGGAGTATATGTTATACTTTTAGGTGTTATTTTCAGGAACAGGAAGTGAGCGGAAAATATATTTTCAAATGATATGGACGGTACTGCACTCATGCTTGCTTGCAAAGTTCATCCTTTCAGTTCTACAGAGTGTTTGAGCATTTTTCAGCTCCTTGTTTTTGGTTTCATGGCTCACAGCTTTACTATTTCGGTTTACTATCAGCGCTCTCACAGTGTTTGGCCACAGCAGGGAGTTGTTTTCAGCAAGTGAGGCTCCAAAAACTCAGTGTACTCTGTCTGTCCAGCAGCAAACAGCAGACAGTCACAGCTTGAGTCAAGCTGGTGAACATAGTGAAGCATTTAGCAGCTAAACAGCCACGAATTTCCCTCAGGAGATGATGGAGACCAAAACAGAGTTTAAAGAGAGTAACATATGAACATGGTTGCTGGATGTAAAAGTATATGAAGGTAACTGCTTGCTAACATGTTTGCTTTAAGATCTTTATAAGGTGATAGAACATCAGTGTTAAACTGTGCTTCCCTCCTGAACTCCACAGCTTTAAACTAATTGTTCTTCTGCTCCACCGTCACCGTGTCCATGAGGAATACTTGATAACACACTGCACTCATGATTCTGCAGCTCTCTTCATACTTACCCATGAACACATGCTGTCAGTCCTCCACAGGAAGCAGAGCTGTGCTGCTGTTCACTGCCACTGCTGAGTCAAGATGAATGCTACTCCTGAGCCACCAGCTGACTCTGATCAGCTGTGATTGATGCGGCGACATCAGCACAGTGCTGATCAATGATGATTTTGATTAACATCTTATTGGCACCACTTTCAAATCAGCAACTCTACATATATTATAAAGGGTCTATAATCTATGGCATTATTAATGGCAAATACATAAATTTCTTATGCTTTATATATTAGTTATGAGCCTTTAATAAGAGCAGTTTGTGTTGCCAGGCTTTGAAAAATCTCCTATTTGAGACTTACAAACATTAAGAAGTCATTATTAAAGAGTTCTTTAAATAGTTCAAGCATGCAATTGTAGTTCCTTGTGCTCCATTTTCTCTACAGCGGGTTTCCAGAAGGTGTTGAAAGTGGCTGAATGGTCCATTGAAGTGGTCTTCTTAGCCTTACAATTAGACTGAATGGCCTTTTTTCATATTCAAATCACTGTGGAAAATTGTAGATGTGGGCGGCAATTCTGACATCAGGGAAGTCAGGATATGTTCTTCCTGATAAAGGAAGGAGCTGAAAGGCAAAGAAAATGTCAAGCTGGGGTTAAACATCAGACAACATTCTGTTCCAGACTGTAAAAGCATCGTGGAGGCGGGTAGACCGACGAGGACGACGATGATAAACGATGTTCAGCCACTTGGACTCCTGAAATGTCGACCAGAGGAGTCAAAACACACTGAGGAGAGTGAAGATGGCTTCTTATACTTAGGTTTCAAAAGAGCCTCTCGTGTGTGTGTGTGTGTGTGTGTGTGTGTGTGTGTGTGTGTGTGTGTGTGTGGGCCTGTGCCAAAATATGCTTTGGGATCAGGGCGTGTTTCTGCATGTTAATGTGTTCCTGGTTTTAGATGGCTCACACAGTCACTAACCAGATTACTAGCTAATCACCGCCTCACCAAAGGTATAATTACCCCATGACTAAAAAATGTTTTTCCCCACCTCCATGCATACTTTCACAATTTTAAGGCTGCTCTCTGTCAATTGCAGTGCCCCTCATGCTGTGATCAGCTGCTGGTGGAGCAACTGGGAAAATGTCAGGAAAGGTTCGTAGTGAAATCAGTCCCTCACTTATCAGCAGTAAGTGTCAAAGTCAGAGTCGAGTTCATAAACCAAATTACTGGGCTTACTGGAAATTGAATAATGGCATTCGAGCTAAAGTTATGGGATTATCAGTGTTATTACGATTCATCCTGAGGGAAACAAGAAGGTTTACACCAGATTTCAAGGTAATCCATCCAATAGCAGTCAAGACATTTTACTTAAAACATCATGATGGTACTGAATGAAAAGTCAGGGTATCACCAAAGTCAGTGGGATTCATCATCTGGAGCTCATGAGTGTGTTTACAAAATGTCATGTTAATCCATCCAGTGTTTGTTGAGATATGAAGGTCTGGATAAAAGAGGTGGGCCGACTGATGAATTCTATATCAGTTAGGGTGAAATTATGATATTTCCTTAGAGGACCAGTGTGTAGGAGTTAGGGGGATCTATTGGCAGAAATAGAATATATTAATGCGTTCACTGGTGAATAATCACCTGGACATAAGAATCATTGCATTTTGTTATATTCCTGGACTTAAATAGTTTGGACTAATCATATCAAACAGCTGTGTGTGGTGATTTTATCACCCCGAGGGATGATAAACACTTGGAGTGTGTGTTTGTCCCAGACTTCAGACAACAGCTGAACACACAACAGCACGAGCCAAAGGATGTTTCATGCACCACCTTCAGCAAGTTGTTCTCCACTTTAAAAGAAAAAACACTTCCCTCTTCCTGGTGTAAGCAGCTGACTGAATGAGAAGTGTTTATAATGTGATTCTCTTTCTTCATTCATTTTTCAATACGTGAAAATTCACATGTACCATTTCTTCTCATCAGTTAAGCGCATTCCTGTGCAATCCATGATCCATTATTAGCTCATTCCTCTGCAGCGGCAGGCAGGAAAATGACGGGATCCCAGAGGTACCTAATCTCACAGCAGCAGCTCTGCTCCTCTATCAGTGCAGGAATGTTCGGGCATGTCTCGATGTGAAACTACACAAAGAAACCAGGGCCTCTGAGCCTTGAGATTATCATCCACTGTCAATCATGCCATGTCCTATGAATCTGAATGGAAAGGCTTCACTTACCCAATGAGGACGTAGCCGTTGAACCAGTGATGAAACTCTGATGCAGTGACACGACGGCGTCTCTGATGAGAGTGTGCATACTGAGATGATCAGAAATTACTTGTGTTAGCTGATTAGCATGCTACACCCACTATGCCCACTATGCTTCCTATGCTAATATAACTCAGCCACTCAGGCGTGACTACACAATTTAGCAACTCAACTAGGATACAGACGGCAGCAGGGCGAAATGAATAATAGGACTGCAGAACCTACTGCAACCTACTGTACAGGGTGCGGTTTAGCAGTATGACAATACTAAACAAACTGCCTTAAACATGCAGTAAATGTGTGAGCTGTTGGACCTTAAAATGGTGCAAAACCATCCAAAACCTTATCAAGTGCCCGGCTCTCACCTGATCGCTACTGATTGCTGATCACACCGATACACAGTATCTCCTCATAACGATTCATTAAGTGGGTCTAATTAGATCAATTATCCAAATGAACATTGTGAGTCTTTAAATCAAGAGAGGAAATTTTCAAGAAAGCTCAATTTGCTTTCCACTTCTCCTAACCTCTTTCCATAAGCAAATGTCAGAGCAAAATCTTTATTAAAACGTAAAACAAGAAAACATGTAATTTGACCTTTGTTTATGTTCTGCTTTGAGACAAAAAAGTACTTCTCAAGTCAAAGTAACGGAGTACTTATGACTCACTGGTAAGATGACTAACTAATCATCACAACCATTGCTTGACTATTTCAAAACATAGTGCAAAGGAGAGGATACTTCACAGCAGCCACACTGGTACCATTCAGTGAAAAACTGTCTATTTTTGATCACACTGTTTGCACAGTGATAATTTCCCAGCCCTGTGATTTGTGGGTTCTGGCCTGAGTGACCCCATGAGGTGCAGTGAAATCCCCTCCTGACTGCTGCAGGTCTGTTGCAGAGGATAGAATGATTGTTAATGAAAAGCCTGCATTGATTCCTCTTTTCATCCTGTAGCCACAGGAGATGAAGAATAAGCTGTAATGAGACAAGGGCGGAACAATGGAAAATGGATTTTAATTTTCTGAAAATAGGAAGAGGACGAGGGTGGACAGCAGTGCTTGGTAAAGACTGAAAGTGTTAAGCCATAAACTGAAAGGAGATGAGAGGTAATAAGAGAAAAGCTGGAGGAGAGGGGAAATATAATGTGTAATAGTGGGAGTTCTCTTCTTCTCCCACGTGGGGAGTAATGAGAGCTGGAGCGTGGCTGACAGGAGGGCAGAGACTGTTGTGTTTGCAGGTTCATTCGGAAAATAAAAACTGAAGGAAATGTACAGCAGCTCTCTGGTAAGCACAGTGGAACTTTAAAAATCAAGGATCCTGAAAACATGAGCAAAGTAAAAACCTGCAGACATGTGAACAAGACTTAAGGTCAGGGTTTGCTCAAAAAGAACCAGTTTGAGCAATATGTCATCCGACCAGGCAAAACCGTTTATAGCTGCTCTGAATGGCCACACTGAAAATCCTGCAGTCATGCAGGGCAGCATGATGCAGGAACTATAATCTGTGGATAATGGTGCACACTTTCAGACAGTCTCTGTTGGAACGCAGCTGGATCCATGAGTGCATTAGCATGCTAACATTTGCTAATTAACACTACACACAAAGCACAGCTGAGCCTGAGGGGGATGTCATTAGTTTTGCAGGTATTTGACAATGACAGTGAACATAACAGAGGATCACCAAAGTTATTTGAGATATTTCAGTCTGGACAAAAGTGGTGGACCGACCAACCACCAGGCCAACACTGCCATCCACAGAGCCATGCAGACGTTTAAAAAAGGAAAGGAAGGAAACAAGATGAATTTTGAGGCTAGTGAGTGAAAGAAACACATCTGTGCATGGGACAATAATCAATAAACAGTCAAAGTTAAACATTTATTTTTCTTGAAGGTAGTATCTGAGTATATGAGACAGAAACAGTGTGTGCAGGACAGAGGGGTACAGACAGACAGACTATAGAAAGGGTGGATGGGCTGGATGGTAAATACTAAGAGAGCTGTCATTTCCTGCTGGAGGGAAGTGAAAGCAAAGAGACTGTGTGTGTGTGTGTGTGTGTGTGTGTGTGTGTGTGTGTGTGTGTGTGTGTGTGCACGCGCGCGTGTGGGTGTGTGTGTGAGCGAGAGAAAGAGAGATAGGGAGGAGTACAAGAGTGGAAAATGGACTGAGAGAGCCTGATGTAAATGGCTCATATTCATTTCCATAAGAGTGCTTCAGAGAGAAGCAGAGAAGGAGGGAGAGCGAGGACAAATGCAGAATGGAAATCACATTTGTGTTTATTGTTATTACCTCAGATTGTGTTATATTGTGATACTAGTGATTTAACATGTCAAAGCTTCTTTCTTTTTTAAAAGCCATGTTCGTATTTTGAGCCTCGCACAGCAGACAGAGCTCCAGAGGAGCATTACACCAACCGACGCTGCGAAACCTTCTCGTGATTGCCGGTGATTGTGAGCACAATTTGGGATACGGAATACACTGATTCTGAGCACTGGGCGTGATTAGCTGTGATTACCTCTCAAACCTAAAAATGGATGATACGGCTCGGTCATTATGACCAGCAGGAAGAGAACGCCTTGTATTCTGCAAGCCAGCTGCTAAAAATCATACAGGCTCAGCGTCAGACAACCAGCCGTGAACAGGAAGTCAGCAGAAGATGTTGACAATCTGTCAAGAGGTGCTAAAGTTCTGATGCTATCTGTAAAGATCTGACATATAATCCTCACAGCAGATTCAGAATTCAGATCCCCGAGTACAAAACTAAGAGTCTAAATTAGTAAACCTGCATCTGACACTGATGGAAATGTCATTAGTTTTGTGGCATCTTAGGCCACAACTCAGTTTGGTTAGAAGCTGATTAAATGTCAGTTTATTGAAAAATATGCAGAATGAAGATCAATAATCAACTGAAAGATCAACTAAAGACTGAGTTTTAAAATCCAGGGTCATCTTAAAATGGCTAACTGTTTGCCCCTGTTTCCAGTCTTTGTGCTAAGCTAAGCTAACCTGTGCTTGGCTGTAGTTTGATATTTACCATAGTGATAACTAACTCCTCCTTGTATACACTGAAATATTGCACAAACTCCTAATGAAAACAATGAAAGCTAGAGCTTGTTCTTTATTATTATTGTTGTTGTTGTTGTTGTTGTTGTTGTTGTTGTTATACAAAGTATATTGTTTTACTCTTGTTTTATTCTTCCTATTGTTTTCTTCCAATTAGCTGGTTGTTTGTGTACTTCCTCCTGCACATAAATCCTCTATGCTATCCAGGACCTATTAGACCAGCCACTAGAAACTTTGCCTCTTCCTGGACCACTGAGCACCGAGAGCCTCGATGCTGCCGTCTCTATCTCTTGACTCTTCCTCCTACTTGTCTTCTGGAGCCCTGGAGGATTTCCATGCCTCCTACATGTCAGCGCCTAATTGGGTGAGTGTGTATAAATGAACCCTCTATGACAAAAGTTTCATTACGCCAATTAAAAGCCTTCACCTCTCCACGCCCAAGCCCCGCCCTGGAAGTGTTGATAATTCTGACAGCCTGCTGGAGGCGGCGTGCCTCACTGCCTGCTGGTAATTACCCTTCTGTATTCCTGTGCTTTATCACCAACAGTTGGCCGCCACAGGATATGCAGAGTGTCTGAATTTGTTTGCTCGTTCGTGCCGGTGAACATCTGTGTACTAACACAGAGCTTATTTGCTTGGCCACTCATGCCCGTAACAGAGGCACACATCGGGTACAGTTCCAACACATAATAATGGTGTAATGCATACATACACAGTGTAGGCACAAAAACAAACATGCATCACACTGATGCACTCAGCACCCTTTGAACAAGGACACCACTTACGTATTAACATGCATTAAATACACATACCACAAAACACCTGCTGCCATAGAGACAGATTTAATGAGACGTCCATTCTGCAGCCACCTACAATATACTTTAACCTTCAGAGGCTTAGCCCGGAAAGCCTAACAGCAAGCTTTTTCTGTCAGTCTTCTTTAAATAGACATGATGATAACTTAGTGAGAAGTAGCACTTAGGTGGAAGGATAATTGAGAATAAAATTGCAGCAGCAGCGAATGCAGAGAGAGGAAGGTCGCCTAACAAACTCACTACAGCATTTACCTAAAGACGTTCATGGCTGCAGCCCACACCAGCACCAACACTCCGCTGTGTGTTCATGTTTGAGATGGAGCTAATGTTTAGTCTTTGTGCACGGGTTGATAAAACAAAATCAGTGTTTTCTAATTCCGCAGATTAATTTGTTGACAGTGTGTAATTGTTTGCCTTCCTTTGTTTGCTTTGGACGGAATTCAGAAATCCACTTTCCAGTTGACATTTTCAGTAATGAAGTGGTTTTGATAACATGTCTTGGAGGTATCTCATCTGGTTACATTCATCTGTGGATTGATACTAAGAGGACACTGCAGTCAGGTTGTATTAGGTCAATGATGTGCTTTTCATTGTTTTGGCTTTGCACTCATCACATTGAAGCAAAAATGAATCAATGACTATGAGGTCATAGCACTGACTGAAAGGACCAGTTCGACATTTTGGGAAATACAATTATTCAAACCAACCCACTGAGAGTTAAAAGCTTGACCACTCTCATGCTTATGTATTAGAAAGAGAAAGACATCCTTTATTTGTCACGGCACACAGTACATGCACACACACACACACACACACACACACACACACACACGCCATGCTTGGTGAAATTCTTCTCCGCTTTTGACCCATCCTTGGTCAGTCCTTCCTCCACGGCAGACCAGGAGCGGCGGGCTGCCAGCCGACCGGCGCCCGGGGACCAGTTCCTTTATTGTCACCATTGGTCAAGTGGTGATCCTCTTGCATGTTTTTAGTGGGGTTTTTTTATGGAGGATACCACAGGTGAACACGGGGAGAACATGCAAACTCCACACAGAAAGGCCCCTTTCCTTGAGCAGCAGGCACCGAAGGCATGGTGGAAGACACGCCCACAGCGCCCACAGCGCCCACAACGATGGAGCATGTACATTTCTGCTGGTTGATCCCCTAAACCCTACATGCCAGTCCTTTAATTGTCATTTTTTATAAAGGTTTTGTCAGGCATTGGCTTCACTTTCGCTTACGGGAAGCTCTGTCCACTATTTGTACTGTCCATGCTTTACTGTTTGGCCCAAACACTGAATTTATAATATATCTGAATGTCTTTATGTACAGTTTGTGGTTTGTTTATCTGTATGTTTTTGATTGCCACTCGTCTGCATTCTCCTAAAATTGTAGGCCTGTGTATGAAAAAGGACCACAGTGTCCATCCAGTCTGAATGAGAACATCCTCAAATACCCTCAAAGCTGAGAGTCATTGTTTCTTTTTGAATCACAGAGCCAAAACAGCGACATACAGTCCACTGTCATACTGTAACACTTTACGTCTGCACAGTTTCTTTTGTATTCTTTGGTGCATTTGCACACACATTAGCTACACATGTATTAATTCTGGTAGCTCAACAGTTTTCCAGTTTTATATACCTTCAGTATTATATATAATTTGGTAGCACGTATGGAGTCAGTCAATTCATAAATGTATTTTGGGATTTATATCTAACTGACCAAAAGTATTTTTCAATGCACACAAAAATATTGATCATTAATTATAGATGGAAAACAAATCCACACATAAAAAAATAAGGTTCACAAATGTATTTCTGCTGCACACATACTGTATTTATGTATCTAAAAGTATTCACAATTTTCACCTAGAACATATTTGGATGTTATTTCATTTATATACAGACTGCTGAACCTTCATTTACAGACTGATTGTCAATTGCTGATAATTACACTGAATGACTCTTAAAATGTTTTTAGCAGTGCGATGGGAACGGATGATTAACTGGTGACATTCATGAAAAGTACATTTGGATTTGTTTTAGGGGGTGATACAGGGATTTTGTAATCTGTACTGCATTGTCACAATGTGTGTTTGCAGGGCATCAATACCAACAACCCAGTGCTCACTCTGCCACTTGCTGAAGTTTCTGGCTTTCACAGCTAATTGTCTGGTCCATCCTCCTGCAATTTCCTCCCCCATACTCTGCATTTAATTGTCAACCACTTAACAACAGAGAACTCCAGTGACTGACCCACATTATAAGGCAATTTTCCTTTTTAACTTACAACAATCTGGTTTGATTTTTCTCTGTCTGTCTCAGGGGAGAACACTAAAAGCTCTGCTATAAACAGTCTACGTGCAGAGGTATTTCAGAGCCCACTGCTACATTGGTTTGTGTTTTTGTGAACAATTGGATGGATTGCACTAGAGGATGAAGTGTAAAAATTTAGGTGATCCCTTTAAGGACCAGATTTAGGGGGATCTATTGGCAGAACATGGCAGAAATGGGACATTATATACATATATATGAGATATATTTTCATTAGTGTATAAACACCTGAAAATAAATGTTCAATAGACAATGACAGATTCAAGAACTGTGTTTTTGTTACCTTTGAATAATTTCTTTATATTTGCCAAAGTACTGAGTCCTCTTTCATGCAGTACGCCACGTTTCTACAGTAACCCAGAGCAG
The DNA here is from genome assembly GCF_051107435.1 of Chaetodon auriga. Taxonomy (NCBI): domain Eukaryota; kingdom Metazoa; phylum Chordata; class Actinopteri; order Chaetodontiformes; family Chaetodontidae; genus Chaetodon; species Chaetodon auriga. The sequence goes on along the minus strand of NC_135075.1, from coordinate 16,423,393 downwards.
ACAAATGAAACACTGCTCCAACCTTTCTCATTTTTTGTAAGTTTTGCAGCCACCATATGTTTTCGTACATGCTTGGAAAGGGAGGGTGAGGTGAGGGGTATTCAGTAAGTTGCAATCTGCAACCTCACCACCAGATGCCACTTAATCCTACACAGTGGTCCCTTAATTTTTCATTTACCACCATAATCATCCAAATTTCTGTTTGTCCAACTTTTCGGTTTATAACCAAATACCTGCAAATCTAATGACATTCCCATCAGCAAATGTGGCTAACATGCTGAGCTAAGATGGTGAACACAGTAAACATTACCTTTAATAAAAAAAGTAAATGTTGTCTACCCTCAGTCAGCAATACAAGAACTTTGCCTCAGTAAAATAGGCTAAAACACAGGCTAAACAGTTGGATTAAAACCATTAATTTCCTGGTTGAAGAAAAGGTAAACCACATTTGAGCAAGCATTCAATGCCAGTTTTCTGATACATTTGTTATGTACCAAAAAGATGCTGAGATTTGATACCCATACCCAACCTTTTGCTTTTGTATAATTGTCAGGCAGGCAGAAACACATGCTTTTAGTAAGCAGACAATGTGAAGGACTTACACAAATTGCTGGGTAAACAAAACCATCCCACTGTGGGCTGATACTGAGAGCTGTCACATGTCAACACACGCAGGCTCCGTGAACATGAGAAGGATGATTTATCTGTCAATATGAACACTGCAGAACTGCTTTAATGGACTACATACATCATCAGGACAGACTGGACAACCGCATCTTCAGCCTCAACATTTCACTTTAATTTGCTTATTTACTCACTTGGACTGCACAAATGTGACCAGAGTATCAGACGGGTGAGAAGCTTCAACATCTGGGCAGAGACGTTGTCATATTGTTTTGATTTGAAATTGAGCTCATCATGCCATTTCAGTGTGTTTTTATGTGTGCGTTAAGCATGTGTGTTTGGGAGTTGAATGTTAAGCTGTCATTTACTGGACTGGAATCCTTCATGAACCTGTCATATCACAAAAGAGACAGTCTGGAGGCAAAATGCGCTCTTTTAATTGATGGAAGGACTGAATATGGTGGAATGAGGTGATGCTGTTTTATTGATAACATTCAAATGAAAAGCTGGACAAAAGAAATTCTGATTATTTCAGATGTGATATTTACCAGCATAGGACACAGTGAAAATTAAAAAAATACATGTCACCAATTTCCTTCAGAGTTTTGTAAAATACTGGAACGAACAGCGCTTCATTATTGTAAACAACCAATTCACATACAATGAAGGATCAATAACAGGACTTAGACAGATACAGACAAAACACACTAATAAATATGCTTAAATAGAAAAGGAATACATTTCAGTATGATAACAATATCACATTACACATAATAACTGCTCCTCATAAAGTATGATCTGAAGCTTTCTTCTGAGAAATGAATCGTCCAAATCTGAATGCTTAATTAGGGAGCAGTGACACACAGATAAAACGGATGTGCCATGGGAGCGTCATTGATGAATTTAAATGACCAGAATGTAAAGAGGCAGCAGAATGAGCTCCTAATCAGATGATTCAAATCTCTCTTTTACATCTTGCTCCCACTGAGCAGCCATTACTTTGCTGTCCTGTCGACTTCTGTTGTTTTTATAGTGACGGGTGTATTTTTTATGCCACTTGAATGAATTATGTTTTATATACTACCCTCCTGCCCACAAGACATGACTGCTAATGATGCTGCATCAGATAAACTTGTTCCAGCACGTGATGTTTGTCCTTTTAATTCACCTCACAGACGATATTTAGGTCCTGATATGCTGCTTTTATCACACATTTTACATTATTCACCATATTTTTCAGGGTGTTTGAAGGCCCCAGAGAATTGAGCACAACACACTGCACCAGCTCAAAGCAGATCATCAAATGTTTGCATTATGTTTTGACTTTTTGCTGGACTTCTAATGTGCAACCACGAATAACTTCACAGTAACATGTTTCTGTGAAAGTCCCACATGTAACCATGTCAGCAGAGTTAGCAAACAGGCAATGCAAAATCACAAATTCAGATTGAGTACTTCCACAATAAAACGGTTTGTGATGTATTTCTCTTCAAACTAACACCTTGTCAAAGGAAAATTACACTACCTTTGCCTTTGCTTGCCAAGGACACGCCTACATTTATCCTTCATTGTACTATTTGAATAGCATTTTTTTCTGGCCCACACCAAGATGCATTTTCTTTTTGCAGATAAAGTGGGGGCAGAATATCTTTGTGATCTTTGTATGTGAGGTTAAAGTACAAAGACATCACTGAAAATTATTCAGTTTCTAGAATAAAGACAAAACAGACTGAGGTGGAAATTGCTACCGTGAAGTTCAGTACAGGTTTTAACTTCTCAACAAATCACAAAATGACCTTAAGTGTAGAAAAAATAATGGCGACACCTCGCAGCTCAGTTAAACAACATTACAAAACTCGGCCTTGAAGGAATAGTTAGACATTTTAGGAAATACGCTTATTTGCTTTCTTTTTGATGGTTCAATGAGATGAGTAACACAACTCTTCTATCTGCCCATTAAATATAAGGATAAAGGCAGGAAGCAGAGGGAAATAGCTAACCTAATGTCATTCAAGGGACTTGTTGCCATTTTTTAGTCCAGTATCCAGTTCCTATAATGCTTCCTCAGTAAAATGACAACTTGTTCTTTATACACTTTGGTTTTTGTACAGATTAAACAAACAGTGAGCTTTAGAGGTGCCCAAAGGCAGATCTCTGAACTTTAGACAGCCGTCTAAGCTAAGCTAGCCAGCTGCTGGTTGTAGCCTAATTTTTTATCGTACAGACATGACAGTGCTATTGATTCTCATATTCCTTGCTGGAAGGAAGTGAATAAATGTATTTCTGAAAATGTCAAACTATTTCTTTAAAACTTGCCATCTCATTGAATCGACATCTCTCTGAAACAATCTCAGCACAACATCTCTTTATCGTAGCACTATTGTATTGATTACGTTGTGACGTGTTCTTTCCGATTGTTAGCATATCCGACCATTAGCAACTTCTGTGTTATCTTGATCAAACCCAGGCATGGACGCCACCCACCCAATCCAGCAGCCGCCCTCTGTACCAGGCATGCGTGATTGGCTGAATGAGAAGCAGGAGTCGAAACCTTCGGAGCAGGCCGCAGAAGACGGCGGCCGCCACGACCACGAGCGGCGACATCATCACAAAGCCCAGGATGATGAGGGCGGAGCAGCTGTTGTCGTCAAGGTAACGGCAGATGGCAGAGGGGGCGTCAAGGACCTAAAAAGACAAATGCAGAGGGGATCAAAAGAGTAGAAAGAAGGGCTCCAGGGGACATGATGAACATTTTGGCATCAGCACTTCTGTCAAAAAGCAAATAAGTAGGATTCGTCATTGGCTCGGTATGATGGGTGTGTGCACGTGTGTGTTTGCATATGCTCAGGGTGCAGAAGTAGGACTGCTTGTGTAGTGGACTGTGACGGAGTTTCTCCCAGCCTCCCTCTGCAGTTCAGATAAGAAGGGGCACAGTAGCTGTCAGTAAGCCTCTGAGCTGTCCATCACCTGTGACAGAGGCCAGAGACAGGACGACGGAAACTACAAACAAGACGTTAAGGAGGGAGGAAGGGAACAAATCAATGAATGGATAAAGAGAAAAGGAGCAAAGGGTGAGATCAGAGTGCACATGAGGCAAAGACACACATTGACATCCTTCATTCACCAGAGTTAAACACACACACACACGACTCATGACACAGACACAAAGTACAGGCGCAATACCTCCTTTTCTTTGTCAGACACCCTCAAAATGATTCAGTTATGTCTGAAGCTCTTTTTCTAAACGATTTCCTATTGTACGCTTTGTCAAAAGGAACTTTGCCTCCTACAAATGTACCCTAGCAACAGCAATGTTTAACACTCTCAAATGAGCACACACACAGAGACACACCTCTGTCAAGTGCACACTGTGCTTTCACAGAGTACATTTTCCTCCTCGTCGTGCTGTCAGTGCACAGCTGGTGCTGGCACCAAATCAGACGGTCTTCTCAGTGGGTCTCCTCTCTCCATGTTCAGTCTGTTGCCAGTATTCTCTGACTGACACTGTCTGTAATTGTTTGCTCTGAACTGACATTTGCTTTGGCATAATCACAATTCTAATTTCGTAGCGCGTGTGGACTTTGCATGTCCTTAATTTGTCTGCTCCGTCTCACAAGGCTGCACAATCCAAAACCAAATCATTCACAACCGAGGCAACTGTGGTCTCCGTGGCAAAAGGACCAACTGATTCAAAGGTGGGATGTAGTGTTATGACCTGTCGAGTGAGGCAAGGACAGAGCTGTAGATCTCAACAGCATGATTTGGCTTGACGCCTAGATACACCATATTTTACGGATGATCTGTGTGCCCCTCGTGTGACATAAAGAACAAGCCGCACTCTCCCCCTCACCACAGTACCAGAAACACTCACAGGCTCCAAACTTTGACTTTACTTATGATCTGGTTTTACCTTGTTGTTCATAATAAAAACCATTAAGTACAAACATGAAGAACAAGCCTGGACACCTTTGTGGAGAAGGTGTCGGGGATATGCATACAACTTATGCTGCCAAAAAGACTTTGCTTTAAGGCTGTAACTGTCTGTCCCCCTCTCAGACTCCAGGTGCCAGTCTTCATGAGAGCTAATCCTCCCACTTTCTGTAAATGACATGGGCTTACCTGCCTAAACTCCCAGGTATGTTAAGGAGACTGGGTGGGAACGAGTAGATCATTGGAAATGATTTGTAAACATACTGAGAGGTTGGCACAAAGCATTACCTTTTGGTCTATTTAAAGGCAGCACAAACACGCTGTGCAAATTTCCCTGCTCTGACTTCCCCCCCGGTCTAGACATGATCATCATCTAAACCCAAAAGATTGTTACATCACTCGAAATGTGCACTGCACAAGCTCAGCCAGTGCTCCGAAGAGATGCCAAGTGTTTCAGTGCTAAACAAGCCATCCAATTTCTAGAAGCTGTGTGTAATTGAAAGTCAAAGTGTTACCGTATTTATCACCGCAGGTTGTTCATAATTTTTGTTACATTCATGCTGGTTAAAAAATAGCCTGCAAATTCACTTCATTAACAGATTATTTTGAGTAGTGTTCTGTTAGCTAGCTTTATTACAAACAGGTGATGTGACTCCAGGAATGTAAATGTTGTCGCTTGTTGTGTGATCTTTTATGCTGCTATCAGCAGCCAAATAAGGTATGTGCTGTAAACACCTTGTTGTGGTCGAGAGAAAGTGGACATTGTGGACATTTGGAGTACTGCTCATAATAGTGTGTAGCCTGTCTCCAGCAGAAGTTGCAATTATTTTGTTTTTTCCTTGATTATTCTGAACAGTTTGCACCAATTACATAGGGAACCCAGCACTCTACTGTCCCTGGCACCGCATCATAACACTTGAAGCATGACCATTTTAAATCGAATTGTCCTTATTGTAACAAATAGGGAGCAGTGCCTCTGCACCTGTGCTGACTCCACAAAGGCCACTAGGAATGCAAGGGCCAGGTAGATAAAGGAAAAGACAAGATGCTGGAGGTATGGGAGAGGAAATCTGCCTGAGAATTTTGCTTTAAAGAAGTCATTTGCTGTCTGTAGGGAATATCACCTGTGGTCCTTACAGAGAGCACCCTAACTGTAAGCACTTCCTCCTGAGTGTTTATGAACCAAGCTAGCCAGTCAGGGAGAGTAATGCTCAACGTTGTCTCAGTGTGCCTTCAAAATGGAAAAAAAATGCTGAATACATATGCTGTTCTGGATGATGGCTATGAACTAACAGTTATACTACCACCTGTTGTTTTTATTTTATTATATTTATTTTATTACCTTGGTCTTGTAGGGAAGGAAGTTGTTGCATTCCTAAGTACAATTAGACAAGAAATAGAGCAGCTGAAAGGAGCTATTGTATCATTTAAAGCGTCGGCAATGACAAAGAAAGAGGTGACACACGACATCCGTCATGACTTCACAGTAGCAGAACTGAACCTGGCAGATCAGTCACGTGCAGTTGAATGCCTGAAAACACCTGAGGGACCTCCCACTGTGGTCCTTTAACAAAGTCAAGACAATGCTACTCATCAGGTCGGATAACACTCACCTGATGATGCCTAGATTCCTATCGGTGGTCTTGTAGCTGTGTGCACAGTATTGATTGCGACCGTACAGAGACAAGCCAGTTTTCTCCTGCGTTCATTAGGGGGAGCTACTTTCTTCATTTAGCATTCTTCTTTCCATCAGAAGAGCTGCATCAACATGCTGAGAGACATGGGGGTGACCTGCTCTGGCAAGGACAAAGCAGTCACTGAACAACTGGAGCAAAAGACTGTCCATCCCAAAGTTGACATGTCCCGTTTCACCACTCTACTCTTGCATTATCAGAATGGACCCATCCTACATCCACCTCCCACTGCTGTAATGGCACTCCTCAGAGCTACAGATCTCTAACCGCCCTGAACAATCTGCAGTGTACAATGAGGAGATGCACAACTTGGAGAAGGCTGGATATGCAGTGGAGATTAGCACAGATGAGGTGAGCAACTCAAAGGAATTGTAGTTTATCCTCCAATGCATTTTATCATAATGGTAAATCCAAAGTCTTCTTCAACTCCTCATTTAACTGCAAACAAGCTTCCCGTGGCCTGCCCCTGTGGTGATGACTGCTTGGCGTGCTGCCGAGGTTCAGGGATATGCTGTGGCAATCAGCGGAGACATTTGTGGTTTGTTCCATCAGGTCCATCTCCTCCCTTTCTCCCTATCATGCTTCTTGGTGATGTGTACTGCCCTTCGGGACCAGCTGTAGCTCATGCTGTGCAACATATGCACTGCAGCACCATGTAAGAAACCCCAGTCATAGCTGGCAGTTAATGAAACAGACCTATAGGAGTCCACATTCAGTCTCCTGTGGTGCTACAGCCCCGACACACTGGAATTCGAGCATTGTGCCATTCAGTCACCTGAACCAGCTTGAGGTATGTATACCAAGTACTGGTGAGTCAATATGACCCACTTGGCTACATTATACCCTATGCAATGCAAGCCAAGGTCCTGGTCCGAACACTTTGGAAGAAGATGGGATGAGCCAGTTGCTGATGAGCTTCTCCCCATGTTGAATGGGAAAGTGAGTTGTCATAATTACATGACATCTTCCTACCACAGTGTTACACTCCCAATGTCCCTGCCAGCTCCCCTGTCGAGAGACACTCTGATGTGTCAGAGAGGGCCTATCGTTCAGTTGCCTACTTGAGAGTCGAGGACGATAAAAGAAGTGTTTACATGTCATTTGTGATGGCAAGATCTTGTGCAGCACCAAAAAAATTGCTCTCAATACCCCCCAGAACTGAGTGCTGCTGTAGCAGGTGCACAGTTGGCCGAGATTCTGCATAATAAGATGACGTTACCAATATGGTGAACAATCCTGTGGACAGATTCCACCACTGTTCTCCACTGGATCCAGTCAGAATCGCAGCAGTGCAAGGTATTTGTAGGGACTGGAAAAGCAGAGACTCAGGACCTCGTCAGAGCTGACAGCTGGAGATACGTCCCCTATGACCCTATGAAGGAACAGCTTTCTGAGGAGAGCACCAACTTCACAAGACCAGTTGGTCCCAGAAGAGGTTCATATGACACTATTAGTAGAAATTTAGCGGATACTCAAGTCATAGCCACTTAGTTAAGCTGCATCTGACGTAGCTGACCCCGACCCTATTACAGCCAATCTTCTGCTCAAGAGGCAGTGGGAAGCATCCTTGTCACAAGTAGAGCATGACACCAGGTAACCTTCAATTTTGCAATAATAGCCGAGTTCCTTTGCCTGATCGTTGGCTGAGGCAGTGAACTCTGTGGAACATGATGCTTTTGATTGAGTCGGGTGGTAATTTCAAGTGAGTTGTTTAATGACTCTGGGCTGTGGCGTGATCTTTCAACAATGCCTGAGAAGATGAAGTTGTCGCGCATGGAATGAATTTGTGGGTCCAGAATAATTTTTTTCCACAGTTTATTGTCTTTAGTGACAGTATGCATTTGTTTGTTGAGTGATTTAAGAGAGGTTTATGACTCCTGGTTTGATTTTTGCAATTACAATGCTATTATGGGCAAATTCCAGGCTACTGCCAATGTCTTTTTTTTCCTGTGCCGTGATGCCAGGCAGTAGATGAACCTCAACTTCTGTGGTCAGTGTATCATCAGTGTCTGTTGAAGAGTCTGTCCACCTCCTGTTGGATGGCTTTGCTGAATGTGGGTCCATGTTGATTTGCAGGTGGTAATAGTGATCAATGAACGCTTGGTGGAGATGGAGCATGGAAGAGATTTGATCTGACAAATAGTTTTTATTTTTTAAGGCTATTTCTTTTAAGACATCTCTTATTGTTTTCAGGAACCTGGCTGTATTTAATATTCAACAAGTTTGCAAGAAGTTTTTTTTTTTTTTTTTTTTGGTGATCAGCTTGATTATAATTTTTTTTTTTTTCCAATTAATTATTTTGTGGATTTTTTTCCATTTGGTTTAAGAGATGAAAGTTGAGACAAGAAACACGAGGAAAGAGAGAAAGGGTCCCAGCCTGGAAACAACGTTGCAGTTACATGGTATGCGTCTTAGACCACTATCTGGACAATCCCAAGACTTTCAAAGGACACATCCAGCCTGGTGATTAGTTGTTTGTATGGCTGGTGGAGGGTATTGTTATATTTTGCAAGACAAAATTGTACAGCTGCAGAGAAACAAGTGTCATTTGTTTTTTAGTGTTAAACTCATTAAATCTTGTTCCGAACCCTACAGTGGTGCAATCATTCACAGGCTGCATTCTATGTGTCTGCTTCCAATGAGTCAGGATATTGTAGAGATTTATACACAGATGGTTGTTCCAGTGTGTTCAGTTTGCATACAAAATGTATTGTGGTTTAATTTACACGATAACAGGCTGCAATCAGATTTGCTGCAAAGTAAGTGAAAATCATATTAGATTTAAAAAAAAAAAAAAAGACAAATCTATTAGAAAATTATTTGTGGCAAAAAAATTGCAAAATATCACATCTCATCTTATTGCAACTCAAACATCTCAAATCTTTATCCGATCATTTCAGATTGTGCAAATACTGTACTCTGGGCCCCACTGTGATTCAGTAAACAGTATCCTGTGTCTGATATTATAGTCTGTGCCACTGAATCCATGTCCACCTCAGACCAGCACCCTCTGCTTTATCATTCACAGGAAGGATTAGCTCATGTGCAGCTTTACAACTGAATTTCTGAGCTTAAATTACACCAGCTGTCAACTAGAATAGCTTTTCCTCTCAGCTCGTCCTTGCTACAAAGGGAATAAACAACAGGTTAACCTGAGAGCACAGTGTTACTGACAACTCACCCTGGAATGGCAGAGGAAACCGACGTACAGCAGCAGCATTGCAGGCAGCAACACCACAGAGAAGACCACAGCCAGGAGCAGAGCGCTGGCTAAGATGACACACAGGTTCCAGAGGATAAGCGCTGCCCCGCAGGCCACGCAGCCACACCTGCCCCTGCGGCTGCCCCATGCACTGCCCCCACTGTGGGCCACAGGAGGGGGCAGCATCTTCACTCCCTCCCCGATCCAGAATTCCTCCTCTTTCTCCTCCTCGCCACCGCCATCATCCAGGTCCACGTCCATACCACACATCCTGAGACAGGCCGGGAGAGCAGACTCTTTTTAAAGCAGAATTGTTCTGATTCAGACTGTTGATGTTTTTATTTTAATGAATGCAAAAGAGATGCAACAATTGTATAAGGATGCTGTGCTATAGAGTACTCACAGTGTGTCTTCAGCAAAATTGTCTATTTAATTGGTGTATCTGTATTTAATTAATGGAAAATAAAGTTATTTATCATGTTTACATGTTAAATTAGCCCATTCATTGGATTGTCCTCATCTTCATGTTGCGTCATACACAACAAACACCTTAAGTGTACACTATATTCCCTGTCCAGGCTGGATGCTGTTGATCCAGTTGCATTACATTTTTGCATGCATGCTAAATTGTAAAACCTTAAATAAGAGCAGTGAGGTACAGGAGGAGCCCTGACCCTTCACTGTCTGCTTTTTTTTTCCATCCAAGCAGCCAATAACTCATTAGACTGTGTAAATGAGGAACATATAGCCTGCTTTGACTTGACACACACGCTCCTTGGTCGATCTCATCGATCAGGGTTTTGTCACTAAACCCCGGACTGTATGCCAGTACGATCCCTCCCTCTCCCATCCAGAAGAACCTCTTGCTGAACTGCAGAACACAAACCAGCACCACAGTAGACAGGAACCGGACGCATGTTCTGCAGTTTCAACACAGCGTCATCAACTGAACTGAATTTTTGCTTTGTTTTGTGTGAGATGTTCTGTTTTTGATGGATAAAAAAAATCGTATATTTTTTGTTTGTATTTTAGTTTAGAAGTGGTTACTCTGCTTCTCCGGTCTGGAAACTGTTAAACTAGTGTCTTAAACATGAATGCACGTGAGAGTAAGCATCCTTTAATGAAGCGTCTTTACACAATATATGAAAATTTAGTTGCTTACCTCCAAGTGCAAATCTCGTTAATCCCTCGGGCGCGTATGTTGAATTCTTCTCCCGGTGATCAACCAGGAGCTCCTAATTTCACTACAAGACAAAGAAATATTTCTCTTTTTGATTCAGCAGCGGAACAAAGCACCTGTGAGTTGAACCCTGTGCTGCTGGAGTGATGCTGCTGTGAGGAGCCTCGTGCGTCTGAGGGCGCGAGCCACACCGGGCGGCGCGCACTAACGTTAAATGCGCGCTCCCGCGGTCGCACAATAAGTTCAACACCGATTCCAAAACAGCAAGGATGCTATGGAAGACATTAATAAAACAGACTTATCATTTGCTAATCATTTTTTTTACTTATACTCAATTAAAAACAGCACAAAGACAATATATTTAATGTTGGACCTCATCACCTTCATTGATTTTTGTTCTGAATTTGATGCAGCAACACATTTCAAAGTTGGGACAGGAGCAACTAAAGACTGGGAAAGATGAGGAATGTTCCAAAAACACCTGTTTGGAACATTCCACAGGTAAACAGGTTCATGATAGTATCATGATCGAGTATGAAAGGGGCATCCTGGAAAGACTCAGTCGATCACAAGCAAGGATGGAGTGAGGTTCATCACTTTGTGAACACATGATTGTATGAAGGACATTACTACATGGGCTAGGGTGTCTTCCTCCATGTCACTGCTCTTCATTTTCTGGCAGTACATAACCCTTCATAACGGCTTTATTCGTTTCTGCTGATCACTTCATGTACAAATGGATTGCCAACTTTTATAAATGTGTTGGTGTCAAGCAGATGCAAAAAGCATCTTAAAATGATTTTTGTCACAATCTGGTTACCAAAAAGTTGCTCTTATTAACTGATAATATAAAGAATTAGTAATGTTGTTCAGTTACCCATTAGTTACAACCTGTATACCCTTTGTAAAGTGTTCCTGATCTAACTTTAACTTTATTCCTTCAGTGTGCACTAAATGTCTGTAAAATTTCATACGAGGCAAATATTTGGATCAAGTGGAAAAGTACTTTTAACACTAACGGTGATGCAGACATATACTCCAGGGTGTTTCCAGTACATCGTGGTATCACCGTGGGTGTTGTCAGAGGTGCAACAGAAACTATGAGGAACTGCATTTCAGCCTGGTATTAAGTTCGTCGTCAGCAATGCACCAGCTCTGCACAGTCAGTCTTTGTAGTGTGGTAGGTTTGTCTGTTTAAATAATTGCTAAAATATTAATGCTTTAAAACATCTCAGCACATATTGTAAAGAATGCACATCTGACTCTCCCACAGATGAAAATTGCATCAAAATCACCCAAAACTGTTTGAGAAAACATGTAAAGAAAGAAACAAGTGTTTTGTGCAAAGTAAAAGAAATGAGTCTGTCACAAAACACATTAAAAGCTTAAAGGGAGAGAGACCAAATCAAAGCTTGATAAACGGGTTGATGTTCGAGTGAGCTGTGATATGTTAAGAAATGTCCCTCTGAGTTTCTGCCTCTGCAGTCTGCCTCTCACCAGTCTCTGAGCATTGTCAGCCGTGTGGCTGTGAGATAAGGGGGATGATTGATTTGCTTTGCAGCACAGACAGACAGTCAACCTTTCGCGGTTCAAATTTAATTACACAGAACAAGAGAAAAGAGATGGGAGGATATCGGACAGAGCTGATGAGAAATGAAAGAAAAGATACTGCCTGGACGCAGAGATAGAGACGGGGGACTGACTGATGGCGGAGAGACGCTGCAGAGGCTGGACCAGAAGACAGTGTTCCTTGGTCTGTTTGTTGTTTGGTTTTGATGAGTTGAAAAGTAAGCTAGGAGACGTTCAGTAAACATAACCTTTCAAGACTCTACCTGTGACATCTGCTGACATCTGCTGGACTGTCTGAGAACATTTTGAACTTAATGTAACACAGACACACATTTATTTATTGGCAGTCACTTCAAACTATGTTCTTCAGTAATGCTCTCCAGCCTTTCCTTTTTAAATGGGCTCTGATGTTCAGGCCGTGAACTGAACGTCGTCTCTACCCCGTCAAGCTTTGTGCAGCAGCTCTGATTCTGTCGCTCTCTGCCTCGAGCCACGTTCAAGGTCACTCACCATCCATTTAATGAACAGCATCCTGCAGGTTGCCATGGCATTTCAGGTCAATGAGCAGCACATGAGCGTCATGATCCACAATGAGAGCACCTTCACTATCTGTGATATGGAGTCATTGTGTGATTAATGTTATTCATGGAATTATTATCTATGAGCATTGTTACTGTAATGAGTCAAATCAAGTCAGTATTACATAATCAAAGTATTATCAAGATACCACTAAATATAGGGAAAGTAGGGGTTTCCTTGGTAGAAAATGTTTGTTTTAAGACACTAGATATTCATTTATTATTCACTCATTATCAGAAACTTTATGTTGAACTGTATGCTTGTCTGTAGACACATTTCCCCTGCTTGCATGTTCAGCTGACTTGTTGTTCACTGATTATAAGACTCTCTTGGCTACATTAGTGCTTAACTGAGAGATTTACTGGTTGCTTTGAAAATGTCTCTCCACACTGGCTGTAAAGAGATCCCTTCCTCACATGATTCCAGTGTTTGAGATAGGGCACAAAATCAGCAGTCTGTTTTGTGTTAACTTTATTAGATACCCGCTTGTTATTGGCTTTAGCTGGGCTTTAAAAGTCGTCTCTCCAATCTTGAATAACACGGACATGAATAACAGGTGAAAATAGCAGGGTAAAACTTTCCCCGTGGCTTTTCCCTCACGGCATCTCATTAAACTCGCTGGCACAGTGAGAACAGATTCAGGCCAATGAAGCAGCAAACAGCAGGGTCTCTACCCATCATGCAGCTCTTCTGTGCTCCATTACATGGCACCAACATCTATCAAATATTTGTCCATGACTGGCGTTTTGTTGATCAAAGAAAACAATGCCATGTGCCATGGCCCAAACCCACACAGCAAAGGGAAGGAGGCTGTGGGTATTTCTTTGGTTCGACACAAGCACACTCGCTCCAGCTCCATTTCTTGTGATACTCACTGTGACAGACAAGGAGAGAGCTAATGAGCACTTGAATAAACGAACGAATGAATACTGTACAGAAAAAGACAAAGGGGCAGTTACCACAACAATAGAATTTATTGCATTAAAGCAGATTAAAGGTAATGAGACTACAGCTTATTAACAGACTATAGTCATGTCTGGATGCACACATATGCATGTTTAGTCAGCAAACAGAGAGAGTGCTTTGGCTGGTGTGTTTGTACGAGTTTATATACAATAGAGTGTAATCTGATAGCATGACTTTGTGAGTGTGTGTGTGTTTGTGCCTTTAGAGAAACATTTTACCACAAAGTGAAGCTATATTTTCAAAGTGCCTTTACAATACTACAGATTGGTAAAAAGGATGCAGTGTGGAGGAGAGTAGAGAAGCCAGACGAGGCGAGCAAAGAGACAAAAAGAGTCAAATCACGGACCTAACCTCCGTCTGACGTGTGTGGTAGTGTGTGATGGTCAGTGTGTGGGTGAGCATGCTTATTAGAGTGTGTGTCTGAAGGGGGCAGAGGGTGAGACTGAGCGCCGCTGAGGGTGTCAGATAAAGAAGGGGCGTCCAGGACATTGTCTGCTGGATACAGCTGCATCACCGCCCCCTCCTGGGCACCTTCCTTACTGCAGGACTGGCAGCTGCAGTGGAAGATCCGCTCCACCAGCTTATCGACATGAGGAGACTCTTCACTGCCCGGGCACTCCAGAGTCACCTGTTTGGGCACACACAATCCACATGTCCTCTCAGTGGCCTACAGCACACCTGCATTTTCTCCTAACAGCAAATGAGCTGAGACTTGGCTCTATATTTGGCAATGGTTTTATATCCTCCCATTTGTTATATACTGAGTTTCTATTTTTGGTTTGATCTGCCATCTTTTTTTATTTTTTTTTAACACACAAACATGCACACATTCATACAGATACACACACACTCACACACTTTTTTTCTTTCCCCTACTGCAAAATAAAGTAAATAAAACAAATTAAAAAAACACTACAGGCAAGACAACGATATTATCTCCTTTTGAAATTTAATTTCAAGTTAAAATTTTGAAGAAGCAACAAAAATTAATAATTGAATTAGTGGTTATATAAGTGAGAGGTTCTATGGGTTATATTCCCATTTTACTTTTTTTGTATTTGTTGATTTATATGCAAATGTTTACAATATGTACACACTGCTATATGTGGATGGATGCATGGATGTGTATGGGTGTGTGTGTGTGTGTGTGTGTGTGTGTGTGTGTGTGTGTGTGCGCGTGTGTGTGTGTGTGTGTGTGTGTGTGTGTGTGTGTGTGTGTGTGTTTTTGGGCCCACGTTCCATCAGATTCTAACTCCTTAGTGTCGTGGTTCAGCTTTGATAAAGACAGTTGTATTTCCATGCTAAAAAAATATTCTGTCATGATGTACTATCCATGGAAAATATAAAATAATATAATAATCAAAGAAAATACACAAACCCCTGTAAACTCCAGCATTGCACAAGCTCCTCTAGCTCTCCAGACCTCACGCAGCTTCTCCTCACTGTTATCATTAACCACCAAAAATGATCATTCAGCTATTTTATCCAGATCGACCACAAGTGCCAAACCAGCATGAAGCAGTATCCTCTTTCATGAGAGTTGACTTTGTTTTGTTTCAAACTGAATTTTGTTTAAAGTCCTGCAACAACAATCATAACCACAGACGTAAACATCCATTTCCAGATAATTAGAAGAAAGGTGAGACCGTAAATGCACTTTGTCTGGCCGTTCTCGTGCAACAAAAATAATAAGAAAATGAATGAATCTATCAGGTAACAACAGTGCACTCCAAAAGATACAATATTTTCCACTGAAACATGAGGAGACTTCACCTGTGGTCCCACCCGCCTAGTCTAACTGGCAGCTTTCCAAACTACATACACCTCACTACAAAGCCTTTGTTGTCGCAAGACTGAATTCCTTCTGGCTAAGAGGGACAATGAACTTTAGAGGAATATAAAATACAGGCTTAAGGTTCATAGGGACAAAAACTTATTCAAAATCCTCCATTTCTGTTTTTTCTTCTGCTCTGTTTCCAGCGCCAGTGAGCAGTGATAGCCATCTTTCATGTTGGAAACTTGTGGTTTGTGTGTGAGTTTGACAGTCAGTGCTGGTGTGTGCTTGCTACATGAGCTAATGTGCAATAACTCTTACCACTTCCCACTGTGTCTGGGCAGGCATGCAGGAGTCACAGTGCACCAGAGACTCAGTTGACTGTGGGAACGTGTTGGGGACGCTGTAACTGAAACACTGTCCCAGGCAAGCTCTGCAAGGAGGACAAGAGTGCATTATTTTCATTATGTCGACATGCTTGATTCAACTGCACGGCATAAGAAAGAGCTGTGGGTGCCTGGTAGCCTCATGCATAATCACAAAATAGAGACTTGTTGTTCATAAATGTTCAGTAAATCACTGGTCAACTTCTGATCATCAGTGTAAATCATGATTGTTATGAGGACAATGTGTCCTTCCCCAAATACATATCAAATGTGGGAAGCTTATGCAAAACCTGTCCTTATTTCACTGTGGGGGTTGGAGCTCAGGGAAGAATTCATATCAATGTTTCCTGTTTGAACTTCTCTAGAATAATGAACTAAAAACCCAGCTGTACTCTTTCAATCAAGCAAGTTGAAGGCAGTACAGAAACTGTTTGTGAGGGCCACAGTGATGTATATGCATGTTTTATCCAGTGACTACAGATCAGGTGCTTAAATAAAGGATAAGTCTGGCGCTATTCTGAGTTTTTGTCAACAAATACTATTCAAAGAACAGAACAAACAATGAAGTGATCCTTCTAACAAGTATGTTCTGCGTTGCCCAAAGCCTGAAATAGCTTATTCCTCCAGAGCTTTCCAAAAAACAATTGAAAACACTGAGCGACACTGTTGCACTGGGTGACATGTATCTTCATTAACATGGACATGGGAACTAAAGTTTATTTCCAGTCCCACAGGCACTGTCCTGCTGCTGTAAAGACTCAATCAAGCAACAAGTCAGTAGTGGAATATGGATCCCAATGAATGCACTACTTGTTCCTGTTTGAGTAATGTTGCTAAGGTGTTTTATTTGTGTTGTTTTTTTATTTCTATAATCTTTCTTTAAAATACAAGTATATATGCACAACCCACTTTTTAAAGATTTTCATCTCCAGTTTAGGAAAGTCAGACAGTATTGCAAGACAGACACACATTGTTGGTTTTGGTCTTTTCATGGAATTTGTTGACAATAAGGAACACATGAATTTTACCAGTGTCATGTAATATCCATACTTGCAGTTTTCCAAATAATCTTTGATTTTTAAATGCAACTTTTCAAGCATGCAAGCAGCCATTGATTTAGATCATTTCACATGTGAAGTCTCTGCACACTTAGATTGATGGTTGGTAATAACTTATGTCCATAGGCACCCCTATTGCTTTCACACTTCACTTGCAAACAAATATTTTAATGGACAGGGGACTTATTTGTCATAAAAAACATTAGAATGTGGAACTTTGTGTTGAAGTTGCATTTAACTAGGTACAGCAGTGACAGCGGCATCCCCACTGTGCCATATGAACTGCATGAGGCATGACCGTGAGGATGCAACTTATTGACATGTGTACATTCACGTTTTTCATCTGCACTGAGAGATTGTCAGATAGACGGAGAGACAGAGAAGGCCTTCATCCTGACCTGTTTTGAATAGAGCGAGGCTGACATCCCGTGTGCCCGACTATCTGTGTGATGTTCTTGGCTTCGCACCAGGCGCTCTTGTCAGGGAACAGCGCCAGGCGGTTGATGTGTGCAGGCGGTGCCGCTGAATACAGTGCAAACAGTGCGCAGCAAATCTGAATCCTCTGCCACATGACTGCACCTAAAGGGGCAGAAAACCACAGTGTATTACCGCTCCGTTAACCTTGTTCCAGACAAAAACCACACACTCAGAGGAGCAGTCCCAAAATCTTTGGATGTGTTTGGGTGTCTGCTGGTGAGCCATTGCCTGGTTTTACAGTTTGCATATCCCTGCAGATGTGGATTGGCATCTTCCTGATGATTTAGCAGATTGAAACCCCGAGGTTCCCTGGGCTTCAGATATTGTCCAGCTATGATGTTTGGCTCATTTGAATCATTTAAAGAGACAACTTCTGAACTATCTGAATCACCAGCTGCACAGAGGACATTATATGAGGTTCATATGATCCCAAACAAGACAATGCAATGGGGGAGGGAGGCAGATATCTGCTCCACACCACCTGACTCTAACACCAAGTTTCTCCTCTGCTCCCTTTCACTCTCTTCTTTAAAAATGCCTCAGCCAGTCACGTCATTTACAATCTACAAAATGGTTTTCTCCTGCTGCTTATAAAAGAGTGTCCAGTGGTCACCCACGTCGACTCCTTCACACACTTTTCAGCACCTCCATATGCCTCTGACGCAAGCAGCCTTGTCTTCAAGAATCAGCAGAGCTCTCCTGAGATTTTACATAGACTTAAATATGTATAAAAGATAAAGGAGCTGCTAGGAGGAGGAGTAGAAGACATATCTGTCTTTTTTGACAGGCTTTAAGAGTTCAGGCCACTTGCTTTAAACCCAGACTGAGCACCCAGTGGATGTTCGCGTTACAGTAACTCTTTAGTTACTGTTACAAACACAGTAACGGTTGTATCGTGTGTTGACAAACTGGTTATTTGTGGCAGATATCTTAAATATTTAAACGATTATATGTGGATTTGAATAGTGTGTTACTGCAGTCTCTCGCGCTGGGTCAGTTTGCTGTAACAGTTAACGTCACGCGCGTTACAGTCAGTGAACGTTACTTCTATTAAAATCCGTTAAACGGCTCGTCAAGACTTAAAACTTCATTTTCTGGCTTTGTTTTATTCACCACTGAAATTTAACCGTTTTCCCTGGGTTTTTACCGGCACGGTCACGGGTTTTTTCCTCGAGTTACTTGGCTAATGGTAAAAAAAAAAGAAAAAAAAAAGTCGCGACCATCATTTTTAGCAAGTGTCGCAGGCTAACCAACGGATGAAAAGCGCGTTAACCGAGCCAGCGGAAAAAGTACCGTAAGGTGTTGGGAAGCAGTTGCGCAGGGTGAGTAACTACAGTTCCAAGAGTACTGACAACGTTACTTTTCAAACTAGTAATGAAGTACTTTCTGAGTATCAAGCCCCGACGGCGGTCGTAGTTGACACACTTACCGCCGCTCATCGACCCGGGGAACAGCCAGTAGAGCACTGCGCAACGTCCCGCTGAGCTGAACCCCCTCACCGAAACCTGGACACGGACTCCGACAAGCAGAGGATGCGACTTCGTGTCCGATATCACCGTGAGCTGACAATTAAAGAGAAATATGAGCACTTTGTGAGCGGCGCGGATCAGTCCGAGCCCAATCTGTCATAAAACAGTTACATCATCCGGAAAGAAAAGGAGCCGTCCGTCCGCCGGGCAAGGATGGGGAGATGGGGTCGGTTATGAGCGCTATCTCATCTCCGAGTCCATCAGCTCAGGGCGTCCCTCCCCTTTGTTCTCTTCCCGTCCAGAGTTAAATTCCCGTGTAACTCCGCCGAAGAACACTTTCCAAGTCGTTGCCTTTTGTTGTAAAACTGTGGAGCAGGGGTTAGGCGCGGCGGAGCCCTCAGACGGGGGTCCTGCTGTGCCGTTTCTGGACGAAGGAAAACGGGGAGGGAGGGAAACTCTTGGGAAGGGTTCAAATGTTTGCCTAAGTTGGAGCGAGGCGAGACCGCAGATCAGATTTACAGGACAGAAAGGCAAATAGAGCAAGATTACACAAATAGGGCATATTTACAGTCATGCGTTAACTCTGCAGATACATCTGGCATTACTTTACTAACATGATGGGTTTTAAGATTTTTAAAGTATTAATGGTATGATAATACAGTACAACTGGGAAACAGATGTGAATATATGCTCTGATTCACTTTCTTTAACACTTTCCTGAGCATTAAAAGCAGCTGTAATTATATGTATTGCAGATTACTTAACCACAAACTCATGACAACTTGATGTGATTAAGGGCCTTCTGCGGTGAAACCTCTTACAGACTCATGACTTGCTGAAAGGCATCACGTTCCCTGGTTTTGCTGACCTGGGAGTGGACTCCTTTATAATCCTATTTAAATGGGAATAAGGGGCTTTTTTGGGTTTCTGAATACGATGCCCAAGTCAGCGACTGGTAACTGTCTGTGTCTTCTCTGACTCAAAACTACTGACATCAGCACTCTGTGGAGGAAGAATTCAGAGGGAAGACTAGCCAATACACACAATACCGTGTCAAATTAGCTGCACTCCCATATAAGCTGCAAAACTTTCACTAACTGGAAGAAGCCCAAAAGCATTTGAAGCAAAAAAAAAAAAAAAAAAAAAAAAGTCAAGTAAGCATTATACAGACTTGTGTAGGTACGTTTATTCAAGTACAAGATACTTAAGATACTACATTTAAGGGGCACGTATTCTATGTTTTACTGATTTTATTTGACTGTTTTACAAATTATGATTCTACAGACAAAAACACGTGATCAGATTATAAAATAAGATGCAATGTTACACATTAGTGTATAAGTTAAAATGAGCTCCACGTTGACCAACTACAGCAGTAAAATTCTACTTTCATATTAATACTTCAGTAATGATGTAAATATATAATAGCATAACAATCACAGGGGCATAGTTTTGCGTTGTGTACTTTTACTTTACATTTCTCTGATAATACTTTTGAATAACATTTTCACTGCTGCTGCACAACTTAAGTATTTTTACAGTATGGTGTTGCTACTTTTTTACATCCTTACTTAAGTAAAGGACCTGAATACTTCCTTCACCATTGGTTTGACTGCCAAGTCTCAGTACTTCACGTGGCCACAGCCTACTCATGGGCAGTCTTAATTACAGCAATGCATTATATTTCATGAGCTATGTTTCATATGTATCTTTATCTAAAAGATGAATGTAAATGTGCTGTAGTGGAGCAAGAAAGTATAATATGTCCATCTGAAAATGACAGAGTTGCACAAAATGCAATGAAAAGTACATGTGCTTCAAAATTGTCCTCAAGTATACTTTGCTAAACCGGCTTTTTTAAATTCCAGGCTCATCGGCTTTTTAAGGTAACATCAGCAGCAGCAGCAGCAGCAGCAGCAGCAGCAGCTACCGAGCTGCAGCCATGCAGCTGCACACATGGCATGTCTGGTCATATATTTCATGCCAGACATTCAACAACCCTGACTGAACAGTTTTGAGACATTAGATGAGCAAATGTGATTAAGCGGCATTATTAGTCCTGTACCTATGATTCATCACAAAGAAGTTTTCAGACAGGCACAGACAGGTAAAGCCTCTGGGTTTTGGCTGTCCTATTACACCTCAGCTGTCACTGGTCCCCCTCACCATTCCACACAACACACACACACACCCCATTCCTGCACTTCATCGTACCAGTGCAGCCTTGCATACAGGTGTTCAGCCTGCCTTGTGTCCATAGGCACCCCTATCGCTTTCACGCTTCACTTGCAAACAAATATTTTAATGGACAGGGGACGAGTGACATGGCTTAATTTGACATGAGAAAAATGTTACTGTGATGGAGAGGAAAAATGTGAGCGTGTGTGTAATAGAGACAGTGTGCATGCACCAGTGTTTCCTTTGATGTGGAAGTGTAAACCATGTGTTATGTTCAGAGTGCAAAGTGCAGGACTCACCTGTTTGTAATAAGACCGAGCTCCAGTCCAGAAATGGCATTCCTCTGCATTCCACAGATTCTGCTTCACCAGGGGGCTGGATAAATGTGTGCATGTGCACACGCTCACACAAACAATCGCTCTCCTCTCCTAGCAGGCCCATCCAGCCACACACAAGTGATCAATCACAAAACCAATCTCGCCAAACAGACACACGCCCAATGAACGTACAAGACGTAGGAGATTATTCCTGATATGGAGGTTTGTGCTTTTCCAACTCTCTATGCTGAAAACACAGTCACAGCAAACACACAGACTCACGCAATTTAAAACAGGACTAAAAACCATGAAATGCTGTGCAAATGCTTGGTCTAGCATGAGTGGAGATCAGACTGGGTAATGTCTCTGTCTACAGAAAGGAATCTACCCATTCATGGTATTCAGAGAAACCCACATGCAGTAGATGTGGTTGTTAATACAGCGTATAAGACAAAGTTCATGTCAAACTAATGCATGCAAACATAACTTTGCTTCTTTCAAAGTCTGTTTCAACACAAGTATTAGTCTCCCACAAACCTTATTTTCCTTACTCCATCATTCTGTGCAACTTTTCTTCCTCCCACTCTCTAACAGGGCCGCAGATGCTGAACCTGGCCCTCATTCCAAAACAGCAGGAGTTCGAGTCTCCCAGCTCATTAACACACAAAATTACCTCCCACCCCCAAAACCACATTTCATTCTTTTCTAACATGCACACAGAAAAACGGAGAAAGACAGTTTGACATAATTACTTTATTAAATATACACTGACTGCTCTTTGATAAACACAATGCGGGCATCGTTGGATATTAGTGCCAGGACAGAAATGAGCAAACAAGGGTGACAGAAAAGTGGATGAGAAGCTTCATGGCAAATCGTCCTCATCTTTAGTCCTTCACTACTGGTCCTGTACATGAGCACAGATAAAAATCATGTAGCGTGATGTGTTAGTAGGTCCAAAACCTCTGACAGCCAATACATTTTACCCCCTCGACTCACCTTAACCATGCGGCCATGAATCACATATGGTGACCTCAAGTCATGCTGGCAGTTGGCCAATCCCATGCCAAGTCCCAAACCTGAACCAAGTGAGACAGGCCATGTGCGACCTGGGGCAGAAAAACATTTTCAGATATGTGCTTACAAAAAAAATCCCGCATTTGCCTTAAAAACGAGCACTTACGTTTGAAGAAGAGGACGGAGAACACAATGCCCACACTGAGGCCAGTTACTACAACAAGGAAAAGAAAGAAAGTATGAGTGACGTGATTAAAGTACACATTCAAATGGCTTGACTTAAGCGCTGACGCAATGTGATCATGTTTGATCCAGTACAGAAACTGGCTAGCATAGATGTAAATCTGTTCTAATGAGGTCAGTGGGGTGCCGCTATTATGTTTGATGCAAGAGTTGGTAAATAGCGTAAGTTAGCAAGACGCTGCTCATTAGAAAAAGAGAGGGGGAGAAAAAGCAGAAAGCCTTCCAAGAAAGAAAGAAAACAATGAAAGGGGTGCAAGAGAGGGGGGGAATGAGCTAAAAGGAGCAACGACAGTGTCCATGAGGCAGAGGGCAGGAGAGGTGACGGGTCAAAGAGTGCATACATATGCAGGTAAGCGATGTCATGACCCAGTCAAGCTGAAGGTTGGTCACTGGCATAAAAGTTGGCTGAGCTGTTGGAAGCATTCAGACCAGAGCAGGATCTTGATGAGGAATGTGTTTGTGTGCTTAACTTCACCTCGCTGCAGGCCACGCCACACCCAACAGCAGGCCAGCCAACACAGAAAACACATAAAAACAGCCATTTGGGCCCCTCCGACTCTTAATTGGATTCAGGGAGCTATGCAGCATGACCGATCTGCCTGAACCAGAACCCTCAGACTGTTCTCTATTGCACAACTTACAAATGTCAAACAAGACCACAAAAGATCCCGGACACCCTCATTATCAGTACAGATCAACAACAAATCATTGTCCTCTGTGTTCATTTCAAGCACAGACTTAGTTAAATTTAAGGTCCTCCCCCAGTCTTTCTTTGCTCTTCAGCCAGAGCATTTCTGAAGCCTCTGATTTTCCACTGACAGTAATACAGCAAAAGCACTGGCAAAATATGAGGGCAGATTAACATCTCATTTTGGCATCCATTCTCTTTGTCTGGACATCTCCAAAGGGGATGGATTATAACAAAAACATTTGTGCTGGAGTAGAATGAAATATAGTGTTTAACCCGCAGGCCAGAAAATACACAGTAGGTTTTGCCAGAAAATAAAGTCCAGAGCTGGTTAAATGTATTGTTATTCATTTGTTCATTATTTCAAGTATTTTCTAGAAATGGCATCAATAAAGGCAATCATTTTCAATCACAGTCATTTTGTGAATTTAATTAAAAATACAGCTTGAGTTGTAAAACTGTGGTGCGGATTTTGCGCAACATTGCAAATTTAAAATGACTGTGACAGCACTGAGGAGGACACACGGAAAGAAATGATCTACAGGACATGACTGGTGACAGTCATCACTGTCAAGTAATATAAATGCTTCTCTTGTAATTGTGCAGCCATGCTGGAGGAATGGTTCTTGTGATGGCAGTCACTCTGTCCACCACTTTGGTCCTGAGGGATCTATTTCAACATCTACTGGATGGATTTCCATGACGTTTTATACACACATTCATGGTCCCCAGAGGATGAATCCTACTGACTTTGATTTTCAACTTTTCCTCAAGTGCTACCATTATGTTGACATTTGAGGGTTTTAGAGAATGTCTCAACAACTACAGAATGGATTGCCATTAAATTTGGTACGCATATTCATGGTGCCCTCAGAATAATGTTGGCTGCAGTCATTTCTAGCTTGTTCCATCAGAGCCACATTGCTTCTGTTGCACTGAAGGCTTCAAATATCAACTGATTAACAGAAACAAAGGAGACTGCAGTGAAAACTATTACTGCTCTGTCACACTGCAATACTGTTTACTACTTCCTCAAATAAAATACCATTTTTCCAGTAACACTGCTGTTTCCTGTTATGAAGAGGATATTGTTAATTGTCTCCTCCTGACCATCAATGCAATGCAACTTGTTGCAAGAAGGTGGATTTAACTCTTACAGCATAATCTGAATCTGTGGCATTTCATATAAAATGCAGTGTAGAGGCACCACAGGATAGCGACCTCTTATGTGGTTGTCTTGTATTAGGGTAATTATAAAAATGTGCCTTTTTTTTTCTTTTAAATTAAAAAGAAAGGAATCATTACAAAATGCCACACAAAAGAGGCAAAACAATATCTTCCTGACTGACCATAGAAAGTTAACCCCCCCCCTTTCTGTTTCTGTGGCGACTACAGACGCCATGGCACAGCTGGCAGTTCACTACACAGAGTGAGCTCAAAGAAATGCCACAATGCAGATGTTTTTCCTCCCAGCAAGAAACATATTGTACTGTGTCGAAGCTGACAACATTAAGTGTCTTTTGGGACAGACTGTTTTCTAGTCGAAGTTTTTGAGCGCCGGACCAACACAATACCACAGATAAACTCCTGCATAAAGACCCTGTGGTGATCTGCCAAACACTGTAAGGCAGCGTTGTTTGATCAGATCTGACTGACTGACTGACTGAAGGCCAGAGCCACCAGAGGAAAAACAAAACATTGATTGATTAGAATATTATAGAAGAAAAATCCCTGTTTATATTGGTACTTAACAGATGGTTTAGGCAGTAAATTGCAACATGCCTCTTGTGAATTGTTTGTCATAAAATTAATGAATATTAAATTGAAATTAAACTAAATGTTGTTATATGTTTGCTATTTTCATTGTGAGGTGACTGTAGAACAATGAAAAGGCAACAGACAGAAGACAGACTCTTTTGTGGCTGCTGATAGGCCACATTAGGCAAAATATCTCAAATATAGTTGTAAATGTAGCCTTTATTTGTTGATCGGCTTTGTAGGATGTTTCTCCACTTCTTGCCATGCTAATTTCTTAGGTTACTTTTGGGTAAATAATTTTGATTAGAATGATCTAATGTTCATTCGTTCCTGGATCAAAACCCATGAAGGTACTTCAGATTTTATAGGTCAATATTTTATTTTTACTTCCCAGTTGCTGCATGAACTGTTGCAAAGACTGATGGTTATAAGTAGAAAGGACACAGAAATCGTAACATCATATTAAGTAAAATAGAAATGGAGGAGTGCTTTAACAAGTAGGAACTCTGGTCACAAGTAGACAACACTGGTTTAAAGCTATTTCCTGTAAGACAATCACACAGCTGATCACACAGCACAGCTGTTGTCATTATTCTGTATTTACATTGATAAAACAGGATTAAATCCTCTTTTTATGCTCATTTGGTCTGAGAGTGCCCTGAGTTTTATCTTAGTGTGGATGTGGTGTGAAAGTCTCAACAGATCAGGTGCTTCTGTTGTTTTGTTCCCTGTATGTTTACATTTGCAAAGCCCTTTAAGACATGCTTCAGTTTTAAGGACTAGAAAACATCAACACCAGAGCAGGATTGTTATGCTCCTTGCTGGTATTTAACTGTAAAATGTTGAGTTAAGCTGTGCGTAATCGAGAGAGGAGGGGGCGAGATGAGAGCCTGGGAATCAGGAAAATCAGTTTCAGGCTTGAAGTAGACAGAAATCTCCTTTATCGCTGTAACGCACGTACACCCTCCATACTGTTACTCCACCACTGTGACTTTGACCAAGAACTGTCCAGTCTGTAAACCAAATCACACACTCCAACTTGTGTCCCATTTGGTCTTCTTTAATCACAATGTCCTTGCAACTATCAAAACAGGTAACGTTAGTTTTACCCATTCAGCGGACAAGTTTAAAGTTGACCTCAGTAAACTGTCCGGACATGGTCACACAAATGTCCGGCAGAAAAGGACCTAAACTGCAACCTTGACCTGTGGCGCAGCTTATTAACCATGTGTAATATACTACAGCATGCTTAATGACAGCGTTAGGTTAATTACATTTCACGTATGAAAAGACTTTAACCTGTTTTCACGGCTGTATCAGCAAGACACCGGTCCCATCTCCGTCCATGTTCGTCCGCCATGTTTGCAACTGTCAAGAAAGTCCACAAAATCTCGCGAGAGAAATGTAAAGTCACACGAAGTCACCGCACCTCCGCCACTGCGCTCCTTCACTCACAAGTTCCAGAATCTTATCTTATAAATCAATAAGATATGTGAGGACATACAACTTGATTTGTTACCTTCCTGTTCAGAAAGCTTCATTATAGAAATCTGAAATTCTACTGTAGACCTTAAATAAGCACGTGACATTATTTTTAATGTGTTAATATTTTAGATATCCTATTTAAAAATATTTTTGATAACTTTCCTTGCTGTCATTTCAGTAGACTATCCAATATATCTGACAATATTCAATATATTTTTATCTGATAAAGGTCACCCTGTATATTACAGCATCTTGATAGTTTTCATCGCTGGTGGAAGTGCCACCCCATCCCTCCCATATGTATAGTATACACACAGGAAATGATGCATGCATACAGAAGTGTTGCACATCAGCTACGGAGCAGATGACTGGCAGTTCCTGTTTAATGTTTAACACAGGCAGTGTAGTTTGTTTGAGAATACTAACTTTCTTTCTTAGAATATGTTTTGGCTGGAACACAATCTAGGAATGTTTTGGGAATAAAAATGGGTCTCACCTTCTTTTAGTCCAAGAGATATCTAATTTCTCACTTGATTTGTTCATAGTAACACTAATCATTTTTGGGACTGTTGCTGAAGCTTTTCTCCTCCTCTTCTGAACTTCCAGCACACTAGATACTGGAAGCTAAACTGCTGCTTCCCACACACAATCAATAATATACAGATGTTGGTGAGGTTTACCGGCAGGTTTCCCATTTACAAACAATCCAGGCTGCACGCGCAGCTTCAGGGCAGAAAGCGCATTTGTGCAATGTCATGACAGCTTTGATTTTGAGATGTTGAGAAATAAATTGGAAATATTTATAAATAATCAAAAATAAATACATGGAAGTACACATGCATGAGTCACATGTTTGTTATGACATACAGTACTTCACAACAGTTAGCCACTGTGATATGGCAGCTACAGCCACAGTAAAAGCATTAACCTAAACTAATGGGTATAGAGAAGAATTACCTTTACAATATATAAACATGCCCCCTAAAATGTATCGGGAAGAATGACTCATATGTAATGAACAGCTGTTAAACATTAAAAACCTTGGTCTGCAGGAGACTGTCACTAAAGTGGTAATTCATAATGAGGGAGCTCCTTAAACTGTCAGAATATCAGCAACCCAAAACAATTAGCTTAAGGGCAGGCAGGAGCGTTGGATGTTGTTTACACACTGTTTATCAACAGTACTACACATTCTTTTACATTACAGGGTCTCATTTCATTCAGTTTTAATATCAAAAATTGCATTAATGGACCACCAGTCACCACAGGTGTCGCCAAATCTACCAGCGCTCCCCATGCAGCTTACCATTAACGCTCATAACTATATCTTAAAAACATTTACCACATCTTTGCAACTTGTATACTTGCATCTTTCTCGCATTTCTATAATGCAAATAAGGGACTATTATACAGTCCATTCAACTGAGCAAAGAAACAGCAAAAGTAAATTTAAGGAAGGCTCATAATAAAAGCATCTTGATTAGGGACATTGCCAGTATTAGCCACAATAAAAAATATACAACAAAAATGCAAATAATAGTGACCCAGTAACATTTGAATGTTACAACAAACAACTTGTAACAAGTGAACAGCCTGCTATATTTTTGCGACATTGACTGAGATTTTCAGAATTAACATTTCGTCAGAACAGCTTCATTATTGTGATGATTTGATTAATATTTGATTAAAGAATGATAACAACACTTACCACAGAAGAAATGTCAGAGGAGTCGTATGCATAAAAAGGATGTGCACAGACGTCAATTTGAATATGGTATACGGTAATTGGTGACTATTAAAAACCCATATAAAAGAAATTATTTTGATTTGCTTGATTTCTGACATTATAAAAATGTTTATGAAAGAAGCAGGCGGCACTTCGTTGGTTTTTGTTTCATGGGCTGTAACACATTTATAGCAGTTTCCAGTAATCTCTGGTCAAGCAGAGCTTTTTTTTTTTTTTTTTTTAATCGCTCCATCAGTGTATTTTTTTGTGTACTGCCCTCTCCGCCTGCATATTTACTGCACCACTCCTCTCTTTCCATACTTGGCAATGCCGTTCTTGCTCCTTCGCTATTGGCTGCTGCAGAGAAAGCCCGGAGTGACCCGGACATGCAACTGGGGCCTGTTTTCTGACTGCAGCCTCCTTCCTGTAGCCCGGTTGAGGAAGTGAATTTCGCTGACAGGGCTGGGTTCAGTGAGGGAGAGGCGAACAAAACATCTTTACTGACAAAAAACATCAACAAGAGCCGAGAGGAGCGACTCGTTAAACCACAGTAAGGCCAAGGTGTACAGTCATCGGTGAAATCGTTCTCCCCTGCCCCGCTGAGACCGCCACAGACCGCCGCAGACATGGTAAGGGCCGCGGTAGAGCTGGTGGGAGAGATGGGGACGGGGTAAGAAGGTTTTGGTGGGGCTGCTGGCTACTGCTAACTAAGCGTTAACGGCTAGGGTTGCTAAGCTAGGCTAACGCTAGCTGGAGGAGCTGGGTGGTAACCTGAGAGCAGCAGGGGATCCAAGTGTATAAATCACCGATGCATATCTAACTTGCACTGTGCGCAAAAACTTGTGCGTACCGGATACGAATGAATTAGCTTCGTAGCTAAGCTAGCAGCTGTTTTCTTACAGCTAGGCAGCTAGTAGCTAGCAGTTAGCTATGCGAGATGCCCCGTAGGCACAAAGTTAGCACAGGATGTTTTGGATTTGACACAAGTTCGTGAATAGTATTAGTGGGGTTCGCTAATGTAACGTTCACACTCACACACATACGCACACACTCACACTGCCCTCCAGTCGTGCACTTCACACGCACACACTGGCTAAAATAGTCAAGCGCCGGGTTGCCTGTAGCTAAAATAAGACTACTTGCTCCTCCTATTCCCAACCATGACAAGCTGTCAGCCTCCTCTGCTAAGTTTTTCCTGCCTTGCGAGTCTGACCAAGACTTTATGTTGTCCCTTGAAAATGTTCAGCTCTGACAGTCAACACAAATTGTACCGCAATTATTGTTTACTTATCACTTATTTTTGAACATTTTGCTACCCCTTCATCTTATATGACAGTAACGTCGCTGTATTTGTCATATATTTGTGCTCAATGAAGTCTATTATTTGACTCCAGCTATTCTAGCATAATTGAGCACCATCGTGTGCTTTCACACTGTAGAAGTGTGTTTTTGTAGTGTTTTCACATGACCTAAATTGTTGTATGCCTGAGTTGGGAAGAGCAGCTGGTTTGTGTCCACAGTCACCCACTCTCCTCGGCCTCACCTCATCCATCCTGCTGACCCTGGAGGTTGTTGGTCTGAGCGAGTGTTTACTTGGAGACAGGAGCGCTGTTAAACATGGTGTCAAGGAGCGCAGGTGTCTGATGGAGCAGACTGATTCATCAGCTGAGAGATTTTTTAAAACCGGCAGAAAGCAACTTGGAGGAGGGGAAGTGGCCTGGGAGACATTGACTAGAAACTTATGTCATGTTCAGGGTCGTCGCCCTTAAGGAAAATGTTTATGGACAGAGAGTTCTCTACTTTGTAACATGCCATTGTCCTTTGCAGCCAGCCGCTGCATGAGTTTCCTCTGTTAGGCTTATGCACTTCATGGATAAGCCAAGGTGGATGGTTTTGTTGACATCTGAACTGTGCTGATGTTGATATTGATGCAAGCAATTCAAAATAATTCCCAATGTAAATGTGTCCTTTTTCCAGGTGGTTTTGAATGAGCATTGCAAACTGTTCTTCATATGTCTTCATAAGCATGTTTGCTTGTAATGGTAGACATTAGTGCATTTATCATGCCAGGGTTGTTTGGGATTGTATTTCAGTAGGACCAAAGCCAGTGTATTGTGACTTGTGGCACTATCTGATAATGCTCAGATTAAAATAGTTGTGGCACTTATTTCCTAGTTATCTCTAAGGGTTAGCTGAAACTGGTTTTGTCCCTCCACTGTTACACACACCTACCTACATCTTCCCACACATTCCCCAGAGTTTCATGTTGTGGCTGGTCTGTCCTCCTCTACTCACTAATAGCCTGCCGCTCACTGCATATTTAAGGGCGAGAAATCCCTTTGTGGAAGGCTACATAGTCCTGCTGTTCAGTGTCTCCTATGGCTGTCATTATGAAGAAGTTCTTAATTAAGTCCAATTGACTTGCCTGCTTCAAGAAAATGAATATTTCACATTTCATTTATCCTAAAACTGCTGCACAGCAGAGAGACCATCACAGGAAAATGCTTTTCTTGTAAGGAATGTTACCTTCTGGATGCAGCATACAGGAATGTTCATCTGCAGGGGTCAAAAGCCCGGGCCTGCTTCTTCACAAGCTGTGGTTTAATGGAAACACTGACCACATAGCAAACGTATGTTGACTGGCTAAGCACATAACAAAATAAGCCTCAGTAAACAACTCAAAAAAGGAACTGGCTTCAGTTGGTCTCAGGCTGTATTGACTTTGCGATTAATGGTTGTAGACTGTGATGACTTTGCAGTTTTTGGTGAATTAATACAAAACACGAAGTTTACAGCAGCGGTCACCAACCTTTTTACTCCAAAGACCGCATCTGATTTTCATTCAAGGTCAGAGCTCCAGAATCATTGGCAAAACAAAATAACATTTAATCAATTCATCGATTCATTAACATTACATCTCTTGTGGCTGGGCCAGCCTGGAACTGAGGCAGACAAGGCTCAGACAGTTCGGCCATATTTATATCTGACTCACACATTCGTATAACTACATTTACACTAGTTGAAGAAACTGTGGACTAGAAAAAATTAGGCTCAGTCTGTATCTGCAATTTAGGAGCTGGTTAATGTTTCAGATGAAAAATTATTTAGGCCTAATTAGCTCATTATTGACCAATTTAATAGAAAACTAATGTTATGTTTATGTGCGTATATCAGTGTGAATAGACTCCTAAAAACATGAAGAGATACTTAAGTAGAAAATGCTCGCAGACCTCCATAAAGGAGGCAGTCAGTGCTCAATACAAAACCCACAGTTCAGCTATCAGTGAGTCCTTATCTCAACAAAAAAAAACTTCAGGATCCCAGCAAGCAAACAAAAATACTCAGTGAATGTCCAGCCTGAGAGCCAAACAGCGCGATGGTGGGTCCATGAGTAGGGAAGATGGACTTGGAGAAGAATCCAACTCTGTAGGACGAGTGAATTATGAATTCTCGATTTTTTGACTCACTGCCAGGGTTTTGTAAATTAATTTTTGATCACTCTCAGGGCGGACTGAGACCTGAGACCTCCTCTACTTTTTAGTAACTTTAGATGAGGAATTTTCTGAATTCATTGTTATTCTGCAGGATGGATGCAGCCCTTAGGCCTCCAGTGGACCATCACTGCATTATGGTGATGACTCTAAATGAATGAGGTGCTTTATTGTCTTCACTGCTAACATGTAAAACCTATCCACTGATAAACTCAAAGCTTGGCCTGAATGATGGTTGTGTTGCGCCTGACATTTACCCATTTGTAGTTCACCTCAGTACAACTCATCCTTACCAAAAATGCCACCCTACCACATTACCTGCGGCTGTTTGATGATCAGCTGATAGCGATTCAGTGTCATATCTGCTACCCAGTGTGCCAGCCCTGGTGTTATATGATGTGCGTCACACTGCTACAGCCAAGTGAAGCACTTCCTTTGACAGCTGATGGACGATGTCTGCACTGACGTCACTGATGGATGCAGTCAGACGTGCCACATGTCTGACAGTTTTGTGTATGTTTTGATTCAGTTTGTTCAGACATTTGACTTTTTGGGGTCCGATTACTCTCTCATCTTCAAGATCCAGATTTTTTTTGCTCTTCAGATTCTCACATGACAAATCATGAGTGCTGTTCAGTCTGTTGAGCTGGAAATGTTGCGTCTGTAACAGTGAGCACAGTTTGCCTGCAAGGGTGTGAATATTTCCTGCACAGCAACTCCTCTCATGCTCTCATACAGAATGTGGCAAGCCGTTATCATTGTGCTGTTTTGGAGACATGAAGGATTATTTTTTTTATAGAGAGCATGCCAGTAGTGAGTCCTGATCCAATGCCTACAAACTGGGCCTGCTTTCAAACTACTGAGCCAATTCAAGTTTGAAAGTTCTGCTTTCTCCATTAGATGGTGATTGTAACACAAAGAGGAAATTTGTAGTAAAAAAGCTGTAACTTTGGAAGACACCTACTTGATTTGACTAACAGACTGCTTAAGCCACATGTTATGTTCAGATAAAACAGCTTGAACCTCAGGAACGCTGTAGAGATCCCTGTTCTCTCAGCATGAATATTTTACTTTAGTTCAAATGAACTTGTCAGCAGCAGATTAGAGATGTGGTTGGCCTGTAAAATCTTGCTAAGTTGGGCTCAAATCACCCAAAACTTTTTTAACCGAACAATATCGATCAATTAAATTCAGCTGATGGAGTGTAAAGTATTGTTGGTCCTGAACAGTTTATATTATAATGGCTGCGTGTCTCAGAGTGTAAACACCTGTTGAGAGCAGCTGTTTTCAAGAATCACTTATATATTAATCCACTTTGTAAATAGGATTAATATTGTTTTGACTTTCCACTTCAGTTGCAGTGAAGCACAGCACAAAATAATAGTACCGTAATTTTGCTTTCATTGAAAAGGTATTTTTGTGCCAGCACAAAAGTTGGGCTAAATATCATCAATTATAATACATCATAATATATTATATCATATCATGATAACCAACATTTGACCTCAGCCTGTGTGACATACAGTTTTTAATACTACAGAAGGGTTCGTCAAACTTTGTGTATGTATATCAAAAGAATTACGACTCACTTATGCACCAACCTTTTATTATGTCATCTGCATTTAGTAAAAACATTTGCTCTGAATGTTGTGTGGGTAATTATCTCCTTTTCATTATTGTCTGTCTTCACAAAAAGAAAAATTTATACCAATAGTGTTATTTGGTACAAAACATCAGTGTGTTACAGATGGCGGTGGTCAGTTCATTTTCGTTTTGTGACTATAAACATACTGATTATCTTTGGAGCTAAAATACTTTTTTTTTTTTTTGTCTTTAACAATGATGAATCAGGACTTTTTTTGTTTGTTTGTTTTTGACACAAGCTCAAATTCTGCTAATTGAAATGTAGCACACCTTCAGCAACATACCAGGGTACAGTAACATACTGCATGTGGCTGGAGGAAAGCATTGAACTGATGTGTTTCACTCTAATCTGTCAGTCCACTGTAATAAGTGTTGTCTCTGCTGGTGTTGTGTGTGTTTCAGAATGACCAGCAGCTGGACTGTGCCCTGGACCTGATGAGGCGTCTGCCTCCTCAGCAGATCGAGAAGAACCTCAGTGACCTCATTGACCTGGTGGGTTTCTGTTTTTATCTCTTTATCCTGTCAGATTTCCTTACAGGTAAAAACACACACAGAGTGTAGACCTGCTCACTGTATGTGCATGTAAAATGGATTTTGGAGCATAACTGGCTTCCAGACTATTTGTGATGTCACAGAATCATGCTAGTGCATAAACATCTTAAACTGAGATTTAAGGAGAGCGCAGAGAAATCTGTTTTTTCGTATAGTTTTGGCATTTGAAACACAAAATGTGTTGGTAATGCACTTTTTAACACAGGTGACCCCTCAGGAGTCAATAACACATTTGAATCTAAGTGGAGCAGAACTGTAAGTGGATGTAAAATGACAGAGCTGTCTAGTAGGAACTTGTGAACAGTCGCTAAAAAGTTTTTCTGTGATGGCTGAGTCTCAAAATTTGCTTGGAAAGAAAGAAAAAAGCCTAGAAAGGACAGGACAAGAACAGCTGAGGTGCTGCCTTACACAATAGACTTCTCATTTTAGGTCATGCGTGCTTGATCAAATTTGTGGTTAATTTTTGCTGAATACAAGACAAATATCAAGTCATAAAATCTAAAACCCTTCATCTGCAGTTGTACTAATATATTGCAAATGCAGTGTGTGTGAGTGAGCAAAACCATACACACACACACACACACACACACACACACACACACACACACACGTACACGTGCACCCTCTGTGGTTTTGCTATGTTTCACTGTTGTTCCTTATTATGCAAAGTGCAACAGTTGCTGCACATCATTATGTCATCTGGGCAAGTGGAGCTATTTTCAGCATTTAATATCACAGTCATTTTTTGTGGTTGTAGTTATTTTAGAAGTGAAGGGTTTTCTTTTTTAAAATCTCAGTGTGACACTTCAACAGCTCCACATGTTGCCTGTAAATGAATCATTTGTTTCTTTCAGTGGACCTTTTATACAGAGCAGTGCCGGCTGAGAAAAAAGCTGACAAATTAAGCTAAATCAGACACAAATCACATCACACTTTTACCAGTGTTTCCATGGCACCTTGTTTTGTGGTTTCCAGCCAGACCCCCACCTGCTCACCTTCCTCTTCCCTCACCTTTAACCTCTCTCCCCCCGGGCATCAGCTCTCTCCTCACCCATTTCGCTGTGTCCGGTTGTTAGTGATTATTATCGCAGCTGTCAGTCACCCCCGCTGCCAGGCACTTTTTGGCTCCACCATCTCTGCTCAGACTCTCTCTGGTAATTCAGAATCACCTGGAATACCTCTGTCTTTCCTGTTTGTCCCACATCTCTGCCCTCTCCTCCTCTCTGTTCTCCATTTTCTCCCCTACCACACTCCTCCACCTCCTTCCCTTGTCTCACTGTGTCTGAGCTGCCAGGTGTGGGTGAGTTCGGGGGTGTGGGGGCTTTTTCAGGAAAACAGGGCCTCCTTTGTGTCTATGCCCTGATGTAGGAGGACATAGAGAGGGGCGTCCGAGTCAGTCTGTGAGAAGTAATTTGTACCCCCTTACCCTCTAGATATTATGTTTCCCATTGATATTTTATTCCTGCTCCACTCAGTGACCTCTACTTATTGAGTGAAGGTGAAATGTGAGAGACAAGAAAGAAATTTAGGTTCATTTTTGACCTAAAATAAGACTTTCCAATACAAGGCTACTTTTATTGTTTCTGTCCAGTCTGTTTCTCCACAATCCTGCATGTTCTGTTTTTTTTTTTGTAAGTTAGCATCTGTTACAGGAACTCTGACACACACAAAAAAGCTTGTTCTTATATCTCAAGACAAACAAAACCCTTTTGATCAGGTGTCTGAGGAGTTGAGATGTGTTACAAATGCTTGCTTAAGTTTACTGCCTCTGTGTCAGTGTCTGCTGTAGAAAACAGGTTCATGGACGGAGCCTTTTCTCTCTGTGTGTGCGTCCAGGTGCCCGCTCTGTGTGAGGACCTCCTCTCCTCTGTGGACCAGCCCCTGAAGATTGCTCGGGACAAGGCGGTGGGGAAAGACTACCTGCTCTGTGATTACAACCGAGACGGTGACTCCTACAGGTGAAGTTTATACCTGCACTTCAGTCAAAGGAATATTAACTACATTAAGATCAGTTCACCTGCTGTTGGAAAATGGGCCACAGACAGTGACTGAAACCAATGTTTTAGCTGTTTTTTTTAATGCACTGTAAACTTAATCACATTATCTGGGTAAAAGATATGAAATATCCACTTGTACCCATTTTTATTGCTATTTTGCATTAGAGTCAGGTGCTGTCAAAACTGTTGTCCAACTCTGTCCATGAAGTTTGCACCCTAGTTCACAAAAATTAGGATTTTAAAGCATGCTGACACTATCATCTCACAGTTTACGAGTTCACACAATGTGTTGTACAACTTAGTCTAAAATCCAGTTTGTCGTCCAAACGCCCACACTGGAAGGTTGAGTGAAAAGCCAGCCATCGTAGAGAGGGGGAGACGGGATAGCATTTAAGTTGGGGATAATGGCACACATTTCTGAAAAGAGGTGAGGAAGTATAAGTTTATTGCCTCAAAAAAAGGTGGCACACTCAGTTCTGTTGCCCTCTTTCATCCATCAGATCCCCGTGGAGTAATAAATATGACCCTCCCATTGAGGATGGTGCCATGCCTTCAGCTCGCCTGAGGAAACTCGAGGTTGAAGCCAACAACGCCTTCGACCAGTACAGAGACCTGTGAGTGCCGGTGACACTATCACTGCACAGTTTGTAGTAACCAGTGAGTGTTGCCGTCTTGTGACCTGATGTCTGGGTTTTTAAGGTACTTTGAGGGTGGTGTGTCCTCCGTGTACCTCTGGGACTTGGATCATGGCTTCGCTGGAGTTATTCTCATCAAGAAGGCCGGGGATGGATCCAAGAAGATCAAAGGGTGCTGGGACTCCATCCATGTGGTGGAGGTGCAGGTGAGAATCAGCTGAAATGAAACATTTGAACTTGCTCCTGCTCAGTCTGTTTGTTTTCTTTTTGATCCTGGATTTATGCATCATGGCAGCAGAAGACGTTTAAAATAATCACTGAACATTGAACAAGGCAAACGCAGTTCATTTTAAAGTATTAGTTTCACTTATTTCACCTTTGTTTAACCAGGATGTCTCTTGAGATACATTATCTCTCTTTCAAGGCAAACCACAATGACAGCATAGAGTACTTAACATAGAATCACATGAACTTACAAAGACCACAAATAGAACTATTTTTTATATGAAGTGGTCAAACTCTTGAGTTTTGTCCTGTAAGGCCAGAGGGGATTTCAATAATCCAGCAGCAATAAGTGAAAACACTGACAGTTCAGAACTTTCAGTAACTGCATCAGGATGAGCAAAGTAAACATAAGCGATGTGTCAGACATGCTTGAATCTTCAAGCAGTGATGCAGCATAAAACTTTCCAGTTTAGTTTGGAGTATTGTCTCATCGCTTGTTGTGACTGTGTTGCGAGCAGGAGAAGTCCAGCGGTCGTACTGCTCACTATAAACTCACCTCCACCGTCATGCTGTGGCTCCAGACAACCAAGACCGGCTCCGGTACCATGAACCTGGGCGGCAGCCTTACAAGACAGGTACACTGTTGACCTGAGCTGAAAAATCTGCTGCTGCTGTGCCCAACCTGTCTGTCGTCATCCATGAACTCAATTTGTTTCCCCTGTTCACAGATGGAAAAGGATGAGACAGTTGGAGAGTCCTCACCCCACATCGCCAACATCGGCCGCCTTGTTGAAGTCAGTATGCAGATGATATTCTGCTCGTTTAAGCTTTTTAACGGCTGATTTAAAGCAGTGAAATGACTGCAGTGTTTTCTCAAGAGCAGGTGTCTGACACCGGATTCTGCTGATGTTTAATGTTGTGCTCTTTAGCAATGCAGCCATTATTAGCTGAACATATTTTCAGAAGATGGAGTCAGCCTGTGAAGACTTCAGACAATAGTGTGAAACAGGTTGTGGATGTAGTAATTAAACTCTGGCTGGTAACAAACATGCAAAGCACCATTTCAAATGGCAGATAGAGGCACAGGGCTTATTAAAAATAAAAAATGATGATCTTGATGTTTGTTCCAGGATATGGAGAATAAGATTCGCTCCACACTGAATGAAATCTACTTTGGCAAGACCAAGGACATTGTCAACGGCCTAAGGTAAGACTGCATGAGTTGTTTGTTGTTGTTTTGGACCGTCTTCTCTCCTTTTACATCACTTCCAGCCAGCAGGGTGTGAAGAAACTCTATTTTCCTGCTTGTACTAGTGTGTTTCTTTAATTTCCTGTCTGATATTTTGTACTTTTGCTGCTCCTCTTTTTAGTTGCATTTTTCCTGTTTTCACCTCACCTCCTCCCTCCCCATCCCTCTCTTCAACCTCTCCTACCCATCTTCTTTTCATTGCCTTTCATCCCACTTTTCTGCTGCCATTCTTCTCACTGTCTGTCTGTCCTCCTGTCAATCCCTCTGTCACTTCTCCTCCCCCGCTGCCTCTCCTCTGTGCTCCAGATCTATTGAGTCTTTGCCTGATAACCAAAAGTACCGGCAGCTCCAGAAGGAGCTGTCGCAGGTTCTCACCCAGCGTCAGATCTTCATTGACTAGGGTCAGAGGTACATCTTGGCATGGAGAAGTGTGTGTGCATGTGTGTGTCTGTGTATTGATAAGTAGAAAGAAGGAAAAAAAGGGAAAATGTTGCTCATTCCTCACCGCTCTGTCTTCTGTCTGGTGCTCCTTCTTGGATGTCTGACGGTACTTAAAGGAATGAAGCAGGCGAAGTTCAAATATTGTTGTTTGAACTTGTTTCTTTGAAACTGAATACAACATTTTTCGTATTATTTAATTTGTGCCTGTCAGGTTGCAGGTTGCATTAAAACTACTTTCATAGTGTAGGATGGCCCTCAGCAGACTTTAGCATTACATGTGGGCAACAGCATATAAATACACTGGCACTGTCGTTATATTTGCATATGATGGAATAAAGGCTGTTTATTTAAAATAAAAAGTTTAATATAATAAACTGTGTCCTCTGTAAAGACTAATTGAAACTGGATTTTGAGGCCAATGCCAATATTGAAATTTAGAAATTAAAAAAATCAAAACACATGATTTTTATAGAGATCCCTTAGATCTGGTTAAAGTTGAAAAGTAAACTTGTGTGCGCCCTCTGTTGGACAAACTGAGACACTGCAGCTAAATTACTTGAGACATGTCTTTTCATATTGCAGTTTCTTGTTATTTGTCTTGTACTGACTTGTGCGTTGGGATGACGTTCATGTAATTGTTATCTACAACAAGCCAGAGCTGAAAGTAAAGCAGAAAATCATACAGATTTTTAAGTGCATGTGAAAGTTCAGGCTCACAGGTGACTGTGAGCGAGCGAGTGTGTATGTGTGTGTGTCTGTCAGTGAGAGACTATAAGCTATATAAACACATTTGCATGCTCGCCAGAGTGTTGACGGTTGAGCAGCTGTGCAGGCATGTTGTGCAGGTTTTTGTTTATCTCTACAGTCTAACAGATGATCTCTGTGAAGGAGTGACACACTAACCATGTCAGACTATTCAAAGCCACCACCCCTGATCTTTTGCGGTTTGTTGCCCTAATAAGGTTTTCTGAAATGGTGTGTTTATTCTGGACATGTCCTATCAAAGGAAAACACATCTGTAGGATTGTGTGTGTGAAAGCTCAGCACTGAAATAAAACTAACAGCAAAATCTGAGCAGCATAAGTATTCACCTCTGTGCTGTTATTAAATTTAAAGCAAACTCATTTAAGACTTCCTGATGTCAGTTGTAGAGTATATTTGCTTCGTTTCATCATGCATCTTAAAATAACTTCATATTTCAACTCGTATAACAAGTATAAAGTGTAAAGGCTGATCAACAGTGCTGAAAGGCCCTGTAGGCAGGTGAAGCATGCGAGTCAAGTGCAAATAATAACAAATAACTTGTGGTTTAGTTTGCCTGACATTAACGTTTCATGTGTGCAGTATATTATACAATGATGATGCATATTTCTCACCGTGCATTCCCCACAGAGAAGGAGACTTGAACTGTGATGTTTGCATAACTAATACTTTTAAAGAGTTCATGTCCTGAACTTACAGACTGTGTGTCTCTGTCTCACTGGAGAAACTTCCTCCTCTTGCTGTTTTCATATTTGATCTTGCACACACTGATCACCGTCTCTCCTCTCTTTGTGTCCCCCCTCCTCCCACAGGAGTGTTCAGACTCTGGCTGACAAGTCAAAGCAGGAGGCTCTGAGGGTCGACCTGATGGATGCACTCAAACGCAAACATAACAGCTAGAGATGCTACTGTTGTTTTTCTTCTCTCTCTCACTCTCTCTCTCGCCTCATCTCTGCCATCTTTTCTCTGTTTCTTTACGTCTCTCCCTCCATGCCTGTTTCAGTGCTGCACTTGTTTATTTGTGGAAAAACAAAAAAGGAGAAAATGCTTAGCTTTTTATTCGTTTTTGGGTTTTTTTTTTCTGTCAGGTTTTCGTTTATCATGCATCTCATCTGCCATGAAGCCATTCACTCACGCTCCCTCTGTCTCTCTTCACCCCTCTTTTCTCTCTGTCTCCTCTCACCCACATTATGAATATAATGATAGTATTACCACGGTTAATGATAATCTTACAGTGTGAGGGTCATTGTAGTAATAATCCCTGATGTCCTCACAGCCGACGTGTCCGCGGTCCGTTTCAAATGAGCGATCTTTGG
Source organism: Chaetodon auriga (assembly GCF_051107435.1). Classification (NCBI taxonomy): domain Eukaryota; kingdom Metazoa; phylum Chordata; class Actinopteri; order Chaetodontiformes; family Chaetodontidae; genus Chaetodon; species Chaetodon auriga. The sequence goes on along the minus strand of NC_135075.1, from coordinate 16,382,761 downwards.
CCCTGCCCTTCCTCTGTGACGAGGAAACGGACACAGACCGTGCTGTAGGCGGTGTAGGCTCCGCGGGGCTGTCATTATTACGGACATCAAATTTATTTCTAGCACCTATTTTTGTCTACGACACCCCCCAATATATTTGTATAAAATTATTACTGTCCGTGTATATCATTCTTCTGGGCGATGTAAACGATGTGAACACGAGGGCGGCCTTCGGTTTGTGTTGGAAGGTTTTTACTCCACTCTGTCCACATGCGTGTGAGCCTGTGTGGGAGCATGGAGCTGCGGTGAGTGGAAATGTAGACTTATCAAATATGAGGATGGACTGTTATAATCACCGGGTGATTACACCCACGTCGTCAACCCCCCCTACACTGTGTATAACATGACAGTTTGCTTCCCCCTCTGTTCTGCTTACTCAACCTTTCTCTCTCCTCACCTACTCTGTCTTTGTTGGGGGTCACGGTTTGTCTTTGTGTCTCAGTGGAAACCTTTGACTGTTTCCATTTTGGAGGGGAATCTTTTGTTGTATTTTTGTTTTGTTTTTATTTTGTAAAGCTTATGATTCATATTGTATTAGAGCCTCCAGCAACAATAAAAACAGTAAAAAGCTCCTCTTGCTCATTTTTTGTCCTGCATTTCTTACTGATGTGCCTCACTGTGCAGGTAGAGGACAACATAACAGACTAGAAAACCACTGCAAACACTGCAGGTGGTCATTTACTTTCAGCCCCCCATTTATCATTTCTAAGCTGTATATAAACATTTAGTAAATTCTGTAATGTATAATGTAAAACACACTATAATCAGATGTGTGTTTGTATATTTGTTAACTGTGGGCCTCCATAATTGGAGTCTGTAGTTAACGGATAGGACTGACAAAAAAAGACACAAAAGTGGTGTAAAATGTTACTTAGGTACTCTATAAACACACAGAACTGCCCATGTATCACATTACATTACTTACATTTGTAACTGTTTGCGTGTTTATTAAATGTTTACTGTGTATAAATGCTAAATATTCGGGGGGGAGTTCAAGTGAAGCGTCAGCTAAAGGACGGTCTTGTGCCAGTTGGCAGCATTTGTCAACCTACTGTTTGTTTTATGTCTATTAAATCCTGACAAATATTCGATTAATGAGACTGAAAACATGCACATCTTAGTTTAGCGTGTTAGCATGCTAATGTTTGCTAAACAGTGGAAAAATAAACATGTCAGTGCTCTATAGTAAAGAAACTGTAAGAGACAGTAGTGGATATTTATTAATTACCCAAGTACTGTGTTTGAGTGCAATATTGAGGTACTTGTACTTTACTCAAAGGCAAATATTGCAGCTCCTCTTTTACTTTTGTCACTGACATTTTCTTTCATGATTTTCTAGGCTCTGTCCTATAAATATTATATAATTTAGTATTTCATTGACCAAAGCACCTGCAATTAGTGACAGATGTGTGTGTATATATATATATATATATATATAGATGTGTGTGTGTGTGTGTGTGTGTGTATATATATATATATATATATATATATATATATATATATATGTGTGTGTGTGTGTGTGTATGTATACATACATACACACACACATATATTTATTTTATTTTTTTTTTTTTATTTTTTTTTTTTTTACCTCTTTGTGTCATGTTGCTGACAAAATCTCTAATTATTAGGTATCATCTGAAAACTGTCTGCTGAATAAAGTTTAGTACAATTTGGATGAGATTGAAAATGACCTCTGGTCGTCACATTTGCCCCTTTGATGTGCTTCTCATTTCAGTCACGTCACAATCAATTATTTAACCTGTTCATTTTTTTATTTAATTTTTTTTCCCCTGTCAAGCAGCCGATTTTTCTACTTCTCTGAAAAGATGATGTTTCCAAGGTCAGTAATGAGCTTTGAGCCTAAGCTTTTATGCTTTTATGCCAAGATTGTCATACAGTCCTTAAAGTGCGCAGAAAAAAATGACAAATCTGTCCATAACAACTGATCCATCCATCCATCCATCAGGCGACACAACATAATGACATTTGCATGGAAATGTTGTATTAAGGCAATGAGACGGACGAATAACGCCTGCGCCGGTGAAAACTGTGTGACTGCCGTTTGTCCACTAGGTGTCAGTGACATTCAGCACATCAGCTGAGCTCCGAGCTCCACAACTATTCAGTTTTTATCAATGATTTCACTGATCTGAACTCAGTCCAGATGCATTCATTTGTTCTATCCGTAACTTCTCAACACCCAAACTGACGTGGAGAGCTCCTAAAGTGTGCATACATAGCATACATTTCTATTTCTATTTATTCTAATCTGAAATTTCCCTTGCGGGACTAATAAAGAATTATTGAGATTTCTGTTTTTTTAAACAGGATCTGAGTGAAATGGACAAAACCATGAATTAATGAAACCTAAGGACACAACACATCAGCTGTTGGATCTGAGAACAAATGAATTCCAGTTGGTTTGAATTTAGACTGAATTAAAATGACCTTCTTTTGGCAGATTTTTTAACAGTGAGCAGCCAGTGAAGGACAGCTTCAACACTGTCCGATCCAGGAGTTCTTGCTTGACATTAAGTGGTGCGGGCAGAGGGCACCTATGAGATCAGCCATCAGAGCATGCAGTGCTTCCTTCTGCCATTGTAAACCTAAAGTTTGAGGAATGTGTGCCGGTTAATGAGTAAACCCTTTTTGGAGGTGATTGGTGGATATATGTTTGTCACTGATGAAGTTGTCTAGTTTATCTCTGCATAATGTCTAAGACCTCTGTTTGCCATGTGAGGTGTTTTATTTTTAGACTAACACAAGCCACTGTAAAGATAACACTGCCTGTCGAGCTGATGCACTGTACATATCAGTGGCGCTTGTGTAAGCAGCATTCAAACATGCCAACAAATAAGATAATTAAATACAATGTTGTTAAGGAAACTATATGTAATGAAAGTTGTGTTAATTTCATGAAACTTGTAGGAAATTAGCATTTATCTCCAGTGGCACGTTTGTCAAGTCCTCAGACCCCTAACAGAGCTGCCGCTCTCTCTCTCTCTCTCTCTCTCTCTCTCTCTCTCTCTCTCTCTCTCTCTCTCTCTCTCTCTCTCTCAGACACACACACACACACACACACACACTCAGGTTTATGATAATGAGGAGCCTCAAGGCGCAGGGGGAGCAGGAGCCATTTTTTCCATTCAAGCGGAGTTGCGCGGACGGAGCGGAGGTGCTGCTGCTGTTGTCGTAGCCGGCGTGTGTGAATGAGTGTGTGTGAGCCGCTCGAGCCAAGGTTACTTCGGTTTTACCTCTGAAAACCAGCCGGAGTGACTGGAGAGAAGTGCGCCCGCTGAGAGCATGGCTCCTCTGCAACAAAGGGAAACTCACAGGCGGAAAGTTTAAAGGAATCGGGAGTTGCAGAAATCCCCACTCGGAGACCCGTCTGAACACAAACTGAGGAGCGATGCACTTCGTTAAATGGGATTTGTTGTTGATTTTCTGGTGGTGTAAACTGGTTTCGCTGGCGCACTGTTTCACCGTTCACATCAGTGAGGATGCGGGGAGAAGGACAGTGGTGGCCGGCGTGGAGCGGGGCGCACGGTGTACTTTGGATCAGGTACTCGCCCCCAAATTCACGGAGCGGTTTCTGGAGACCGACGCGGCGGCCGGCATTGTGTTTGTTTCGGACTCTATAAAGTGCCCCTCGCTGCGCTTCAACCCCTTCACCCTGTACACTGTGTCTGACTGCACGGAGTCCGGCTACATGCACCTCCTCACCAGCCAGTACGAGGTACATGTTCACGGTAGGAACTGTTCGAACAAGCGTAAAAGAAATCCACAGTGGGACATGGAGGTCCTCAGTTTGTTTGGCAGCCACAGCCAGCACCGCTCAGAGTGCCACCAAGCAGGCTCTGCGTTATTTTCAGTGGGGGGGCTGCTGCCAGGAGCTCCGACCCGCTGCAAAGTCACCAACAGCCGTGACTTTTACTTCTCTGAGGGGGACTTGTTTGTGTCTGAGATGCTGTGCTGGAGGCAGGACACACTGCGGGAGTTAGACCTGCTCTGTGATGTACTCACAGGAAATGGTCTGAGTGCTAAAGTCAATCCCATTTCCATCCACTGGCGAGTGGGGCAGGGCCCCTTTAGGCAGGCCCACCTTGAGAAACTGTTAGAGAAGGCAGCTCAGTCTGATTCAGGGATTGTAAGCAGGAGGCGGAGAAGCATCAACAGCAGCCCCCAGTTTCAGCCCCCAATGTACCAAGTGTCTGTGGCAGAGAACAAGCCAGCTGGGACTCCAGTAGTTGTTTTGAAAGCAGTTGATGTGGATGAGGGGGAGGCAGGCAGACTGGAGTACTTCATAGAGGCTCTCTTTGATAGCCGCTCCAACAATCTCTTTGCTGTGGACCCTGCCAATGGTGCTGTGTCCACAGTAGAGATTCTGGACCGGGAAACGAAAGACACCCACGTGTTCCGTGTGACTGCAGTCGATCATGGCACCCCCCGACGCACGGCCATGGCCACCCTCACTATCACAGTCAGAGACACTAACGATCATGACCCTGTGTTTGAGCAGCAGGACTATAAGGAAAGCATCAGGGAGAATCTAGAAATAGGCTATGAAGTGTTAACTGTTAGGGCCACCGATGGGGACGCACCTGTTAATGGTAACATCCTCTATCGTATCATCAATAACAATGGGTCTAATGATGTGTTTGAGATTGATTCGAGGTCTGGTGTAATCCGCACCAAAGGTCTTGTAGACAGAGAGGAGGTTGAGGCCTATATGCTGTTAGTTGAGGCAAATGACCAAGGTCGTGACCCCGGGCCCCGCAGTGCGACGGCTACAGTTCACATTGTGGTTGAGGATGACAATGATAATGCTCCTCAGTTCAGTGAGAAACGCTATGTGGTCCAGGTGCCAGAGGACATGGCCCCTAACACAGAGTTCCTGCAGGTCACCGCCACAGATCAGGACAGAGGGAGCAATGCAGTGGTTCACTTCAGCATCATGAGTGGAAACACCAGGGGACAGTTTTATATTGATGCTCAGACAGGTAAAATGGACCTGGTGAGTCACCTGGATTACGAGGCGAACAAAGAATACACTCTAAGAATCAGAGCTCAGGACGGAGGACGCCCTCCGCTGTCCAACATCAGTGGCCTGGTAACGGTGCAGGTGCTGGATGTTAACGACAACGCCCCTATTTTTGTCAGCACCCCATTCCAGGCCACTGTGCTGGAGAACGTGCCGCTGGGCTACTCCATCATCCACATCCAAGCAGTGGATGCAGACTCTGGAGATAACTCCAGGCTGGAGTATCGCCTCACTGAAACCACACCAAACTTCCCCTTCACCATCAACAACAGCACTGGGTGGATTGTAGTGGCAGCCGAGTTGGACAGGGAGAGTGTAGATTTTTACAACTTTGGAGTGGAGGCTCGTGATCATGGATACCCTGTCATGTCCTCTTCTGCTAGCATTAGCATGACTATTCTAGACGTCAATGACAACAACCCAGAGTTCACTCAGAAGGCATATTACATGCGACTGAATGAGGATGCAGCCGTAGGGACCAGCGTGGTGACAGTGTCAGCTGTGGACCAGGACATCAACAGTGTGGTGACTTATCAGATATCCAGCGGAAACACCCGCAACAGATTCTCCATCACGAGTCAGAGTGGAGGGGGGCTCATAACACTGGCGCTGCCTTTAGACTACAAACTAGAACGCCAGTATGTCCTCACTGTCACTGCGAGTGATGGTACTCTCTTTGACACCGCTAAAGTGTTTGTTAACGTCACCGACGCCAACACGCATAGGCCTGTGTTTCAGAGCTCACATTACACCGTCAACATCAATGAGGACAGGCCCATGAGCACCACTGTTGTGGTAATAAGTGCCACAGATGAAGATACAGGTGAGAACGCACGCATCACATACTTTATGGATGACAGCATCCCTCAGTTTGACATCGACCCAGACACAGGAGCTGTCACCACACAAATGGAGCTGGACTATGAGGACCAGGTTTCCTATACGTTGGCCATCACTGCTCGCGATAATGGCATCCCACAGAAGTCAGACACAACCTACCTGGAGATACTGGTGAATGACGTCAACGACAACTCCCCCCGCTTCCTCAGAGACCAATATGTGGGCTCTGTTATGGAGGACGTTCCAGTGTTCACCAGCGTGGTCCAGGTTTCTGCCACCGATAGAGATTCAGGGCTCAATGGCCGTGTTTTCTACACCTTCCAGGGCGGAGAGGATGGCGATGGAGATTTCATAATTGAATCCACCTCTGGCATTGTTCGCACACTGCGCAGATTAGACAGAGAAAATGTGCCAGTGTACAACCTGCAGGCTTTCGCCGTAGATAAAGGTGTTCCTGCTCTGAAAACCCCAGTAAACATCCACGTAACAATCCTAGATGTGAATGACAACCCCCCTGTGTTTGAGAAAGATGAATTTGACATTATGGTGGAGGAAAACAGCCCCATAGGCCTTGTGGTTGCTCATATTTCAGCCACAGATCCAGATGAAGGCAGTAATGCACAGATTATGTACCAGATAGTGGAGGGAAACATCCCAGAGGTGTTCCAACTGGACATCTTCTCTGGAGAGCTGACCGCATTAATCGACCTGGACTACGAGACGAGGTCTGAATATGTTATTGTGGTCCAGGCCACGTCTGCTCCTCTGGTCAGCCGCGCCACGGTCCACATCAAACTTGTCGACAAGAACGACAACGTGCCCGTGCTCAAAAACTTCCAGATCATCTTCAACAACTATGTGACTGACAAATCAAGCAGCTTCCCCACCGGAGTGATCGGACGCATCCCTGCACATGACCCCGATGTCACGGACCAGCTCCACTACAGCTTTGAGGTGGGAAACGATCTGAACTTAGTCCTGCTGAACCAAAGCACTGGAGAGATCCAGCTGAGCCAGGCCCTGGATAACAACCGGCCCCTGGAGGCCTCCATGAGGATCTCAGTGTCAGGTGAGACTGTTAGATAACTCTTTGTAATTGCAGACTCCACCCAGTGAGTGAAAAATAGCCTCACTGAGGTGTATTCCTACTGTTTCCATTAGCGTGTCCTGTCTCTTCATTTACATTTTCACTTCACTTCACCGGATAATGGAAGTGATGATGACTTAAGATGATGTCTTGGCTTCAGCGTTCCAGAGTGATTCCCCTATAATAGAAATATTCATGAAGGAGGATTAATATTCACTGCAGGATATTTGTAAGCCACTTCACTCAAAGCCCAAAGATATATTGAAAGTATTTAAATTTTGTGAGGTATATTGTTTCATTTCGTTAACGTAATGGGGCCTCTGTAATGTTTCAGACCCCTCATTATGGAGCTTTTTGTTTACACAAGCCTGATTTAGCTCCAGCTATTGTTGAGATTTAAATAGCGGTCTGTCTGAGCACGTTTGTATCCTGTGGGATCCACACTCTGGTGGGCAGACTGATCATGCACCATAATTGCCCACTGTACCCCCCCGAACCCACACAATGAAAGATCTAATTCAATTACGGTGTATTTCTATAGCTTGTTTTGAGTCAGATTTAAGAGTTGATTCTCTCTAAGTGTTGTATTGTTTTACCGGCTTGCTGTTATTGTTCTACTTTCACAGAAAGGCTGAAATTCAAAAGCTCACAGTGTTTAATGCTGAGGATGATGGGTTGATGGTCTATTTAAAGACAGTAAGTGAGAAAAGTTGGATAAGATAGTAAATCACTGTTCAGTTCATTGGTTTGGACTTAATATGGATAGAAGGGTGACAGAGACCTAAAACAAGCCTGACACCTCTTTGCTATTCACGCTCTCTGCTGGTGTTGTATTTGCTAACCTGCATGTCTTAAACCGCCTGTGTTCCCTTCACCTTTAATTTGCATGCCTGCACAAATTACAGAGTTTTATTTGCACCAGAAATGTGACTGAACTTGAATTGCACCCGCAGAGTGTGGGGACGTGTTGTTGTTCCCCTCTGTTGGAGCTTATTTGACGCAGTGTGATCTGCTGTAAATCTGCTTTCTCTTTGACCTTGGCACAACCTAAGAGAGAAGGAAACAGAACCAGGGAACATTATTAAGAGAATGGACATCAAGGTTAAAGATGAAATCAGACACTTAACAAGAACAGCGAGGATTAGCTTGGAAAGGACCTTGGGATTTCTTTTGATTTGACTGAATGAGACAGTGGAAGTGTCAATGGAGTGACTAACAGCCTTAAGTGCTTTTGTATATGTTGATGAGTTGAAACTGAATAGCAGATACTGTATGGTTGGAGTGGGTTGTCGTTGTAATGGATCGGAGCTGAGCTTTGCCTCTCTGGAGAACAATAGGGAGCTGTCGATTCAGGGCCAGGCGCAAGAGCTCATACCAGCCTGTGGTTGGGGGCAACAGCTGTGACTCCACTAAGGACCAATTAGAGGCTGTGTCTCCCCAGCGCGTCCTGCACCTGCTGGGGTTTATGTGTCAGCACCCCTGCAGGATACAGAGGGTGATGGAGGGAGGCAGGAGGACGGAGGGGGAAGGGGTGGAGGGTTAAGTTGTGGTTGTGTAAAGTAGGAACATGTTGGAAAATACATTTGTACTGTAACTGAGCAGGAAAGGCATAAGACTGTTGGAGGCTATTGGAGGAGGAGATGGGGTAGGAAGATGAGCTCCTCCAATAGATGCTGCTGACCCCAATTTTCAAAGGCTTCTCCCTCCAGGGACCTCCCAAGTCTTTCCATTATCTTTGTCTTTATGCTGCCGTTTAAGAGGCCCCGTATGATGGACGATTTTTGATGGGCTCTTTTGTATGTTGTTGGACTGTGATTAACATCGTTTCTGAGCACCGCTCCTTCCACTGAAAATGGATGTAATGGTCCTAATGTAGCTGCACTTTGCTTGAAGTTTAAAGTGTTTCCTATGGAGTAGCTTTGGGAAGGTAACCTTTAATAATCCACAGATTACGATGATCTCCTTAAAGTTCAGGAATATAATCCAATGCATCGCCTCAACTCCCAGACGCACAGTAATTACTTTTAGATAAAACTGGACCTCATTTAGGCTAAAATTGTTTAGAAATATGTCGTAAAATGATTAACGTCAGTATAGTATTTAACTGATCAATTTTGTAATTAATAAAAAACATGTTGTTTGTTAATCCCTGTTTTCATTTAAATACCATGTCAACATCTTCAACATATTACCATTTGTGTCTGATACTGTTTATGCAGGAGCACACAGACATATCTATAACCTGGATAATCTAACAGTGTAAGAACAAAATAAGCACAAGTAATAATATTTTAAATCTGATCCAGGTATATATTAACTGGGAAATTTTGCTCAAGACCCCCCTAATGTCCCACCCAAAAACACTCTAAAGAAGCCATTCAAAATCATGAAAAATGACCCCGGAAGAATTGAAAAGACGGATGGTGGAGGGGATAAAGGACTTGGAGTAACAGTTGTACAGATGTGATCTGTTGGGTTCAATAAGTTCATGGATTTTTTGATGGTCTGGTGGTCACTAAAGAACCATTGGCAATTGATCCCTGCAACAAAACATGCAGATAAATCCCCTTTTTATATTAAAGGTGTTTGAACAGAATAAATGCTTTTTTTCCCCTTCAAACCAGTTCAGTAATTTGATCTTTAAACAGAGAATGTTGCTGTTCAGATGGACTCTTTAATCATTCAAAACCATAAGCAGGCACTTAAAAACACATCTGACAGCCACATAACTCTAAGATCCGGCAGCCTTATTGTGTATTGGCTGTGTGCACAGGCAGGCGTAAATTAGTACTGATAACCAATTAATTATGTTGGTGAAGGAGTCAGATTTACAGCAGTGGTTTGCAGGCATTGGGGCTGCCACCGAACTAAATTGCAGGACAGAGAATAATAAAGACATATTAGGGTGGTGTGTGAAGCAATTACTTTTGTACTGAACCCGATTTCAGATTTTTGACATCTGTTGAATACGAGCTTGAGTTTCTGACGTGTTAAAGAAGAAACTGACATATGTGATGATCATATTTGTCATGTGTCACTTCTATATTATGAGGGGAATTGTGCTCACGCTGCAGAACGAGGAGCCGGTCGTCGTCTGTGGGATTATATTTGCTGCATCTGTATCCTGGGATCTGTCAGACCAGTGTTGACATAGTCGGGCTAATCTACTGTTCCCAGGCAAGCGTGAGCCTGCATAAATAGGTGTTTGATGGCAAAGATTCTTTCCCCTGCTTTTCTTTCATTCTGAAAACCCTGCTAATTTCCCTTTAGGAAGTATAACTAATCTTCATTATCCCTCATTTTTGAACACCTTATTATGCTTGGTAGTTTGGATATGAAGCCAGTTTGTTGTGTCCTTTGTAGTTTTGTCACTACTATGATAATTTGTCAATTCCTGTGCATGTCTTGTACTATAAGGGGCCTCTGAAGGAGTGACCTGCTTTAATTTGAACCTCCTGTGTGGCACATGTAGAGTGCATACATTATTACAACTATGCCATCAGGACTCTTTGTCCTTGTTTTAATCAAAGTCTCAGTCCAGGCCAATATCAAACCCCACTTTGCAAACGCCAATGCGGAGATTTAACAGACAAACACGCCTCCACAACTAATGATGGCAGTTTGATTCAGCTCACATCACACTGCAGGTTGTACAGATGCTCAAATTACATGGTGGACAGCAGATATTTTCTCTCTCTGGTCACTGTCAGAAGGGGAGACCCTTTCAAGTATGAATCTAAAGTGGTGGTGGATGCTCCAATCAAGGGCATTGCACAAAATTCTGGACCCCGTACAAAGGCATTCTCTATGGGCCCCTCTCTTTATCCACTGCTGTTCATTCTAGTATCTTTGTGGGCCCTCCTCACACGAGGACCCCGTATACTCAGTCCCCTTTTCCTCTCCAATCCTATGCCCCTGGCTCCAAGGTTAAACTGCTTTGCTGTCAAACTTGTCCCAATTTGCTCTCATTCAGTCCAGCTAACTGGAGCAAACAATGAAGACATGGATATGTAATTTTTTTAAGGTAGTTTTTTTCCAATCAGACGCAGAATAGGTGTCAGTATGTTTTTGAATGTATTTTTATGTTGTTTCAGACCCCAATGCCGCCTTGCCTTCACCATCCTTGCATTAGATTATGCTGCAAGACTGGAATTTTAATGGAGCAGAGTCTCTGCTTTACTGTATAAGTACGAGCCAAGACATTGACAGCCAGTGTAATTTCATTATAATCTATTAAACCTTTAAGCTGTCTGTGGAGGGACTTTCTCAGGGGGTCGTCTTCTGTAACAGTAGCCCATCAAGCTGCACAAATCTGGTATATATTTCTGTGTGTGTGGGACGGGGGGGGGGTTCTAGCAGCTGGACAGCTCTGATTGCTTTTCTCCTAGCTGTCACATAATTGTTTCACCCAGGCCGAGTGTACCTTGGATTTCCGTGTTCTTTATGGTTGATGGATTTCTGTTTTCCTTATGGTTGATTCATAGCACTCAAAGTCACAGCTTGCAAGTGCTCGCCCCGTGTTTTGTGCGACTGGAGTCATCCGTAATGCGCTCCTCTCATTCTTCGTGCCTCCCTGGATGGCGTTAGTCACACTTGCAGGCTCGCTTGGAATGTTTGTAGCACTGTTTCTCCTCTTTCTCTCCCTTTAACGTCACCTATCACCTTGATCCTGTTTCTCTTTCCCCCTTTTTGTTGGCCTGTCACCATTCCCCATTTTTCTCCTATCTGCCCGGGTCTATAGCTCTCACCCCTGCAACCTCCACTGTTCCCTCCCATCATTTCAAGCTCCTCCACCCTCCCTCTTCACCCCCCACCTCCTCACTCTCTCTGTCTCTCCCTCTTTTGACTGTTGCCCCCCCCCTCTCCCCTGTGAAAGGAAGAATGCCTAAGAGAAATGCTTTGTTAAGCACCCAGTTGTCATGGTGAACCCAGCAATGCCTGAGAAATTCCTTGTGGGTGGGGATGAGGGGTAAGGTCCCCTTTGTGGAGTGAAGATGGGGGGGAGGGGAGGGACATAAAGTTCTAAAGAGCAACTGTCCCCCGCTCCCTCTTTCCAGTGAAGCATGTAAGGCTTTCTTTGGACCTGTAATGCTCCGAGACACACTGACCTGCCCTGCTGACTGCTTCCACCCTGTAAGCATTTTTACAGGACGCACACCTGGTAGCAGATCTAAACTTTCCATCCACTGTGTTTTTGAAGGATAAAGTCTAGCCTTGCATGTGACAGACTTCAGAGGCACCCGAAAGCTTAAAGCCACGGTGATATGATAGTGTCATCTTTAAGCTGTGTGATTTGTGACACGGATGCGCTCAGAGGGTATCTGATTACTGGCTGCCAGTTTGTTTCTCAGCAGCAGAACATCCTCCGGTGGGCCTCACTCCTCCACGCTTGGCTGCATTGAAGGTCCGGAGGAGCTGAGGTGGGGTGAGGGTGTGGGTGAGGAGGAGGGGGGGATGACATCATCTATGTGTTAGGAGGGGAAATCGCGTTTGGGATTAGGGCTGGTGCATCGCTGGGGTGAGACCTTGTTGTGCTGGCATATATCTCAGCGTTGTCCTGCATTGTCCTGGCTATCCCAGCAGACAATGGGAGTTTGCTCTGTTTGGGGCTGCTCCCCCCCCCTCCCCATCTGTCTTTGTGTCCACTTGTTTGCCCCAGTGCTGCTGTCTTCACGACATTTTCACCAGGCCTGTTATTCATCTATGAATTATCCTTTTTGAACCATCCTTTATTTACTTTATTTGCTGTACAGTCTGATGCATTTTTAAAGTCTTCCCTTCAGTGAATCACTGAGCAAGCGATATGATATGATAAAGCTCTAGTACTTCAACGACGGGTGCCTCTGTTGCTAGGGGGTACATGGAAAGATTATCGTGTAGGTCGAAAATCAAGACATCCTGATTTGATCAAAACATACACACACACACACGCAAAAACACACTTTGACTTTGCTGAAACACTAGACAGCTTGAAAACAAGTTACCACAGCATGAAGAAAAGTTGTAGAAAAATGGTTGAAATACAGGCAGATCACTAAGAGTTTTGGATAAATGGTTGAAGTAGTAAATATATGGTTGAAGTGGCAAAAGAGCCTCCATAAAAAGTTGACATAGTTGGCTAAAAATGATTCATAAATGGTGAGAATGCTAAAGGTCATGCGTCAATGGTTGAAATAGCTGCTTAAAAGTAACAGATACATGATTGAAATGGTTAAAATTAGTGGATAAATGGGTGAAATAGTTAACTAAAGGTAGTGGCTAATGGCTAATAGTGGCTAATAAAGGTAGTGGTCGTTGAAGGGGTACTCGAGGCTGGGAACCACTCATCTCGTACAGTACACAAAGTATTTTCTTCTGTGCAGTAGACAAAATACCAGATCTCCACTGAAGTACAGAAATGACTACCAGTACACAGTCTCACACTGTGAATGTGACAGATTATGTTTACTTAACAGGCCGTTACCTTTACGCTACACTGCACTCATTTAGTTTAGACCCAGACCAGAGATTTCACAGTGACCTGGTTTCATATGCTCCAACTCTGTCAGCATTAGGCTGTTAGACACGAGGGTGAGAGGTGTGACTGGTAGAGGTGGTGAACCGTAGCGGGCAGGAGCTTGAGATGTTTCATCACCGTCTAATTCATATGAACACTGACAGGAGGGCAGCGGGCTAACAAAACAGATGGTTTCTTCATGAGCTACTACAGCAGTATGATTGCGCTTTCACAGTTTGGTGGCACTGAGTGAAAGAGAGGGATGGATTCTTTTTTGTTTTTTCACCTCATTTGTTGACCCGAGCGGACTGTTTCCAGTTTGTCTTTCCAAAAATAATTTACTCGTGACAGCAATCACATGTTAAAGTGTCAGGATTAGTAGCCCTTCTGTTTTTTTTAGCACTAATATCAAACCTGGAATATAGCTTGAAGTTGTTGTCTTCTCCTTTTAAAAGCTGAACGACAAGGTCCTCATTGTGCTGCTGGATGCTAAGTATCTAATATCTATCAAATGACTATTGGTTCGTCTGAATAACGGCCTCATGCTTGGTCACGTCTCGGCATGCTAATGTCCCTTTACCACTGCACTGACAGCAGTTTTCCTTTTGATATGCAAATGATGTGATTGGAAGAGTCCAGATCCTTTTCTGCGGCTCTAAAGTCGCTTCACTATAGTGGAAGAATCTCTGGAATGTCCTCTTCTTGTGGTTTTCACATACAGCAGAGAAGTGTCATCAGGGGATGCTGCGGCAGGGTCCGCAAAAGAGTGCGAATGGCATCTTTCCAACACAGTCAGCTTTCCTCCTGAATGGAGAAATCAGGGGAGGGACTGTGGGTTTGTTCTGACTCCTCTGGATGGAAATCCTCAGGCTGACATTGAGCTACACAAGCAGTTTTCATTATTGCCTTCACAGGCTCTGTAGGAATTAATTGTATTTGTCATTATCATTACGGCTGATCTCTGTTTTTTTTAACTACTTAAGCTTAATTGCACTGCAGAAGAAGATAAAACATCCAGTTACAGTATTTATGGATTTTTTTTAATCAATGCACAAAAAACAAGGTCAGAGATGTATGAATATTTATTTAGCGTGTACATTTTTCTTTTCTGAAACGAACATACGTGCACATAGTTGCACAGTGGAATTGGTAATTGCACATTATGATGCTCAGTCTAATTTGTGTTGCCTGTTGTAACGGCCTTAATGTTGCTCAGATAACAGCAAATCTGCTGCGTAGGAGTTCGAGCATGCTGTCCATTCCCACCTCTGAGAGTGCAATTTGCAAGTAGGTTCTCTGTTGTGCATGAGCTATTGGCATTCAGATGTGTTTCATTTTGTGCTTCAGCTTTTCCCAACGATGGGACCAACAGTACACTCGTGAACCTGGTGGAGGTGAGGAGCTTTTTATCCCCGTCAACCACAAATCCGCCTTGGTCTGCTGTCATTGGGAGCTGAGCAGCGGTGCTTCAAGAATGTTTTTGATGATTACAGAAGCTTTAATATTGTCTCAGCTCTCGTGCCATCTTTTACCCTCCAGGCTGCTGATTTCTCAAATTCCTTGGCTTCTGAAGCGATGAGTTTTAGCATTTTCCAAACATTCAGTAAATTAGATTGGATAATTGTAGAGGGTGGATATTGTTTGTGTATTTTAAAGACACGGGTGAAATAAAGAAAAAAGTCAAGTTTAAATCTTATGTCCCTTTTAAGTTTTTAGTGTTTTAATACAAGAATCCCTGGGCACTGGGTTGTAGCTGCCACTGGACGCAGCGAAGTCATGACTGCAGTGATGTTTCTGCGGGTTTAATGTAGTGTTGGCGTTTTTAAGGCAGATTCTGTTACTGTATGTGTGACTTTTATTGGAATAAAAATAAATAGATAAGAAAACCCTGGTTGTGGGAGTGGGCCGTGGCCCTGGTTTAGAAGCTCTTCTCGGTTCCTGTTGGTTTGATGGTAATGTGAGCCGCTGTAGGTGGATGGAGGCCCGACAGGAGTCGTTAAAGTATTTTATGTGGAGCATGGTGGTGTTGTCAGCTTCGGCCGTTGCTTGTCTAGTCGGAGGGTCAGGAAAAGGGGAGAAGGTGGGGGGTGGGGGTGTGTGTGGGGCCCCCCGACCAGTCGTCAGGCTCCATTCAGGCAGCAGTTGAGTGTGTTTCACCTTTCAGGCCTGGTTAATTTAAGCAGGCTGCTCCTCAGACACATTTCACTGCACCCCTTTTGATCACCAGGACTTGAGATTCCAGCTTTTGAATTAAATCAACACCAAAGAAAGTGCACTTGGTTTTAATGAAGGAGACATCTGATAAGCTTGATCCAACAGATATTAGACCATTTTAAACAGTGCCAGAGCGCTGAGCCACTGAACTCCAGCATCATGATAAACTTCTGCTTCCTCCATCTTTAAGCCACATCAGCCCTCATTAGTGTCTCTCCAGGACTGATTTTCTTTCTTTCTTCTTTTCTGGGCTGTTAATTGAACCTGAGCTTGCTGAGGGGAAGATTAAGCCTGTTGTCCTGCTGGGGTGCTTTCTGTTCCTGCATGTCCACCTGAGGTCCATTCCCATAAAATCCCAACGATCCAAGGGCAACAGAAAATGCTCTAAAAACAGTCTTCAGCATTAGTTTGGCACTTGAGCCTCATTTTTCATTTTCCTCAGTGAGGCCACATGGAGAAATTTAACAAGCTTGACTTTTCTTTTGTTTTAAGTTAGTGTGTGTTGGAACAGCTGGTGCTCCAGTTGTCTTCTGTGGTTTTAAACTAGTGTTTCGACCTCGTCTGATTTCACTTGTGACCCCATGTTGACGCGTCCTGGCACCTGTAAGGTTAACTCTCAGACCGGCCATAAACATGTCAAGGTGACGACACAACTGATTCCTGAGTGTGGAGGGCAAAAGCTTCAGACGGAACAAGTGAAATGTAATAAATTAGTCAGTGTCACACACGCATACACACACACACACTCATGCACACACTCATGCACATACAGCAGCAGAGCCACAGTAATTAATGTATGTGATTCAAGGCTGTTCCAAGGGCACAGTATTTAATTCTAATTAAATGAAAGTGTGTCTTGTTGTTGGCCCCACAGGGATTGTACGCTCTCAGGTCACATCTCTGTGGTTTGTTTGCTTGCTGCGTGGGATGGATGTGTTGTTTCTCTGTGACCTTGTGTGGACTCTGCGGTTTGCTGTTTGTCAGCAATATGCAAACCTGACACTTGTGATAGTACCTTCACACTGTATTAGCTTTTCTTAGTTTTTACCATTAATACCGGCTATAGAGGCCTGGCAAAGACAGCTGTTAATCCAGAGCCAAGGCCATTCATCAGATTGCTGTAAAAAGGACATTTCAGATTTAGGTGAAAGACAGAAGGATAGTTTGACTAGTTGTTTATCAAATGTCTTACCCCTTAAGACGCTGGCACAGAAACAGTGATGAACACCCTCTGAGACATGTTTTAGAGTGACATTAAGAAACTGTCATGTATGCTGTGAATAGATGTAGTCTAAAAACATGTGTATCATGTCTGTGTGGTCACATTTGATTTTGACACAATTTGCAGCAATCAGGCATCGAGGGTTTCAAAGTACCTTAACTGATCGGTCACTCAAAGATTACTCTTGCACTTTGCTGTATAGGAGACTTGATAAATGAGTCTAATTCTTCACCTTCAACGATCATTTCTTTTACTCTGTTGTCTATTCAGAGCAGTTTTAAGTGCAGTTCTTAGAAAGGTGATAAATTCAAGCCCAGATCTCGCTGATCTATCCTGAAACAAACTAGCAAACAGAAGTAACACTCTGCCCGCTCACTTCTAAATGATAAACTCATTAAAAGCTTGTAACTTTGCGGAGCGCCTCACTGGTGCGAGCTCTAAAGGCTGTAAACTCCCTCCAAAGTGATTTTTAATTTATGATCTCCCGATTGATCTTCGAAATGGGATCCCAGATTTGCGCTCTTTGATGTAGCGAGTACTCGGTGTGTGCTGCACATGCTGTAGCGTACTGATGCTGAACAACTAAGACAGGCTCTGCTCAACCTCATTACCCCCTCACCCGGAGGTTCCCCTCAGTGACAGACTTGTGCAGAGAACCACACAGCTGCCTCTGAGGGAGTGTCGGCCGCTCTGAATCACAGAATTAACGCGCTTTTGTCTGATTGTGGCGTTCTTAACGTGGTGCCATTAGACATGTGATGAATGGCTGCTTGAGAGAGCTGCTTGAGTGTGATTATTTATCGGCTCTCCACTGTCATCATGATAAATGGCATTTTTACAGCATCTCTAATGTGTTTCCCCTCCCCACAAAAACTGGAAGGCGTTTTCATTGGCTCAGTGTTTAACCTGTACGGTTTGACGTCTCTGCCCTGCTGAAGTATCTCTGAGCAAGACGCAGAGTCAATAACAGCTATAATGTAGATATAATGTGACTATCTTCTGTCTTTTAACTCCTGAAGAAGGCGATTTTAAAGAAGGAAGTTCAGACTCTGCAGTTTAACAGGTTTTCTTTTCATGTTGACCGTTTATAGACCGACTGTATTTTTTTCTCAAGCGTACGCAGAGCTACTACCTCAACATGATCGTAGCTGAAATATTAGATTTTGCTCTTGTTCAGCTCATCTGCAGGTTTCTTCAAGTTGACTAATGTTACACAACAACTCTGCAGCCATGTTAGAGGATGTGTGCAGCTCTATGTAGGCACACCGGTGCTTGTGAGTGCACTGCTAGTATTTTCACAGTGACAACGCTAACATGCATGAAACTTATAATGTTTACTATGTTCACCACCAGTTCATGATGTCAGCATGCTGCTTTCTTTTTGCCTGAATGTGCAGGACACGTCAAATGTGTCCTTGTTGGTGCATTTTGCACATCTCTGTCGTGTAAAGTCAGGATACATCACGTTAGACAGACACTGTTACTGACCTTTACACACACACTCTGATGGAGAATGCTAAGTTGTATGTAAACTGTACATTTACCCACTTCCTCAGCCATTTGAATGCAGCTGCCTGCTTTTCGTTGATGAACACCACTTTAATACTCCATTAGTTTTGCAGCAGAAATCTGCGCTGATGCCGGCTCCTTTGAAGGTGACTCCTTCACACTGTGTCCTTTGGTAGCTTATTTGTCCACAGAGTCAAGGTTTTCAGATCAGACTTGAATCATTTGTAGCTTGTTGTCCCCTCTGTCTCTGTCCTGCCTGTCTTTAATGTTCTCCTCTAGGCCTATACATAGACCAAACAATCCCAAAATAATCTTTAAACAGACAGAGCAGAGCATAAATAAGTGATAAACTCACCAGCGTGGCCGAAGCCCTCAGTAGGGTCGGGGTTACTGTCATGCTGTTGTGGGTGATGTCTCTGTCCTCAGCAATTTGGTCACACAGTCCTTTTGATCTTTATCCACCATGACTCTGTTGACATTTTCTGGGATTCAGCTGGGAGATTTGATGGCAACTTTGTGGTCTAATTAGGCCAGTCTCACCGATTTCTTCTTTATGTCTTTGTCTCTGTCTCACTCTCAGCAGTCTATAATCTCCGAAACTAAGATCCCATGTGGGTTTCAAACAGAGGTCCGTATATCTTGGTTTGACTATATGTGGCTTTATAGCAAACACTTCTTCTTAAAGTCCCTCTGTGTTCATTTAATATTGTGTCAGTGGAGTATTCGTCATTCATTATTCTCTTGACGGTTGAAACTGGGCGTCATTAATATTTCAGAGATAAAAAAGCTGGACACCTCCCCTCCCCAAACCTCCGGGCTGATAATTCATCTTCTCTGTGTGGGGGGGGCTCAACCTAACGTCAGACGTGGCCTCTGTGTGTCTCTGAGACTCGTCTCTGTAAATCAAAACGAGTCCGCTTCTATACATGCCGCAGTCTATCATCGGACATGTCTTGTAGGATTGCTTGGCTCAGTTGATCTGCCTGTTTTTATTTTAGGAAAATGAGCCACGACCTCCAGAGTGTTTAGTTGTCATGCTCGAGGATTTGAGGTTATAAAACAGTGCTTTCACCTTGTGGTGAAGACAGTCGACCCACAGCCTCGAAGACGTAAAATCAGCTCTGTTTTTGTGTATATGATGACGCGTTTTTTGATTTCGATCAGTCTTTACATTTAAAAGTACAAAACCCACCAAAATCAGTAAGTTACGGGGTTTTGATACCGACTTTAATACAGACTCTGCTTCTTTAATGTGACTGCCATGAAGCTGTTCCCCTCACCTTCACTGATTCTGTGATGACTAAACCTCCACACTGCTTCAATATACACTCTCTGCTCTGCTTGTATTGACGTATGGATCACCCACGCACACATGCACACACATGCACACACACACACAGTGCCACACAGCCTTGGCAGTCCTGCAGTCACAGTGTGTGTTTAATCTTTTCCCTGGCGCCACTTCCTAGCTGAGAGCATTCCTGGCACCCAGAGGCCCAGAGGGGGTTGAACTCTGGGCTGAAAGCAGTGTCACACTTCAGAGCTGGCACCTTGTCTCCTTACCAACTAAGCATCCCTCTTTTCCTCCTTTTTGGCCCAAAACGCTCCGCTTACCCTCCGTTCCTGAGCGGAGGATCCTTCCGTGGAGAATGACCTCTTTGAAGGATGGTCTGGTTCCTTTCAGGGGAGATTCTCCTCGCGCTCAGTTTCCCAGCGCTGCGTCTACGTGTGGAGCTCTGCCCGAGCTCCCATCCAAGAATGTGAATTGGCAGAGGACATAATTAAGGCGATGTCTGTCCTAATATGTGGCCTTACCTTTAAGAGCCTCTGTTCACTGCGAGCTGTGTTTTTCTGTCTACCGTCGCAGCAGAGTATCAGTTATAATAGGACTTGAATGGATGACGAGAAAACAGTTTTTCTGTGTTTGGCTCAGGGAGAAAGTTGTTTGTTTGCTGGGTTTCTGTCAGGATGGAAAGGAGTTCAGTGTCCAGAGGGAGTAAAATGTTACTCTCACAATGCTGTGAAAGTGTAGTAAGACCACTGCTTTATAGCAGGCGCTTAATTTTGTTTCCCGTGAGGCTCAGCAGATGAAGTGCTCCTCTGTCGAAAACCAGAAGTCATGATAAATCAAACTGTCAGATTTTCACTGATACACTCTGACTGCCTCACCTTGATTTCTATAAGGCCTTTGTGTGTGTGTGTGTGGGGGGGGGGGGGGGGGGCAATGTTTTTCTTATGTAACTGATGACGATTTTTTTTTTTTAAGAATTTCACTCTAAACGTCTCGAGGTGATGACGGTCACAGTTTAAATCTGTGTGATGGTTTGTCAAATGTAAAAACAAAGTATAGTTTTTGTTCTAGTGATAAAATTGCAGCCAAAGCGATTAGTCAGTTAAACTAGTCACTAGTTGACAGAAAATTCTGATAATTGATCAGTAATTGATTTTAAGTTTAAGGCAAAAATCCCCCAAATTGCAGCTTCTTAAATGTAAGTAGTGGCTGTTTTTTTCCTTTGTGATATTGAACTGAATATCTTTGGGTTTTGTACCGTTAAAACTGAAGTTTGAATGTGTCGGTTTGAGCTTTAGCAAACTGTGAAGGGCATTTTTTATCAAGACATTTTTTAAACAAAACAGTTAAGTGACAAATCAGAAGAGAATACACACAAATACTGCGTAGATAATCAATCAAGGAATGAGTTAGTTGTGGTAATTTTGATTATTGATGAATCATTTTAAGTCATCTTTCCAGATAAAACACTAAATATTCACTCATACCAGCCTCCATTTGTTTTATACTTTTCCTTTACAGGTTTTCACAATTTTCTTGTCTTTTTTTTACCAAGCGTTTCTCCCCAAGACCCTTTAAAATATATTCTATGTGTTTGTCACCGTTTATCACACGTACATGTCAGTGAAATGTGAGCAGTTTCACCAGGTTTTCCTCCCTCAGTTTGTTTTAATTGGATAATTTTTCAAGACTGAAGAAGTTAAACTATCAAGCATTTCATTTAAAAAGAAAAAATCTCTTTTTTTATCCTGTTTCTATTATTATCTCTTGGCCACTTGGATGGTTTTTTACCTCCAGGTTTGAAACCGCTGCCTGAAAGGATTCATCAATTAATCATAAGAATAATCTGCTCATATCAAATTGTAAATTTGTCTTTTTTTTTGGAAGCTGAACTATGAGTTGTTCTGCCTTTGTCGTGGCTGCCTCTGATGTTCTGTGTTTTCCTGTGTACACAGGTGTGTGTGTGTGTGTGTGTGTGTGTGTGTGTGTGTGTGTGTGTGTGTGTGTGTGTTTACAGTAAAGTGTGAAGTGGAGGAGCGACCCTGCTCGTCTCTGTCCTTTGATTATTTTTTTCCCCACTTCCTCTGCTAAGGCCCTGTATTATTACTGTGCTGGAAGCACTTGACTGAAAGCAGAAGGATTAAAGCCGTGTCAAACATGCTTCTCTCCCTCACTTCCTCTATGACCCTCCCTCCTTCTCCTCCTTTTCCTCCCCCCTCCCTTGGCACTATGTGTTTAAACTCGCCAAGTGCCAAAACAGGGATCTGGTAACTTTGGGCAGTGCTGTTTGTTTGTGTGAGTTCTGCTCGCAGGTTCTGCTCTCTGGCCGGCGTCCAGACGCCCCAAACAAAGCGTCCCATTGATTATTTTGGAGGGAGAGGCCGAGGCTTGTTTTCATGACACATTGGATTTGATTAAGCCTGTTCTGTGTTTGCTCTTGAGGCTACAGAAAGCTGCAGCGGTGAGATGGACAAAATGATAGTGGCCTCCCCCCCGTGACCTCAAAGTGAGACTTTTGAGAGACAGAATGACATAAACTAATGAAAAGTTGAATTTGTAAGCAAGATCACTCAGTTCAGCACAGTCAGGAGTTTAACCTCCACATCCTCATTGGTTTAGGAGGACCAGAGGTTAATGTTAGCAGACTTAACTTGACTTTGTGATTCTTCTCTACTTGTGCCTCCGTTACGCCACAGCTCACTCAGATCAGTGATGACATCTGAAAGGTAACTGACTCAGAAGAACGACAGGAAATGAAAACAAATTCAGATTTTGCCTGTATTTATTTTTCCCATGTTTACCAGTTGGTCCCACAGTGGCTGCAGTTCAGCAGATGTCACACAGGCTCACATTTGCTAAATACAAATACATAATCCAAAAGAAAACCACCAGAGATTCCTAAATATCACATATAGTCCAGGTTTTGACAAGGTGAGTGAGCTCAGGCATATTATGAAATTTTGCAGTTTGATGCTTGAAATGAAAATGTTGTGTTGAAAACATAGAAAATGAAGTGAGAAGTCATTCAGTTCAGACAATAACAACCTTTAAAGACACATTCAACAACTTCATTTGAACTGAACAGGGATGTGATTTGAACTAAAGGGAAGCAGAATTGAAGTGATGCGGAGCGAACTGTTTGTTGTGCGACTGAGACGACTTTGACTCGTTGTCACTGGGCGGAGAGCTGAATGATCCAGGCTCAGTCGTACATTTCTTGCAGACTTTCTGTATCTGCTGGATTCAGAGCAACATTTAAGCTGTAGCTGACTCAGATCCATCGGTTTTATGCTTGTTAGCAGTTTACAGAACTTCCCTTTGTGTTCTTTGTTGTTTGTGATGGATTTCATTATAATTTTACTCCTCAGTGAGCAGGGCTCAGACTGCTCCGGCCAGTGACTTTCAGCAGAAAAGCTGCATAAAAACAAGCAAGACAGTAAGCTTAACGAAGACAGAAGTCAATGTAAATGGGCCAAAGTATGCAAGGCAACATCATGTAACACAATCATGTATGTTTTATTCCGCAACATCTACATTGTAAATCCTATTTAGTTAATAAAGGCCTAACATGGGATTTAATGTATTGTACAGTCAAGGTCTACTGTAGAATAGCAGACAAAACACCACATGTCTACAGTCAAAGCCAAGAAGTGAATGTATAGAAGATAAAACATGAACAGGATCTGCCCTCAAAACAAGATAAAAGAGATTTGCTGAGCTGAGAAATGCTGTAACTGTTGAATTTGAGACTTAAGGCTTTCAGTATGGCATGTGTAATGAAGGAGCATCTCTGCTTCCGGACAAAGAAAAGAAAGCGTTGGTTGTGAATGCGGGCGTGAAATTGCTGATTAGAAAGTTGGAATGTATTGAAAGAAAACATAGACTTGTTCTCTCGTCGTCTTGGCACACATCTGTTATCTGTTCTGGCACATGAGAAACAAAACAGACAAACACTCATCTGAGCCAAAAAAGAGTTCATATCCATCAAAGTGTCTGGTTATGTAAACAATTTGTACCATTTGTGCTTTTAAAGTCCTTCATTATCGGCTGGTTTTGCATTCACAGTAGCAGCAGCGTTGCTCCGTCTGCACATACCTGAGCCCGGTGATACCGGAGCAGCTGCTGGTTAAATCCTCCACCATGCACGTACCTGCATCCATCCTGCTTTTACTGTTGTAGCAGCTGCTCCATGTGTTGATGCTTCAATCGCTGGCGACTTTGGTTTTTAATACAATATCAAATGAAAAGAATGAAAACATCCTGTCAGTTAATGGATAGGTCTGCTTCTTATTGTCAGCAGATCCCACGAAAAGAGCAAAACCAAGAATGCCTTCAGTCTCACTGTATCGTGTGCGTATCCAAGGCCTGGTATAGTGTCTGATTTGTCTGTGCCATAGAGCTCCATTGTTGTCCAAAAATATTAAAAACACATTAATGAGCCACAAACCATGTGACACGGTTTAAAGTCTTCCTGTCATTTGTTTATAAATTCAGTTTTGTCAGTTGTTTCCCTCGCAGTCGTTGTTCAACTTTATTGACCCTGCGGTGAAATTTGTCTTGCAGTCAGTGAAACGTGGAACACACAGAGACTCGAACATAAGACACATAAAATATAATAAAATGCATAAAACATATGATTCAAATAAGTAAAACAAATGCACAAACCCAGCGTACAAGCTCCCATAAAATACATTTAGTGACAACATAACATAGAAACTGGTCTACATCGAGCCAGCTTCACCGATTTTATAGAAAAGACTCATTTTGGGTCACTCATTTCCAAAATATCAGTGAGAACTTCCCTTCATCTGACATTACTGACTCTCGTCCTCCTGTGTTTTCAGATGGCGTCCACTCAGTGTCAGCCCAGTGCCTTCTCCAAGTCACCATCATCACTGATGAAATGCTGTCCAACAGTATCACACTGAGGCTGGCCAACACCTCCCAGGAGCACTTCCTCTCCCTGCTGCTCGCCCAGTTCCTGGACGGTGTGGCCCGCGTCCTCTCTGCCGCCCCCGAAGATGTCGTCATCTTTAACATCCAGGACGACACGGACGTCAGCGCTCGCATCCTCAACGTCAGCCTGTCCGTGGCCGTGCCTGTGCTGGGCGAGGCTCACCAGCGGCCTGGGGGGCTCGGCCAAGGAGGGGACAGGCCCGGGAGAGGGGTTGAAAGCGGAGGCGGAGAGTTCTTCGGCTCGGAGGAACTCCACGAGAGGCTGTACCTGAACCGCAGCCTCCTCGCTAAGATTTCCTCCCAGGAAGTTCTTCCCTTTGATGACAACATCTGCCTCCGTGAGCCGTGCGAGAACTACATGAAGTGCGTGTCCGTGCTGAAGTTCGACAGCCTGGCGCCGTTCGTCGCCTCTGACACCATCCTGTTCAGACCCATCCACCCCATCGCCGGGCTGCGCTGCCGCTGTCCCACCGGCTTCACGGGAGACTACTGCGAGACGGAGATCGACCTCTGCTACTCGAAGCCCTGTGGAGCTCACGGTGTGTGTCGCAGCAGAGAGGGAGGCTACACCTGCGAGTGCTTCGAGGACTACACAGGTGAGAGCCCTCATTTTCCATAAACTTAATTACTAATGAAGCAGTGTTTTTTTTTTTTTTTCCATCTCTTCATTAACCAATTGACCTGCCTTAGTTACTGCTGCAGAGGCTGTCAACTTTTCCACACGCAGACGGCAAGTGATGCAATTTACAATGATAACGGTGAAAGATTGTCCACTAAAATATCATAATTTGTAAAGAAGATAGATCTCTGATTTCACACAGAGGTAGGCAAAAGAGAAAAGTCTCATTTTTAGCAGGAAAAAGGGAAATTTCCTTTCTCAAATAACAATCAGCATGAGAAACAGAATCAAGTTTATTGGAATTTACTTGGGTTTTTGGTGCATTACAATAAGCATTGAGAAATGAAAAAGACTTTTTTATGTACACTTTTTTAAGCACAAGTATTGCCATTAGTGCAGCACATTGCTTCAGCATGTGGACCCAGATGAGTCTACGTCTCTTTAGGCCAGGGAGGTTTAGCAATCTGTCCTACATAAGTTCCCACTGAATAATTTCCCTGTCTTCACATGCCGTGCTACTAAAGGGTGAAAGGTCACAATTTCTGCTAAGCTGTCCACATGTAGCCTTCAAAATGTTAATTTCTTCTCCCCCCGAGGGCTTTAATGTCTGCATCTGTCCCATTCACTGCCCTCCTCAGCTCTTTATTGAAACTGGCTCTTTATGGACGCAGACTGTCCTGTACACTGATGACCGTAGCTCTGCAAACAAAGGCTGAGTGATGAGTTATTGATTGGAGTATCCCTGTTGCAGTCAGCCGCGGTGGAAGTGACCAAACAAACACGAGCCTATAAACAGTCGCTAGGCGTTTGTGTACATTTTTTAAGGAGATTGCCTTAATTGGAGCTAAACGCTGCGTCAGTTCAGTCTGTTTGTCCATTCTTTTCTGGTTTATTTACCAGATTATGTCAAAGTGGCTGTTTTATGTCTGACATGAATCACAGTGCTTGTGAGTGCTGAAAAGGTTTGTTTACGCTTCATTTTGTTCCATTTTTGGTCAAAATCCAATTCTTGTGTCCTGCTGCCACTGAATAATCTGTATACCTGCACAGTTATTCACACCTACACTCAAAGGCTCATCCTGAGCTGTAGGAGTGGACAGTGTCTCAAAGCCAGCATCCAAAGAACAGGGAGACAGATGATATAACAAACCTCTGTTTCCTCACTGATGTCTATTTAAAGGCCGGGGATTCACAGAGAAATCTTGACTTTGTGCTGAATTGTTTTTTTGCAGTGAAGAAAACAACAGCAGTCCAGAGTACTATCGCTGAGTGGAATAAGGGAAGGAAGATATTAATTATAGATGGCTACAGATGGAGAATGTCCCCTGGCTGTAAAATGCCCCATGGTAAAAAAAAAAACCTAAGATTAAAAAAAAAAAAAAAAAACTATCACAAAGCACACAGTAGGTAGAAAGTGAGAGGCTTTTATTTTCAGCCATAATGAAAAACTAATTTATTACTGTTGGCAGCAGAATTGCTAACCAGTTGTAAGAATTGTTTTTCAGCATCTGCCCCAAAAATTATTCACATCCTCACATCCTCAAAGGGTTAAACACTGTCTGCTCACTCGTTTTATGGTTAAGGGAAGAAGGGAGAAGTTGAAAAAGAGTTTAAAGGGGAAGGAGATTTAACATGCTAATTTATACAGGATGAATATTAGAGCCGTTGCCCATCTTTTTGTTGAGAGGTTAAGTGGGTCAAACCCTGACTTTTTAATGTGATTTAGAGTTTCTTCTTGTCTTTGAAGCACCATGCTAATTGGTTTATTATATGCAGTGGTGCAACATAACTAAATATACTGTATTTACTCAAGTATTTTGGTGTACTTGAATTTAACGTTAGCATTACTCTTTATTTCGACACTGCTGTTTTGGTACTTCATTAAGCATAAGATCTGAGTACTCTGAGTACCACCATCTGATTATATGTGATTACAGACTTTACCTTAACCCTGCGTCATTTAGCATTTATGAGCAGTGCGTCATTCTTTGTACCTCACCACAATGAAGGTCATTATGATAGATTGTTTCAAAGTGTTTATGTGTTCAACAGTTCTAACTAATACTTTTATATTAATACTAAATAGAATGAATGAAATTAACTAAAATAAAGCTGTGACGTATTTATTCTCTATCATTGTGGTTTGAGATGGCCAGTCATTAGAAATGTTGCATTCATGTGCAGATGTGCAGCAGCTGTGCACTTGGAGCCGGTGAAGGGCCACTTCACTCTCATGTTTGTGAAATCTGATTTTCACTTTAGCTGAGAAATGATTGCTTTAGCTAAAACTACAGCTCGTGTTTGCTCCCAGAACAAAAGTCGAACAAAAAAGTAAAAATGGAAAACTGAAAATCTGATATTCTCGCTGTCGTTTCTGTGCTCTCGGTAATGGCGCCACTTCCATTGTTCCTCATTAAACATTAAAAGTTTTTTCACGTATTTGTGCTGCTGTTTAGAAAGCCTCAAATAGTGTCGGCATTTGAACACGTAGGCTCAGTCACTCAGAGTCCAGGTTGAGTGGCACTTACGTATTCTTATGCACAGCTGTGGGTGTCGGAGCTGAACCGCAGGTGCTTTTAATGTGAATTGGCAGAGACGGAGAGTGAATGCGCGAGTGGGTGAAGTGGGCGTACTTTCAATTGCTTACACAGAAAGCAGCGCAGCCCACGGTCAACTACATTAATCACCATCGGTAGGGGGTTGATATCCAGGTGCTGTTAGATCCAGTATGCAGGACTTGTCGGGTTGTCTTCAGAGTTGAATATGGTTATGAAGTTGATGATTTAAGATGTTTGAATCACGCTGTCAGACTGTCTGATCAAACAGGGTTGTTCAGGCAGCTTTTATTTGATGTATTTTCCTCTGTGATCTACAACTCCCACGGTTCTGCTTCACTGAGCGTCGAGTTCACTAGTCTCCACACTGTGGTGGGGCTTGGAAGCTGTGTGTGCCTGTGTGTGTGTATGTGTGTGTGTGAATGCTAAATTGCTCACTCCATGTGAATCGGGTGGGTAGCTAAGTGCCAAATAGCTGTGATTATGTGTGTAAGAAAGTTGGATGGACAATCTTTGGTGTGTTTATGTGTTAATGGTGCATGGATGTGTGTGTGTGTGTGTGTGTGTGTGTGTGTGTGTGTGTGTGTGTGTGTGAGACCGTTGGACCGTAGGCGTTGCCAGATGGTCGCAGGAAAGAAAATGAAAAAATATAACAGCCATCATCTTCGCCGTGCTTCAGAAGGACGGAGTGAATGATTTGGCTCGGCTGAGTCATTCTGTAGATGCTGAACAACAGGTTGTTATCCTGCTTTACTTTTCACGCATGTTTCTCTTAAAACACATAGGGACAGTGTTTCTTTCTTTTCTTTTTAAAGACTCAGAGACTGTGTGAAATCGCACCGTCCTGCATGTGTTTGTGCTGGTCGTTCATCAGCTAACTGCAGACCTCCGTCTATCTGTGGAGAGAAAGTCTGTTTATGTTTCTCCGGTAATTCATTCACTAATGGAGAATGCATTCGTGCTGTTTTAATGTGCAGGCTTTCTTTTGGAACAAACACTGGTGAACGTTCACACTCTGGTTTTTTCACCTCACACCAGTGTTTGAAATCAACACCTGCCAAGCACTGAAAGCCTTTACGATTAGTCTCTGAGAGATGGCATGGGCAAACAAAAAGGCTGCCAGACACATGGGCTGTTTTTAAAATCACACTATTTGCATTCTGTTGTTGTGTTTGGACGCACCAACCCGACTTATCATCTCCTGATGATAACGCGTTCACGTGCTCCTCGGACGGTCCCATTTGACAAGATGGGAATTTGTTCTTCCAGCTTCTCTGTGTTCATGTGCTTTTCAGTAGTAATGTGGAAGCAGCATTAGGTCACTCTACATGGACAACAGTAAACAAGGTGCGAGAGATGCAGCAGAGAACCGCTGCGCTTCATAGCTGCAGCTGTAACGTCTCAGATTATTTGCTTCGAGCACCAAAAAGTGTTTAAAGAAAACCCATCTCGATCAAAAAGGTGCACCAGTTGTTTTGTTGCAGCAGAGAGTTGTGAGAGGTGTTCGAGTGCAGGCTGTAGGTGGCCTGTAATGTGAGGAGAAGATCTGATCACAGCTACAGCTCAAGGTCACGGATCTGCTCCTTTATTGATCACCTGATCTCATTATTCAGCTTCATAATCCTGAGAGGTCGAGTCTCTGCTGTAGTGAACGTGGATCCTGCTCTCAGCTTCCCCGAGCTTGTTGTCTTTGGTGTGTCTGGAGGGATCCACCCACTCGGTGGTGTTCGTCTGTTACCTAGCAGCCCACACACACCTGTTCAGGTTTAAGATCTCTGAAGAAACCTCCTCTGCAGGAGCAGTTTGCACACAGGTGTGGTGCACTGTAACTCTACACCTTTTGATATTTCTCTGGTTGGCTTAAATGATCTAACATCGAACAACTGAGCACTGCTTTTAGCCGTTTACTGGTCTGAGATGATTAAGTGCTTTTATCTGCTGCAATGGTTGAATTCTCGGAAGTGGTTCGTTCAGTAAGCCAAATGCTTATCGGCTTATTTGCCACATTTTGTTTATTCTCTCTCTCTGTGTGTGTGAAGGTCCTCTGGGATCAATCTATGATGAACTGGAAGAGCCATTAAATGCGACAAATCCATTTTGCAGATAAATGATGGCCTGCTTTTTTTGATTTTATGTTTGAGGAAAACAAAAATAATTTTGCTAATGCGCTGGCGGAGGTGTTAATGTCTTAATTTATATTCCATGATACGGTTTGCTCTAATGCTTTCAGAAGCTTTTAATTCAGTTCTACAGTTTGGTGATCATAAAGTGTTGTCTGTCTGATTTTTGAACATGTCTTTTAATCCATCCCACCACACCTTCATTCTCAGTTTGATTACAGTTATGAGCAGAAATGCTTATCTGCAGTCAATGCATTTTTATGTACAGTCAATATGTTTAATCAAGTGAATATATAGAGATTTATTAACCCAAAAGAGAAATGAAAAGGCAGAGTGCTGAAGCGTCTCCTCCTGTCTAAGTAAAAGCAAGGCTTTGGATTTGCTGCCTTAATGATTCATGCTGGCAGCAAACACAGGGTGTGGGCACTGGGATGGACTTACAGAGGGGCGTAAATAGAGCAGAGGAGACGTGTTTGAATTATTGATCGGGATATTCTGTAGGATTGTGACTGTGAGCCCATCCCTGCCCCGCTGCGCCGCTCACCTGGCAACATAAAGCTGCTGTGCTGGAGACGTCCCATAGGGATGAACTGAACACCGAACAGCATCTTAACAGTCCTCAGTGAGGCAGATTGTATCTTGAATTGTGGCGAAATGTACTGTTAGAAATGTATTTTCCACAGCAAAGCACATCTCAGTGTCACTGTAACTGAAGCCACACCATCTGAGCATCTCCGTTTAATACAGCTCTGTTTGCCGATGCAATGTTTGACCACTGCGACTGCTCAAAGAAACACCAGTAGTTTATTGCCAACAGCAAGTTGCTGAATTAATAACGAGGCAGACAGCACTGTAACAGAAAAGCTTTATTTTCCAGCCGGCTGGCCAGCACGAGCTGTTTGTCACCGGGACGCATGAGTAAGAACATGACAGCAGATTGTCCTGTGGAGTGGCTATTATGCTCCATTTTGTTGCTTCTGAGGCACAGAGACATGTTACAGGTTTTTACACCACTTCAGAATACAGCGTACTGATAAAGCTGTCGCTGATGACAGTAGGTTACAAGACAATTCATAGGTGTCTTACAGATGACTAAATCATTATAAAGCATAACTAAAAAGAGCTTTTGGGGTGCCGAAGAACTCAAAGGAGCCTCCATGAATAAATCCTTCAATGATAAAAGGTTGAAGTTTTTTCCTGCTTAACAACAGGCCGTCAATCCTGCAGTTATAAATGTTAGTGAATCTTTAACTAAAGGTTTTTGGGAGGTCAACAGTTCACGGGAGGCACTTCTTCCTTGTGAATTCAAGATCCAAGCACTCAAAAGAAGCCATCTTTGTAGAGGAGGCGCCCACAGCCCTGCCAGGTTTGTTTTATTTAGATATGAGAAGAGGTTATTACTTATCTGTAAAACATTATTTGATTAATTAAAGTCCTTTATAAATTGTGCTGTTTTGTCCTAAACTGCAGCTGGAAGTTTAATGGCTGCTTTACAAATGAAGTTTCTTTGTCTCTGTGGTCTTAAATTATCTTTCTAAATTATGAACTGTTCAGTGACGTTATCTGCACCTTTAACATCCCATCCAGCATCTCTTGAGTTTACACTGGCTGAAACGACGTACCCCCGATGACAGTAATAAAACAAAGAAACTTAACAGATTAGCAGTCAGAGGGTAAACAGAGGACCTGTGTGTCGGTGGTGTTGGGTGAAGATGTGGCCTGTGTGTTTGTGGGTTGTGAGCCTGTGCTACAGTAGTGCTGTTAATACAGGGCCGAAGCCTTCCACACTGCTGACTGAGGGGCTTTGACACAAATTCCAGCTCACGCATGGGAGAGCGTGCGGTCTCGCCTGAGCAACTGCTGCAACCTCCCATCCGGAGGGTCCAGACAAACGGCAAATGAGAGGCAGACTGCGGGGACGAGGACGACGAAGGCTCAACAGGGACACAGTGTCATTGTCTGCGCATGTCTGGCACGCTGTTGTGCTGCTCTTCCCCTTCAAACTGATCACTGTTTGCTTTGTTGGCCTCTGGTCATCTGTCTCACTCCGCCCCTCACGGCTCAGCTCAGTGTGATCAGCTCCTGCAACTAGTGATTATTTTCATCATTGACTTATCTGCTGATTGTTGTCTCGGTTGATCAATTAATTGTTTTGCTTATAAAGTGTCAGAAAATGGTCTTCTGATGTCTTGTTTTTACCGGTAAACAGTCCAGAACCCAAAGATATTCAGTTATCACAGAAGACAGACAGATTGAGAAAGTGGAAAAACGTCTTTGAACTCATCAATGACTGTTTGATGATTTGATTTTTTGGACCAAATAATAAATCAATTTATTGAGAAAATAATTGGCAAATTCCTTGTTAGTTGCATTAGTCAACTTCTCTTTGACAAGTCTTTTTAATGTAAAGCATTAAAATAGATTTTATATCGAAAGAAACTTTCTGTAAATCACATTTTCACTGCAGAGTTGGATAGAAAGATCAAACACAAGTGCTTATTTAATAAATGTCTGATCGACATTTATTAAACAATGACCTCATCAAGTGTCTGTTAGGTGTGAAAGAGATGAAAGTAATCATCGTGAGCCTCCACAGTCTGCAGAAACTGCAGTAATTTTGTTTGACGGCTTCGGAGTCAGAATGCATTCACACTTTCAACTCACTGCTTTCAGACAGCGAGTTGTCCTACTGAATTTAAATGCAGCGCAAACTGCAACCCTTTCCCCAGAGGGAAGAGCGGAGTCATGCTGCGTGTGACACAGAGGAGAGAGAAGGATTGAAACTGTAGACACGGTCGAAAAAGAAAACCGTGTTCATAATTTAGACTGCTGGGTTCTCTGATACACTTAGTCAACAATGTCATAATTTATTTTTCAGCCACTCCTCTGTGTTTTGAAGCTGTGTACGAGCTGTATATTCCATATAGGACCCGTATGGGGCCTCTGCAGTGACAGACAGAATGTATAGCGGTGTGGAGTCCCTGAGGTGGAAGCCACGGGGGATGACTGAGGTGATGCTGCTTGTCACAAACAATATTAATCCTCATTTCTCTCTCCCTCTCCATCCACCCCTCTGTGTCCAGGAGAGCGCTGCGAGCTGTCGTCCCGCTCGGGCCGCTGTGCACCAGGCGTCTGCAAGAACGGCGGCTCCTGTGTCAACCTGCTGGTCGGCGGGTTTAAGTGCGAGTGTCCACCGGGCGGCTATGAGAAACCCTACTGTGAGATGACCACACGCAACTTCCCCCCACATTCTTTCCTGACCTTCAAGGGCCTCCGCCAGCGCTTTCATTTCACCCTCTCGCTCACGTAAGCACCGCCGCCTCCCCTGCAACAATCTGCAGCTCACCTGGATCACCATCGCCTTTCAGTAATCTGTGATTCACTCTTCATCCACCCCCGCATCCTACTTCTGCATTCTGCACTCTTCAGCTGAAGTGTGCTCCCCCCCCACCTCGCATTTATGTAACCATAATGGTGTTTAATAGCAATAATGGGCTCACTGAACAACAGCCATCTTTCTGTAGAACCACTTTGGTATCAGATTCTAGTTCCTGTGCTATAAATACAGAACAACTGTGAAGGCACACTGCACATTAGAGGTGTGCATTCTGTGCTGAAGTGCAGGCTGTGATGTTAAAGTTGGACAGAAGGTGAGCAGAAGGCGCTGTGTTTTTGGAGAGGAGACTTGCATAACATGAGGATGTTAATCCTACAGCCAAGAGTCTGATCTTATTACAGTCAGTGTCACTGGTCACTTTGAGCTGTGAGTCAGCGCCTGGCCTATTTCAGCGCAGTCTCCCTCACCACGTCTTTGGATGAGTGTGCACTCATTATGTACGTTAGCAACGCTGTTATTGTAGTTTGCGAGTCGGAGTTGTTCTTTAATAACTAGGACCCTTTTTATTGTGAGCTTCAGGCTAATTATTTGTGTAGTTTTGTTGTTTTTTTCTTGTTCAGTATGTTGTTTGTTTGTTTTTTTCATTTCAGCTTCTATTTTCTTCGTCACTGTAACTCTGTGGGGAATACCTTAGAAAATGTGGATTTTTTTTTTAAGGTATTACGTTGATGCAGTCAAGTCAAATCAATAGCCCAGAATCAGTGTTTAGTCTCAGAGGGCTGTACAACAACATGCTTTAACAACAACAACATAACACCCTACATCAGAAACTCAAATACGTTTGTCTCAGTTTAATACGTCTTTAAAGGAATTTTTGTAAGCGTTAGATGGGATTGATATTATCTATTCTAGATAAGGACCCCTTGTTTTCATATTTCATCTAAAGATTAACAGACTGAAAATAAATCTCAGTTCAGGGTGTTTTCAGGCAGAACTTTTCTCTGAGATATTTATGACATGAGACCTGCACACGGCGAAGTCATTGCTAACGCTGGCACTTTCTCTGAGAAGTGGAGGTGGTATGTCATGCAATAATTAGCATTTAGTAAAAATAGCAAAGATTTGAGCCCAAGGTTCCTTCTTTTTCTTACACAGCACCAAGAGAAAAAGGAAACCTCCAAATGCCTCATGTAAATTTTATTGCATTAGTTTTAAAAGTAGACAGTTTGAGTTTACTTTTGCGGGCTCTCATTTCTGCTTATTATTTCACATTATTGTGGCGCCTCTTAGCATGGATAGGTCTTTTTCTGTTTTTCTTACAAGCGTCCTGCTTGTGTCAATCAGTTATTATGATGCAGGTGTAGCAGGTTGGGAAACTGAAGCTGAAGCTCTTAATCTGTGTGGTTGATCATTTGGTCTGGAGGTGATTTGTGGAGGGGGAGGGCCTTTAGAAATGAGCAGATGAGCCGCATGTACTGAACACATGCAAAGACAGCAGGACGCACAATCTGCATGAATTCTCCATGTGATGAAATGTAATCAACGATAAAAGCAGCCTGTTCCGTTTGATATTCTGTCACAACAAGCGACAACAAGTATCGCCTCTCGGATGGTATCACAGGGAGTGTGTTCGGCCATTTTGCTGAACTCATTGTGATACATGTCACCTTAGACGTGCTTGGCAGGGGTTGACACTCACAATGGCTTCTGGTGGAAATAATATCCCCCCTTGTGAGTTTTATGGACTCGGCCCTTCTTTAAGCCAGGTTCAGGTGACTGTCTTTTTTGATGGAGAACTGCTCAGACCAGTTTTGAAAGTGGTCTACGTTTCACTGGCAGGTCACCAAAGTTGTGAAGTAGCTGCTGTGTAAAAGGCGCCGATAGCTTGAGGCAGGTGAGGTCAACAAGTGTCTCTGTCACCCGAGCCGGCACTGATCAGGTTCTCCCAGAAAGAGCTTCTGTTATGATGACGGCTCAGGATGTGGATCTTGTTCACTCAGTGACGGCAAATTTTAGCTCTCGTTCTGTCGCAGGTCTGTCTGTTGAGCTCTGCAATTAAGGCTGAGATTTCACAACAAAGTACAGAGTGTTATGGGATCAGGAGTTAAACTCTTTCTCATCGTGATTTCTCTAATATTTGCTCATGGTTCAGCTCACTCAAGAGCACATGTTGAACCAGGCAGTCTACAGCCACGGTAGCATCCTTCTCCTCAGGGGACCTTTAAGTCTTATGCTTCATTTGCTTTTCCCTTGTAACATTTTGATTTTAGTGACACACCAACTTTTCAGCCAGGTGCAAAATGTTTTTTTGATGTTTTGACTTTTTTTATTTCCCTCGATTCCTCTCAAAGGTTTTTTATGTGCAAATTGAAAATGTGCATAAAACAGGCGCTGGAGGAAAACTCAGGGGATCCCTTGATTCACCGTCTGGCAGCAACTGTATGAATGATTGTAACAAATTTCATGGCAATTCATCCAATATTTGAGACTGTCAAATGTCAGCCTTTTGGTGGGGCTACAGGAAAACTCAAAGGATCAAAGTCTGTAGACTTCGTCCTCTAGGAATCGTAAAACCTCTGTACAAAATGTCACCTCCATCCATCCAACAGTTGATGAGGTATTTCAGTCCAGACCAAAGTGGTGAAGTGACTGTCTGACTCTGCAATTCCTACAGCTAAAATTCAACATTTTTTAAGTGTTAGTGCAATACGACGTCTCCTTTTTTCCAGATTATATAAAGCATATCATCTATCGTTGGATCTTTATTTTACACTTACACACTGTGAAACCAGGGGGCTCTTTTTCGTTTCCTCCTCACTGCACACGTCTTGTGCAGTGCAGCATGTTAGCATAGCGTGACACCGTTCCCTACATAAGGGCAGACTGGTTGTTATTTTTACTGATGGGTGCCTAATGTGTCACGCAGTGATGCTAGTTGAGTCAGTATTTAGCTCCGGTTGATTACTCTCATAGTTCAGAGGGCTCAGGGGGCAATGAGGAGAAGCCTTTTAAATCGATCCGTCAAAGACTCGAAGCCCACAGAGGAGGAGTAGACTCTAGATCATAATTCTAGTTGGCGTTCAGTATTTTTTGCTTGATATTTAGAAGGCGTCTGACTGCTCTGTCTGTGTCTGTGCTCCGTCGCTCTTGTTATTATCAGCTGGAGCATCAGCATCCTCTTTCCTCTGAGGTCACGATTATCGTTTTTCTCAGTAAGCAGGTCAGCGGTGCCGTGGCCCCTGGCTCCTCTCCAGCTCAAGAATACTGCACAAACAGCATCATTTACAGTCTACCCTCAAACCATGAAGGCTGAAAGAGGGGGGTGGGCGGCTGCTCATGTTGTCTGAGACCATGGGTAGATATTTGGATGTATGAATGACAGCCTTTAAAAAAAATGGAGACTGTAGCTCTGCTGGGTTTAGAATAGGAATAAAGTCACATTAACCTTTCTCAAATTATAATTCAGTCCTTGTGAGGAAAATTAAGCTGCATGTTTATGGAGTAAATGACCAGAAAATACAGATGCACGTGCGTCTCGGCCAGCAGATGCGCACAGGAGACTCACTGTTGGTCCCCTGTGGGATGGTTGATGAACGAATCCAGTCGTTAGTGCTGGATTTTTTTTCACTGTAGCACACTTTCACACATCACATTGACCCATTTCCACAGGATCAGATTTACGACCGCAGACCACAGCTGACAGGTAAAGCATGATATTTTTAAACCATGTGCTTCACCACATACTTTGATCCAGGATTGAGAGCGAGAGGCCGTTGGCCGCCTGGTCCCAGAGTTCGAACCATGTGGGCGCAGATATATAGAAATGTACACTAATATGCAAGGACCATGCAGCACGGCGGCTCAGGGCGATCCGGTTTCACCATCAAGATGCAAACAGAAATCTGACTCTGAGGCTGTGGTTACGGCGCTGGCAGCTGTCTGTGTTCTCCTCCATGAGAAAATATATTTTGAAGCTGTCATTACTCTGAACTGTCTTCCTGTGTTTCTTACTTGCAGTAATGCGTTTCCCCCACCCTGCTGCTTTGACATTGCCCTAGTTTTCTGTGTCTGTGCCGGAGTATGTCGTTTAATGTGCTCTGTGATATCTATTCACGGCACGCAGATTCTGTTTTCCTTCGCTTGTTTTCCCTCTCACTTGGCCCTGCGTTCATGATTAACCTCATTATCTGTTCAGTGATCATCATGAAACCTCAGCGTTGTGAAATCTTGAACTCATCTTCATGATAGTAAGATACACGTTACACTGTATTACTGTGCGTCAGGAGCCTTCCAGCGTGAAAGGAAAGCAAGGTGAACGTGAGGGGATGGTATAGATATATTTAAATAGGTCAAACCAGACCACTGCCCTGTTTCTGTTCCCTGTTAGCGTGGAGTACAGGCATGGCTGACAGCATCATGTACACGTCAGTACTCGTGTAATTTGGTATCCTTATTTTTAAAGGCTGGTGTTTTACTCTATTTTGCCTGTTTTTCTGTTTGTAGCACCTCACTTTCTAAAATGACATCTGATTCATTTAAAAAGGCTTAATCATTTCCTAAAGCAGCTGGCCACTGTAGTTTTTAGCAAACATCACTCAAATGTGGGTAAATAGTGCATTTTATTGAGGACTATTTTCTTCTGTGGATGAACACATATGTGGTGCTCTAGTGAGTGTTTTTACAGCAGCCCTTTTTGTAAGATTGAGTTAACATTTCATTACTGATGAAAATGTCCCCCAGTGCTACAATGTGGCTCACTGGTGTGTTTTTAAAAGTTTCTGGACAGTAAATGAGGTGAATATCGAACTTCAACAACACAGATAATACTTCTGTAAATACAGAACATCCCCTACTTTTACCTTTAATTCATTAAATACACACATGAACGAAAGTAAGGTGTAATGAAATTACAATGGCAGTTTTTGTTTTATTTTCAGGTTTGCCACCAAAGAGTCCAACGGTTTGTTACTCTACAACGGCCGCTTCAATGAGAAACACGACTTCATCGCCATGGAAATCATCAACGAGCAGATTCAGCTCACCTTCTCTGCAGGTGGAACGATTGTTGCTTCTTCTTTCTGATTCGTGATCAGTTCATCAGCTGATCTTTGTCAGTTTCATGCTGTTTTTGTTGCAGTCATTCACCCCTTTGACTGTTTCCCAGGTGAGACCAAAACTACAGTTTCACCGTTCATCCTCGGAGGCGTCAGTGACGGCCAGTGGCACGTGGTGGAGGTGCACTATTACAACAAGGTACGATCCACAAGAAATGAACGGGAACTCCTCAGACAGCAGTTTATGATTAGGTTTAAAATCTTTTGGATTTTTTTAGCAGTATAAAAGAAGTATAGTATATTTCATCTAATATCTCAGACTTACTTATACATACTTATACTTAAGTATACATACTTATACATCTTAAGTAAATAAATATCTGACAAGTGAGAACTCTCAATTTTGCCAGTTTTGCTGGTTTAAAGGAATAGTTAGACATTTTGGGAGATACACGCACTTATTTGTTTCTTCTACAGAGTCAGATGAGGAGACTGATACCACTCTCATATCTCCCTGGTAAATATAAAGCTACTGCCAGACGACGGTTAGCTTAACTAACAGCTCGTTTGGCTCCATCTGACGACAACAAAATTATCTTACCAGCACCATTAAAACTCACTATTTACCATGCGATATCTCTTTTGTTTAAAGTGACAAGTGTAAGCATGGCTATTGTGACCTTTGGCCAGAGCCAGGCAGATGTTTCCCCCTGTTCTAGTCTTCGTATCGATCTTCTCATCTAACACTCTGCTAGAATGAAAATAAGTGAATTTCCCAGATTGTCTAACTGTTCCTTTAAATAAGGGTGAGCATGTTGAACTATCACTATCTTATGATTAGGTTTCTGTCCTTTAGTTCACCATAGATTACCTGACAAACCTTTGGTCAAATTTGCTGCTTCTCCCCTCATCAGGTGCACAGCACCAGCAGCAAACACAGTCACAGAGGACATTCAGAGTGAAATAAGGTCACAGGTTTGATCCGCTGCAGACGACAGACAGCATAGTTTTATTGCACTATAGGCGGCAATGATGGCTGGCAGCTCACGTGCTTTCTCAATAGAGACCTCATCTTTAGGACATCTATAGAGGGGTAACTGCAGCGGGTGTACACCAGAGTGCAGACAGGAAACTCTGAGCTGAGTACGTTTGTTGTACTGCCTCTTCAGTGCTGCTGCTCTGTCAGACTACAGAATCGGCTCTGACAGGCTGATGATCTGGAAAAGAGCCAACATGCCAACTAGACACTGACGGAGGGAGAGACTCAGACAAGGGGAGGGGGGGCGAGAAAATGAATGAAAGCTAGAGAGTGGGAATGTTTTTCCAGACTGGACTAAATGTATGTTTTGATTAATACATTTCTCTATCAGAGCATCACAACAACTCAATCAAGTGGAGAAATGTATGGAGCTGTTGTCTCTGCTCTCTCACTACTTTCCCGGCCAGGACCAACACACAGGATGTCACATTTTAGTCTATTGAGGAAGTCACTTTGCATCATAAAGATGTTGCCAGGCAACACCCCCGCTGCTCACATTTTCTATTCAGTGTCTATGATAACATGGCTGTGTCAGATTTAGCCAGAAGAAGTGATGGGGGGGCGGGGTCTTGTCGACTTTTGGATGAAAACTAGTTGCTTCTTTGCCAGGAAGACATTATAGTCTCATTAATCACTTTGGTGCAAAACCCTGAAATCAGACAGCTCTCTGATTCTTTTGTTGTTTTCCTGACACGTCTGTCTGTGCTGCATGTTTCAAGATGATGTGATTCTGTGAAGGTGAGCTTTGCATTTACAGTAAGAGCTCAGTAAGAGCAGATTTCTGACAAAACAGGCACTGCTCTGCTTTGATGCATGGGTCTGAGTTCTTCTGTGCAGCTGGATTCAAGATGATTTGGTGTAAAATGCAACTGTGAATTAACTTGACCTGTTAACCATTAACTAATCACATGCACTCATGGTAACTGGATCATTTCTTAATGGTGGGCAGCAGGAATTCATGATCTATCCTGCATTATTTGTGGCAAAAATGTGGCATCCTTTTACGACTGAATATCACAGAGTGTCCATGGTTCAACCCCCAGCTCGAGCTGAGCTAATCCTCCTCTCATGTTCCACATCCTGTGAGTCGCTGAGGTAGAAACGTGGCTCCTCCCACTGGAGGTATCCCATGGTGGCCCACTCTGACCCGTCCCTGTCCGCAGGGGGTGGGGCAGGGTGAGGCGGGGAGGGGGCATTTTAGATTGAAATGTGGCTTTCATGATGGTGGGGGACTGTGGAGAATGGCAATGACCGCTGCCTTTGTGTTCGGCTCTGCTTCCTTTGGGACCATGGGCAGTGAATGATGCGGCCCCGGGGAAGGTGCCCCTCACTTTCTGTTCTCCAGCGAGGACAGAAAGGCGAAGCAGGAGAGGAGCGAAAGGAGGGTAAAGAAAAGCCGAGAGAAGTATTGACTCGGGCTTTGAACGGGGACGCTGCGCTTCAGGGCCGACCCCTGTTGTTGCTATGGTTTTTCCAGTCAATCTTAGATCCCATATTTGTGTTGCTTGCTGCCATGCTCCTCTTGTACAACCCCTGTCACCCTCTGTGACAGCGAACTCATATTCCCATAATCCCCTGTAGCGGCGAGCGAGAAGAGCAGTGTTTAATGTGGTCTTGTGCAAATATGTGCGTTCCAATCAGCGCTGACAGGACGGGGCTTTGTGCTGCAGAAAGACGTCCTGACAGACAGTCATTATTGGAGAGTCAACAGCCGTGACTGATGACAGCAGAGGTCAGTGAAAGGAGCGTCCAATCTGGAGCGCTGCCTGTTTCAGAGCTTTCACAGCGAAAAGGAAAACCGTGGAAGAAAGCATGTCGGATGAGTTCACCTTTGGCAGTTCATACCGCATGTTTGCTTGTTTCATCATCAACAAATTTGTTACAAATTGGAGCGTTGACTGAAAAGTGAAAGCCACCTTCAGTGTCTCTGTCCATCTACTTAACATGTCAGTGTTGAACAGCAAGTGTCTGGACTTCCTGTGGGAACAGAGCTTGATAACAGGGCCTGTTGTTGAAGAAAACTTAGCTCAGTCACCTGAACTGCAGACTGAGGAGTAAGCTGGCTGGCATAATAATGATACTAATGAAACCACAAGCATCTTGACGGCTCTCATCATCTGTTTCCTCAGTATGAACTATAGGAGGCGTTGTAAAATGCCATTGGCCACATCCATTATGCTTAATAGTTTATGTTTTAATAGTTTATGTTTTGTCTTTAAGCATTTTATTTGTATTCCTCAACAAATATTGGATGGATCGCCACTCATCTTGTATTGACAGTGATGGATCGTCGTGATTTTGTTGACTTCTGGCTTTCAAAAGCCTCAAAGTTTTCAGTTATCCTGTGAAATATCTCAAAATGTCATGGATTGGCAAAGACATTCATGATTCAGAAACATTCCCATCAGCTTCAGTTGTGCTTTGTGTTAAATGCTAATTTGCAAATGTTAGCATGCTAACACACTAAACTAACATGGTGAACAGAGGAAACATTATACCTGCTCAACATCAGCATGTTCACTTTGTCATTGTGAGCATGTTAGCATGCTAACTTTAGCATTTAGCCCATAGCACCACTGTACCTGCATTCATCCTCATTCTTTAAACATGACTCTCATTTGTGTTCACTAATGTGCTTTGTTTTACACTGAGTTTCTCTAGA
This sequence comes from Chaetodon auriga, assembly GCF_051107435.1. Lineage (NCBI taxonomy): Eukaryota > Metazoa > Chordata > Actinopteri > Chaetodontiformes > Chaetodontidae > Chaetodon > Chaetodon auriga. The sequence continues at coordinate 16,340,677 of NC_135075.1, read as the reverse complement.
TTAAATGTTCTAGTGCTGCTTTTATGTTTTGGGGAGTTTAAGACAAAGAAGAAGAAGTTTTATTCTATCCGTCTACGAACAATGGCACAATGAACTGACATTTCAGTATCTCTGAGAATGATGGAGTGATTCAGCTGAGGTGTTGTGATAACATACAGCCAGATGGTTATTATTGGTCTCATCTCATTCACATCAGAAACACTCAGCACACTGTGATCACAAGACAAAGTGAGCGCAGGAATTTAACTAACTGCAGCCTCTCACTTAGAGAGTCATATTATTATAGGCTCACAGAGATTTAATCTAATCTGCTCTATGAGAAAATCATGTGAGAGGAATTCAATTGTGGCAGCGCCTTGGACTAGAATTATATTTGTCATTACTGTTTTGCTTGATGAAGTGTGTTTTGTCTTCATAGATTTCCTATTATAGAGCTGCTAAAGACGTCGCACCAGCCAATGAAATCTGCGCTATAAGTCTAGCTGGGTGTTGTTTTTCCGAGCTTTTAAATGGAGGGATCAGACAGCAAAGACGAGGCTTCATAAAAGCAGAGCAGTCACAGGATTATCATTCCTGAGGCTCATGCAGTCAGTGGCGGGGATCTATTTTAGTTTAACCTCACAGAGATCTACATAACCAGACAACACACGCTTAATGTTTTTCATTGCCATCAGCAATAAGCCAATTCTCTGCATCATTTCTGGACATGAAGACGAGCTAATTCCCGTCTAAATCCTGTCCAGCCTGCTGACAGCTCCGCGGGCAGCCCTGAGTGAGGGCGGTCACCGCTCTGCTCCCAGCTCGCGACACCAGCTTGAACCTACGCTTAGGGTTAATACGAGCTCTACGTGACCTCAGAGAAACTGCCTGGTCTGAAAAGAGGTCGCAACCTTTATTGACAGGATCATCATTCTCTCCCCCGCAGACCCCTCCTCCTTTTGTTGCTGCCCCCATTGATTTCACAGACAATGAAGAAGATCCTTTGTTGACAGGGACGATGTCCTGCAGAGAGCAAGCTCTTCTCCTGTGTGTGTGTGTGTGTGCGCGTGTGTGTGTGCTTGCCAGCCGCTGCCTTTAGCTCTCGTTGTTTTGATATGAATTATTAAAACACTGAGTAACAGCGAGCTGAAGACGAACGAGGATTGAACTGATTGTGATCATTTATGTGACTGCTGTTTCCCGGTTTCGAAGCTCCAGTTCTGGCTCATAAACTCTGTTACAGCTTCACACTGGCTGAGTTTCTGTGCTGCTTTAGTGCAGCAGAGTACTAGAGATATTTTCATAACAGTCTGTTTCTGAGTCCTATTTATAAATTGCTGGGGGACCAAAATACTTCAGCAGCTTAAAAATAGCAGCTACTTTTTTACTTCTTCTTTTTTTTCCTCTGTTTTATGATCTTTAAGCTGAAGAGCCTTTGGGAAATTCTCAAATGAATGTGATACTATACGACAATGACGGCCTTTCTCTTATCTGTTCGTCTAAATCAAGCTATTTTAATGTTTCTGCAGCACTGAACTGCACTAATTCACGTCCTTGTGCGTACAGATGAAAATTTCTTAAAAGAACTTATTCTGGGATGAATTCTCTCAGTGCAAAAATTCACAAAAAACATAGATCGCATTGTTAAATCCTCAGTTGGATGCAAAGATAAAACATTATGAGGGAACTCAAACATTTCTCCAGATTCTCAAGTGTATACGAAGACTTCAGTGTGTGTAATTCAGACGAGGCATCGAGGCATTGTGCGTTCATTGTTTTGACCGAAGCCTCTGCAGAAACATAAGGAAGGCGCGCAGTAATTTATCTTAATATTCATGAGTTTGTCTCTTGACTCCACAGCCCATCTTAAACCAGGCCGGCCTGCCCCAGGGCCCCTCGGACCAGAAGGTCGTCGTAGTGACGGTGGACAACTGCGACACCTCTGTGGCCCTCAGGTTTGGTCAGATGATCGGAAACTACACCTGCTCTGCTCAGGGCAGCCAATCAGGATCCAAAAAGTAAGTCCACCGGAGGTACAGCAGCACAGATATGAGTTCTTTCAGATAACTCCTATTCTTGCAGCAGAAATCTTATAAATATCCTTTTGCTCTTTGCTGTTCACCCCCCCCCCCCCCCTTACTCTGTGTTGACTTCAGTAATTTACTTGATTACTTTCTTTGCAGTTGGCTCATTAAGGGAGAGAGTAAACTTGTTTTGAAATGAAGTTCCGCATCTCCAGGGTGTTAGCTAAGCCTTGCTTATGTTTATTTCTTTTTTCCTGCGTTCATCTCCAGGGGTAGAAATAACACTGCAAAACTATCTCTGTGATGAATTTTTCATGCTCCCCCCTCCCCCTCCATTACCGTTGATGATGTAAAGGCAGAGCAAAACTCTGAACGTTCTGTGGGGTTCTGTGTTTTCAGATCACTGGACCTGACCGGCCCCCTGCTCCTCGGAGGTGTCCCCAAACTCCCAGAGGACTTTCCCATCCGCAACCGTCAGTTCGTGGGCTGTATGAAGAACCTGCGCATCGACAACCAGCACATTGACATGGCCAGCTTCATCGCTAACAACGGCACTCTGCCAGGTACATTTTGACCTGCTGTTTGGCATCTAAAGCTTATCCTTTACTTAATCTTTTAAAGCTGTCAGTGTTTTGCAGTCAAACAATGTTTTACTGTTAGACCAGCCAAGTGAGAGAGACTGGCAGAGGAAAGAAAATGAGCATAATGAGCACAGCGGGGAAGTCGAGTCAGTGGGAAATGATCATTGTACCTGCTATGAATACTTTATTACCCTCTTCACCACTTTGATGAAATAATGAGGGAGAACAGATCAAACAGATTTATCAACCTCTTACTCTCTCACCCTCCTAGGATGCGCTGCCAAAAGACATTTCTGCAACAACAGTCCGTGTCTGAACGGAGGAACCTGCGTGAACCTGTGGGGCTCCTTCAGTTGCGATTGCCCCCTTGGATTCGGAGGCCAGAACTGCCAAAGAGGTGAGTGAGTGAAGTGGAAAACGTGCAGGCCATTGGGGCGGAAACATGCAGACATGAGACGAGACACAGATGTGTGCAGTTTTCTCGTCCTCCGCCTTTGAGACCTGAGACTGAACTTGTCATTGAGTATGAAGCCGTCATCCATCAGGTTACAATAAGCAGAGGAACAGAGAGTCATTGCTGCAGACACTGAGTGAGTGAAAGATCAACTGTGTGCAGTGCAGTTAGTGGTGCTGCAGCTTTGTGGGAACTGCTGACTTGATTTCACTCATTCATACTCATAGAAAGCTTGTTGATTAGTATTTTTAATGCCTGATTTATGACAGAATCAGTATCAGTTTTGGGAATCGAGCTGCTCCAGGTTGGATTTTCTGTGGTTCAACCTTTCAAGACTGATTGCTTTTTGACTTTTGATGACGTGGTGTCTGGTTTTGTTCCACCTGTTCTGCTGCAGCTGATATCTACGGCAATTTGAGAGGAGAGAGAGCAATGACTATACCAAAACAACACACCTTTTGTTTTTAACTTGAAGTAGAATGAGTAAAAAAGATTTATATAAGAGTGCAGATCAGATGTTAAAGGGAGGAAAAGAAGTTACTTTGCAGGGAAGTAGAGATGAATATGTAGGAAGTGTAACACCACTGTGATCACATGTTACTGATCTTCAAAGGTGATTTAATGAGCTTTGATAACTGGAATAAATTATAATCAATCGTCTTGAATAATCATCAACACCATTAGAGGTGCCTTTTGAAATGCAGTTGTTTGTGTATCTATTTGCATGGGAATGATGGAAAGTTGATTGGTGAATCAGCAACTGTTGTCTGCTCATTTTCTCTTGATCAGTTAGTAGTTTTCAAGAAAAACTGCCAAAATTCAGTCATTCCAGCTCCTCAAATATGAAGATTTCCTGCTTTTGTTTCGTCGTATGTCATCGTAAACTCTGTGGGAAATTGTGATGGACATTTTACTTTATTTTCTATCATTTAATAGACAAAATCCATGATGAAAATAATTATTAGTGGCAGCACTAGAATGGTGTGTGTGTGTGTGTGCAAGATGTAGTTCCATACATATTGATCTGTCTGTGTCGTCTGGCCACACATGTGCATGAGGTGTATGAAACATTGTGCCTGAAGCTGCACTTTGTCTTTGCATCTCACTCCTCTCACCACCCAGCAGCCACAGCCACAGTACATCAGGTTTATTTGCCATCTCTAATCAATCATTTCGATTGGGTGCTTTTCTTCACTTTGTACAGAGACAGCATAATGAGAGGGAAACTGTTTCACATCAGGCAGAGTGTCCTTTTGTGTCACTTTGTTGACGTGTGAAAGAGCCAGAAAGCTTCTCTCAACCCTCTTAGAGAGTCAGTGCATGAGTGCACAAACACCGAAACTTCCCTTCGATTCATGAAGCGAACAAGTGAAACTACATTTGAAATGATTTTAAGTTAAAATTTCACTGCTACACTAAGAGTAGGTTTTCACAGGTCTGCTTCAGACATGTTTTAAGTCCTATTAAAATACTCTTCTTTGAATAATAATTTATGTCTGACATGTTTTTCCACAAAAAGCTTTCCCTCCTCTGCAGACGAATGTGAAAACAGCTTTCAAGCATCAAACATGTTCATCATCATTCAGCACCGTGAAGCTCAAACATCGCCGCCAACCAACAGGATGAAAAACACATTTTTGACTGGCTTTAATCTGGTGCTGTTTTAAAATTTTACCTCAGTGTCCTTCTGTCTTATTCCCTTGAATTACTGGTGCAGGTGTTGGTTTTTCAAAGTCAGTGAAATGAGCTTTCTGGAAACACCCGATTTGATTGCAAACATCCACAAAAAGCTTGCAAAAGTAAATCGTCTTCATGCCTGATAAACTGAGAGGTTTTTTTTTAGCTGTGATAACTTGGACATGATCAGCTGGTTTTGATAGTAATGACTCACTGCCTGTGAAACTCACCCCGTCCTGCCTCTTACTCTGTCCTTACATTTTATTCGCTTTTTTACCTCTTTTTGCCGTAGTTATGGCGAGCCCGCAGCGTTTCCTGGGTAACAGTCTGTTGCAGTGGAACAACATGGCGGCGGCCTCTGTCCCCTGGCATGTGGAGCTGATGTTTCGTACACGTCAGGCCAGCGCCACACTGCTGCACATCTCCTCCGGCCTGCAGCACAACCTCACACTGCAGGTGAGAGCAACACATACTTATACTTCCTCTCACTGCGCACGGACACGCACAGCCGCTTTGCTCTGGCTTCATTTGGGTCTCCGCCTGCTTGAGGCCAAGTTGTTTCATTTTTTCTTTCTGCAGTTTTTACAGTCACTGAAATGTTGCAATGCAAAGCAATGTTGTTTTGTCCTCTACAGGAAAGTTTAATGAGAAAAAGTCACATTTTGAAGGATCTCTGGGTTATTTGTCACTTAATCTGATCATCTAATTTCTATAACGGAGTGAACATTTATTTCATCATGAGTGTGAGGTCCAGCTGTTCACACCTGAAGTTTCAAAATGACACTGTAGGATTGAGGCTCCACCTGTTGGCCGTCTGCGTTGCAGCAGCATCACCGAATACCAGAGGACGCTGAGGCATAAACCGATCAGGCACTCGTTGTAGCATCTGAGGCATTTTCAGCCCTGTCCACAGCTGCTTTCTGAACTCGTCTAGACTGACGCCTCCTTGATGTTACATAACAGTCAGATAATCTATTTCCAGCCTTGCACACTTATGATGTGCAGCAATTCAAGGTTTGAACTTTGACTGCAGCTGTGCAAAAAATGAATGTCAGAGCTGGATCTTTCTGTTCATCATGTGATGCAGAGCTGATTCTTGGTGGTCTTTTATCTCCTCTGTTACTGAACATTGGTTCAATCTCCCTCCTGCTGTTTTCTCTCCTTTTCTCGGCTCTCTCTCTGCCTTTGTAGCTGCGTGGGGGGAGTGTGTTGATGGGGCTGCACAGAGGGGAAGACTCAACTCTCTCCCGCGTGGAGGAGGTGCTGGTGAACGATGGAGACTGGCATCATTTGCAGCTGGATATTAGCAGTTTGGGGGGACCAGCGAGCCACCATAAAGCAGTGTTGTCTTTAGACCAGGGACTCTACCTGGTGAGTTGCTGTATCCTATTTTAATGAAATTCTTGTAGTTTTGCAGCCATAAAGTCTGCGTCATGCACTTTTTCAGGCCAGTATGGAGGTGGACGGGAAGCTGCGAGACTCCAAGCTGAAGACTGTCAGCGTTGGTGGTTTGGCAAGGCCTGATGGGAAAATTCAACATGGCTTCCGTGGCTGTATACAGGTCCGTGGGTTCTGCATTCATATCAACGTTTGTTATCATGTTTAAAAGCAGATTTAATCCAAACTGTTTCTGTGAGCATCTAGAAAACATTGGTTTGCAGATCAAAAATACTCAAGATTTGTCCAAATTTTATTGAATAAATAATAATAATAATAATCATAATATTAGTGGATGTTAAGATTACATAAACATTGTTTTCTCAAGGCGAAGCAAACTACATTTTGAAATACAGTCATTACAAATTTGTTGAAACAATGGTTATGTGTATCCTTCACCCAGATTTGATCGGCTTTTAACCCAAACACTTGCCTTTTGATTTGAAAATCATGCTCACTCAGCGTGTTTGGCAAAAGTTTAAACTTCTTGAGCTCATGATGGAGTGCAGGTACACATCTGCTGCAGAACATTTACACAGACTGGTACCTCAGAGTGTTTTTAGACACATCCAAAAAAGCAGCTTCTTTGTTTGCAGCATATTCTCTGGTCCTTTGCAAGTTCAACACTGCACCCGAGAGCACCTGAAATTGCAAATGTATCTGCAAACTGTGTCGTGCTTCCATGGATTCATGCATGTCTTTGTTTGTTTGTTAACCTGCAGGGTTTGCGTGTGGGCGGGGCTCTGAGTCTGTCTCAGGCGAGGAAGGTGAACGTGGAGCCAGGCTGCAGCGTGCCCGACCCCTGCAGCTCCAGCCCCTGTCCTGTCAACAGCTACTGCAGCGACGACTGGGACAGCCACTCCTGCACCTGCCTCGCTGGTCAGTCCGCTTACATGATCGGAACGTTTTGCAGGGCCGGGAGGTCACTTTAAACCTTTCAAAACCTTTCAGTCACCATCCTGTAAATATTAATTCAACCTGTTTTTTAAGTAACTCGGCTGAAAAGCGAGTTGTTACTGTGTCGCAGTGACCATTTCATACATAGTCCTCTCTTCTGGTTCTACCCATGTTGTGAGAGCACAGCAGCGTATTTACCTTTCTTACCTTTTTCACAGGCTACTATGGCACCAACTGCACTGATGTATGCTCATTAAACCCTTGTGAGCACGAGTCAGCCTGCACCAGGAAGCTGAGCTCCTCTCGTGGTTACACCTGTGACTGTCCCAGCAACTATTTTGGCCATTACTGCGAGAAAAAGTAAATCGGTTCACATTTATGTCAAACTGAGTGTGTGTGTGTGTGTGTGTGTGTGTGTGTGTGTGTGTGTGTGTTGATCATGGTTCTTCTTGTGTTGTGTGCTCTATTACTCTGCAGTGTAACGTAATTTGATACATGTGTCTACAGGACCGACCTGCCGTGTCCCAGAGGCTGGTGGGGTCACAAGACCTGCGGCCCCTGTAACTGTCAGACAGACAAAGGCTTCGACTCTGACTGCAACAAGACGAGCGGAGAGTGTCGGTGCAAGGTGAGAGCGCCGGCCTGCAGCTTTGATTCTTGGGGTTAGAGTTATTAAGGTTAGGTTATGAAGATCGTACTTCATGTACAATAACTTTGTTACTTACTAGCAATAAGCAGTAAACAGGTTGTTGAAGGATGTCATGCATACATAGTATAAAGTGATACTGCCCACTAAACTTCCCAAAGAGAAAGACAAACATTTTTCCAAAGATTATTTTGTTTTCCAAAATCTTTCTGGAGCTGCCTCACCACCATCTGCACTTTATCTACTTGTTTTTTGTTTTGTTTTTTAAAACCTAAAATGAGTGTGAATACCTTTTCATTTCATTTATTTAAAGGTTATCCAGGTTTCCAATGTTCAAGTCAAGCTTTGGTATCACAACAGAATAAGCTATAAAAATAAAAAAGGTCCATTAATGTAAATAAGCCAGTTTGTAAGTGATGTCACATACACTGACTTCCACTGTGGGACAAGTAAAAGGGTCGTGTGAACCCTTTTACAAAGCACTGATGGATCTGACCTTTCAAAGTGGAAGGATCTCCTCACACAAATGGGCAAGAGGGACCTCCTGACGAACATTTATCTCAATATTCCTGCATTTTAGCACCATTCTGCAAAACATTCATTAACGTGCATTCTTCTGTGCATCTCCAGCAACTAGCGTCTCTTTGGAGCGTGTCTTTGTATCATCCGGAGGAAGTCCAGTAAACTCTGTTCTTACTTAGGGATTTCTCACAAGCCACTAATTGTAGCAATGACTTTATTTATCCATCAGCAGCTGCAACAAGTCAAGCTTTTCAGAGTAATCTTAATGGTGTCACTCTCCCATTGCGAACACACTGAAAACCTGTGATGTGCTGTTGTATGTAGCATGACTTTGGATCATAGCTGAAGTCTCACAAGGAAAACGTAGATGGGACATAACTGAGAAACTCATCCCTCAGCAACCAGATGTTTGTGAACAAGCAGCTGCAGCTTGTCAAAGCCTTCAGGCGGGAACGTGTGTGGATACGTGATAATGAGGGGAGGCTCGAGAATTGATTCAAAAAAATTGTTAATCAGCACTTCCTCTCTCCGATCCCGTTTCCAGGACAACCACTACCGCCCGGAAGGCAGCGACACCTGCCTGCTGTGCGACTGCTACCCGGTCGGCTCGTTCTCCAGAGCGTGTGACAGAGAGAACGGCCAGTGTCAGTGTAAACCCGGGGTGATCGGACGCCAGTGTGACCGCTGTGACAACCCCTTCGCTGAGGTTTCTCCTAACGGCTGTGAAGGTCAGAACACACGACTTGATCAACTTACTGTAATGCTTCAGTTATAATCCCCGCTTCATTATAGCTACAGATATATAAAATGATGTTCCATTTTTATCCTCATCATCTTCGTCCTCCATCTCTCTCTCCTCTCCTTCCTTCTCCTTCTCTCAGTAATCTATGACAGCTGCCCTCAGGCCATCGAGGCTGGGATCTGGTGGCCCAGGACTAAGTTTGGTCTCCCTGCAGCAGTTCCCTGTCCCAAGGGAACACTCGGTATGATGGTTTTTCAGGCAGCTCATCAAATTACCATAAAATCATGGCAATATATGAAACTTGCCTCAAGCTGTCTCTCAGCTGCAGTCTGTTCCTCACCTCTATCTCTCTCTCTCGCTCTCTCTGTCTCAGGCACAGCGATCCGCCACTGTGATGAGCACAAGGGCTGGCTGCCTCCCAATCTCTTCAACTGTACCTCTGTTACCTTCAGCAAGCTGAAAGCCTTGGTGTGTAGCTACTGAATGATTTAAACAAACTATGAGTCTGTAACCATGCTAGCAGATGCACTTGGGCACAATGGTGCCTGGAGCGAAATGCTAACCTCAGCATGGATACATGCTCACACACTGATGTTTAGAGGTATAATGTTTACCAACGTTACCATCTTAGTTTACAATGTTAGCATGCTAATTTTGTCTATTAGCAGGTGAGGTACAGGTGAGGCTGGTGGGGATATTGTTATTTTGAAAGGTATTTGATTATGAAGTTAAGTACTGGACTAACCCACCCAAAATTCTTACAATTCATCCTGAGGGGTACAAGAATGTCTGAAGCAAATTTCATGGCAAACCATCCAATAATTGTTGAAACATTTGACAGAAAATCTCATGGTTGCACCAGAGGAAAAGTCAGAGGGTCACCAAACTCATTTGATTCGCCCACTGGGGATAATGAATATCTCATTTCACAGCAATCCATCCAGTATTTGAGAAATTTCAGTCTGGACAAGTAAAAAAGTTTGACCTGCTGGTGGTGCTACATGTAAGGTCAGGAATGACCAAAGTCTTTAGTATTTATCCTCTTTGCACCACATATATCTGCGCCAAATTTCATGCCAATCCATCCAAAAGTTGTCAAGACATTTCACTAAAACCCCAAAATGTCAGCCTCCTGGTGGAGCTAGAGGGAAAAGTCAGGAAGTCACCAAAGTCATGAGGATTCATCCTCTGAGGACCACGAATGTCTGAACAGAATTTCACAGGAGTTCATCTAATTCTTGTTGAGATATGTCAGTCTGGACCAAAAAACCCTGCCATCCCTTCAGTTACGACGTTAGCTTGGCTAACAGCGTTGTTGTCCTTTCCTTCCTCCAGTCTGACAAGTTTTCTCGTAACGCATCTCTCCTGGACTCTGGACACGTTCAGCAGACAGCAGCCATGTTGGCCAACGCCACCTTGCACACAAAGAACTACTACGGCAGCGATGTGAAGGTAGCATATCGGCTCATGCAGAGTCTGCTGCAGCACGAGAGCAACCAGCAGGGCTTCAACCTCACAGCCACACAGGACGTCCACTTCACTGAGGTGAACAACCACAAACTGTATATTTCTGCTGGGAACTTCACAGCACAGCATGACACAAAGTAAAACCAAGTGACTGTCACGGTTTTTGCGGTAAACAAAATTGGTGTATAAACAGAGAGACAGTCCTGCCTGGTCGGATTTCACAGCCTTTCATGCTGTATCTGCAGGGAATACATCACACCTCGCTTCACTCTCTGCTGTGACATCTTGTCACACTGAACTCTTGCTGTTTTCTGACAGAATCTGGTCCGCGTGGGCAGCGCCATCCTGTCTCCAGACACACGCCTGCACTGGGAGCTGATCCAGCACACGGAGGGTGGCACGGCGGCGCTGCTGCGCCACTACGAGGAATACGCAAACACACTGGCTCAGAACATGAGGAAGACCTACCTCAGCCCCTTCACCATCGTCACACCTCACATAGGTGAGTGTTTTACCACGGGACTACCGCATGTGACATGCTGACAACCATTAAAGGCTACAGAGCTTTTGTTTGTGTTTTCTCTAACACGGCCTCCAGAGCTCTGCCTGTTTTCAGCCTCTCTGACTCTGCCTGTGTATGTTCTTCTCCACAGTCATCTCTGTGGATCGTCTGAAAAAGATGAATTTCGCCGGAGCCAAACTCCCGCGGTACCAGTCCCTGAGGGGCCCCCGTCCTGCGGACTTGGAGACGGCCGTCACGCTGCCCGATTCAGTCTTCCAACCACCTCTTGACACCAAGGGCCACAGACACCTGGATGTCTTCCCAGAGTCCACGCTGAGGAATCGCTCGGCCAACAGGAAGAGACGCCACCCTGACGACATCCAGCAGGACGCCATCGCCAGTGTGATCATCTTCCACAGCCTGGCCTCGCTGTTACCAGAGAGCTATGACCCTGACAAGAGAAGTCTCCGGTGAGAAGAGTGAATGCTCCCTCTGTTCACATTCAATCTGAATCAATAGAAATCTTCTATCAAAAATTTAATTTAAAATTACACTTTTATTCTGCATGGAAAATATAGCTATAGCTTATTCCTCTGTGCCATACACCTCCACTGTCATCCAAAAACTTGTATTTTGATTTATGTCTTGTGCAGCCAACTTGAATTGACATAAAATTTCTGTAAAACACAGATAAATACTTGGGCTTCTGCCTGGATGACAAGCTGTGCTTCGAAAAACATAGTAATGACCTCAGACATTTACAGCAAAACTGGCATATTTTTTATAGAAATAAGGCAAGTGTCTCTGAGAACTGCAGGAAGCAAATGGTCCACTCAACCTCTTTCCCAGTTATGGACTATGATGATGTAATTTATATGCATTCTCACGCCTCCACTCCTAAACCTCTCGATGCCGTCTATCATTCTGCCCTGAGGTTCATAAGTGGGGATGGTTTCAGAACGCATTGTTGTTTACTATGTGAGAAAGTCGGGTGTCAGTCGTTGGCAGAGCACTTCTGTGGTTATCTTACATGTCTTCTTAACTATAGATCAAGTTCACACTACACAAGGTCCCAAAACTGTTTGATCCATGAAAATTAATACATTAATACTGAGATTGGGAAACTGGCTTTTAAATATTATGATCCGCAAAAGTGGAACAATTTGCAGAAATGTTCAAAATTAAACAGGCTGGTCCCTTTTCTGCAGTGTAGGGCGATTTGACTGGCTTCAAGCAATCTGAATGTATGAATGTAGTTTTTTATATTGTGTATATACTGCACATGCACCATCCTGCTGCTTTAAATACTCACTGTTGCATCAAATATATTTTAACCCAAAAATAGCCCCCAACGCTATTTATTCTCTTTATATAAAACTTATTTGTAACTGCTTGGAAGCAGTGGGCTTGAGGCTGAGAGCCACAGAAAGGCTGTCGAAGCGACAAAGTTAATGAGCGACAGAAATAGAGAATATTATAATCTACTGTAGAACAATATAAAAAGGTTTGGTGAATTTGTGCCTTTAATTATGTGACTTTGTATGTTCCGTCATCAGGGTGCCAAAGCGTCCAGTCATCAACACACCGGTGGTCAGTATCACAGTCCACGACAACGACGAGCTGCTGCAGCACACGCTGGACAAACCCATCACCGTGCAGTTCCGCCTGGTCACCACTGAGGAGCGCTCTAAACCCATCTGCGTGTTCTGGAACCACACCATACTGTGAGACATCAGCACACCAACAGAGCTGCTGAGGAAGCTGGATGAAGTTGTGTCATTCTCACTTTGTCTCTGCTCTTTGTGTTTCATGTCAGAGGGGGCAGCGGCGGCTGGTCAGCAAAGGGCTGCGAGGTGGTTTTCAGAAACAACACCCACATCAGCTGTCAGTGTTATCACATGACCAGCTTCGCCGTGCTCATGGACATCTCCAGGAGGGAGGTGAGTGACAGTGAGACTTTTGACTTAAACCACACATATCATCACTCCACCTTTAACTTCTCTCTCCTTACCATGACGTCTGTGTCAGAACGGAGAGATTCTGCCAATCAAAATCCTGACGTGGAGTACGGTGGGAGTGACGCTGAGCTTCCTCTTCCTCACCACGATCTTCCTCCTGTGTCTGAGAGCCATGCAGTGCAACAAGACAAGTATAATCAACAACGGAGCCACCGCTCTCTTCCTTTCTGAGCTCATCTTCATCCTGGGCATCAACCAGGCAGACAACCCGGTAATCAGTTAGTTTCCCGTCTCTTTGACTTGATTTCTAATGCTTCCTTTCATCTGTTCATGTTTAAATCATGTCGCTCTTTGCAGTTTGTGTGCACAGTCATCGCCATCCTGCTGCACTTCTTCTACCTCTGCACCTTCTCCTGGCTGTTCCTGGAGGGGCTGCACATCTACCGCATGATCAGCGAAGTGCGAGACATCAACTATGGACCCATGAGATTCTACTACCTGATTGGCTGGGGAGTGCCCGCCTTCATCACAGGTCTGAATGTCACTTAAAAGCACAAAAATGCACCAGGAGCACAGGTGGAGAAGCCTGGAAGGCTCCTGCTTCCACTTTTTGTCTTGTAGTATCTCAAATGTCTCAACACTTAAAAAACGACCGGTAGAGACACAAAATATAATTGAAATATAGAGAAAAGAGACAATTAAGAAAATCAATTTAAACAAAAATGAAAGGTGGGGAAATAAGAAAAGATGAATTCATGGTAATAAACATATGGTTTGTCCTGTGAGTTTAACTTTCTGACATTATTGATTGCTTTTTACGTACCAGTCAGTTGTTATAAAACATGCTCATAGTCTGACAGTGTGATTATCTGTTATTGTTCAGTGACTGTGCCCACTGTTCTGATGTCAAGATGACAATTACAGTCAGAAAATGACATTGTGCATTTAAATATACTGTTGCAAAAAATCTAAATCTGTGTGTGTGTCTGGGTTCGTCTCCAGGTTTGGCTGTGGGACTGGACCCTGAAGGCTATGGGAACCCAGACTTCTGTTGGCTGTCTATGTACGACACTCTCATCTGGAGCTTTGCTGGACCCATCGCCATGGTGGCGTCGGTGAGTCCCTGCAGATCGTTGCGATGGACTCGTGGAGACTGTTGTACATCATAAACTACACATGTGACAACAGCAGTACACATCTGTGTTGTTGGGCTTTAAAGGCTCACAGGTACTGATGCAATACCAGTGGTGGAGGAAGTACTCAGATCTTTTACTTAGGTAAAAGTATGTAAGTATAATCAGGAAAACATACTTCAGTATTAAAAGGAAAAGTACTCAATGTAGAAAAATGTCATATGTATTAGTGGGTATTATTATTACTGATGCATTAATGTAAAAGAAGGATTTTATTGCTGTAGTTGTTTGAGGTGGAGCTCATTTCCAACTATTTTGAATAGAACTGCAGCTAATGATTATTTTTATTATGGATTAATCTGCTGATTATTTTTTCCATTAATTGATCCTTTGGTTTGCAGTCACAAATGAGCCCTGAATTCAAAGTGACAACTGACAGTACAAATTAAAGTACATAAATTAAATTGAGAAGAATAATTGAAACAAAAGCAGCAAATCTTCTTATTTTTGAAGCTGGATCCATGAAATGTTTTTGCATACAAGCAATTATCAAATATTTATCACCTGATTCATCGACTAATAGTTTCAGCTGTATTTTTATAACCGTTCAAATTTAATATTTTATAAGTTCTTAGTTTGTAAAGTAACTACTAACTAAAGCTTTCCAATAATTGTAGTGGGGAGAAAAGTACAATATTTCCCTCTGAAATGTTTGACACACCTCAGTGTAACATGCTGACTCATGATCATCTCATCAGAGCAGCACATGTTGTGGCAGTGAACACACCATCACTGTTCAGCTGACTTACCGTCAGCAGGTGTACAAGAGTAAAGGAAATATCCTGACAGAAAAGTTACCCTGATGTTTGGCAGTCTCCTGCCATGCTGTTGGTAGTGATGCAGTGTGCCTTTGTGTCCACAGATGAACATCTTCCTGTACATCCTGTCGTCCAGAGCCTCCTGCTCGCTGAGACACCACATCATTGAGAAGAAAGAGCCTCGTGTGTGAGTGTCCCAACGTCAGCATTTAGTAACAGTGACATCAGACCGAACCTCAATAATCTGCCCCTGCTGGACTGAGTGGAGACAGAGAAGCTCTCATTAATAAACACGGGGGGGAAAATGTTTTTTATTTGACCCTCTCTTCTCTCTCTTAAACTGATTTTGAACTCCACAATCTGAACTCCTGACTTTACAGTGTAGATTTGTTTTGTGCTCACTCAGCAGTTTTGATTAATTGATTAGTGAGTTGACTAAAAAATAATCTGCAACCATTTTGATAGTTGAACAATCGTTTCAGTCACTTTCAAGCTAAAATAATGAAAATTGCAGCATGTTCTCAGGTCCCAGCTGCCCTGTTATGCATTTTGTATTGTGTCATTTAAAAATTACTGTAAGCGGCAAATGACTGGGAATCTCTAAACTTGAAAAAAAAATCCTCTGATTGCTTTGTCATACACAGTCTGCAGTGAAATGCTTTGTTCCTTGTTCCTGTGCAAGTTATGACAACATGGAGAACAAATATATGGACGTTTAAAAAGTAACCTTCTAAAGGGACTTTTTTGGCCAAAGGTTTGTGGTCAGCGCTCCTCATGAGACAATGTGCAGCTCTGTCTCTCCTGGCGTGGACCACTTATCATCCGGCTCCATCTTCAGATCAGTGAATGCGGAGAAATGGTTCTGACAGCTGCTCACTAATGTCTCTCTATGTTCTCTCATGCGACTTCATATTCTGCAGCTCGGGCCTGAAGACCGCAGGTGGCGTTCTCCTCCTGGTTTCAGTCACGTGTTTTCTGGCGCTCCTCTCCGTCAACAGCGACATGATCATCTTCCACTACCTGTTCGCTGGGTTCAACTGTGTGCAGGTGAGCCCTGCGGTTCCCTCTGAAATCAGTCTGACGGGTTGATTTCTGACTTTTTTCTGACCCTCTACCCTTTTCCGTTGTCCAACCCCCAGGGTCCCTTTGTTTTCTTCTTCCGCATCGTCTTCAATAAGGAGGCGAGGAATGCCATGAAATACTGCTGCAGCCGCAAGCGCCCGGATCATATGATGAAATCCAAGGCCTCAGTGAGTTCCTCTGAGAAAAACCCCTTTCAGTCAGACACCTCTGGGATATGGAGCTCAGCTGTAGTTGCATGTTGGGAGCTTTCTTATAAAACCTGCTGACGTCACACACGTCACATCTGTAATGACCTCAGACCAGGAGGTCAATGTGTTTATATTTTCACTATGATGGCATCTGTTTCCAAAACCTGAAACTACCTCCAGTTAACTTTGAGCTTTTACTGACACTAATACCAGGGTCAAGTGTTGAGAAACGTGTTGAGATACAATTTCCACCTTAAAGGAAAAGGCTGCCAATATTCTGTATTATTATCAACAAATCCCCCAAAAGACCAAGCCAGTAATGAATTGAATGAAATGAATTGTATTAACAGTTTGTCTGTGTAGCCACAGCCTGATGTATCTTATTCCTCTGCACCATAGAGCTCCATTGTTTATTGAAAACACATCAATGGAGCACAGTGTTGCACTGGGGGACTGTCGGAAATGCTCACTAGTAATGTGCATTATTCTGTTGGTTAAAATAGGCCCCAAAAAACGCACCATTTACTCTGTTTGAGGCAAAAATCAATCACAGTAAATATTTGTGACCTTTTTTTTTTAAGTTGTACCTATTAAGGAGTATCCAATGAGCGTGAGGCTGATATGGAAGTAAAAAAAAAAGCCATAATAGTTTGTATTTTTAAGAGACGCCTAACTGTGAAATGTGATCATGAATGAATATCAAATAATGAATAATAAGGTTGTTAATGTGTTTCTTCTCATTCTTAAAACATTTCCCCTCCTCTTCTCTATTCGCAGGGCTACAAATGCAACACAAACTACATGGACGGACGGTTGTACCACCTTCCCTTTGGAGACTCCAGTGTGTCTCTGAACGGCACCATGCAGAGTGGCAAGAGTCAGCAGAGCTACGTGCCATTTGTCCTCAGGTAAAAGGAAATAGTCTAGAACTAAAGATGAATAATCTGCTTCACCTGGCAGAGTGACAGGAGTAAACTGATCTTTCTCTCTTTTCAGGGACGATGGGTTGAGTAACAGCCAGGCACACATCGCTCTGAACGACCACACATCCCTCTTCCATGACACTAAAGAGCACTTGAATGGTATTCTTCTCATTCAGTCCCTCTGATTTAGTTAAACTGCAGCGATCGATTTGACCTCATTAACTTCTCCCCTCCCTCTGTGTGTAGATCATGACAGCGACTCGGACAGCGACCTGTCTCTGGAGGACGACCAGAGCGGCTCCTACGCCTCCACACACTCCTCTGACAGCGAGGATGAGGAGGGTCCTCTCCCCCCGGAGGAATGCTGGGAAAACCTGGCATCTAATGCGGGCAAGAGACCACAACCGCACGGTACAGAAGCTCATGTGAAGCCAGCTCCAGTTTGTGCCTCTCGTGTTATCACACGTGTTATGAAAACCCACAACACGTCCTGCTGTTCTAAAAATAAAATCCTCGAACACTCTGGATGAAAAAATCTGTTGCATGAAAACATTTTTAACCTGTTTCTCAAGTTGTGACTGTCAGTGTCTTGGCTCAATTGAACCAAAATTTAAAATGTCATTATCATCTAAGTTGCTATATGTGGATGAGATGAGATGAGATGAGATACAACTTTAGAACAAGGACATACTGTGTGTCATGTCAGGAAATACTGAAGCAACTTGAGAGACGGCTTAAAAAAAACTGGTTTATCTTGAAACAGATGGAATATTTTTTCATCCAGATGGTCTTGAAGGATGAGAGGCACAAACTGGGGCTAATTTAAACCAATGTCACATCACCGACAAGGATCTCAAACACCAGCCTGTGGCACAGCTGCATGCTTTTAACAACGCATATGTTCATTAACACACTAGTGGAGAGTAAACCCACCTGAACTTTCTCTGTAGGTTAATCCCACGTAAAGCTGTTAGTATTTAGTCTGTCACTGCAGGTCTTTCTCCTTTATTTCATGAATTCTTTGTTTCCGTTTTCCAGACAACAGTTTGAGTAAGATGTACTGGCCTGGAGATTATGCAGCAGCAGTGAGCGGTGACAGCGAGCTCGCAGCTACAGACAGACTGAAGCCAGACAATCTGGCCAATCCAGAGCTGAGTCTCGGCCGCGACACCCGGACACAGGATGCCATGATGGTGCTGCTGCCCAGTCTGCCAAACCTCAGCGCCCACCCTCACAAAGGTAAAGTTTAGCCCCACGCAAACACCTGTAACACCGTCCGTAAATAAATACAAACTTCCTTGACCATGTGGTCCACTTCCACCTGGTCTGAGTTGTGGCTCATCTTCTTTGAGATAGTCATAAATAAAGTCTGTTTGTATTGCTTCAACATAATGATATGATAGTGACATCATATCGTGTTTTTATCCTGTGCAGGGATCCTAAAGAAGAAGCAGCTGTCTCCTATTGTAGAGAGAAACGGTCTCAGTCGCATCCACAACGAACTTAGTGGAAACGTCCCCGGCACGGCGTCTCCTCAGGGATCGTCCTCCAGCGACGGTCGAGTCGGCCCTGTAAAACCCAGCCTGCCGGATCATCTTAACGGCGTCGCCATGAGCATCAAGGCGGGGACGGTGGACGGGGACTCATCAGGATCAGAGTGAGTATCACCACAAGCTAAGACCCACATGAACCTATGGCAGATGTTACCATGATAAGTGTTGTTTTCCACCTGCGTGTCCACTGTTGTATCTCTGTGTGTCACAGAAGTCCTTCAGCGTTTCGTTCAGCTGTCTGCATCAAACTGCGATTTGTGCCGCTGTCCTCAGTGATTGTTGTTTTCATTGCTTATAGTCTGTCTCATTTCCACCTAATTATGTTAAATGTTAAACCAAATGAAGACAGCACCCATCCTGCTATCAGTGTGGAGGGATCCTAAACACTTCAATAACGCTGGAATTGGAGCCAAAATGTAGCAACATGAGTGAAGTGTGCAGGCTGGATCAGTGGCAGCTGCTGTTCAATGCTCACTGCCCGTGCAGCACACAGATGTTTCGCTTGTAGTCATCTGTCCTCTGCTTCCTTGTGGACACGCAGCTCCAGCTTTTTATCATTGTCTCAAGGCTTCTGACAGCTTAATGCAAATCTAATGTTCAATGTTGTGTGAAATAAGGCAGCCAAAGCACCAACACTGAAGCGGTCAATTATAGCAAAAACATTACACAGCATTATACAAAAGAAGCCTTGCCACTGTTTGATATTTTTGGATACTTGTACAAATACGATAACAAAGAGTCAGTATCAATACCCAATTGTTTCACTCAAAAACCTGCAGAGTATGCTTAGCAGTTGGATCGCATCCAGGTTGGATCACGTTTCCACCACAAACACACCGCTCCAGTTTGTTTGGTCTACAGTGACAACTTTCACAGCAGCCTGAACGAGCCGCACTGAGCGGGTAAACGCACCAGAGTTAGTTTTAACCAAAATAAACATGTTGGGTGTGAAAGCATCTAGAACTAATTAAAAAGAAGATTTCTGATCTGATAATTGATGCCAACTTTGGATACTTGAAAATTTTTGATTCTCTGTACTGTGAACACATTTGAGTCAGTTGCAAACAAAGTGCTCAGGCTCAACATCCAGATATTTTAACAGAAGGTAAAAAAATCTCTGTGAACAATTTAGTGCCGAGGGAGGACAGTGAAGTTTCCCCACTTTAACTGCACCGATCTGTCTGAAAAGCTGCAGATCTGCATGTCCAATGTGAAGAAAATGATGGAATTAAAGCTTAGCTGCTGTATGTCCAACTGCATATGAGTGGTGAGCTGAGTAGAGATAGGAGGCAGGAGGCTGGTTAAAACATGTATATTTCTAAAGGCATGTATCAAAGGCGCTTCAAAATGCTCAGCTCTTGAGTCTTATTTTCAGTAACAATATAAATTGTAGTTACTAATCAACCTTCTTTGCTCCTTCTCTCTTTCCAAAAATCATAGATTTTTATTCTTTAATTTTATCCCATGAAGCTCTGATCCTCATTCAGAACAATCAGGATCACTGTCTTCAGATTGGTGCATCATTTTAGCATCCATCACCGCTCACAACCTCTGTGTGTGTGTGTGTGTGTGTGTGTGTGTGTGTGTGTGTGTGTGTGTTTGTGTACGCGCGCATGTGTGTGTGGAACTGTTTCATCACCTCACGTGTTTATTTTTTTCTTTTTGTGTTCTTTCTTGTGTTGCGCTGCATTCCTCACCATCCATCCTGAATCCGCCCTCCTCCTCCTCCATGCACCACCCTGTTTTCCCAGCAGCCACTGCAACACCTCCATGTGACCACGCTGATGGAGGGGTGTGTCTTTGCAGGTCATAGAGCCTCCTTCCTCTGCACTGACTGCAAACAGGGAGCACCGGACTTAAACTTAAAACAAAAAACTATGGAAAAAGAAGGAATTCCCCCTCGTCTTCATGATCCTGTGTGTGTGTGTGTGTGTGTGTGTGTGTGTGTGTGTGTGTGTGTGTTTGTGTTCATACATGTGTGCCAAACCTCAGGAGTCACTGCACTGGCCCGGGCTCACGCACACTGACAGAACGAGTCTCACTCTCCCTTTAAAGAAATCATTTTGTTTACATACTTGAAGCAATGCACTTTTTTTTTTTTTTTTTTAATTTACCACCCAGATTTGTTGGCGGTCGTTTGCTAAATTTTTTTTGTAGTTTTTTGTTTGTTGTTCCAAGGTATATATTTTGTTTTGAAGCTTGTGGAACAATAAAAAGCTCATGTTTGTCATTTTTTGGGGGGGTGGGTCATTTAGTTGTAGGCTTGCAAACATTCAGGGAAATTCCTTTTTTTCATGCATAACTACTTTGTGATGTCTTCCTGGTTTGCCTGCTTCTGTTACTGTAGGAGCTGAGCTGTTAGTGTTTGTGCCAGTCTGAGGTTTGAGGAGTTCAAACTCAGGTTGTTGAGTTACTTTACATGCCAGAAATGTCCAAGAGGTACAAACCGGTCGAGTGCAGGTCGTCTGCAGACGCAGAACTCTCTGTGGATTTCTGAACTTTGAAACAAGGAAGAAAGAAATGGCCGTCCCCTCCTGTTAATGGATGCTCCATATAAGCCATTTTTCATTAATGAAGGATGTTTCCAGAGGCAACAGCTGTTCACAGCTGCACAGACTCACGGCCTTCTGCACTGATCAGCCTTCCAGAGGGCAAACCTGCATGTGCAGACCTGAAAAGGACTCAAAAGGACTTTTGATACATCTTTTTTTGTTTTTGTAAATCACCGAGAGCACATTTTTTATGGACGTTAAAGGCGCTCTCATTTTTCATCATTGTGTCTGAGGGATGAATGCATTCATTGGAGTTCAGTGACTAAAACAGCTGTATTTTATAGATTAGCTACGAAGCTTTTGTCATTTGTAAAATAATGAAACACATGCGAAATTGTGCTGTAATACTGTTTGAGCTGTAATCCATTTTTACTGTACAGAGTGGCCTGTAAATGAATCGAATCGAGGACATATCTCTAAATGTAAGTAAATATGTAAACCCTGTTTTTAGGAATCGCTCTTGACACTTGGGAGGAAATATCTTTTATCGTAGTTACTACTTTCAGTCAAATGGATGTGATATTCATGGATGCCATTTTACCAAATTAACGTATAAATTTCATGCCATAAGAATCAACACTACCAGGTCAATCATATCAACTCTGGTATCCCAACAGAGAATTGTCTCTTTTACTCTGCCGCTCCTGTTTTTACTGATTAAACTGTTTTCTACCATTTCCATCTTACCTCAGTTTTTACCGCAGCTTCACATGTCAGATTTGTTTTGGTTTTTTCCCTGTTTAATGTATTTTGCATTGCAGCTGATATCAAGGGTACATCCTGTTACTGTACAAGTGGAACAATCAGATATTTGATATAAAAGGGACCAGGTTACAAACTTTTATTAGAGAAATCATGGCCTCTTTATTTCCACATAAATGAATTTCACTTGAATCTTGTTTGGCAGCTGGAAACTTCAGCATTTTGGGGATTACGCTAATTTTCTTTCTGGAAGAGAGTTCGATGAGAGGATTAATATTAAGGTCTCATGGTAACGTTAAATATGAAGCTACAGCTAGCAGCTAGTTAGCTTAGCTTAGCATGAAACGGGGTACAAAAACTGATTTATAAAATGACAGTTTATGTGGTTATGTGCCAGATAATTTCATGTAGTCACAATGCTTCCTGTGTTGCTGTTCTACAGGTTTCACCTGTTTGAAAACCAACAACTGCTGCACAAGTCAAAGCTTTAGTGACACAGAGTAGTCTCTAGATGATGGCTGGTATTTTTCTATGTGGAATAACTGTGTAAAGGATTTCAACAAAATTCCATACAAGTAAAAGAGACAGGTGCAGTCATAATGGTGGTCTTGTGTTTCTGCTCTCAGAGGTGGATCTGCCTGTAAACGTGCCATTAGCCGGTTAACATAAAGCTAACCTGTAACGAAAGTGAGTTGCAGTGGAAAATAAATGAATAAATTACATTCATGGGAAGCAACCAACAACCAAGCTCCCTTCTGTAAATGCAGAAGAGGTAAAATTATTAAAATATTAACTTGATTTTGCAGAAAGAATCAACAGGCTGGTTTTAATTCATGCTTGAACTCCTGGACATGTTAGGAAATACACTTATTCAGTGTATTTCCTAACATGTAATCAGTTTGATCACAAGATTCATACAGCTCTCAACATGAAGCTACAAGCAGCAGACGGCTAGCTTGTGTTAGCATAAAGGCGGGAAACACAGAAGCAGCCTGGCTCTGTCCAAAGATACACAATCTGCAGTGAAAGTCAAATGTTAGCCATTTCCCTGCTTCCAGTTTTTATGCTATACTAATCTAAATGTCTCCTGGCTTTATCCTGGCATTTGTCCTCCATCAAGCTCAAGCCTAGAATAAGATTTTAAGATTCTGGAGGAAAGTCCCAGATGAGAAGGTCCAGTCAAAGCAAATCACTTGAAAAGAGTGAAATTCAATTTTAGCAACCCAAGACATAAAGTGAATTTCTAAACTAACAGCAACAGACCGATGTGATCATAGTCTCAGAATATCTGATCAGTGAACTACTGTCACATCCACACCTGATAGTTTCAGTTTTTATCTTGAAGTGACACAGATCCAAACAGTATTAATCATCATAAATCTGTCACATGAAACTGTTTTGTGATTTTTATTACTAACAGCAGTGATGTTATTAAATACCAGATGTGATTTAACTGGCCCTTTTCATCAGATAAAACATGAACTCTTGAGCAGTTCTCACTTCTCCGCCTTGTTCTTGGCAAAAGAGACAGTTTCTGAGCAGACTGCTCTCCAAAACTACATCATTTACATGGTTGAGCTGGCTCCATAGTCTGGAGATGGAATGTCACTGTAGTTATGAGTGTTTTCATCAAATGACAAAACAAACATTTTACATTGTTTTAGGCAGCAGGAGTGTTTTTGAAATAACTCGCAGTGATGCAGGATGTGTTTGTTTTGCAGTCTGACTGTAAATGAGCAGACATGACTTCAGACACGCTCCTTATGTTTATTAAGGTTTATTCTTAAAAAAAACAAAAACAAAAACAAAAAACGTTTATATTAGATCAGATAATTAGTAGGGGGTAGTTAATGCAACATTTTGGAGACAAACCGTCTGTAAAAGCAACGAAGAAGAAGCAGAAGATGGTCCCCTGACTTCATCCTGCGCGTCCAAACACACTCGTGTATTTTCGGAACAGCTTCGGAGCTTCGGGCTGTGGGACAAACGGGCTTCCGGTCCAGTGGGACATTTTTCCGACTGTTTTGGTGCTCAGTGATCAATGGACAGTCCTCGGCTTGGTGATGCACATGTCAAAGCTCTATAAATGCTCTGAGTTGTCAAACCTGGTCCCGTCTCTCAGCAGCCATGGGCTCCTCTCAGCAGCTGTCCAGCTCTCTCAAAGTTCAACTCGTTGATGCCCACAAAGCAGGAGGAGGCTACAAGAAGATCGCACAGCGCTTTCACTTATCAGTCTCCTCGGTTCGTAACGTCATTAAGAAATGGAAGTTAACTGGGACGGTGGAGGTCAAGCTGAGGTCTGGAAGACCGAGAAAAGTGTCAGAGAGGACCGCTCGGAAGATCGCTAGAAAGGCGCAGCGAAACCCCGGTTTGACTGTCAAAGACCTTCAGGAAGATTTAGCAGACTCGGGGGTGGTGGTGCACTGCTCTACTGTGCAGCGACACCTGCACAAATATGGCCTTCGTGGAGGAGCCAGCAGGAGGAAAGCCCCTGCATCCTCACCACCAAACCCAGCGTCAGGAGTTTGTGAAGGAGCGTCCATCGAGCCGGATGTGATGTGGAGACCAGCAGACCTGCAGGGGAGCGAGGGGGAGACGAGCCCCCCTGAAAACATGGTTTATGAAATAGTGGAGATTGTGTGAAATGCTGACAGTTTGCTGTTTGCTGCCACGCGTGTCTGTGTTTCTGTGTCTTCATCAGCGAAGATCACACGTCAGATGAATCATGAGTGAGGCTGAACCATCACGGAGTCGCTTCCATGAAGAAGCCGGCCTGCATGCTGTTCTTCCCATCACCACCATCATCGAAGCGTGGCGGCGCAAAATCATCAACTTTACTCTTTGACTTGTAGAATATGGTCCATGAGTCTGCAGAGCAGTGCTCAACATCTGTGTGTTATATATGTGTGTGTGTGTGTGTGCACTGACATGGTTTCAGTTATGTTTCGTTGCAAGACAAAAAAAAAGGAGTGAAGATAAAAGATTAGGAAAAGTTGTCATGCTTGAAAGATTAAACGTGTTGTCTTTGACTTTATGTTGTTTAAATTTTTTTTTTTTTTTGCTGTTTAGCTGTTCACAGGAACAGAAAGTTTGACCCGGGGTCCTCAGACGGTTACCTGTTCATTGCAGAAGACGCTTCAGATTGTCCAGCTTTGCCATCACACCGTACATGATGCTGTGAAAGTATGCAGAAGCTTCAAGCATTAAATTACAGCATCAATTTCCAAAGGACAGAAGTTAAATCTGAAGATTCACAAGATGATTTACAGGATAGAAAAGCAGAAAAAAAATGATGTGCTGATGTACAATTAAGACACAAACCTGTTGTAACAGATCATTTTATTAAAAAAGACGTATTTGTATAGATGCAGACATGTTCAGTTTAAATACAATCTAAAATTAATCTTTTATATATTTATATTTTTTTCATAATACTGGGAATGGACTACTTTTAAAACAGTTTGCATCTAGTAACAATTCTATGACCGAGTAGCAATTAGCACAGCAGCGAGGACGAAAGCATACTGTAGAGTTTGTATACAAATACACAAAGCACAAATAAAACACACATATTTGCAAACTTCTGGACTGCATCAACTCCTCATAAATAATGTAAATCCAACAACTGTGAACAAGGAAGACAGCGCGAGCGTCATTCACTGGTCACCTGTTCCTTCTCCGCTCTTCATAAATACAAAATACTCTCCTGATCAGAATCCCTATCGCACGTGTGTTAGTTTGCCTGGAGTGTTTTCAGTTTGAGTCCTCGAGGCTGCTGCTTTTCTGTTCTGAGCCGCAGTTGCAGAGTCGGACCATGATGGTTTGCAGGCTGGGCTCCACAATGCCGAGCAGGGGCCTCTGGGAAGGGTCCCCGTTCCAGCAGGCCTCCATCAGCTGCCAGCATTCCTCATCAAAAGTGGGCAACCGCTCGGGTCTGGCTCCTGGAGGGGACAGGGGCACGAGTGAGACACAAGAGACCCCAAACAAACAGCAGCGTGTCCTCCGGCTTTCATTTGCGTACATCGACCTGACGAAGGCCCCCTTTAATTCTGAGTGAACTCTGGTGTTTGTTTGTGGTATGAAAGCAAAAACACACAGACCGCAAGATTATTTTCTAGGCATCTCTGCTTTGTTTGATAGTGACAGCTGCACAGAGTGAGGAAAGGAAGGCAGGGGGGTGGCCTGCAGTAAAGGCCCGGGCTGCTGCGGTCAGGACTGAACCCTGACACATGCTACATGCTCGGCCTGGTGATTACATGTGATCTTGACATGATTCAAAAGCTAAACCACCAATAAATTCATGAACTATAAAGGAAGCAATCTGTAGAATATAGTATATTCATGCAAATCGTTTGTTTTGATCAATCAAAACAAAAAAAGTAGTTAAAACTGCGGCGTACTCTGTGACTTCCCTCATTACACAGTGAGTGTCAGTGACCTCCCTGTGATGTTAAGGTACCATGCACCTCTTTTTCATTCTGTTTCTACCAGTTTGCCATATTCATAACTTCAGGTAAAGCTGCAGTGTTGACTAACCCGACAAAATCAGCCATTTCCTAAATAAAGACATTAGAAGCATTTAAGTGTCACCAGTACATGATTTCCCCACATAGATTCACAGAACACTGATGAAGCAGGACGATCAGTGAGTTACCTGTCAGTCTGTACGAGTTCATTATTGTTCTTCAGTAAAAAGTCAGTGTGAACACAAACCAGACCGGAGCTAAAGGGCACAAATGTGTTTTTTTGTCTCCTGGTCTGGACAAAAACAAACTGAGCTGCAGGTGTGAAAGCGATCTCGGCGTTCGTTCACCTTTTTTAACGTTATTCCAGAGCTGGTCTTTACTGGAGCATTTCTCAAAGGCCTCTGGGAGTTTCACTGAACCAGTGCAGAGGTACCAGAAAAGGATCCCGAAGGCGTAGACGTCCACAGAGTTATCGTACTTTCCTGTGAGGAGAAGAGTCACAATGGAGAGGAAACCTTAAACACAAGATGTAATGACAGATTCCTCCTCTGATAACGTGTATGTACAAGCTCATGTAACCTCTCAAGTCAACAAAGAACGTGACACACAGTTGTTCAAACAGTTCTGACCAATTAAACAGTGTGAAGTAAACCAGGAGTTGCTTCATGATGAAATTATGGACTGCTCAGTACTCGTACCTGTAAACAGCTCTGGAGCCATGTGGATCGGGGTTCCAACGATGCTGCCAGACATCATGGCCTCTGGTTTACAGAAGCCCAGGTCTGTGATCTTTGCACGATTTTGTTTGTCCAACTGGAAAAGGAATGAAAAGAGTGCAACACTTGTTAGGCCAACAGAAAACTGAAAATCTAGAAAAAACTTACAAAAACAAACCATGGCCACAGGTAACACCTCACAAGTCACAACCTCTATATTATATAAGATGATGTTTCTAATGCAGCTATGATTATATAACTATATACCTATTAGTTGGTCTGAACTTACCAGAACGTTCTTTAGCTTTATGTCTCTGTGCAAAAGGCCCTGACTGTGCAGGAAGCGGATCCCCTCCACCACATCCAGGGCGATCTGAAGTCTCTCCCTAAGTGATAAACCAGCCTGGTAGAGATGGAGAGACAAAGGAAAAGGAGATTTAACTGGAAGTAGAGAGTGAGCTCAAAGATTACATGTCTTTACATATAAAACAACAACACATCATTTCCAATCACTGCACCATCAAGTCACCTTCAGGCCTGTATAGAGGTCTCTGTGCAGCCGCTCCATGATGAGCAGCACGGCGATGCTGGAGCCGCCTCCATAGGTGTGATCGATCACAGAGCCGTGCAGGTCGACGAGCCGCTCGTGCTTGGGCAGAGTCCTGAAGCAACACGCATGCAAAGAAAGGAGGAACACAACATAGCCCAGTTGTATGGTCATAAAACAAACACTTCTTGTTACCTTGAAGTCAGAGTATATTAATGCATGTTTGTCCACGTTTAGCAGCCTCAGTGCAGCTTTACAAAGCCCTGCATCCCTCAGGTTTATGGCAGGTGGAGCAGAGCGGCATTAATCCGGCGCTGGCAGATTCAACATGCTGACACAGAACAGCCTCAGGGCTTCAACAGTCACAACTATTTCTTAACAGACTGGGTGGAGTTTAGCCTTTATAACAAGGCAGCTGCCATGCCCATTAAAAAAACTCTGCTCTTGATAAATGTGTTCCTGAAGCTGCACAAGCCAATTTTCCAAGCACACTTCCTGAGTGTCAGCAAGATGCATTGCAAACTTTGATGGGTGCTGGGTTTTGTTCCTGCGGTGGTTTGGAACTGAAATAACTTTGAGACAAACAGCTGCTGAGATCATGCCAAAGCAGCTCTGTGTGTGTGTGTGTGTGTGTGTGTGTGTGTGTGTGTGTGTGTGTGTGTGTGTGTGTGTGCATTTAGATGATGTTTTCACATTCTTACTAACTCACCTTGTGTAGTGAAACTCCAAAGCCAGGTCGTTCCAGTGTTTATCATCAGGCGGTACCACAGACTTTAGGGCACATGGGTAGTGCCCCCCCCAGGTGTCACACAGGTAAACCACTCCATACTGGCCTCGACCCAGCTCTCGGCCAAGCTTCGGCTTGCCTGTCAGAAAACAACGCAGTCGGTTGTCAAATGTCTGAACACAGGCTGCGGATTTAAAAAGGTCTGCCAAAGCACTGGATGGGTGATGTTTGATACTGTGACCGTGTCTCAATTCATTAACCTCAAGTCCCCCTGTGCTTTGCTTGGTGTTCCTCTGCTTGATGTTTGAGCTTAACTGTGCAGAATGAGTGTGCAGCGTTTGATACTAGAAGGCTGTTTTCACATTGATGTGCTAAAGGGAGAAAGTTCCTCTGCGCTCACTTTAAGTTCAAGCCAGTGAAGGAGGGGACATCTTGCATCCAGCAGTTAAAGGAAAGGAACACATCCGGTGGAGAAACTTAAAGTCACAAATGTCACGTTACATTTGCAACAGTGTGTGGAGCAGACTGCGAGTTTCACCCGATGTGAGTGAACAATGGGAGGATTTGGTGGTGACTCACCATGCAGCAGCACATCCCTGAGGGAGCGGCTCTCCAGCGACAGGCGGGCCAGTCGAGGGGCGTGGTCCTTCCTCACACGCAGCCACAGGTCCTCAGTGCGCTCCAGTCGCCCCGTGTGCCCTTCCTCCAGCTACCAACACATGACATACCATCTCATGGTTAGAATTAGGCTCCGCTGCTGAACGACTGGTTTCATTTGTTAACAGTCGTTTCATTTTTGTAAAATTAATGTGCCTTATTTTCATGACCATGGTTCTCTGACGTTGTTTGTTGTTAAACGGTTGAGATTTTATTTCTGAAAATATGTGAACAGCATCCTCTTTGCATCCTGTTATGTCTAATTTGGTCCTCTTTTCTGAAGCTACATCATCAGGCGCCATCACCACGCCGTGTTCTCAGTGACTGCAGGTCAGGTGCCTTGACCTCTGCGGCGATGCCGTCATTCGTCAGACTGCTTAATGCAGAGTTCATGGCCAGCACAGTTTTTTTATTTATTTTTTTTGGTTGAGTTCTCATTGCTGCTGTTTGCTTTGTGCTCAGCTGGAGCTTTAAAGTCAACATGAGAACCAGCATACTTTAAGTTTGCTCACACGACTGCAACGGTGTCCTTTAGAGGGAGTCACTGTGTGTCTGTCGTGGGTGACTTTCACACAGGTTTGAGTGGATGTTTCTTTTATCATCAACATGTAAACACTATATTAAATCCTTCCACCATTATCAGATTAGCTCAGATTAGATAAGTACTGATGGCCTGAAAAGTCATTTTAATGGCTTGTTTACCAAGTTTGTCCATATATCTAACATTAGGAAGTGCATAGTTTATGCACCCTTCACTCTACCTTCACCACCCTTCACTGTGCCCCCCCCTACAGGAGCTTAGTTTGGGAGTTGCTTTTCTTACCCTCTTCTTCCCTCTTGTTTTTCCTCCTTCACATCTAAGTAAACGGGGCGCTCTCCATGTGTGCGACCCACAGTTCTCCCGCTCCTGTCCTCCCCTGTTATGTGTCACTGTCTTTTCTGTGTTTCTTGGACGGGATGTAACTGAAATGGAATTTCTCCTTCGGGAGACTAATAAAGGCATTCTGATTCTGATTCTATGTGATTTGCCATTTTCCAGGAGCAGAGACCTCAGGTTGTCAACGGTACATTAGAAACACTTTTTACATGCAAAAAATGATTTCTGGTGTATTAAAGAAAAACCTTAATATGTGGAACTCATCTTCATTCATTCATGCATGTATTTACTCATATTCTATCTGTTACCAGCTGCCACAGGTCGGCTCTCACATTCGCAGGTTGTTTTTTTGCACGATGCCCAAAACACAGGCATGGATCTGATGCTGTGTAACAGCTATGAAATATGACAGCTGCATGCAGCAAGCTGTAGCATGCTTTGTAATAAACTGAGTCAGGACTGAAAGCAGAGTCTCTCACGTGCAGGAGCAGAAGGAAAAAGAAGTAAAAACGGGGCTGAGATATTTGATCAGACCGGTTTGGAAACACCAACCCACACATGTTCCATTCAATACTCACTATTAGTCCATTGACATTACGCTGTTGAAATCTGTGCGATCTTACAAAGTGCTGAGTGTCTCTGTCGTGTATTCTTTTGAAGACAAAGGAAAATGACCCTGCTCTTAAATTCTTGTGTGACAACAAAGCTTTCCCTCTGAAATCCTCTCTACTCTGCCTTTACAGCACACTTTGTATTCACATTCATAACACCTCCTCCGAGTCAAACTGCATGCCGACACACTGCGAGCCAGTTTCCTCTTCTGTTAGTCACAGAGAGGAATGTGACAGAAGTGTAATGTTTTATTGGGTTACCTTGTTTTCACTGAATCAAATCACTCAATGAAATTAGGATAGTTCTATCCATCAAAAGTGTCAAACATCACCTCCTCTATAAGACCTCCACAATTAATCAGTGTATTTGTGTAACTGCATTCTGGAAGAGAGTCAGCGAGCATGGAAAGGCACACAGTGTCTGTCATGTGATGATTATCATCAGAGCAATTTGACTGAAACGGATTTGTCAGGGACTTCATGGAGAGAGTTGCGGACCCCGCATTTGTATTCTGGGGCTTGAGAAGTGAATCAATTCAAGTGAAGAAGAGTAAATATGCTGAAGCACGAGCTGCGCAGGGCCTGACAGACAAAGAAAGCTGTCTGTAATTGAAGGCATAATGGGGCTGTCACACAGTTAATCAGTCAACGTCATTTGAAAGTGCATTCAGAAAAGTATATGGTTAAAAAAAAAATCATAGTAGTCACAGATGCAGTAGGTGCAAAGGCTCTTCACACAAACCATTTCTTCTGGTCACGTGATTTATGTCACATGCATTCAAAGCAGTGAGGTCAATTCCCTGAGGATGTCCTTCCAGCTCTTACACACTCACTGGCTGTGAAATATGTATGAGAAAAGGGCTGAGCTAAAAACAACAGCCAATGCTAATCAGCCGATGCTTTCTGCAAATCATCCGTCTCTGTTGCTCTGTCTAGATTCGGGTGCTTTAAAGGTTATATAAGGCCTGTGTACTTTCCACGTCTCAGCCCGATGAACACGTACACTCGTTTGCCGTCACCAATATAAAAGTACTGCAGGTCAACACAAAGTAGTGGTAGTGTAACAAGCTAGATTTGAACTATTCATCAGCATGGATAGATCTATGAGCAGCTCAGGAGGAGAACATTTCATCTGTCAGTCTCTTACATTATTACATGTTCTGGCTGAAGCAGACCTTCCTGATTGTTGGACACTGGGGTGATCCTCGCCAAACTTCTGCTGTGTGAGCCTGACCTTACAACCACTAGTGAAAAGCATTTTAAGCCAGCAGACTTACAGAGACTTTAGCCTTAAAAACAACTTTGTGTTGTTTGTTTGTCTTATTTCTGGATAATATGTTAAAGTCTAATAAAATTTCAATTACAAAAAAAAAGCATATGGTCAGTGAAAGGGTTTTTAGTTACATGTTCAAAACAAAGGTAGGAATGTAACAGGGCACGGTGCGACAAGAAAGAGAGGCGCCGAAGAGGGGAGAAAGCTCACCTGGCGCAAGGACGCTGCAAAGGCCTCATGGGAGCTATTGAGACGGGTTCTGAACTGGGAGCAGATGCTTCTGGCCAGTTTGGCAGCGCTGAGACTTTCTATGGCGTCCTGGGCCACTTTCCGCTTCCACTCTGGTGTGACGCCAGGAGGGTTCACAAACGTTATCCTGTGGATTATCTGGAAGCAAGACACAGAGTGAGGATACCCCTTCAGAAGTCAGCATGCCATATGAAACTGCATGGCTGAATTTATTCATCACTGACCTGTTTGATTTGCTCCCAGAAGAGTCTCGTGACAGAGGATCCTGAATGAAAGGTGACCTCGACGTGATAGGCAGCATTTAATAACTGTGACAGAAGAGAGAGGGAAGTCAATATGCATGAAAAAACAGCAAAAAAGTACGACACCAGTAAACATTGTCTATCTATTTTTATCATTAGAAGAAGCAAAGCTTACAACAGAGATCAATACATATGATCATACTGCTCACATTCACGCGTCTTCATACGTTCTGGACAAGAACGCTGAACAACCATAACAATAATACAGGAAATAAGGTTCCTGTTTTCTGCTGCTGCCCACCTGTTTGAGGTGATTGGAGGTGATATTATGGACAGACGAGTCGATGTGATACTTCTCCAGACTGTTGAGACATCGCTCCAGAGTTCCTACGAAGCTCTCCCTCAGATAGTCCACAGAGCTGATGAGCTTATTGGCCACAGCCTGATTCAAGCGGACCACTATCAGCTCCTGGATCTGGTGGATGCAAGATTTGATCTCCTTTGATGTAACAGGCTCTCCATTAGTTGTTACAATGATGTCTGCGTTTGAAAGACAAAAGTGTGTCCAGTTAATATGTGATTTACTGTGACCAGCTGGTACAGAGAAATCCTGATGAATCAATGTTATCAGATATTGATGAGGAACACAATTCACTGAGGCATTAGAATAAACGGACATTTCACAAAACAAGTATTTGTATTTGATCAAGTTATAATGAAAGACAGAAAAGTATTATGGATTAAAACAATTCACGTTAGAGAGACTCAGCGAACGTTTGTCCTTGAGGAGAATGTCTAAAGAGGGTTGTTGTAGATTCTACAGAACTTCCACAAGGATTAATGTGGCATAATATTTCTATTAACACACTACTCACTATAGATTTTGCCTTAAATAATACTTAAATTGAACTGCTATTAAAACCACTTTAATTCCCAATTACTTGATAGGCTATACATTCATTTTAAAGCACTCTAGTAGCACCAGTAGCTTTGTGGTGCTCTTTAAGTGCACTGCATTATACAGAGAGGTGTTTCTATTATTTAGTCTACCCTCATTGATATAAAAGGGTTGGACAAAATAACAGAAACACTTCTCTGTCTAAAGCAATGCAACAGAATCACAAACTGCAGCTTCCAGAATAACCACACAGTTGAATCAACACCTCTCTAAAAAAGTTTCAGTAAAAACTGAACATTATGTTCCTCACAAGGGGACGATTTGTTTTTGCGGTATTGTCATATTAGACTGCATGAGTTTTAGCTGGTGCACCTAAAAAAGTGGCTACAGTGGAGTTTTTGACCAGTAGTATTGCTATTGAGAAATTATTTTTGTGTATGAGTTCCTGCTTTGCTTGTCCTGTTCAAACTCCCTGTTTGCATATGGCTACACTCACCTGTGTTGGGTTTTACCCAGCAAAGCTTATCAAATAACTCTGTACACCTGCTTCTTGGAAAAAATAGAGGAAGAGAGACCGGAAAGAAGCAGCAACAACCAGTGAAAGGAGTTTCTCACTTGCTAGAAACTGTTGAGACAGACAGTTCAAAACTTTGTGGCCAGATTGTGAAATGCAGCTGGCTCAGCCTCATATTTGCAGGTCTGACATGAGCCCAGAGACAGTAAAGACGCTGGCTTTGGGTAACTCAGGCTAGAAGCCCCTGGCCAGTAAAGACAAGTCAGTTCTCTATTTTGTCCCCTCAGAGAAGCACTGGCAACGTCATAAATAAATTTTAGACAGAACAGATAAAACAAAAACAGTCTGAATAGGAGACAGTCTGGGTCCCATGAGTCAGCCATCATCTTTAATAGATGAGTAATAAAGAGGAAATCTTGTCTCATTAAGTTGAGGACATGAGTGAAAAATACAATGAAAAGCACACATGCTCATTTTTGAGTGGTCCAATGTGACACAGGATCAAAGAACCGGGGTCTATCAAAGCACATCACACATCCCACTTCATGTTAATCAAAATACATAACTGGAGACTAGGCTTCCAACATTATACACACTGGAAAAAAAGTCATAGGATATGACTTTGTGTATCTCAGGAGTAGAGAATTCAGAGCTGCTATTGTACTGTCAAACAGGGCCTTGAAGAGATTATATCACTTTTGTAAAAAGATCCAATTTGCAAGAAACTCTTAATTTTTAAGAGGAAAATGTACTTTTTCACAGCGAACTTCTGGGTTGAATCCAAACACTCTGCCACAAATTGCTTCATGTCCATAATAACAGTGACCAAGTCACGTAAAACAGGAATCACAGCCTGCCGGATACTATTTTCAAGTCACAATTTGAAGCATGTGAAATGGAAAAAACAAAAACACATAACTTAATAGTGCAATAAACATGCTAAAAAAAATCTTTGCTTGTTCTAAGGAGTCTGACAGCAGCACAGAAATACATAAGTCTTTACTGACTGCACACATGTGGAAACCTCAGCACACGGTAATAAATGCTTGTAAATACTGTACAGAAGTAACTTGTCAGTATATATGCTGCATATACACTATCTTCCACCACTTAGAACATGGCTGAGATTGAGAATATCTTCCCTAATGACATGAAAATTTTGAAAACCCTGGCAGGGAAACTGCCTGCCTGCCTTGTGACATTTACCCATCATGCTTACTCACTAACCTGTAAACTCCAGGTTGGCAGCATCCTCCAGCAGCTGCTCCTTCATGCTGCTGAGCGTCTCCACAATCATCTCCTTCATCTCTTCCTGTTTGCGGTTAGCGATGGCCATGAGGGAGGTGAAGAGTTCACCTTCTTTCTCACGAGTGTACTCCAGCCTGCGTGGCGTTATCTGTAGGTCCCTCTGCATGTCAAAGGCCTGAAGGGAAACAGAAAGGACAAAGGTCTGGTGGTGATTTTTCAGGGGCATCTTAGGTCAAAGCAGACAGAGCCTGAACAGTTCATGCAGTGATAACAACTGTCACATGACTTCATTACTGAAGCAGTAAAACAATCGCAGACAACATGAACAATCACAGACTGACGAGCAGCATTAGGAGGCACGGTCCTCTCACCTGGTTGATGAAAAGATCTAGACAGCGACAATGAAGCCCATTAAGCAGGTTGGCGGCCTCCACCTGCTGGTTTTGAAGCACTTGGCGAGCAAAAGGCACCAGCAACCGATGCAGTCTTTCAAAAGCCTCACCCAGCATGCTTTGGGGTTTGGCACCCAGAGTGGGCATTTGTGTAGGGGCGCCACAGGAGCAGTTTCCTGTCGGGCTACTGAGGAAGCCAAGAGAGAGGAGCTGCTTATGGAGGGCGCTCTTCTCCCTCTCCTTTTCCTTCTCCGCACGGCGGCCGGGTTCTGGGGAGGCTGCTGAGATGGAGTCAGGGATCCGAACAAAACAGATGGGAAAGGGGAGCATCTCTTTGACCTTCCGGAGCTCAGCCACATGCTCTGTGCTTAGCGAGTCCTGGTTGATGGCATAGAGTATGATGGGGATCACGTTGCGGGTGCAGTCTTCCAGGGCCTCTTCTATGGGCTGCACACTTGGACAAGGCACCACCATGACCTTTGCTTCCTGGTGATGAACCACAAAGAAACCACAAACATGATTCTTTCATTTCAAGAAAGCTGGTTTACATACAGGCAGTTATTATGAAACATGGTTGTGTAAAAAAAGTCCAGTTCACTGAAATTACCTCCAAAAATGGAGGTAAATGTGATTTAAAGCTGCTATAATTGTTATTTTTATTCTAACAACAAAACAAATGACTATGTGTACTGTGAAGGTGTTACTTGTGGTGACAAACCCACAAGTCAGTCCAGGTCTGGTAAAACAGCCGTACACCAAACATCAGAAAGGCAAAGTCAGTGACTACGTGCAGAACAAAATGGAGCATTTAGCAGCTAAATGGACAAAATGGTGAGTTAATATTGGACTTGTATTCACAAGGAAGCCGGAAGACAGCACTCTGAATGAGAGCTAACACTGCTCCGCATCTGCTGGACGTGTAACTAGGCAACTCTATGCTAACAAGTTTGTCATGCCAGCATTGTGATTCTAGTTTCCACTGTCTTCAAGTGTCCAAACAAACAATTGCTTCAGGATTTAAAAAAAAAAAAAAAAGTGAGCAGCATGTCTTGTCTGAACAGTGCACAGACCTCACTGTGGACACTTTAATATGTTCTACCAACACCATGAAGTATAATCTGTCTTACTTTTCCATTTCTCTAACGTGTCTTATGTCATTTAGATGAACTGACCTGTTAACCTCCTGACTAACTCAACGGCAAAACTAACCCCTTAGCATAAAGTGTTCAAGGCAACTGAACCACAGTTTTCAAACCAATTTATGCCCGAAGAAGTTCAAGCGGATTCCACATTCCCACATATCACATGCTTCCTCTATTTCTGAACACATAATGGAAAATAAATATTTGTGCTGGTCTTGGGAATGTCTGTGACACGGAGAAAAATGACAAGTAAAAAGGTTTTCATTACGCTCGATAAAGAACAACATGAACAAAAATAGTCTCACAGACAGCTTGAGAGCGAGAGCATGACGGGGGGAAAGACAGCCAGAGAAAAGAGGCAAAAATGACCAACAGCTACACAAAGGAGACAGTCAGTCCTGTCTCCAAGAAACAAGAGCGCAGCCCATCTGAGCAGTCTCTTTGGAACAAAGATAGCCTGCAAACATTTGTTCACAACCAATCAAAGTCGATACAATGTTTGAATTGCCTCAGTGCATTTAGTTTTCAACAAAAACTCTTCAAGAAAATGTCTGTAGCCTATTTTGAAGCTACTATTTTGTTTTTCAGTGTCAGTTAGAGTAAACATTAGTGCTACCCAGTCCTACAAAGTAACACAGTAAAGGCAAATGACCATGTACTGTAAGAAATCAGGGGACTGCTAATGTCACAGACCTTTGCTAACAAGCAGACTTTCTCGTGTGAATTCATGGGACACTGAACATAACAGGATATGTACCTCGAAAGAATTTTACAAACACACCCTGAGTAGCGTCCTTTATGTCCTCGGGTCGCTTAAGTTGAGGCTGGCAGCATGGCTAAACTCTGGGATGAAGAGAAAGCTAATTAGCACATTGGCTCTCATCTGCTGGCCTCTAAAACAGGTTGCTGTGATTATGGCAGGACTGTGTGAATACCACAGTGAGCAGAGAGATTCTGTGCCTTTGTTTACTCCAACCTAGACATGTTCATCTCAGCAGAAAACTATAAGTAAGTGGCACACTGCTTGAGTTTGTAACCTGTGTTTAGGTGTCTGGCTGATGAGAATTTGTGGACTCACCATCCAAAGTTGTAGATTATTTAATTTTCTTTGAGTTTGTGGGTGAAAAAACAGCAGGCTAAAGTAAAAAACAGTACTGTCTTCCACATCCATATGTCTGCCAAAATGTAAGGCTGCGTGTGTGGGTCTGTGGTCTAAACAGCAGAGTAAAAGTCAATACTATTGTGGTTAAACAAGAAATACAAGCCCAAGTTAGCAATACAGCAATAAAAGCTACAGCAACTAACTCTCAGCAGTAAGCTGTAGGTGACATTACAGATAAACTGAAGGAATCTCTCATCCAGCAGTTTGCATGTAGCTTAATTACTGAACTTAACAAGGCTCTCGAGCCATAGCTGGTATTAGCAACCACCAAGTAACAACAGGCAATGATGGGCTAACTTAACACAACACAAACTACCTCCTTAACATCAAAATAACCACAGAACCAGTCCATTTACTTTTCAGGGATCTTAGCAAACAGGTAAGGTTTAAAGTCCTGTCCCAGTGATCAGCTGGTAGAGCATCTGCTGCATGGTAAGGGGATTTCCAGAGCACGCCTCGGCTGTGTTTGCTGGTTGGTGATTAATTGGCTCATTAATAAGTGCACTACCAGAGCCTTTTCATTGAATACATTAAATCACTCTGTCTATCATCTATGATGAAGTTTGTATTATTATCATAACCACTAACTCAGCTATTAAAGCCTCTGAGGTCCTCTCAAGTAGAGCTGCAACGATCAATGGACTGGCAGTCAACTATTAAATTAATTTCCAACTACTCTGATAATCGATTCAAGCAATTTCTAATAAAAGAAAGTAATTTTTAAGAAAAAAAAGGAAAAATTCTCTGAGTCCAGTTCCTAGATGTGAATATTTTATGCTTTCTTTACTCCTTTATTATACAGCAATATATTTGTGATCTCGGGTTTTCAGAAACAGTGACTGACCAAACAACTAATTGATTATTCGAGAAAATAATCAACAAATTAATCAGCAATGAAAATAATTGTTCATTGCAGATCTACGCTCAAGTGTGACAAATAAGGGATTGCAGATCCCAGACATCTTCCTACCAGGCATTCATCTAATGACAAGAGACGTGCAAACTCATGGCTTCTACAAAATGTTACAGTAACACGTGAAAACACAATGACTCTCAAACATGAACCCTAACTAATGAAAATCCACACCACTACTGACAAAACCATACTGATAGCAATCAGAGTTTAGGTGTATAATGTGTGTCAACATTAGTTCAAATTGATTTATTTTACTAAACGTTGGATTTTTAAAAAGCTGTGAATCGGTCTTTTCAACACAGCTCACACAACGTTCTGAATTAGGCTATTAAAAAAAATAAAAAACAAAACCATTTTTTGTCACAACACAAACAACCAGTGTCCCAGAAATCAGTTGTAACCATGGCAGCTTCACCGCTGCAAAGAGTTTGGGATTTTTTAACATGACCTAGTCATGTGAATCGCACCAGACCAGTGGCATTACGTAAGAGGGTTGGGCGGGTGGGCTGCTCTGAGGCAGAGCTAGGCCTAGTTTCTGGGGCTGTGTGATGCTTGCTAAGGGGCCTCGGCCTAAAGGATTAGAGACTAATTTCCTCGTGTCACACATGACAAGGAATGACTACAATCCTTACACCGTGCTAAATTAATTCACTCCCACAAGACACTGTGATTTTCAGGTCACACCGGCTGAAGACCAGCGTGTCTGTACCACTGTGTCCCAACAATTCTTTCTTTTTCAACATTACTTTAACAGTAACCTGCAAATCTGTTTTTAAGAAGTGCTCAAAACCTGAACGGGAGAAAAGCGACCGGAAAAGAATGCATCTCTGAACAGTAGCACAAACGAGAGTAAAACACTGAACAACAGAAAATAATCAGCTCTGCTCAGTAATCTCTTTGTGTGCTAAGTTATGTGTGAACACAAAGGCTTACGGAGGGAGGGAACTGGGCCATATATAATTGAAATCAATTACATAATTAATGGACTGTTCATTTTCATGTCCTGAACACCACGACATGACTCACATATACAAAATCACTTGTTATTCACATAAAACTAGTTTGTCAATGTACAAGTTCACATCAATAAATCACCACGATATGAATTATCTAACAGATGGTTGTAATGTCAATTACAATTACAATTCATCATTTGGCAGACGCTTTTATCCAAAGAGACGTACATATGAATTCACACACCAATGGAACAGCATCGGGGCAATTTTTGGGGGGTTTGGTATCTTGCCCAAGGATACTTCGGCATGTGGACTGCTGAGGCCAGGGATCAAACCACCGACCTCCTGATTGACCACTCTACCCCCTGAGCTACAGCTGCGCTACCCCCCCAATTAATCTGTTCTTGTCAAGACATCTTCACCAACATGCTCAAAGAAAATGGAGGATGATTCAAAGGCTTCAGTTTGACCCGAAGTTCCCTCTCAAAATAGAAATAATGTGCTAAAATTCTCCTAATTATGACTGAAACAACTCAACTGAAACACTGCAAGTCAGTTCGCAGAGATGCCCTCATCCTAATGCAAGGATTTGTGTGTGCATATCCAAAAAACTAAAAGTTTTTTCTTACAGTGTCAATTAATTGAACACCTTCTCTTTTTTAGATGAATCTGCTTATGTGATACCATGGGTGCCATATACCACATATCAGAGCTGTAAAACAAACTAGTAATGTACTGCTGCCAACATTTGTCCGTTCTGGTAAAAATCTGTTCCACGGTGCTTTAGAGACTGGCATTTTTCTGCAAAGCATATGCTTCTGCCTCACCACAGCTTCATTCTACATCTTCTTCCAAAAATAAAGCAGTGAGCAGCATGGTCACATGGTCCAGCCATACTGCACTTATCTGGAGCCTCTGAGTGAAAGTGTCAAAGTTCATGAAGAAGAGACACAGTAATGTCATCAAGGATCAATTCCATGCAAATGACTTCATGTCCCTTACTCCTTCTTTAAAGATGGGAGAGTAGATCCAGTAGGTTTCATACTGTATCCTTGTCTGTGATTTAAAGCCTACCTGTAGCAGTGGGTGATGCAGCGTGATCTCCAGCTCTGCTAGCCTGTGGGCCGGGTCCTCGCATTCCTCGTGGATCTCCAGGTCTTCCCGGGGCACTGTGTCCCAGCGACCGCAGTTAGCCGCCAGCTGGTGCACCAGTTCATACTGGCCTGGCAGAGCCAAGCTGAGGCGTGTCTGTCTCCCATGGGTGAAGCACAGCTTCCGCCTCTTGCAGACGGTGCCCTGGACCCCTTCACAAGCCTCTCCGGCCTCAGGGCCCAGTGGCAGCAGCCTCTCCCCCAGAAGGCAGTTGAGCAGCTGGTAGCGGGCAGCACAGTCCTGGCCTAGGACCAGGATGTATGGAACAGCACCCACAGTATTGCGTAGAAACTCTTCTTCATGGCTGGGGAAAGAGATGCAGCTAAACTGGCCTGGGGAAACAGAAGGGGGTATATAATGTTGAGAAATGGACTGAGAACAGAGCTTGGCAAGCAAACCATGACTCTGGCACTCAATGACACATCTCTTACATCTGCACCCAATTTCCAGAATACACAGCAGATCACTGTTCCACAGGAGAGATACTAAAACATTTCAAATCTGATATCATTCCTTTGGCTATTATTTCCTGATCTAGCCCAAAAATGTGGAGCACACACACAGAAGAACTAATTCAACCTCATTATGGATGATATGAGACATACTCCTCTCACAGTTATTGAATTGAGAGCGAGCGCAACGGCCTACTTTATCTTCATATACCAGTGCTTTTCTTTCTAACATATATGTCGTTTTGTTTTAACAGTTACTCTCATCTAGCATCCTGCTACTGGTACTAGCCCGTTGACCTAACATGACGCATTAAAGCCTTTTGTTCCAGACAGACCTGTGCTGAGCATTTGACTGCATGACCCGTGCACAGTGGAGAGACTATGATAAACAGGCAGTAGGCGCCAACCTATGTATAACCTCTACTAAAATGAAACATCAAGAACTATTTTATGGTCCTTCTGTATCATGTGATGCACATTTATGTCCAGATAAGTAAGTGTAAGCAGGACATCTGCAAAATGAACCTAGATAGCAGGTGAAAAAATGGCTTTAGCTTTGCCCATTCTGACTAATCCTGAGATTAACATTGTTCATTCAACATTGAGGAAAATGGTTTTAACCCTCTCTGCGTATAAGCCACTTCTGTGGATGTGGCGCATTACGTTTCATTGGCTGCTTTGAGTTTAATACATCACAAAGTGAAATAAAAATCTGACTCATATAGTCAAAAAAAGCTCACAATACTCATGAAATGTTACGTGGGAGCAGGAGCAGTGAAATATATTTTATACAGCATTTCTTAATCTGAGGTGGTTGATACAGCAAAACCTACTGGTGGATAATATGCTCATTTTTTTTATTCAAAACTACAAAAATATGTTCAGTTGTCGAGACACACATGCACACTCACACAGTTTGTGCATAATAGAAGAATGGGTGTCTGATATGGGCTCCAAGATAACTAGTGAGTGCAGAAATCTCAGCATATTTGTCGCACTTAGTCTGCTTAATCTCTTCAGTTTAACCCTAATTAATGCACTGTTGTTATGTTACTTGCTGGTGCAGAATTCACTTGGCATCAGCCATTTGTTCTTTTTTTCACTATAGGATACAGACGTACAACATAGCTACACATTTTAAACATGGCACATATCCAGGTGCACTATAGGGTCGTGAGATGTTGCAGGTGCATGTGTTCAAACCTCACCTGCCTCCAGAGAAGCGGAGTCCGAGCTCAGGGTTGATGCAGAAGTATTGCTGTAGTTTTGTCTTATTTCCCGGAAGAATAAATTAGTCTCTTTCAGGTTCTTCTTTAACTGGACGTTGTGCTTGTTGTAGCTGTTAAATATCCTTGTTAATTCCCGTGCTAAAGGAGTCGCTTTCTGTTGTTGTGGTTGCACATTTCCCTCCATGGTCAACAGTTGTTGTGATTTACAATGTCAAGCAAGTGCCAACCTTAGCTGAGATGGTAAATGTCGATCAGTCCTGTGAACTTACCGCACCGCTTTCGTTACGTGCTAGTAAAGTGACTTAGTAGTCATGTTTATGACTCGGCTAAATCGTTCAAAAAGAGACACCTTCATTCACTTGCAGTCCGTTTTAACATACCATTAATAGAAGTGTGTTGGTGCTGGACAGACAACAGTCCCAGCAGTGTTTTGTGTCAGTGAATGAGGGCTAAGGCATTTGGCTTTGTTATGAAACCGAAGCTCAACAGCAGCTAGCTAGCTTAACGCCGCGCCTCGAGCGCAAGATAACTTGTTATTGACTCGAGGCGAGATTTTGCCAATCAGCCAAGTAATGGCTATTTCTGCATCTTGTGTTGGCAGCACTTTCTAGTTCACACCGACTGTCTGACTGAACGCAAACTGAGGAGTGTCTTCTCGACAAAGCATACCGAGACCACAACACTGTGTTGACGAATACTGTGCTCAGTTGTCTGTGTTTCGCGACCGAGCTGTGGTCCAGATACCATTAGCGCTGCTAGCCAGAAGGCATCTCCTGTCCGTCCTCGCCTCGGCCTGGCACAGCAGACATAACTTGGCCTCTAACTTCACGTAAATAATCCAGGGCACGGTTTCACAGCCATACAGCTCCGTGTTTCAGAGCGAGGGCCCAACTCTGACAGCTGCCTCTAACGTTTAACGTCAACGGGCTGAGCACGTCAAAACGCTGGGTTTTCTGATGAGACTGCGGGGAAAAGATCTTCCTAAACTGGCTCTGGTCCGGAGGAGCCAGCGGACATCTTCCCCGCTGGAAAGCGACGACAACACAGCTAAATGAAGTTCAATATTTTCTCTTTCGGTGATGAAGATGAAGAGGAGAGTCCGTGGTGATGCAGAGCGAGATGTGACCGAACCGAATCACATAGCTGGAGCCAAGCAATCAAATCACTGCATAACAGCAAGTCGAAACGGCCAAGGATAGGGAGAGGAAAGGGCGGGGTCCGGGGCGACGCACTGCGGTCTGGGAAATGTAGGAATATTAACACAGCAACAAGTTACGATTTTTTTTCAAAGGATGGCGAAGGCACGACCCGCCCACCTCTACCTCTGATTGGCTTGATTGACATGCATATTCTGACCTAACCAATCTTATTCCTCCTAAGCCGTTTCCCTTTCTAAAGGTGACTTTTGTTATCTTTTTTCTTTTAGTGGATAGTGCTGCTGAAGAGATGGGATGATACGCCAAAGATGGTAATCAGCCTTGACACCTGGGGCGCTCGCTCTACTAGGTGCACTACAAAGCCGCCCTCGTGCCTAAACCTAACAAATCCAGCCAATCACGACAACGACTACCAGCCAATCAGACGAGTACGGCGGGTCATGACTTCGCCATCCTGAAAAGAAGTTTTAACGCACAGATCGTAGATGGATCACTCCGTAATTTATGCGTTTCAAGTGCAATTTCACAGTTTCACTGTCCAGATTATATAAGGAGAAGCTCATTTACAGCAGGTAAAAAGAAGAGTTGTAAAGGTGACAAAAATAGAAATATTCATGTAGGGTCAAAACTATGACAGATACAAATTATCTGAGTATTTAACAGTAAAAATTATAATATTTATAATATTATATAAGACAAAATGCCAACTTCGTATTTCATTATTTTTACTTTTTTTTTTTTTTTTTTTTTTTTGACAATTATGAACTTCTCTATCGTCATTGCACATAGTAAGTAGCAACCAGTCCAACAAAATTCATTTTAGCGTCTAATCAGATGGTACACGTGGTTGCAAAAGTGCATATAGAGATATAATATCTATATACATAGATATAACAATACATATACATAGATATAACAATAAACATTTGCACTGAATATCAGGGCATTTTAGTAGTTATAGAACACAAGAATACAAGAAACAACATAGACAGTTATGATATGTCAATATATAACTATGATATAAATACAGTATGAACAAATATGCACAGTAGAATGGTGTGATTATCTTACACACGGTCACAGTAAGCAGTTACAGTGGCATGCAAAGGACAGTTTACATGCTGCTGAGTGTTACTGTACAACAGCCTTTAAACACTTCAGAGCAGAGACATGAATGATGGCGACACAGACTGAGAAAGCTCGTTTTTTCCCCTCATCTTTGACTTAAAGTGAGTAAAGTTGATGATTTTGCGCCGCCACGCTTCGATGATGGTGGTGATGGGAAGAACAGCATGCGGGCCGGTTTCTTCATGGAAGCGACTCCGTGATGGTTCAGCCTCACTCATGATTCATCTGACGTGTGATCTTCGCTGATGAAGACACAGAAACACAGACACGCGTGGCAGCAAACAGCA
Source organism: Chaetodon auriga (assembly GCF_051107435.1). Lineage (NCBI taxonomy): Eukaryota > Metazoa > Chordata > Actinopteri > Chaetodontiformes > Chaetodontidae > Chaetodon > Chaetodon auriga. Next base: position 16,295,841 of record NC_135075.1, on the reverse strand, counting down.
AACTGTCAGCATTTCACACAATCTCCACTATTTCATAAACCATGTTTTCAGGGGGGCTCGTCTCCCCCTCGCTCCCCTGCAGGTCCGCTGGTCTCCACATCACATCCGGCTCGATGGACGCTCCTTCACAAACTCCTGACGCTGGGTTTGGTGGTGAGGATGCAGGGGCTTTCCTCCTGCTGGCTCCTCCACGAAGGCCATATTTGTGCAGGTGTCGCTGCACAGTAGAGCAGTGCACCACCACCCCCGAGTCTGCTAAATCTTCCTGAAGGTCTTTGACAGTCAAACCGGGGTTTCGCTGCGCCTTTCTAGCGATCTTCCGAGCGGTCCTCTCTGACACTTTTCTCGGTCTTCCAGACCTCAGCTTGACCTCCACCGTCCCAGTTAACTTCCATTTCTTAATGACGTTACGAACTGAGGAGACTGATAAGTGAAAGCGCTGTGCGATCTTTTTGTAGCCTCCTCCTGCTTTGTGGGCATCAACGAGTTGAACTTTGAGAGAGCTGGACAGCTGCTGAGAGGAGCCCATGGCTGCTGAGAGACGGGACCAGGTTTGACGACTCAGAGCATTTATAGAGCTTTGACATGTGCATCACCAAGCCGAGGACTGTCCATTGATCACTGAGCACCAAAACAGTCGGAAAAATGTCCCACTGGACCGGAAGCCCGTTTGTCCCACAGCCCGAAGCTCCGAAGCTGTTCCGAAAATACACGAGTGTGTTTGCGCTGAATGTCTGTGTGTGTTTGGACGCGCAGGATGAAAACAGCTGACCATCTTCTGCTTCTTCTTCGTTGCAGTATGTATTATGTGCAGTGCAAAAGAGGGAACATTCAGCCTACATACAGTTGAGTAAGGTCAGAGTTAAATACAGATAACAGAGAGAGCAAACACAACAGGCAGTGCAAGAGTGATGCCATCCTGTTTTTACCTAGTGCCTCATCATTTTGACTTTAGTTGAAGATGCACCCCACCAGTATAGCCTGTTAAAACAAGAGGATAGTGTCTTATGTGGCTCTGAATGGAGATTTTTAGAGTAAAGAAAACAACCCTTCAAATATGTGGAAGAATGTCCTGTGGTAGCAAACCCAGGGTGGTGTGACTGATGTGTGCATTTAGCAGGTCGAATGAGTATAACAAAAGATGAAACTTTGTTGTATTGTGGGAAATCCAGAATCCAAAACTTTGACTAGGGACTAGAAGTTGGGATACTCCCCCTTAATTTTGATTCACTGTCTCACAATTTGTTTGCACATTTTATTAGTTCCAGTGTATGAACATGTATAGAAAAGAAACAAGAGACATCCTTCTTGTTGGTTATAGGGTTATAGCCATCATAAGGATATAAATGTTATATTTGTGGCTAATTGTGGTCCAAAGAGGACTGACCATGTGTAGTGAAGAAAATCTAGCACTGTTTTTCCCACAGACTGTACCGTCTAGCTAAACCACTCATAACTCACACATACACATATTTGTGCACCTCTTTTTTTTTTTTCTTTTTTTTTTTCTTTTTTTTTTTCATAAAATACACATTTTTGCTCATTATATAAATCTACTGGACAAAATGTAGTTTGGCAAATAGACTAATGAATTACAAGTATGACAGAGAGGTAGAAAGGTGGAAAAGCAATGGACCGTTTTGGAACGGTAAAGACTCCACGCTACGAACGAGCGCCCTCTTGTGGCAGACATACCGAATTACATAAACAACACTTCAAATTAGTTGTGAATGCATCACTTCAAGTAATCTTACATGATGTGATTTCATAAATGTAAAATAATTGTCATATAGTGATAAATCCTTTTGATTTGTGGTGTTAATATATGGAAATGTGTCCGCTGTGCTGTCAGACAGACAGATCACTATTTATTTATGTTTTCTCCTTAAACTATTTTGCTCATGATGCACTTTTTTCCCTCTGTGTGCTGTTCTTTTTGACGTCTTTTCTAAGTGAGGGAGCCGTCACTTGGCTCAAAGTAATAAAACTGAGTGTTCCTGAAAATCGGGGCATGTCTGTTCATCCTGTCTGACTGATGAAGATTCATCACTGGTTCATCGGTGAAAGGATATTAAAGACTGCACATAATGAAATATAATCATAAGTAGGGTATAATAGAAAACAGACAGACAGACAGGCTTTCTTTAAATTAGTTAAAATCAGTCAACCCGTGTTTTTCTAGCAGGTGGTGACTGCATGCTGATCTCTAGTGGACTACAACTGTAACGACACTTCTAATCCAACCTGTTGCTCTTTTCTACAGTTCATGTCCCTCAGTTCTGTACAGACCGCCAGTTAAGAGTCAAGATGACCGAACAGTTGAATAAGATCCATCCATCTATCCATCTGTAACCATGTGTTCCACAGGCCGTAGCAGTTGCAACTCATTCATGTGTGACAGAGATTAAAATTACCAGTAAATAACTTCATTATGTCAAAGTTATCATTAGTTAATATTATTGATCTCAGCAGTATAGTCTTCTCTTTTTCAATTTACTCTTATTAGATGTTATTAGGATCTCACAATGTACTCATAATGCTCATAAATGGCCCTTGTGAATGTCATACTATTACATTAGTGGATTTAAATTGAAGTCCATGCAAAGGTAATTCAGAAATTTGTTTTGAAACACATTATATATACATACATTAGACATACTTTTATATAATTAGCGAATCATTCAAACTTGGAGGGGTGATTAATAATAGATTTTTGTGTGGTGTGACAAACTCAGAACACATCTATTATCTCTTTACACAGACTTTAATGACGAAGTATTTTAGTGTTGTAGTTAGTGAAGGTAGAGCAATGTTAAGTAGTTCATATAGGACTACTGCTGGGTCATTTAATCCTGGTTATGTATTTATTTCAATTCAGTGTGTCATACTGTGCAAGCTGAAAAACCAACTAATAAAATCTCTGTGAGGCACTTTGTGTTGCTTTTTAAGTATGAAAAGTGCCATATAAATAAATAAAGTTTGAAGTTTGAAGTTTAAAAAAAATCTAGAATATTTCACTCTGAATTTGAGTAGAAGTATAAACTGGCATGAGATACAATACTCACGTAAAGCACCAGTACTTCACATCTCAAAAAACAGAAAGTACACTATATTAGTGTATTAAATACATTTGTCCCACTTTCTTTCTTTTGTGATGCGCTTGTTGTATGTTCCCGCGCACACCGCCTAGCACGGCACTCACACAAAAGCTGTTACCAGCATTTTATTTTCTCGTTTAGCTTATCTGCTACAATTTACCAACTATCCCTCTATTACACCTTAGCTACTGTAGCTGCTCATGTTACTGTTAATGTTGCAGTCTGCTGCTACTGAAAAACCACAGATTAACAAGACAGTAACAAAAACGCGAGGAGTGCTACACGGAGTCAAAAACAAACTGCCCTCAATCTGTGATTTTTCAGGTACAGCCACCGGCCGGTGTAGAAATCAAACGCTCCTCGGTGTGCAGGGAACGCCCCTCGACTGTTTGACGTGTCCGGCTGCGGGCTGTGTGCTCTGTCCTCAGGCAGCGTGCTGTGTATCTGCTGCTAGACGCTCTCAGACCCGCAGGGAGGACACACACGCCCTGCTGTTCTGAACATTTTTAGCTGTAGTCACCTGCTGTTCAGTCGGTGGTAGGGGAATTCCTATCTTACACCTTTATGCGAACAGTATCCAGGCACCCTCGGAAGCAACTCGTTCCAAACAACGCCAGAGCTCCGAAGGAATGCGCGTGAACAACGACACCTGCGTCCGAAAATCCGCCAGAAAAACATAACGTAGTGTCAGGATGGACGGCTTCAGCGCTGCTCGTCTTTCGTCGAACCGCAGGCCGTCTGTGGGGGGAAATGATGAAAACGCTGTCGTTGGAAAAGCTCCGAGCCAGGTGCCCGTGAAAAAGCAAGCCGTGAAGAGGCACCACCACAAACACAACCTGAAGCACAGGTACGAGTTCCTGGAGACCCTCGGCAAAGGAACCTATGGCAAAGTGAAGAAAGCCAGGGAGAGATCCGGCAGACTGGTGAGCATTGATGCTAACCTTGTCTAACCATTTTTACTGTGTGAGCCCCATTGTCACCCCTCTATGAACGATGCCCACATCTGTCAGTGGTAAGGTGCTTGTGTGTGTGTGTGTGTGTGTGTGTGTGTGTGTGTGTGTGTGTGTGTGTGTGTGTTAATGTGTTTGTGTCTGCTCCACTGTCCTATCGGCCACCTGTTGTTTAGACGTCGAGAGCTATTCTTAGAAGACGTGCAGTCTGCTCTCAGGTAGTCCACATTTGGGTTTTAATGAGGTGGAATTTGCTGTACAGGTTTGGCTGCAAGTTTCTCCTGTAAAGAGGTGGAGAGCCATATTACTGAAGAGTAAACTAACAAAAGAGGCGAGTGTGTTTGCTGCTGAAATGTTTGTCTGTTGCCAAACCAGCTTAAGTTTGCCTAAGACTTCATTGTGTTTGTTTTCTGGGGGGGTTGCTCTCTCTTTTCCCACTGTTTTCTGAACACTGCGTCCCGTCTGTGCATTTTGATGAGATCACTGAATAAGCTGGTTTTAATGTCTAATAATTATATTATTATAATGCAGATATTTTATTCTCACCACCTTTATCAGTGGTTTTCAAAAGCTGTAGACACTTCTCTGTTTGTTAACTTTTTAAGGGTTGAAAAGTACAGAGTGTATTCCCTTTATCTAGATTAATTTAAACTATACTAGTATGTGCCAGTCTTTTTGAAGTACAACTAAGTATTTTCACCCCAGGATACCACTCCACACACAGCTGCCTTTACAACAACAAGTTGAAGGTATGAAAGTAACATGCAAGATCATTTGACAACAAAATCAGCACTTCAGTTTGACATCATCCTACGAAGACAACAACAGATTCCTGTAGATGTGTCACGACTAAAGCAGTTTTCAGTCACCTCCTCTTGGCGTAAAGGAAGCGTAAAGGAAAGGCGTTTCGCTGGAAAGTGAGTGTCTCAGGAGGGAATTTAAGACAGGAAAGTTAGGTAACTTTCTTTCTGTTCTCCTGATGAGGGGGGGAAATTGCAACTGGCCTTTCAGGTGGATTCCAGTTCCCCATGAGCTAAGGGGAAATGGGAGCTATTTAGATTGAGATAAGCCTCTTGCAGGGAAAAATGACTATGTCTGTAGTTGAAAGATAACAAGATTTATCTACAGTTTGTCCCAATAAGATTTTTTGTTATTGAATGTTCAAGCATTTATTTTTTTGGGACAATAAAGTAACCCGAACCTGATATGAACAGTGGTAGACTGAATGTGAGAAACACCTCAGTATGATGCAATACAATTCAACAGCACCACAGGCTACCTCCTAAAAAAAATGACCTTGTTTAATCAACAAAAAAGAAATGCCACAACCTTCGTGAAAGTAGGATTTCCTGCAGGGCTGCTGTATTAGACGACAGCAGTTTTAACTTAGCGTGTCTAATAAACAGGCGACTGGGTGCAAACTATGTTCTACGCTTCGTAATTTGCATTTGGTTTGTTTCCATAACCTGATGTGTCCAGCATTTAATCAGGAAATGTAAATTTCAGGCAAATGATCACAAAGCCCACCTATTTTCCACTTTTGCAGGCAGATGGCTTCAGATGTAGTGACTCATGAAGAATCAGTAGAAAACAGAATTCCCTTTGTCACGTCTATCAGAAATTCTCTTTGTTAAGAAACCATGTTTGGTATGACTGAGCGTGCACAGAAGGCAAGGAATTAAGTGTGAGGAATTCCCCTTCAATACCTGCAGTAAACACGAAGGGATACAAGTTCGGCCTTGTCTACACGCCCATCTGAGCACTGACACAGTCTGACATGACGTGCTGCTGCTGCTGCTGCTGCTGCTGAACTTTGGTTTTTATAGGATGAGGTATGAATCTTCATTCCTCAAACCAGTGTTCAAAAGTCAGAACACTGGTTAGCCAAAATGTATGTTTTGAATCTACATAAAAAAACACATCTCAAACATCAGTTTGCTTCAAGTGGAAATAGCAGAAACATTCATTTGCTTTGTTTGTATCTACCTGCCTCCGTACTGACAATGTGATGGGAGTGACATAACACAAAGGATGGCTTCATCTCGTGTGTGTTGTGGCACTGCAGCTGTTCCCATTGTCTAAATGCATAAGTTGGATTACGCAACCTATTTTGGTTGTGGGGGCTCCAACATGCAGCGATGGAGGGTTGACCTCACACTCAGTGACATGACATGTGTGTCTCCAAAAGGACACCCCAATTAAATACCTAGATTGTGTTGCATCTGCTGTGGTGTTGCAGCCGTATACTATGGTATGAAACTTTTGATGATTATCACACCATACACATTTTCCTCATCTACAGTGTTAATACTGTTCCACCTAAAAAAGAAAAACCTCCATGCTGGCACTTTAGCTAGCGGCTAATCAGATAATCCATGTATTTCAGCTCTGATCGGCAGCACTGCCCAATTAAAAGTTAACATGACTCCCATAAATAACTGTTTAAGGCAAATGATGTATTAAACTTAACACCTAATCTCTGTAAATGTCTGTACTTGTTTTATTTATATGTACATACATGAGAAAATGTGAATGTTTCAAAGTTAGCTCGCTGTGTTCATGCTGTTTAGAAAGAGTATCCAAATATCCAGTTAAGCTAACGTTATGGACGTTATTTGGTTATGTAGGTTAATGTTACTGACAGTTTGGTAATTTGAGGTATATTGGGGTTTTTTGTTTTTTAAATGTGGCATGTCTGATGTGTAGAACAGCTCTTTTGCTCCTCTCTTCAAACAGGTTACATATTAGCAAGCTAACGTTAGCTGTGGCTGGGTGGTGCAGTTAGCTACGCTTCAGCTTCACCTGAAAGTGTTTTCAGGTGCAAAAATCTGGTTTTGTTGGTACAGAAGCTCAGTGTTAAATATCAGTGATTTCAACCTCGGTGTCAGTTGCGTGGAACAAACTGACTTTAACAAAGACCGCACACATACAGATCACCGCACAGGGGTGTGAACTCATCATGAGTGTGAGTTCAGCCCGTCTGACAGCTATACAAACAAACACAGGAAACCTGAGTTCCCAGAATCAGGAAGAAAGTTTGTGTGGTGTGAATGCAGCGCCGACCTGGAGGAGAATCCAGGCCAGACAGTGACTCATGACGGCAGACAGTTGAGTGTTGGGACTGATATGACAAGTCGCTGCTTTACTCATCCCCCATGTCTGCAGCCTTGAGGGTTAGAAAGGAGAAAAAACAAGGACACCCCAACCTCCACCTTTACCATCCGGTGCCTCACGATACCCTTCAAAGTCAGGGTAGACTGATGACGCACTCAGTGCACAGAGGAATCTCAGGCATCCGAGCTTCCAACAGACAAACGCAACATAAGGACATGCACACTCAGAAGGTTGTATGTGATACGTCTATGAATACAGACCCCAGCAGATCCTATTCAGACTCAAATTTCCTTTTTCTACGAGTCTCACAGACATAACAGCAGACAATAGGTTTCTTTGCAGCAGACAATACTTGACCTGGCGTCCCCTCTGCCTCGTTACAAACAACGTAGCAGAGTTTTCGGTTCACTGCCCGTTGTTCCTCTCACAAGAAGACGGCCTTCAGATGGAAGCCAGTTCTTATTAGATATTTGGTGACTGTTTGGTTTGTTTGTTTTTTCTTTTTTTGCCTTGTTTTGCTCAGTAGGCAGGCCTAATCTATCATATTAATTTACTAACCCCTATTGCAGCAGCAGTGCAGCTGCTGGCCATTGTATTAATGTTTTCTTTGTCTTGAAAGCGAGATTACGCAACGTTTGACAGAATAAACAAATCTTACAAATGAAAATACAAGTTCAATTAAAGGCACCCTTGCAAATTTCAGTACACAAGGGTTTTGCTGCTGCAGTCTTACTTGGTCTGATATGAGCGGTGGCTGATGTTGGCAAAATATGGAAAATAAACATTGTTGTGTAACTGATATTACAGACTCTCTTTACTGCCTTATTGACTCATCTTGACTTGTGCAGCTGTCACTTGTGGCCACAGTGGCTGCTCTTTGTTAAAGTTGTTGCTTAAAAGTAAATATTTGATTCTCCTCCCAACTGTGAAGCTGTGTTATTGTATTGATTAAGTAAATTTTTCCCCCACATTCAAATGTTCTTCTTCTTTTTTTAAGGTTGCTATAAAGTCGATCAGAAAGGAGAAGATCAAGGACGAGCAAGACCTGGTTCATATTCGTAGAGAAATCGAGATCATGTCCACGCTCTGCCACCCGCACATCATCACCATATATGAAGGTACGGCATTCAAAAATGTAATAATTGTACTCTAGAGGCGACCGAATCTCTGAGCCACATGCGGAGTGAAACCTGAATACCTGGAAAAAGACGTCTCTCAGTCAGTCTCTGTTTGAGATTCAGAGTGTGGTCACGCAAGTCTTTGTGTTGAAGACTGATGCTACGTTACATAAGCACCGATACCCTGTGGTACCCCGTCAGTGCTGCAGGATAATGTGCAGAGCCTCGTGTCTTCCAGTGCCCCTCACGCCTGATGAGATGGTCATCGTCAATGTTTGTCCACCTCAGTGCATGTTTGTTTGCAATACAGTCATCGTGGGGCCCAGTGCATCCGAATCGGAGTGAACTGGGGGGTTTTACAGGTTTTAAAAGCAGGCACGTCTTTAATTAAAACGTGTGACATGTTACATTGTTGGTTTTGTAAAAGGATCTGCAGTGTCCAAAGTAGAATTTCAGTTGCATTTATGTGATTTGAAGCCTTGAATAAAAGGAGTTTTAATGTTTTTGGATCTTTCAGTATTTGAGAACAGGGACAAAATTGTGATTGTGATGGAGTACGCCAGCCGAGGGGACCTGTATGACTACATCTGTGACAAGAGGAACATCTCAGAACGGGAGGCCAGGCACTTCTTCAGACAGATTGTATCAGCTGTTCACTACTGCCATCAGGTAAGGAGAATTTCTAGATCTAATGCTTTCATACACAACATATAAAATCGTTCACGAAAAAATATAATAATTCTAAGGAGAACTTGTCTGTGTGTGTGTGTGCATTCGTTGGTCTTGTGTAAACTAAAGCTGTAGCTATGGTAGAGAACCTTTGCCCTCCTCATGCATGGCTGCTATGCCAAACCTAATGGCACAGAGCTCCACTCAGGCTAGCTGCTCTGCTAGTTTTTTTTTTTTCCAGGGCACTGGCACCCCCAAAGTTACATAATGGGCATTATTCACTGTCAGCCTGCTGTTCTGAACAGGGAGGCTGTGAGAACGACGCAGGGGGAGCTGAACAGTTGGTCTGTACAGAGCTAGCGTCAGGGCTAAAGGCCAGCACACACAGCACAGTCCCAACACACACACGCATGGTCTCACACTCTAATGAGGGTGTGATGGAACAGAAGGGCTCTGCAGACGCACACACACACACACACACACACACACACACACACACACACACGGTCAGTTGTTCTCGTAGTCCAGAGCTGTGTAATTACGGACGTTTACAGCACACTATATTTTAGCGTCTGTCCAGCACTTTGCAGGGCATTTTTACAAGTTTGCTGGACAATATTTACAGAGTCAATGACCCTGTCATACTCTGTGTTAACCATCTGTCTTACTTACGTCTTTATTGAGCGCCCATGTCTCGTTAAATATTTTTTTTTCCATCCTGTAGCAGGAAGTGGCAGTTGAAACCCTTTTTTAATCAGTTATGTATTGCATGGAGATAGATTTGAAAGTATTGCCTGCCATAGTTTCTTCATGACTGCATCTTTAACAATAAATTAATTCTACATTCACAACCCACAAAGAATGTGTCGTCGGCCACAAGAAATGTCCACATTTAAGAAGCAGTTGACCTGCATTTTTGAAAGGAAAACAAATTCAAACTCTGCTCGAGTCAAAGGCATGCCCCCCTGCAGAGTGGAGGACAATGAGGCATAGCTGACATACCAGAAAAAAATCTTCACTTGGAAAAGAATGTGTTGTGACCCAGTAAAAACTAATCCTTTTATGTAATATAGACAACCTCCAGTAAATTGGTGTGTCATGGCCTCGCTGAGGGAATCATCACTGTGAAACAGATATTGCTATGCACACACCTGATTTCTTTTTCTTTCTCTTAGAATGGAATAGTACACCGGGACCTAAAACTGGAGAATATTTTACTCGATGGCAACGGCAACGTGAAGGTATGAGTAAGGGACATGGTGTTTTCCCATTTTATTTATTGAACATGGTTATGATTATAAATGACATCATGGTGGTTATGACAAAGGAAATATGAAGAACTGTTCATATCAAGTATTTAATGGCAGATTTCTTTGTTTCTAGATCTTGTGTAACAGGTGATTCACGATGAAATCTTCAATATGTGAAATCAGAGTAGTCAGAGCTATGAGTAATTGATGAGGGGATAGTGATGTATATGGAAATGTTTTCGGAGGTTTCTGATAATGAGACCCCTGTCGTGGCTCAGCCTGACGTCTGCTTCTTGTTCTTTCAGATCGCAGACTTCGGCCTATCGAACCTCTACCACGGTGATGAGTATCTTCAAACCTTTTGCGGCAGTCCACTGTATGCTTCCCCAGAGATTGTCAATGGACGGCCATACCGTGGGCCAGAGGTGGACACTTGGTCTCTTGGCGTGCTGTTATACACCATGGTTCATGGCACCATGCCATTTGATGGACACAATCACAAGACACTGGTCCAACAGATAAGCACTGGAAACTACCGTAAACCCAACAACCCCTCTGGTGAGTCGTTCAACTTCTCTTTGAATTGTGAATGAATTATTTCCTAATGTAATGTATTGGATTTTCTGAGCTGAACACAAGAAATAAGTTTCTTTTTTCTATTCTTCTCTGTCAGATGCATGTGGGCTTATCCGATGGATGCTGATGGTAAATCCTGAGCGCAGAGCCACAATAGAGGAGATTGCAGGACACTGGTGGCTCAGCTGGGGCTACCAGCAGCCATTACTGGTTGAGACAAAGAGCAGTCCAGTAGAGCAGACCCCTTCACCAGCCTCTCCATTAACAACACACCCGGCTGGGCTGGCTAGTGTTGCTAGTTGGCTGCGCCGCACATCCAGGCCTTTACTGGAGAACGGCTCCAAGATGCGCTGCCTTCTCCGCTCACAGGGTGGTGGAGGGGATGTAGTCCGGCAGCGCTCTCTGCGAAGGTCACGAAAGGAAAACAACGTCTCCCAGACCATTCATGAGGCCAGCACAGACAGTCGGCCCTCAAAGGGTATTTTAAAGAAACGCAACAGTGTGAAGCAGAAAGCGGTGAGTGAATCCTCTGCTGTAGGTTCAGTGGAGCCACACAACATTTTGGGTTTGTCTGCACCAGCCAGTGCCCCTTCAGCTGCACCGCTGCCTCGCAAAGGTATCCTAAAGAAGCCCACGGAACAAGAGTCAGGGTACTACTCCTCTTCTCCTGAGAACAGTGACTCTGGCTGGGCGCCACAAGCTAAAGAGTGCCCTTCAGCACCGACTTATAGGAAAGGCATCTTGAAGCGCAATGGGAAGTTCTCCTCAGGTGGGCTGCAGGAGTTTGGCTCTCTGGACCAGCTGGCAGCCTCTTTACCACGTGGAGGCACCAGGTTGAGACCAAGTGGGGCCATCAGCGAGGACAGCATTCTGTCTTCAGAGTCCTTCGACCAGCTGGATCTACCAGACCGGGTAGGCCATTCACCACAAATGGATAAACCGGCCAAGGCCAGCATGAGAGGATGCGTCTCTGCTGACAACCTGCTGGACATCCAAGAAGACGGGATTCTTGGGGATGGGTCGCTGAGGCCCTGGAACTGCTACAAGTCTGGGGTGGCCGACAGTGCCTTTTCCATCACAGACTGTGATAATGTAACTGAGGCTTACAAGCAGGCCATGATCATAAGAGCCTCTGCAGCAAGCTGAAGACCAGTAATTAGTCAAGGACACTGACTGGAAACTTGGTTTTGATCCAGAATTTGTAGATGATACTGAAGGCATGATAGCCAAAGTGCATTACGTGAAATTACCTGCACACTGTACTGTAACATCAGGAACTGCACAGTACCAAAAAGGGAGGAGGCTTCTTGTTAAACATAAGATTGTATTTTAGGTGGTGATTGATAAACGATTCTTTAAAGAGTCTGTGAATAGCTCGTAATTTGAATTTGAAGGTCACAGTATTTGAAAAAAAATGGTGATTAACAGTACTGCAGTTGAAAATGTCCATTTCAAAGATTTTCATGAGGAAGAAGAGTGCTGCTGTTGGTCAATCAGGAGCTCTAATTTTCAACACGAGAGCTTACTATCAAAAGTTACTGCATTGAGTCACTGTGAAACCAAAACGTTGGTCTTCAGTGTCAGAAAGTAACAGTTTGCAAGCACTTTGCTCAGCGACAATAAACTAGGCAAGTGCACGGTCACAGTAGGACTTTTGAGTATTGCATAAGCCACAAAGACAGTTTCTTTTATTGTCACTGGGACAGTTTGAGAAAGTATTTATGACTTAATGGTTCTATTGAATTGTAGCTTCATGATAGCTCATCATCTGTCTGCCTTAGGTTTATCTACGATAACGGCAATAACTCACAGGTTCAACTTTGGAATGGGTTCACTCTTTTACCATGTACAACTTTCACTGTGTAGGGCGGCGGGAAAATGACATTTTGTGGATACCAAAGAGAGGATTTGCTAATATTGGGCTGTTTTGTTTGTCTTTATTTTAAGCACTAGCAAAAAGCGCCAAGAGGATGTGTTCGTAACAGCTTCAGCTCTCGGGGGCTTTTTTTATTGTAGATTTCTTTTTTTTTTCCTTGAAATGACATTTGGAGAATGACTTGAATAACAATCATGACACATCAAGCCTAACCAGTAGAACTGCTTTTGCTTCCAAGCATACAATGATACCGAGTACGCAGCTGGCCATGCACTCTGTGTATGCAGGTGGCAGTTTCACACAAAGGTGGAGCTCATTAAGTCATTTCACAGGTTTCAGAAGGTCACAAGTTGAATTTTGAAAAACGGTAACGTGCATTTTGAAACCATGGACTACGCTGTGTATAATGTGGCACACATGTCATGTGTAACCTTTCAACTCAATTTTCAAGATCACTCATGGAGCTCAGGAATATTGGACTTTGCATTTTAATTTCAGATATCCAGATACCTGGGGTGGAACAGTATTTCACAAGGCTGGATTAGAAGTTCAGCCACTTAACTGTTAAAATGTTGCATCTCGATGACTCAAACAGTAAAACTCATATCCTAAAAAGTAAAATCATGAATAATGCAAACTGATGATCATTGATTAAGTTTGACAGGATATTTTATTCCACCTTTTACAGTTAACTAGTTGATTTCATAATCCTGCCTTATCAAATACTACCTGGTGTTGAGAGAAAAGTACATTAGAATGTTGTGCTCCTTCCAGCATGAAATTTGCTGCACACTGGAGTTACTTAATTGGATCGGCATGCTTGGCATCAAATTAGAACATCAAAACAAGCTGGAGCCTGGAATAGCACTTTATCAGACCTCATCGAAACCCGGTAACTGTACAATTTATTTATCAGCTATTATGTAAGTATTGAGGTCTTGTAACAAAAGTTGCACAAAGCAGAAACTGGAATGTGCGAACTGTGTTTTTTCAGTTATTTATGGTTGTGTTTTTTGGCACACTATGAGGCTCATGAGGAATTTAAAGCCTGTATGTATACAGAAGTAAACTGGAACTTTTGTCATTTCTAATCTGTCACGGACAACTGATCATTTATTAATGAAGTGTGACACAGAGGAAAAAATGCTGTTAGCTTTTGAGACAGGTCTGAAATGGTATGTTTAATTTTTTTTGTACAATACAATGAGCATCTGTGCATTTTTTGTTCTTTAACGGCAACAAAAACCATGTTTGCCAAAGTTACTGGCTTATCATTATGTGACTGTGATCTGCCACGTGACTGGGATGAGAAAACCAATAAAAAACAAACTCAAGTGCTGGGTCATGTTGTTAGTGGCCTACATACAAGTTTTTATGTTGTACTTTCACAGTATCGATTTATAATCACAAGGTAATCCAGTGCTGTGTTGAAACCATGAAGGAAAGTCTACTGAAACCCGTCAGAACTCTCCAGATACAAAGCTAATTTTACAATTTCCATGAATTTAGATACATCCAAAATCTATATGAATTATAATTCATATATATTAAAAGAGATACGTTTCAAATGTGCAAACATTGCTGTTAGGATTCAGTGGAATTCAAATACCAGAATCTTTCTGTATAAATTTACATGGCCCCAAATATGAATCAAAGGCACAACCAGAGTCATATTCTCTTACAAAGCTGCTTTAGCAACTGCAAAATACTTAAAAACAAGCAGCAACGGGGTGGACAATTAAAACAAATCTCAATCATTTCTCAAACTGCAGTAGCACTACACACGTTGAACATCTCCAAAACAATCAACATGCAAACAACAATTAAGATTAAGGAGAAATGGCATTTAGACACATTTCGACTGGTATTTAGGCATCTTGTTCTGTCTCATGGCTGTTAATTTACAATTCATTTTAGCCATTCGTGGCAGGGAAAAGTGTTTTAACTTGATGTAAGTACAACATCCTGAATGTCAGCAGGGGTGTAGCTGATCTCTGAGCAGTGTGCTCCCGATCTGCAAACACTAGCCTGGAAACAAGAGGGCAGGCCGAGCTCCAACACACTCCTGAGCTGGTCATAGCAGAGGAGGACAGGTCTCTGTTCAGGGTCAGATTAAAAGAAAAACAACCAGAAGTTCAACAGCAGGTCATGGACAGACTTTCTCCGTAGAACTTGACCAATGCTACGTGCTTTTCCTCAGACTGTTTGATCAGGGTGCTTGCTAAAATGATGACAGTGTTGACAACGGGGCAAAGTCAAAAGAGATATCATGGAAAAATGTCAGTTAAACATTACCCTTACCAGATCAATGGACAAAAGGTCAGCCAAAAACTTCATAACCGAATCAGAAGCGACTGCAGCGTCCACTAACTTCAGCCTCTGTGTGGCAATGCTCACACACGCACATGCAACAGTGGAGGGCAAGAACACGGAAAACCTGCAGTCTGGGGAAAGAAGAGGAAGATCACTGACTCCAAAAAGGAAAAGAATCATAAGTAGTGTTTACTAATGAACTGACCGCCTTAAGGCTTATACATGTAAGCTATTACAACAGTGAGAAAAGTCAGTAAAAGCTACATGTAGACAATTAGATGGATTCCACCATTGTGGACACACCCTGATGGACAAAAGCAAATACTCAAAGAGGACACTTCCCAAAACCTTATAATCTGATACATTATCCTCACTGCTTCAGGCAGGAGAAATGCTGAGACAAAAAGTCAACCACTGAATCTCTGCTCAGACACCTTTCTGAGTCGGATACAATGTCGGGAGCCTGGAATTGTCTAAATTTTATGGGCTGTAATGTCATAGTGTGTCCAAAACAGCACTAACTGACTGTATCCCGGTGACCTGCTGCCTCGGGCAGCATCACAGAGATTCGTGGGAAATCAGCCAGCTGAATAGTCGGACGCAGGTCTTTCACAGCAGACAATGCAGGATTACACAAACTCAGCTCTCTGTCTCCAAAATGAACTGCTGACACATCGTAACTAAACTTATGGCTGCTTTGTGTCCATTGTCCCCTGCGTAGAAAGTCATTTAATTCAAGTTACTTTTAATGCTTTCTAACAAAAAAAATGTTATCACACTGAATCACAAGGAACACACATAAAATGGCTGCTTTTATTGCACTGCAATGTCAAAATGGCCTTAAAATTAAGCACAGAAATCACTCAATATAAAAGAATATTTGGCCAAACATGTCTTTTAAAATATTTTTTATCAACTCCTGATACATACTGTCCTCTGCTGTATTTTATTTGGAGAAAAAAACACCTCATGTGTTGGTAATTCAGTTATGTAACTCACCAGTGGCTGCCAGGGCAATGTAGGCGTGAACGTGTCTGCGTATGTTTGGAGGGTGGTGGAGCTTAACAAAGGGGAGAGCGTGAAGAATTGGCTCCAGGAAGTCAGAGGGGACCACAGAGGCCAGACACCAGTCCAACCTGGACACCACCGCCACCTCCCACTGCTGCAACACACACATTCCTCTAAACCAACCCATCAAAACACCACTGCGTGAAAACGTCCACATGAAACAGAAATTAGAGATCAGCAGAATGTCAGCCAAAAATTTTTCCCCTTTAAACCCCTAAAACTAAATGATGTCTACCATCTGATGGGACCTTTCTGGACAGCGGCTGCGTATAACATCTTATACCTAATTAACTGAAGTGAGATGAGTTGAACACTTGGGTATGAGCCAGTGATTTTGGGATGCCAGGTCTTGGTGAATATCTAAGCCCTATATTAGAGACCAGCGGTGGTTCAATTAGTTGTGTTTTGTCTCAGTCTTTATTTAGAGATATAATAGAGTGTGTGTGAGTTAATATTAGATCACTTTCTGAATTTCTGCACTTCCATTGTCCCAAATCCAATGTGTCATTTATATAAAATGAAGAGTTACCATGATGTCTGAGACTGAGATGGAGTTGTCTGTGTAGATACAAAGCTTGCTGGCAGACAGCTGGACAGTCTCCCTCATTTTGGAGGCCAGGAACATGCAAACAGCCCCTAAAAGCTGCAGGTTGGACTTTTCAATGGCAAACCGGCTCAGGTAACAGTCCAGGTAACGCACGGCCTGCGGGAACACCTCCTCCTCACACTTCTGCTCCTCACACACCTGGAAAGGAGGCGGCTGTTGTACTTCAAGTTAGAAATATAATCCGTATAGTTATGACTGATTTGCATACCTGAAACATCCACACTGCCAGTGTCCTCCGCATGTACGGCTTGATGTCCCTCTGGACTCTGCCGAAATACGCTGACACCTGGCAGGTCTTCTCCATGGCCGTCAGGTGGTGCAGTGCTCTCGGGTCGCTGGTCACGACGTGGTCGCAGGCCGCGCGGAGAACCACATCACGCCTCACTTGGCTGCCATTTGTATCTGGGGATCGACTCTGAAGCTGGTCATCTTTATAAATATCCATTCGGCAAAGTTAAATGCCGTAGCAATCAATGTGGTTTGGAGAAATCGTTAAAACATAAATGAACCGTTAAGCGCCATGCTGCGTCGGTTTAGCTAACTTTAGCAAGCTGAGCTAAGCTAAGCTAACTGTCCCGTAACTTTAGCTCACGGTTCTTCGCTTAAAAGGCGTCCTGTTGAGTCATAACAATCCCGTGAGAGGCTCACGTGGGTGTCATATATCCTTTTTTTGTGCCAAAATTGAGAACTTTCATCCTGGTTTATCAGAAAAATCTAAAATTAGTCAAAAATGTCAACCTAGTGTAGCAGTATCCGGTTCTGTGGGCTACTGACCGAGCTGTCAGAGGCCAGCAGCAGTCAGGGGCTAACTCCAGTCAGCTCTAATGTATCTAGTGCTTGACCCTCAGGGTTAATATGGTCCACAAAATCTGGTACACTTACAGTATGGATATGTATTTCCTATATGGAGATACTAATTTTTTGAAAACCAGGCTGCCACTAGTTGTGTCATGACGGCTGGTTCGGCCATGTCACGATTCATCCCTGCTGTCTGTCTCTTCGCCATCCATCTGGTGTCATGCTTAAACAGTTGTGAACATAAAATGCAGAGAAACACATGATCCTTGAACAACTTTTAAGGACTCTTAGTTTTTAATCCAAACTGTTGCTTCAAAACACAAAAGTTGCTCTTAATCAAATGTACATGAATACCAGTCTTTGCCGGGCGATCACCGCACTGCAGCTGCAGGAGAACAGATTCATGATGTGAAATTACAACAGCTTCATCACTACTGATGTGTATCCTCAAATCAATCCAAGCTGGGAGCTGAAGTATGGCTCCTAAGACACTGCCACCAAAGTTTTCCTCATGTTGAAGGAACCATCAATCCTTTACGTCAGATGAGAGGAGGAGGAGGATGTGCCAGACCAGACGGAATCCTCCTCAGTCCATTTCAACTGTAACTGGGAGCCCAATCTCAACATCCCTGGACTCAGAGTTTTGCAGCTCTCTGCGGATCTCTGCAGAGATCTGAGGGTGCGTTTGAATCTTGAGCAGCTCCAGCAGCGCTGTCTTCTGCTCGGAGGCCAGGTCAGCCTTATAGCGCTGAGCCAGGGTGAGTAAACTCTGATGCCACAGCACAGGAAGCACACGTTTTTCACTGCGGAAGGACAGGAAGTGGGCCACCAAGGCATCCAGGACACGGAAAGGCAGGGCATATTTCTTGTCGAGCAAGAGTCGCAGGAAAATGCTGTTGGCACCGTTGTATTCCATCTCTGCCAACTTAAGCATTGCAGCACTGAAAGACAGGAAAGACAGTGCGTGTTATACAACCCTCCCATGTTATACAACCTTCACCACACTTTTACTTGCCAACAATATAAATTACAAAGAAATTTGGCTGAATGTGTGAGCAGAAACCTCACCTGGAGTGCAGCACAGGGATTGAACACTTTGTGAGTATGCTTCCAATGATGATGGCTTCCCTGAGAGTACATGTCCCAGATTCACACAGAGGAATCAGGATACCTGTTTGACAGCAGAAATACCAAGTATTAAAACAGTATTCGAGCACTATATTGACATATGGTGGGCAGAGGGGAAAAAGGCTGATGCAGCAGAGGTGGTGATAAATGTGACTTTTAGTCCTTTGTAAAGGGATTACACTGACTAAAGCACTAAAAACACACCTCCAGTAATGCAAGTCAGTAGCATCCTCCATAATGTCCATGGTACAGATTCTCAGGATTAAGACTCGACCGCGCTGGAGCAGTGAGTATGGCTGGCTGCATTTGAGTTTACAATACTGTGCATTGACAGCGTAACACTAAATCCCTTCAATCTGGGTTTAATTACCGCAAGACTTTGATGTGAAACATCCATGATTTTTTTTTTTTTTTTTTTTTTTAGTATTTAGGAACTTCTGTACTTCACTCAGTCATATTGAGGACACCATCAGCAAGTCAGACATTAACAATATGAAACTGACTTTGAAATTAAAAATAGGCAGACTGCCCCTTTAATATAAACCCTTACAGGTACTTATGATTCACATACCAATAGCTGTTCTGCTTACTCTGATTCAAAAGAACACAGTCCAGACAGTTCATGATGGGAATGTCTGTAGAATTTGTTTAATTATCTGTAGGAGATTCTAATTTTGATTTAACTGACAAAAGGTTGATGTGTTGCAGTCAGCAAAAAAAAAAAAAAAAAAAAATGGTGGCAGTGTAATTGTGTAAGATCTGACATTATATTGCCCACTATGTATTACACTTAATGATTACCCAAGGTCTAACTCTGTGCTGTGTTAAGTTTACTTTCGTTTTTGTTCACATGATAAATGATGATAATAAAAAAAAACACCTTCAAGTGTGTTCATTACATGGAAAAACATCAAATAAAGAATCCCTTCATCAGTTCAACTTATTAAATATTTAAATTAAATTAAATGAACTCCAATAATGGAAGAGTTAATGGAAAACACCAGCGGCTGGCAGTCAGTTAGCTCTCTGACTCACGGTCTATGGAGCACAGTGGATCTGTGAGCAACACTGACACTTAGTGGTGTTTTCTCATACTGCTGGTTTTCAAAATTTGGGTCACGGATGTTTGGAGATAGTAGTCCCATCAAACTGGGACAGTTTGTTAACACACAGGACCAACAGGATTAAATGAGAAAAAAAAACCCTCAACCATCACTGGACAAATTCATTCTAGATATATGAAGGATGATCTGACCCAATTAAATTGGGAGTGTTTTAATTACTGTGCGTCCAGAGCCAATGGTGTTATTTACCCTGTGGACACCAACTAATCCTCTGTCAGTGTCCTAAGAATAAAATTTCTAAATTTAGAGCTGAAATTAAAAATGTGACACGGCCCAGAAAGCTCGTATTTTCTTCCTTGCATCAAGCTGTCAAATCCTCTCTTTCATTCCCTTCACTTTATTTTCCAGGGGTCACATGTGACCAGAGCTTAGCCCAGCCTTCACACAGCATTTAATCAAACAATAACTAGTAATGCCTAACGAGATGGCTACTGTGTACAGGACTGCAAGGCAGATCAGGAACTATTTTACCTTAACACGACTTTGATTTTCCCCTCAGAGCTCCTCTACATCACAGAGGTGGGATATTATTTAACATCCAGCTGCTGGAACCACTGAGAGCAGAAGACTGCTTTTCAGCATGGTGTTAAGTTACTCTTTAACAGACACGAGATTAATATTAGGGCTGCAACTAATGATTATACTCATTATCAATGCAATAATACCTTGTCTTATCCAACCAACAGTCCAAAACCTGATGATATTCAATTCATTTTCATGTGCGACAACAAAAAAACTGGCACAATTTCACAAAAGATTGGCTTGAAAAATGACTTTTGTGTTGGACAACTAATCAATTAAGTGGACACTCGTAGCTCTAATAATAATAATCTTCTCACCCTTAAAAAAAGAAAGCTAGTTATCCTCTAAGAAAATGTAACTTCCAGTCTCACCTTTAAACCACGCTCCTGGTTTGAACAAGGCCTTCTTCAGAGCGCTGTAGAGGTGAAAGTTGAGTCGCTTGTACTCTGTGATGTCATCCCGCACTCGGGGCAGCAGCACCAAGTTGTAAAACCTCTGAGCCATTCGCTCTTTCAGATTGGATGAGAAGATTCTGTAAGAAAAGAATGGAAATGAAACATTTCATTGTACCATGTTGAAATATTTGCAGTGCATGTGATAGCTCTGCCGGTGCGAAGCCGAGCCCAGCGGAGGCTCACCTTGTTGCTTGGTACATGGCAGCTGCCGTCCAGGTCTCAGGCTCAGTCAGGTAGAGAACCTGCTCCCAGTTTGAAAGTGCTGGGATTATTTTAAAAGCCTTCGGCAATTTACCGCTGCGATATTTGGACAGAACCTGAAGCAAGAGAACAGAAATGACATGAATCTACATGAACACTTACTTCAGATGTTTAGGTTCTCCAGAGCACCTCTTACAGAGACCCGCAGCGTGTGTGTTAATTTGTCCAAAACACCTCCACCAGTGAATAGTGCTTGGGGGGATACTGGTTCACGCACATGACACACATTGCGTCGAGCAGAGGTCTGAGCCGATAAGAAACGGCAGCTGGGGTTAACGGCTTTGCTCAAGGGCACCTCAGTACCTCTGCTTTTGCAGTGTCAAAAAAGAATTAACTTCCATTTGATGAAACGTTGTAAGACAATAAAACACTGTACCAGGCAGGTGGGTGAAGAGAAAACACATGCATCACAGGAGCCAGCTACACATGGGACCAAATTAAAAGCCATGATAAACCCTCTTAATAAGGATTTTGACCACCCTGCGTCTCCACAACACAAATACAGGTCTGAAACACCTGGATGAACACCATTCGTCCAAATCTCATTTGGTGTTTTCATGATGGTGTGGAGGGTGCTGTTTAATTCGTTGGTCCTACATCAACTGTGGCTGATCTGAACAGGGATCTGAAGCCATAGTATATGATCCACATAACTTTCAGACAACCATAGAGAGACTACTTGTTCCCTCTATTCAAGCATCTTGCATTCATTATTTTTCTTCACCCCTTCATGGAGACGTGTCTGTACACACTGTAGGTTTGGTGTAGCTTAACTCACCTTACTGACGCCTTTGTACACTTCTATTATCCTGGGGTCCAGTTGAGGCATTGGACACCCTGACACCTCCGACATCACTGTTCCTACCTCTGTCTGCTTTTCTGTAATCTTCTCCATGATAATATCAGCCAGGGTTCGTCTACAAACAACACAAAGAGAAAACACATTTAGTCACTGACAGTAGAAATTAAGCATGTGATGTGTGTCATCTAAATTCAACGCCTACAACTAGTTTCGAGATAAAGTCAGGTTAATGTTACACTTGCCTCATTGGAGGGTTTTTGTTCATGAACATTTCAATGGCCTTCTCATCGTCAGGGTCAACGACGACTTCAGTGTCACACTCAGCATCGCCGTCGCCAGCACCTGCTGCTCCCAGCGCAGGCCACTCCTCGTCCGAGTCTGCATCCTGAGAGCCAGAGCCTAAAATTTGATGACAAGATTAAAATAGTCTGCTGGATCTTCACACTTTCACTGTAAGATACACACTTTGCAGTCTTTACTCTACTGAACATATTCAACATTATCCAGCTTAAATGGATTTGTTTTTTTAGTTTTGATCAAATATTCTTGTTGTGTTAAAGAACAAGTTTCCTTGTAGTGTCATTTGAAGTAAGTTCTGCATAAGTAATGATCAACACCTGAAACTACAAATTTACTTATTTCTAAAAATTTGCCAATATGGACTGTAGTGGAGTCCGGTGTTGCTAAACACACCAGACTCTATTCAAATATCTGTCAATTTCAGTAATATGGACACAGTTCATATTGACGGGGACAGACCACATTACCGAGAACAGTGACCGGTGTTTTCTTCTTCTCCGGTGCCAGGCCATATTCGGTCTGAAGCTCCTCTTGCTGGATTCGGGCCTGTTGTAAGATTTTCCGCGATAGACGCTCGTCTACGTACTTGTCCTGGTCTTCCGCCCAGCTGTCTCTGATCTTCACCCGGCCTCGGGCTCGGAGCGTGTCCGCCTGAAGGATCTGGTCCGCCAGCGCCAGCGCTCCTCCGCTCGTCTCTCCTCCTCCGCCTTTAGATCTCTTCACTTTCGGCATCACTTCAGTTTGACAGAAGACGTAGGGAAAATGTTGATATTCTTTGCTGGCATGTGCTGCCAAAAATCTGTGGCTAACTACGACTGTAAACAGTCGCTTGTTCAACACGTGTAGACGTCCATGTCCAGAGGAAGTGACGTAACTACGTAACGTAACATCGAAACTTCTTTGAGCTAGCAAACAAATGTAGAAAAGTGTTAGTTATTGTTGTTGACATTTAATTGTTTTATTGTCGATGCTTTATGCATATACAGCATCTCGAATTGTCAAGAATGTGTCTGAGGTGTTTAAAATGTTAAATGCGCCTCCATAACTGTACCGGAAGACTCACTTTTAACCCGGAAGTATTCAACCGAATGCCGAGAAAACAGTTGGAACAAAACATCAATGGGGGTCACTTGGTGAGATAATTACTTCATAATTTTATCCATATTTGAAAATGTAATAATGTTTGGAACATTTTCTCCTTAATTTACAAATAGTTTCCTCTTCAGAGTCTCGCCTCAACCATCACTCAGTTTCACTTACACGATGCTCCGCAACACAGGGAGCACCTCTGATAACGTTAGTTGCCCGTAAAAGCCACAAAGATGCTAAACGGCGCCTCTTCCCTCCAGTTTACGCCGCTGTTTTCTAACACGATGCCGTGCTCTGCCTGTCCCGCAGTGTGTGCCAGGTGCCGGTGGCTGAGGGGAAGAGTGTGCAGCAGACGGTGGACATCCTGCACAAAAAGCTGGAGCAGCTGAGTGCCGTGAAGCAGGGCAGCTTCTGTGTGGACTGTGAGACATACCATGCGACAGGAAATACCAGCGGTAACATTTCAATCTCTCCTTCTTCCTTGAGCATGTTTTTTAACTAAGTCGTGGTGGAATGTAACTAAGTACATTTACTCAAGTACTGTACTGTACTTAAGTATAAGTTTTATGTCACTTTCTAGTTCTACTCCACTACATTTCAGAGGGAAATCATTTGACAGCTTTAGTTCTTAGTTGCTTTGCACACTACACATGAATAGCTGATAAAATATGTTTTATTGTAAGTTAAACAAGCCAACACTTTATAAAAGTAGAGCTGAAACGAGTAGTTAATCAGCTGATTGACAAAAATATTTTATGGTTCCAGCTTCACGGGATTTGCTGCTTTTTCTTTGAATTATTTGAAGTTGATTTGAGTCATTTTTAAGGTTTGGACTATTGGTTGGACAAAACAAGCATTGTGAATCTAATTGTTAGCAGCAGCCCTATAAAGAATAGTCTAAATCAGCTCCACCTCAACCAGCTACAATGGTAAAATCCTGCTTTTACATTAATGCATTATTAATAAGAATCTAATGATATGATATATAATAGTGTTACAGGGGACATTTTTCTGCACATTTTTGTGTGCACATTGTCCTCATTATACTTAAGTAAGATTTTCAATGCAGGACTTTTGCTTGTAACAGAGTATTTTCACAGTGTGGTATTAGGACTTTCACTTAAGTAAAGGATCTGGATACTTCCTGTCTTTCTGATAGTTAGTGTAAAAACAGTAGGGGACTGTAAATCTTACATGCATTACAGGAGCATTACTCTGTCTCATTGTAGTGAGGAGGGATACAGGATATTCCTGTGATTTAGTGTTTAAAAAGAATGGTAATAGTCCAAGCCAAGATATCCTGAGTCTTAGTCAACATTTCTGCTCCAAAATCTCAGAATCATAAAGCAAATTGAGTGAATAAACGTCTTTACTTGGCACCTCTGACAGTCAGTCTTGCCCGTCTTTTACAGGCCAGCCCTCCAAGCTCTTATATGTGATGCACAACTCTGAAACTCCCCTGAGCTGCCTGGCTTTGTTTGAAGGCGGACCCTGCCTGATAGCCGACGCTAACTTTGACGTTCTCATGGTGAAACTGAAAAGCCACTTCCAGAATGCCAAGGGGCACAAAGTGGAGTGTCGTGGCTCCAGATACCGCTACTGTGACTTCCTGATCAAAGTCGGTACTGTGACAATGAGCTCCAGTGCCAGAGGGATTTCAGTAGAGGTATGTCCTTAAGTGAATATTAACAAGAGCAGAAACATTACGTTTTCCCACTGTGATAGCGTTAATGCTCGCTGTGTTTCCTCAGGTGGAGTACTGTCCCTGCGTGGTTCCAGGGGATTGCTGGAATCTCATGAAGGAGTTTATGCAGTCCTTTCTCGGCTCCAGTGTCCCCGAACTGCCATCTGTGTTTGCTGCCAAGCCCGAAGGACTCTTCGCACCAGCCGACTCCGTTGACACCATGACTCAGTACCTGGAGTTATTCAACAAACTGCGTAAACTTCAAATCCCAGGAAGTAACGTGCGTTGAGTTGTCACTGGCAATGGAGAGATCTATTTTTTATATTTGTTTTGATGTTGCTTTAATTCTGGTCCTGTGGATCAACATAGTATGTTGGCATTTTTGAAAGCCTGGAGTTTTTATTTGCATTTCTGGAGCCTCAGTATTGTATGACATCTTTCTATTTGATGACAACATCTTGTATTAAAGAGACCTAAAGGAGAACAGTAGCCATGGTCTCTGTGTTTCTGGCTGTTTATACTGTGATGATCCTTTATAATCATACAAACGTCCTCTTGGTGGGGCATAATCTTCTCTAGAGATGTCTAGATCTACATTGTGAACACATAATGGATAGTTTTTCTATTGGTTTATCTTATTAGATTTCCTGGAATGGGTGGAGGCTTATGTGTAATGAGTTAATAAAGTTATGAACAAGAAAAACCTTACTGAAGCACACACAAGGATGTTTGTAGATCTGTGCAGAGACTTAAGGATCTCAGTTCAATGATGGTTTACATTCAGGATATTTTTTTCATGATAGGAGAGATTTTGACTTGTAGCACTGAAATACAGGTAATGTAAATGAGGTTTTGACTTGTCAGAGGAGGAAAACTATTAAAAAAAACAATGGCCCAGTAAACCATAACAACAGCTAAATGCAATTCAGCCATCATTCATTTTATTATTTACACGTGCTTTCCACTGTGACATGTCAAAATGTATTCAGTGAAAAAGAATGAGTAAGTTTAATCAGGCAAAACAAGTCAAAACACCTGTGGGATGCATCATGGAGATCATTTTAATTCAGTTGTCATGATTACCAATGTAATATACATGCATTACATTATGTTATTGCTACTTCTGGTGCTTGACAGGTCAAAATGGCCACTGTGAGAAAGGTCTTTTTGACAGAGCCTGAGAGGATTTGCAGGGAATAAAGTGTGAATAACTAATGAAAAAAAAGCTGGCAGAGACATACAGCACTCCCATGGTGCTTCTGCAAATGACTGACTGATGGACCTGAAGATTTAAAGTGCTGTGAAAAAGTATTTTCCCCCTTCTAGATTTATTTTTTTGCATATTTGTCACACTTATGTGTCAGATCATCACACAAATTTTAATATTAGACAAACAAAACCCGAGTAAATACACAATGCAGTTTTTAAATAATGATTTTATTTATTAAGGGAAAAAGGCTATCCAAACCTGCATGACCCTATGTGAAAAAGTAATTGTCCCCTGAACCTAATAACTGGTTGTGCCACCCGCAGCAGCAATAACTGCAATCAAGCATTTGCAATAACTGGCAATGAGTCTTTCGCATCACTGTGGGGAAATTTTGGCCCACTCTTCTTCACAGAATTGTTTTCACTCTGCCACATTGGATGGTTTTCAGGCGTGAACTGCCCGTTTAAGGTCACACCACAGTATTTCAATTGGATTTAAGTCCAGACTTTGACTCGGCCACTCCAAAACCTTAATTTTGTTTTTTTTTTTTAAAGCCATTCAGAGATGGACTTGCTGGTGTGTTTTGGGTCATTGTCCTGTTGCATAACCCAAGTGCGCTTGAGCTTGAGGTCACGAACTGTTGGCTGAATGTTCTCCAAGATTTTCTGGTAGACAGCAGAATTCATGGTTCCATCAATCACAATAAGTCATCCAGGTCCTGAAGCAGCAAAGCAGCCTCAGACCATCACACTGCCACCACCATGTTTGACTGTTGGTATGATGTTCTTTTTACGCCAGATGTAACGGGACGCACACCTTCCAAAAAGTTCAACTTTTGTCTTGTCAGTCCACAGAGTATTTTTCCAAAAGTCTTGGGGATCATCAAGATATTTCTTGGCAAATGTGAGACGAGCCTTTGTGTTCTTATTGGTCAGTAGTGGTTTTCTCCTTGGAACTCTCCCATGGATGCCATTTTTGTCCAGTCTCTTTCTCATTGTTGGATCATGAACACTGACCTTAACAGAGGCAAGTGAGACCTGCAGTTCTTTAGATGTTGTTCTGGGTTCTTTTGTGACCTCCTGGATGAGTCGTTGCTCTTGGAGTAATTTTGGTAGGTCGATCGCACCTGGGAAGGTTCACCACTGTTTCCAGTTTTCTCATTTTCACATAGGGTCATGCAGGTTTGGATAGCCTTTTTCCCTTAATAAATAAAATCATTATTTAAAAACTTCATTTTGTATTTACTCAGGTTATGTTTGTCTAATATTAAAATTTGTGTGATGATCTGAAACATTTAAGTGTGACAAATATGCAAAATGGTAAGAAATCAGGAAGGGGGCAAATACTTTTTCACAGTACTGTGTGTACAAATTGTCAAAAATGTGTGGGGAAAGGTCTTTTTTTCTTTTTCAAATTATAAAAACAGTCATGTGCTGGATCATTAGTTAGCACCAATTTCATCCTTTACTAACTTGAACCAAAACCAGTTCAATGCTGGAGCCCCTCAGTCTAGATTGAAACAAGTCCCTTCCTCATGACAGCTTCAGCTCCACAATCAGCGAACAGTGTTTGAACGCCACACTCCGCAAATGCATTTTATCAGATTACCACAAACCAGCTGACGCAGGGCGAACACGGGGCTTTCGGGGACACGGGGGTCAGGTGCTCGTGGGAAGTCGTCCTCTTTGCCCGGCTTCCAGTCTAGTCTCGGTTATTGTTCCATGTGGCCTCGGTGGGTGGACGGACGGACGGTCCATCCTGCTGCCTGTTGTTCCGCCATTCCGCCAATGAGAGCCCGGCTGCCGCTCAGTTCCAGTCCAATGAGAGCAGCGGGGTCTGGGCTCGGATCTAGAGTTGGGTTGTTCAATCTGTGAGGACAACAACCAGCTCTGAGTGTACCGGATGGATGGATGTTGGCGATGGTAACGTTACCCAGCTTTTCCATTATCAGATGTTACAAATGTAGTAACGAACACAGATGAAGCCTGGCGTTCATCTACACTCCATTAACCGGCTTTCTGTGATGAAAGTCAGCGGGGAGTTTTTAACGATTAACGGCGCAGTTCGCTAGCGAGCTAAGCCGAACACTGTTAATAGTTAGTGAACGTTAGCGACCAACAACAACCGTTAGGTTAACTTCGATTGTCCTCAGCAAACGCGTTAGCCGTGTAGCTGTTAGCTAACGCTAGCTACTGTAGCAAGCTAATAACATAAATGTTAGCTACTTGGTGCCAAACGAATCACCTGTAACAACAAAGTACATTATTAGGTAAAACGGCAAAAGGCTAGGCAGCGCTAATCCTGTGCGGAGCTGCTGTAGCTAGCGGTTAGCGGCGTTAGCTAACTTATTGCTGGCAGGGCTGCCTCAGACCAACAAAGTTGGTGGATGTTCCTGGAGAGTGGCTCTCTGACTGCTCTTTGTTCTGGCTGAACATGGTGATGGTGGGGTAGCTTAGCATGGCGTTGAGAGCCAGCCAGTCTGATCCAGACAGCAGGCTTTAAAACGCGGACAGGTACAGTTGGGATATTGTAACATTTGTGAATATTAACCTCACATGCATTAATAGACACTTCCAAGAACATGGCGTCATTAGAGCAACACAACAGCACGATTTGGGTATGCAACTAACTAGGAACCAGTTGCACCGACTTGCAAGTTAATGGTGTCTTTGCGTTGAAAGATGTAGTTTTAAAAGTAGTGGATGGCTTACACAAAGAGGGAAACAGAGAGCAAGAGAGGAGCTGTGCCGCACAGCGCTGGTTCTGGTGAGGTAAACAATTACATGGATTAATCACATTATTTAAATGGACAGACAGCCTTTCTCCTTCATGCCAGCATTTCTGCCTGTAAGTTTGCCCATTTAAGAGCTTTAAATATTGTCTTGATGGCAATGAGCACCAGAAATTGTGTTTCATTAAGGGGCATATTTTCACTGCCAGACCAGCCCATATATGCATCTTAACAAATATACTGCATTTTCCCCATTATAACTATACTCTGCTTTGTTAGATCTTCAATTGTTGCCAATGATCTGTGCTATTTATTTTACCTCACATCAAATCAAGCTATGGCCCAGTATTACAGACTGTCTCGATGGCTGTTACAGGCCCTTAATATTAATTGTGTACCACTCAGCCCAAGCTCTCTGTGAAGTCAAGGAAAAGCCTCTAAAAACAATTACAGACATAAGGGAAAAAAGTGTTTTTTACACATGCTGTATATCCTGAGTCAAAAGCAAAATCCTAATCAAACTGTAAACACCCTAATTTGCCCAAAAGTTTCGCTGTCACATTCAGTTTTCAGGGTTTGGTGTTGTTTTTAATAAATTGTTCAAATTAGTGAAACAGAATTTTTCTGCCAGAAGGTTCATATAAGAAAACACTAATTTTCATAGACATAAACTTAAACCATTGCTTGTTTTAAATACTGTAAATGATCTAATATCCAATCAAAGTGTGTGTTTCCGAGAGCTTCGTAAATGCATGGTACGGAATGGAGAAATACGTAGTTTTGCGGTCTTCTCATCAAATGTCTTATTTGTACTGTTTGTTAATTGTTATTGATTTTCCTAGTTTTGATCCGTGGTCTCATTGTTAAATTAAAAATCTGTTGGTAAAAGGAGACAGCTCCTCTGTAATTAACACGAGTCGTGATGCAGCTTTGCATTATTAATTTGATTTCTCAGAATGTTCCCGTTGGTGCCGGTGGTGATGGTGGACATGGGTGATCAGGCAGAACAGTGCTGTTGAGTTCTCTGCAGATGTTGTGATGTGCTGTCCCAACCCTGATCAAGCAAACAGCTTTTACAGTAAGTATACCCTTTAATTTTCTGTCACTTTCTCTGAAATACAGTGTGTGTATAGTGTACACCATAATAAAATGTCTGCATCAGTCCTTTCAGTGCATTGTATGGTCAGTTCTTAATCTTATTTTGTCTTTTCCCCATAAATCTTACCTCAGAATGAGTTGCAGCTTGTTTACAGGACGTGTGTCCTATCACTGAGGCCACATGTGTATCAGGAGAGATGGATCGCTGTAAGCACGTGGGACGCCTTCGTCTGGGCCACGACCATTCCATCCTCAATCCACAAAAATGGCACTGTGTCGACTGCAGCACCACCGATTCAGTGTGGGCCTGCCTCAAGTGCTCCCATGTGGCATGTGGACGTTTCATGGAGGAGCACTCACTCAAACACTTTCAGGAGTCACACCACCCACTGGCTATGGAGGTGCGTGAGCTGGATGTGTTCTGTTTTGCCTGTGGAGACTATGTACTCAATGATAATGCCGAGGGAGACCTCAAACTCCTCAGAGGGGCGCTCTCCACTGTTCGCAGTCCAGGTAGACGCTCGCTACGCTCCTCGGCTGGAGGGGAGTGCACCCCCTGGGTTGGGGAAGGTGGACCTCAGCCCGCCATGCAGCTGGCCCTGCGTCACAGGAGGAAAGCGCTTCTAGGAAAGATGCTTCAGATGTGGATCAGCAAACATCAGGAGCTGCAGAATCAGCGTAAAGAGAAACTAGAGGAAGCTCGAAGACAAAAAAAAGATGTGAAAAGGAGACTCATGGAAGAGCTTGGCAATGTCCCTCCCAGAAAGAGTGCTCGGCTTCTTACTCAGGCGCCACGTTCAACCATCACACTCATTCCTCGCAAATTTCGCGACCCTCCAGAACGCCTACCTCCTCCTCCCAAGAAGCCTTCCCTCCTCACCCTGTCCCGAAAGGCTCCTCAGAATGGCAGAGCTGCCAAACTGAGGAGATACTACTCCACACACGCAGTAACCCGCCGGAGACTTGCTCCAGGTGTCACTGGTCTGCGCAATTTGGGGAACACATGCTACATGAACTCAATATTGCAAGTGCTGAGTCACCTGCAGAAATTCAGGGAGTGTTTTCTCACTTTGGACCTGTGTGAGACTGAGGAGCTGCTGGCCAAGACCAATCACTCCCAGGGGATGAAGGGGGTGACAGCAGGTGTAGTCAGCAGTAGTAACACAGCACTGTCAGGTTGCCCTCTTGGACGTATGGGGAAGGCAGGCAGTTGGAATTTGCCCATGGGCAAAAAAGAAAGTGCCCTGCCTTCCCCGCAGGCTGCAGAGTTGGTCCAGCCCAAGGAGCCCCGCTGCTCCACTCGCCAGCAGATGTCTCTGTGCCATGAGTTGCATACACTTTTCAGGGTCATGTGGTCAGGCAGGTGGTCTTTAGTGTCTCCCTTCGCCATGCTGCACTCGGTGTGGAACCTTATCCCGGCTTTCCGTGGGTACGACCAGCAGGACGCCCAGGAGTTCTTGTGTGAGCTGCTGGACAAGGTGCAGCAGGAGCTGGACACAGAGGGGTCCAAACGCAGGATAGTTATCCCCATCACCAAGAGGAAGCTATCCAAGCAAGTGCTAAAGGTTCTCAACACCATCTTTCATGGGCAGCTACTCAGCCAGGTGAGACTGTCAACACATCAGACACATGCAGATATGATATAGTGTGATTAACATGCCCCAAATTATGTAATGTTACACATACAAACACTGACATAATCACCCAATTTACACCCGGTATTTAAATGCAGTCTGTATCCCTGACCACATCTGGAGGCAGTCTGGTTTTCTTTGTGTTTGGATGTTAGGTAGGTGGAGAAGAAATCCATACTAAGTGGTGGCATCTATAAACAGCATAACAGTTTTGTTTTTAGGTAGAGTAAAATAGCTGTAGGTTGTTCAAATTCAAAGTGCGAGCAAGCGACAAGGCTGAAAGAGACACGACCGTAATTACTGATTATTCATCTGTTCTGTGCCATGAAGGGTCCAGTAGATGCGTTACTCAACAGAACTACGTGGAAAAT
This sequence comes from Chaetodon auriga, assembly GCF_051107435.1. Classification (NCBI taxonomy): domain Eukaryota; kingdom Metazoa; phylum Chordata; class Actinopteri; order Chaetodontiformes; family Chaetodontidae; genus Chaetodon; species Chaetodon auriga. The sequence continues at coordinate 16,263,995 of NC_135075.1, read as the reverse complement.
GAAAGCAGTGCAGGCGGGACATGAATGATACACAGTGAGAAGTGTGTGTGTGTGTGTGTGTGTGTGTGTGCAGTTGATCTACTGTTAACAAGTTTTTCTAGTCACAGGTTACTGCAACAAGCCGGGATAATGACAAAGCATTAAAATACCAGGTGTAAACATGAAGGCAACATTGGATCATTTGTTATCTGCGTAACATATCCAGATACAGATCCCAATTTTGATACCAGGTGTGAATGGGGCGAATGAGTCATTGCAATACAGACTGTAATTGTGATGATATAAACTGCAGACCTGTGCACCCTTAGTTGTTCTCCCTAACCACTCTGGATGTTCTTATCTACATCCAGAGGCCCTTAACCCTTAACCTGCCATTAACAGTGACAGCGTGAGGCATCCCTGATATAAACCTGAGGCGGTGCGATTACCAAACAATGATGATTTGATTTTTTAAAATCGTCTGGAGCTGCCCTTTCACACATGTTGTACACACCTTCTCACCCACTGGAACAAACAGGTCTTTGTAGGGATCTTGTCCATAATCCCTCACACGCTTATTGTAACAATCTGAGCCTGTCAGTGGCAAAAACAAATGCATTCAGTGGACGTACTGTATATTGATGGCGTGCAAACACCTGGAGAGATGATATAGTAGCCCCTGTCTCATTCAGTACCGGCCCAATTTGTTGCCTCAGTTAGTAACTGAGACACAAAAACATGGAAAAATAAGGTCCATAGAGACAAATAATACATTTGCATTCACACATACAGCTCGCTCCTCTGAGTAATGTCTCCATAATGTCAGGGTTGCAGTGCATGTGTGAAAGGGACCTGAGTCTGTGTCATCAACAAACATGACAACTACTGACTGCTGGAGGCCTCACTGTTTTTATTCTCTTTTCGCTGTGTATTTCTTAGGTGACATGTCTGTCCTGTAAGCACAAGTCTAACACAGTTGAGCCATTCTGGGATTTGTCTTTGGAGTTTCCAGAGAGATACCACAGCATAGGCAAAGGTTCAGGCTCCACAGCTTACCAGCGCAGCTGCACCCTCACCGAGATGCTGTCCAAGTTTACGGAGATGGAGGCCCTTGAAGGCAGCATCTATGCCTGCAACCACTGCAACAGTTAGTACAATGTTTCATGCAATGCAATGTAAAGCAGTTTTTATTGAAATTATAGATTTTAAAGATGTAATTTCAAAAAATGCCTCAATCACAATGCTGCATTGTGAGCGGTTGAGTTTTGCCCCTCCAGCAGTGGGCCAACACTCCTCTGAGTGACTGAGCAGGGACTGAGGACAGTGACTCGTGGCTGGAGTGAGGAGTGTTCGTGCACTGCTGACAGGCCTGGAGGAGGCACTGACTTGAAAACTAGGCTGGCAGCCTCTGTGGAAGCCTCGTAAACTGTTTTATGTGTTTACAACAGCAGATAAATTGGAAGAAAGTGTGTCAACTCTGCACTGAAACAAAGCCTCACATCAGTAACATGCGTTTGAATTGATTTGTGGAATAACTTACCATCTCACCGTTTCATGGTTTGACAGAAAGAAGACGAAAATCATCCCACAAACCCTTAGTTCTGTCAGAGGCACGTAAGCAGCTTCTGATCTACCGTTTACCTCAGGTTCTACGGCTGCACCTCAAACGTTTCAGGCAAGTTTCTCTTCAGGCTGGTTTTCTTATAGTGCTTCCTTTTAATTCCATAACTTAAGCATTCATGACAGTGTGAGAATCCCAGTCTTGTTTATTGTCATTTTTTGTAGCTGAAAGTAGAGCCCTTAAATACAGGAATGTGTGTGTTTGTCATGATGCTTTTGAATCCTCCTGACGCTGACTCGTTCCTGTCGTATGGCAGATGGTCGGGGCGGAACCATAGGGAGAAAATCGGCGTCCATGTGGCCTTTGACCAAGTTCTGAACATCAAACCATACTGCTGCACAGGCTCAGGTCACTCTGTCCACAGAGGAGGCTATACCTACGATCTGTCTGCTGTAGTTATGCATCACGGTAAAGGCTTCGGCTCAGGGCACTACACCGCATACTGCTACAATACAGAAGGAGGTGAGGAAGAGACTGGATTTATTCAGATCAGCCTGTGAGGTCCTGCCGTTCTGCTGCATATTAACCTTTTTTTTTTTGTCTCCTCAGGTTTCTGGGTCCACTGTAATGACTCTGAGATGAAGGTTTGCAGTGTGGAGGAAGTGTGCAACACTCAGGCCTATATTCTCTTCTATACCCAGAGGTCTGCTTAGGTACCTCTCGCTGTGATGTCGACCTGTGCGCGGCAACTAAAGGCTGCATTTATGAAAATGTTCTCTGATGTTTTCCCAGATGTCATTAAACAATCACTTGAATGATTTACTAAAAAAAGATAGCAAGGAGGGCAGTAGGACGGCCACAATCGTGAGTCAAGGTGAACATTTTGGCAGCGTAATCCAGAGAGAAAGATGTTAATAATCGACTGTAATGTTGCCAAGAAAAATAATTACTGAATCGAATTAAAATTCTCTCATGGACATCTTTGGATTACGGTTGATTTTAATAAAAAAAAAAAATACTAGGAAATCAAAAACCTTTTCATAAATGAGGCCACAGGTTTCTTGGCCTATGGGACCAGCATATTGGTTAATGGCCTGAAGACTGTGGGGGCGGGTCTGATTCTGTCCTGCTGAACACCGATGTGTGTCCATGTTTCTAAAAAAAAAATCAGGCTCATGTCTGTTGAGTCTGGAACCACCCAGGCGCTCTCCTGTGACAGCATTTTACATTCAAAGACAACACTGACTCTGGATTTTGGAGCATTTTATCACAATAATGTTCATGTGCGTTTTATATATATATATTCTATATTATAAGAGGCACATCTTTCAACATCATCGTATAGTTCCACTTGAATGAAATGGATCTCGTTACATAACCGACTAAAGTCCAGACTCTGTGTTGTCTCCCTTTCACCTTTTTTAATTATTGTGAAATGTCACTTCTGGAAACTTTTGCTACTCCTCATCCCCGTGTTATTTGTATTTCATCATGTGCTCTCCTCAAGTGTACTGTTATGACTGGATACTGTGTCCTGCGCTCTCAGTGAACAGGAATCGTTTTTGTTTTAGTTTATTTTGTGGTCACTCTATGTTTCACTTCCATGAAAGAAGCTAAAAGTGGAGTTTCAGAGACTTGGATTGACGATGAGTGATGGAAAGCTGCACTTTTGAGGAGGGGCTAAAACTGTTGGTCCTATCTTTGTGATTGTTCATCTTTCAGCTCCTGTATCTTCTTTAAATGGCAGCTCCCCCTGTGGTGTAACGGTTAGACTAGTCCGAGCCCAGGTCAGGGACACTGCACCTGTGATTTACCTGCTGGAGATGACAAAGAGAGCAAAAGGGGCAGACTGCGATACTGAAGAATGTGTTTGTGGGAGACTTGGGGTACCCATTTTGAGTTGAGCACCTGAAAGCAATATATTGTACATCTTGCATCTTGACAGGAAATTAAGATAAAATCAGGAATTCTTCTGCTTGTTATACAATGTTTTTTTCTACTCTGCTGTTTCTATCAAGGTCTTTAGAATTTGCTAGATAATGTTGTGTTTGATACGAGTCAAATGCAAAAGAAATTTGTGAACTCTATGTAAAAGTTGGAACAATCTAATGACGATGAATGTCTTACTTTTTAGTGGTCAGGTGTGGCCATGCCACTGGCTCTGACCCCCCTGAGTTCTGTCTTGTACTGTAAGAATACCTGTCATAAATGTAATGGTCATATGGGTTTTGCCTGACAGTAATTATTAAAAAGACAAAGCAAATTTGAAATGTGCTTTGGGTCATGTTCATTTTGAGCTTTTTGCATGTAACTTCACTCATGTGGCCTCACAGTGTCCACAACATCTGCATTAACAGCATTATAGGAGGATGCATATCAGTAAGTTGGCAAAAGTGTTGGCAATCACAAATTTAGCATCATAACACCAACGGATACAGTGAAATACATCTGAAATAATCCACAGGATTAGCCGATTCCTATTCCTATCCTCCTATTAATTAAGCTTCTCTAAAGCCTTTTTTAAGATCTGCAGCATAAATGTAATCTGGCGCAGACGAAGACGCTGCAGATGAGAGGGCATTAAATGTAAATCTCCAGAGATTATTTTTCCTCTTAACAAGAAATGTTCCTCTGTTCCATTTTTTCCACTGATGCACCACGATGGCTTTTTACCTCATCTAATAAACAGTAAAGGTCTTCATTATAAACATAAAGTCCTGAATGCATTTGATTAAAATCATCCAAAATGTCAGGAAAATGTACCATAAACCACAATATATTGTTTGTAAGATTTTATTCATTGCTTCTGCTGGTGAGCTATGAGCCTGCTGTTGTTGACTATTAAGCTTTTGAGAAGAAATAACACATCTTCCTCTTACAGATGAAAAGCTGTCTTCATAAGCAGAAAAATGCACCACTGCTCATTTCAATACATTCATGGGTTTTAACGCTGCAGCTGTACCTGGTCTCATATGACCCGAGGCTGATGGAGACTTAAGGTGTTGCTGAAATATTACTGTATACCATCAATTCACTGGCTCTATGACTCCTCTGTGCCACTGTCACAGAAGCTTAGCATTTTAGCTAAATGCTAACATTTTCCCCGTTCCATTTCCAATTTCATTTTAAAGTCAGAAAATTTGAATAGTACAAGCAAAGAAGTAGCGGTGTCCTCAGTCAGCCATGATTGTGTTCATACTGAGATAAGAAGCATGACAATACAGCATGTCACTCTAAATGTACATTTGAGTAATTTGCAGTGAAATATGATCAGCTGTAGCTGAGAGACATACTTCCTATTTCAAAGAGCAGTTCCTGAACTGCTGATTATGTGATTACTTAAATATTAGCAACTTTTATTCATTATCAGTTATTTATTTCATAGTATGAAGAGAATATGTGTGAATGTAATAAGAATTTAAGCTTAAGTATTATTTCTGTACAAAGTGTCAGATAGAAAAACATTTATCAAGGTTTTATAAGTTGTAACCAAAGGCTTTATTAGTAGTAAGTAAATCATTTACTGATTCTGTATGGAGCAGCAATAAGACATTAATGAAAAAAGAAATTGGGTTGCCAGGTTGTGAAAAATTCCTTTGACTGGTGTTTATCCCAGATGTTGTTAACCCATTAATAAATGCTGAACGTGTTGTTTATGAAATGGATTTGGTCCAGTTCTTCTGCAGCCCTTTTTCAAAAAGCGAGCGACCATACAGTCCGATCAGCCAAGGGGATTTTTTCACAAACTGGCAACCCAAACATTGCTCTTATTAATGGATTTCTGTGCCTCTAGAAGATACTTTGCTGTTAATAATAAAACCAATAGTTACAGTTTATGAACTCTTCAGAATAAGGTGCATTTTACAAAATAGTGTCATTATTTCTGTTTCTTATGTGAAGATTTTGCTCTTGTATCCAGTCTGAGGACATTTCAGTCAAAAAGTTCAGTCTCAGAAAAAGGTTGATATTCAAGGTCAGCCTAATATATGAAATCATTTATTTCTTACATTGTTTAGTAAAACAGCAATAATTGTTTTTTGCAAACTGGATATAAACTTTGATACAATTTGACATGCCAGGTAATTTGACACTGTGGATAGTAGCAGTTCTACAATAGTGGTCATGAAAGAGCATTTATGGACAGAACAGAGTTCACATAGTTGAATAATTATGGTGAGTTTGTCGCAGATATCAGCGTTTTTTTTGTTTTTGATGTTTTTTTAAAGTTCATTCGACTTCAACAAAAAGACAGAAGAGAAAGAAACGCGTCTAAAAGCACAGCTTCAACACCAGAACAGCATGTGAAACAAACCAGGAATGTTGAGATACAACATATCTGCACTGTATTTCTGACGACAAAATGGCAGTTATAGAAGATTCATTGAGTCATTAATGAAATGTTAACTCATGCCAGCTAGATGCATCTTAGTGCACATATGAGGACATGCATGAGCACATAACATTCATGAAAAAAACCTTTTCCTATAGCTTCAACATGAAGGTTACAGCGAACATGATCAGCATTATCAGTTGCTCTAGTCTTTGTAATTCATGTATCATAAATAATTAGAAAAAGATGATCCAAAGATTTCTTCCAAGAAACTCAGTTTTTTGGTGACAGCGAAGCAATCCATGACTGGCCATCAACACCAACAGATTTGGGCGAGATGAGATGATGCCTTTTGTTGCTTGGCAGGCAGAGAGTTTCTGTTCTTTCTCACTGTAAACACCTCTCATGTTGGCCGGATCTTGCCCACTCCTCAACTGAAAGTGCCATGTTTTGTCCTCAGATGCTCCAGTTTTTCACTCAGAGGGAATAAGTGCAGTGGCTCTCGTTCTATTTCAGTCCCTGCATCCTTAAGTTGTGGTGACTGGGCTGGAACCAGCTTCTTCGCTCTGGAGTCTCATGCAGGGAGCTCAGCTGGGCAGCAGCCACGGCTCCACAAAGTCCCACTGCTTCCACAGGACGAACAGCAGCAGGGTCAGCAGGACGGTGGTGGCCACTCGGGCTCGGGTCTTCATCAGCGGGGTGATGAAGTTGGCCAACGTGGACACGAAGACGAGCAGCACGGCCATGAGCGCCAGGATGACGTTGATGAGTTTGCCCAGCAGAGCTCGAGCATTGGCGTTCTCCACTCCCTCCAACTGGACCACCTGCTGCTGCTGCTGCTGCAGCTCCAGCTTGGTGATGCGGGTCAGGCATGACTCCACAGCCTCCTGTGTGTAAAAGACCCACACAGAGGAACCACAGTGGCATTTTTTAAAAGCCCCGAAAACACATTTTCTCAATCAGCTTTTAACTGCCAGGGTCTGACATGAACACACTGTTTTCTGCCAAAGTTAGAACAGTTTTAACTATTTTGTGAGAAATGTTTTTTTTCTCTCTGCACTTCTTCCTGAAGGTACAGTGTGATGTCATGCACTACAGTGGACCAATCAGGATTTAGCCCCATTTGAATCAGACTCTAGTGATTGTTGGTGGGTGGCTTGTTTGGTTGCTGTCAATCAAATCTGATCAAACCAGGGATTTACTCTTAATTAATAACAACGAAAGAACTTTGTTTCTTGTTAAATCATGAATATGTAATATTACAGAGAAATGCTTGAAGCCAAATTGTCAGGAGTTTCACTGATTTTTACCTGAATGTCCCTCGCTCGCTCATAGGACTGGTAGGCGACTTTTTCCTCCATGCTGGCGAGTTCCTGTTTAAGATTCGTCATCTCATTCTGGTGCAGCTCTGTTAAGTCATTCAGCTGTTCTTCAAGTCGCTCATACCTGAATACACGGTACAAAACACAGACACAAATCATCAAAATAGTGCAAAAGATCATGAAAAAGTTTGGACTCTTACGTTGACTCCAGAGTCAATGTGTATCCACAGCTTATCCCTCTGTGCCCTGGTCCTCCATTGTTGTCCAAAAACTATTAAAACCACATCAGTGAGACACTCTGTTGCGCTGACTGACTGTCTTTACAATGAACATGGGCACTGTAGTTCATTTTGAGTTGACCACACATTCACTGTCCTCTTGCTGTAAAAACTCACAAGCCCTCCAAATTTGTATTAAACCGCATCTGAAAATAGTTCCCAGCTATTTCACTATTTCCTCCTGTTTGGATTAAGTTTGGAAAAACTAAAGTGAGCAGCTGTGAGAGGAAATGATTTAGCCTTTTTCAAAAATGGAATGACTGTTTTAAAGATTTATATCTGCACTAGGAACAAATGGGCTTGGGGCTAAAGGCCACAGACATGGTGGGGATGTAAGTATTGAGAGTATATGTATGAAAATGGTTTTGGAGATAATCCTTTCGTGATGATGATTTTGGTATTTTCTTTGGATTTGTTGACAGTAACAAAAATACAAAATATTGCCAGCCTCATCCTTCAAGTGAACCAAACTGTGAAGCCTGTACTGAATACACCAGAGTTCATAAGAGTGCCACTGTTTATTTTATCTGGATGTGCACCTGTATCTCTCTTCTTGCAGGCACTGTGTCATGTAGGAATAGTCACTCTGCAGCTGGCCCTTCATGTCCTCGATGGCGTCCTCCATGTGTGCCTGGCTGGCTTTGATCTCCTGCAGACCCTCAAGTAGAGAGTCCCAAGAGCTGTGCATGTGATGGTGGTGGTGGTGGTGCCCGTCCAGTCTGGGACTCCCCATTGTTGGTCCTAGCAACCCTCCTCCTCCTCCTGCGCCACCAGAATTGCTACCTGCTCCGGAGCCGGATGTGGCGCTGGAGCACTCGTCGTCACTGCCGTACTTTGGGCTGGAGACCAGAGTGGCACTTCCACTCAGGGCACGAGGTGTGGGGGCGTCCTCGGAGTGACCCCCGACTCCGTCTTCGAGTGTGTCCTTTAAGTGAGCAATGTTATCCGCGCTGCCAAACTTGTTCCTGATAAGACTGGCAAACTCTCTCGGCTTGGAGACCACAGCTGTGTGAGTGAGGGCAGATACTCCACCTTTGACCCCTTCAACTACTCCACCTCCAAAACCACTTATCCCAGCACGAACGTTGGCTCCAACGTCCTTTAATCCCTGCTGCATGTCCCGCAGGACATCCTTAGGCTGCCGGGCTGGTCCATTCTGTAGAGAGGGAAGAGAAATGAGGAAGCAGAGAAGTGGAGGATCTTAAAGGTAGGACAGAGGTGATTAGGTTTAAGGGAGAGAACTGCAGGAAGATAGATGAGGAAAGCAGGCCCTGTAGAGAATTAGGTGAGACACAGGATGATGCATTGGTTTATCATAAGTTGGACACAACTGTCCTCACAAAGACAGTTCAACACTTGTCAGTCATGAGATAATTATTCAACAACATCACATGTCCATTTTCGGCACACACACACTTGCTCACTTACCTGTTCTATCTCCTTCAGCTTCTTGTGATAGTGCTCTAGTTTCTTGTGCAAGTGTGCGATGGTCTGTGCTGACTTCTGGTTCTTCTTCTCAAACACCTGCTTGATCCGGGAGGCTTGCTGTTTGTCTGCGTTGTGGGCCAACTTCAGGTACTCTGCAACGTTGTCGTCTCGGGCCTCCTGCTCCACGCGAATCTGCTCGGTGACCTTCAGAATCTTCTGCTGCAGGTGCTCCAGAGCAGCACGCGTCCTCTGCGGCTCACTGGCCCCCGAACACTCAGCACCCCCGGCCATGACCCCAGACGCTGCCGCTGCTCCTTCCGCACTGATGTTGCTGTCAGAGCCTCCATGGCTGGTGGTGGAGGGTAGGCCTAGAGTTGCCACCTCGCTCTTGTCCAGCTGAGGGGAGGAGAGGGCAGGGGGAGGTGAGGGGTGGAGAGAGTACTACAAGTATTACCGACGAGGTACTACTAACATCATAATGCAGAAGCATTAAATGCATTGAGATCTATTCAAGTAAAAAAACAAAGGTTAATCTGAGTAATCTGTGAAAAGGCCCAGTGCTGCATCCTGATTTATTTGTCCTTTCTTATGGAAAACTCCAACTTGAATGGAGTCCATCTGATGGTGCCATAACAGACAAACTGTGCGCTCCTTGGTTGTTTTTGGTTTTCCAAGAATGTAAAGGCAACATGTCAAATATTGGTAATGCTTTAGTTTATCGGAGATAATTTTCTAGAGGTGTCCTGTAAATAACTACAGGAAATTACTGTTGACAAAGTGTTCAGCTGGTACACTTTTAATGACGCTGCTTCATTGTGAGAGTCTGTTAGTTAGACACTGGAGGTCAGCTGAACATGCAACAATGTGACATTTATCAACACTTAATCATTCAATTCAACATATACGCCATTTAAAGATTTCCAATAATTAGTGAATAATGAATAAATATTTACTTGGGTTTAACTAGAGCAGGCTTTTTCTCTCTATAATCATCACCAAATTACAGCGTTTGTTGTAAGAAGCTTCCTGGAAATTATAAAGGTATTGCAGCCTCGTCAATATAAATAAACATCCAGTTAGTTACTTTCCTCCCCTGGTGGTAATGCCACTAATTGATTTGGTGGAGGCATCAGAGAGTACACAGAAAGGCCATCATGCATTAATTAGATGATACATAATTACACGGCTTCCTGCCCTGCACAGCCTCAGAAACTCAGCTTCACTTACAGACAAGTGACTTTAAGACACCTTCCTTTAAACGTGCACTCTGTACGTATGTGGAATAAGAGCGTAAAAGCACACAGCATGGTACATTTAAAACCAAGAGGCACAACATCATTATAATAATGATCATAAATAATAACGAAATGTTAGTCTAATTAAAGATGCTCTACATTGTCTCCATGCCTGTAAACCTCTCTATGTGTTCTGGATCATTCTGTCTTCCTCTTCAGCACCAAGTTGTCAACAATGAGTCCTGTGCTGACACCTCACAGATAAATGAGGGGATCCCCTGCCCCTGTGTAGCTTGGCAGATGGGGGGACAGTTAATGACCCTCTGCCTGACGTCAAAACAGTGTAATCAGACCCTGCAAACATGAGCTCAGGCGACACATGACACCAAACATCTCATAGCGCTGCTCTAGTTTCAGCAGACGGGACGGTGCGAGGATTTATATGCATTTGATTTGCGTGACAGTGTGAACTGAGCACAAGCTCCTTGTTATTATTATTATTATTATCATTATTATTTGTGGCTATGTATACATATATAATAACTGCACTACATTTTTAAGGTTACAATCAAATTGTAATGGAGAGCAAGAACAGATGCCTGCAGTCCCTGATGGTTAATCATTTCCTGATCATCAGAGAAAGTGAGATGCTTATGCAGCAGCGAAGCGATGGAGGAGGCGATGCACATATGGGTGAAAAACAGACAACGAAACAACAACACAGAGCAGATGCTCAAACCTAACGGAGTCTGTTTTTCAAAGAGCACACGGGGGTGACGGTCCGGCGATGAATCGAAAGGTCGGGAGAGAAGCGGGGCTGTGATGAGGATGGAGATGACAGATTTCAATGGCATTAAGGAAAAAAAAACAAAAAACAAGCGGACAGGGGGTGATGCCTGTGCCTTCCTCACTCGGCAGGAGACGCACTGTGACATGAGAGACGGCCAATGGATGGCAACGAGAGTGGATGCGAACACATGAGGATGAGACACAAGCAGCACAGCGAGAAATTAAATTAGAAACGTTACCATACTGCTTTAATCCAATTTTTGCAGTGCCATTGCAAGTCTGTGTTCGAGGCCCATCCTCCTCCTCCTCCACCTCCTCCTCCTCCTCCACCTCCCCCTGTGCTCACTGAGGAGGAGCCCCCCTCCTCAAATATCTTTCCCCTCAGCCGTTGTCTGGCTGACTATCCCCTCACTGGATCCTAATGCTCCATTGTTAATGCCATCAATATCTGCAGCCTCCCTCTCCCTCTCCCTATCTCTCCCTCTCTCTCTCTTACGCTCCGATCTCTCTCTCTCTCTCTCTCTCTCTCTCTCTCTCTCTCTCCCCCCTTTGTGTCATATGCTCCCTCCGCCTCCCCCTGTTTCACTCTCCTACCTCTCTCTCCCGCTCTCCCTCAGTCTACATGCAAACGCGAGCTGTCCTGACCTATAATGGATGTGGGAGCTGAGGGACAGATGATGGAGGGAAATGGGCGGGGGGATGAGAGAGCTTAGCGCAGGCGTGCAGGTGCCTGTGTGCTGCTGGGGCCAAAGGAGAGGCACAGGGAGGGGGGAGGGGACGCAGCAGGGCCTGTGGCAGGGCCCAGCTTTGGGCCTTTTCATCCCACCCCCCCAGTACAAACACGTACACCCAGTGCGCGCTGATGTGGGGCCGCAGTGATGTGGTGCCAAAGCACACAATGTCTGTCTGAGCAGTGACTCACTCTCTTAATTTACCTTCATCGTCAAGGAAGAAAAAGGTGTCTGAGCTTCTCTGAGCTGCTTGAAGTTGCATCCCCAGACTTCAAAATCTCTGTCTGTGCTGGCATGTGTGTCAGTGTGTGTCTGCGGAGGGATAGCCGCTGAACATAGATGAGAGCCAGCTTTCATCTCAGAAACAAACAAGAAATAAATGTCAAAGAGAAAAAAAGGCCTTCATCCAGAGACTGGATGTGGCATAAAAAGAAATCCAAGGTTTAGATAAAAGTAGCAATACAGCAGTGTAAAAAATACTCATCTCAAGCAAATGTTATGTATTCCAAATTACTTAATAAAAGTATGCAAGTATTATCAGCAAAATGTACAGAAAGTATTAAAAGTATTTGTTATGAAGACAAATTTGTGTATATGTATATATGATTTATAATGATGGATTATTATTGCTGATTCTGTTGAGGTTAGTGGTTCACAGGACTCAAAATGCCACACTTAAACTGAGAGGACATGAGACCTGAAAGGTTTAAAGTCTTTAATTATGACTGAGAACAGCAGCAAACTGATGGTTCCCAAGCTTGAGGGAGAAGGGGGAGGAGGCCAGATGAGTGTAGGTCCAATCCTTTCCACAGACACAGACAGACAGGAGAGGGCAATGCACCTGAACGCACCGAAAAAGAATAAGAGGCAGGGAGGCAGGCAAGGAACAAGAGCAAAAATATACTCAGACGTTTCTTCAGGAGTCTCAGTCGTTGAATGAACAGATGATTCAATACTGAGTGGAGAGCTGGTACTTGTACTCTGTGACAGCAGGTGAGTCTTGATGGAATGATTGAGTGCAGCTGCTGAGGAGAGGAGGCGGAGCTCAACCTGTCAGCCACACCCTGCAGTGAGGCGCACACACAGACAGACAGACAGACAGACAGACAGACAGACAGAGGAGAGAGAGAGGGGGAGAGGAGACACACAAGACAAGAAAGGGGAAAAAAGAAGGGGAATTTTTCCTTCTCCAAGAGCCCTGCAGGAGGCACCAGAAACACTCCTGCTGTGTCTTCACACCTGACACAAAACTGATTGCAAAATCTGGCACAGTCATCCATTTAAAACCTAAATTGACACAACCACTGTACTTTCTGTGATTCGGACGTTGAGGTGGCAGATTCATCTTTATAGCACGAGCTCGAGTGAATCTACAGGAGGAAGGAATGTTCCACTCGACCACACGCTCACACCGCAGCGTTTCCCAGTGAACACACACAGTTTGGTTCAGAAGAGGCACAACCCATAAACTGAGCACCAGTTATTAGAAAGTATTCAGATCATTATACAAATAAAAGTCCTGCATTGCAAACATGTCCTCGACCTGATATAAAAAAGGAACCAAAAACGTAAGCACATGCAGAAATCATCATCACTGATGCATTCAAGTGTAATAAAGAGCATTGCACTGTTGTAGGAGGTCGAGGTGGAGTTGATTTTCTCTATAAGAGTGCATCATTATTTATAGGATGATCTGAAGTGTTTATGTATGAAGTAGCTAACAGGCTGTCAGGTCTTTGAACTGCAGTGACGTGGAAGTGTGAAGCAGCTGGAAGTGGGAATACTTGAGTCAAGCAATGGCTGTCAGTGGTGTAATCTAACCACCCACAAGTACATTTACTCCAGTATTTAATCTAGATTTGAAGTACCTGTATTTTACTTGACTGCTTCCATTTTATATGATTTTATACTCTGAAAAACTCGACTGTATTTCAGAGGCAAAACTGTGATTAAAGGCTACTTACAGAATAAGATTTTATGCCTTTTAAGATGAAATTAGCATAGAAAATAGCTCAATTTAGCTCCACCTCCAGCAGCTACAGCATTAAAATGGTATTTAGTCATTAATGGATCAATAATAATACAAGATTGTAATATATAATAGCACTTACACCTTACCAATTCAGCCTCACTGATGAGTACATTTACTTTTGATACCTGAGTACATTTTGATATATTACTTACTTAGAGCAGTAAATGCAGACTTTTGCTTGTAAAGGACTATTTGTATTTGAGTGAAGGATTTAAATACTTCTTCTACCGATGCTGCTGGTATGAATATACATAAATCTAATAAAAAAAGTTTTTAAAAAAAGTACACAGTGAAGAACACAATAAAGCAAAACACTGACAAGAAACTTCATTTGAACATTTTATTGGAATTTGAAATTCTCATAATAATTAAACAAAAACTAAATGAACGTGAGGAATATATATCTGACAATAAATAAAGATAGATCTTTTCATTTGTAGCTTTTGACATAAAACAAGACGTGTGCACAAGCATCTACCAGAAGTGCATTCATTGTTTGGGGTGATGCTGTTATACGCTTAGCTTCGTATTTGCAGCGGCGGCGGACATTTCTAAGCTGTCAGTTGTTGAGGATTAGCATTACAGTGACCTTGTTTGACACCCATTCAGATTACCCATAGCAGCAGGATTTGCCAACATAAATAAGTGTCGTGAACAAACATGGCATTTGTTTTGAGGCAGATAATAACACATTGTCTGTTATAATTGCACGGTGTGTCCAAACAGGAAAGAATAAAGCACTTTGCTTAGTAAATAATACATTTGCTTCTGAGAACATTTCTTCTGATTGTCCTTTATGGAGCTTCAAATACCGAAACAAATGCCGTCGTGGCACTTAAACCTGTGTGTTTCAATACACCACCTATCAGATGTGTGTGTGCAATATTGCAATGTTTCTTAAGGTTATGCTACTTAATAGTGCTGTATTAAACTCTATAGATAAATCTCTGATATATAACTAAATAAACCTAAATATACATGTTTTTAAGGCTTCCATAGACACGGTGCTACACGCCTATAATATCTGGTGCTGAACACATGTCAGAGTCTGGACAGGGGCATGTCAGGAGATCTACTCTGAAACTCAATCAACACAGAGTGGATGGAATGAAAAGATGAGGAGGACATGATGGCACTTCTGTCATTAATAATCTAAGCAAAGCAACAGCATGTACAGTATAACAGAACTCTTCAAGTATGTTCCTATGAGTACATGATGGTAAAGAAAACACGACTGTACATCTGGATATATAAAGTATGATAAAAGTTTTGTAAAAAAACGACTCCTCGCCCTCATGATAGATATAAAGAAACAACACTGTAGAAAAACAATAGTGGATTTGAACAAAGGGGCCAAAGGGCTTCACCCGATCTCTCGCATTTTCAATCATTCTGCCGTTTTCTCACAGTCATGAGGAGACGTGTGATTCGGTTTCAAGTGTATACAGCAATGCATTTAACCGTCGAATCTCTGTACCGCCAGAGGTACAGAGTTTCTGTGTTTGCAGCACTGAGGAATGTACAGTAGGAAATGTCAGTCTACACTTTGGCTTCCCCATGATCCAAATGAGTATAAATCCACTGATTCCAGAGATTACAGTTAATCTTCTCTGCTCAAATGTCCCCTTCTTAGCACTGGGAAAAACACCAAACCCCCTCAGAGTGAATACAGTACCCTAATTAACCTGATATTATTGATGTGAAGCTGAGGTCCCTTGTGTTGTCAGATGATTCGTCGGGTACAAGAACCCCAGATGAATGACTGTTCAGAGTCTGTGCAGAACGTGGTATTCCTGAGTCTAGTACTGCTTGTGTGGTTCTTTGGGGATATTGGCACCTTTGCAGCAAACTGCAGCGGAAATCACTCGCCGGATTTGTGTGACATCCAAACCACTCGTCTCTTAGCCTGATAGAAATCTGTTGGGATAAAGAACAGAAAGTTTAGCTCATGTAAATCCACAGGACATTACAACTCCACTCATTCACACTTCAGATATCTCAGTGTGTACCTGTGATGTTTGTCTGTTTCCTCTTCAGCCCTGTATTCTCTCTTCTGACTGGCGTTTTCTCCAGGTTCTCCTGGTCGATGGCACACCTCTTTGGTGAACAGGGAATGTTCTCCTTCTCATTCCATGGCAGCTCCACTCTTCCTCCCTTGGATTTACCCGCTGCCTCCGGTGCCCTCTGACCTTCCGCCTGTCCCAGACTGAGCATACAGGACCTGTAGAGCAGTGGCACCTTGGTGCCTGAGACGCCCTCCCACTGGAAGTCACCACTCTCCAGTGGCTTGTCTGAGATGAAGTCGAAGCCCCAGCGATTCGAAGCCTCCTCCAAGTCTTTCTGCAGGGCAGCCTGGTACTCTACCTGCAGCTGCTCCCGGTCGACTGGGCCGAACAGGTTTCGTCGAGCGGGGCCTTTCCCCAGGGCGCTCAGGATCCGCTTGTGAGAGGCCATGATTCTGCACTGCAGGAAACAGAGAAAAGACCACCGATTAGTTGGAAAATCTGCTGCTGGACATCACTGATGATCAGCTGAGACAGTGATAGTGTCCCTTCCATTGTCTTCATTATGGATTTATCTGCCAGAACGATGAATCTATTATCAAAACAGCTACCAATTAATTTTGTCAATCAATATAATGTCACACAGATAAAAGATACAGAGTTCTCCAAAGTGTCCAAAAAGCTGAATCTTGACAACAAAATGATTCTAAGATCAAGTAAGAAATCACTCCAATCGATGCTAAAAGTCCATATCAAATGAAACAAAACATAAAGCAGAAGTTCTTTTTTAAACCTAGAGTAGAAATCAGGCTTACCATGGCTCTAAACAGGTTAACACTCCTCAACAAAGACTGCACAGCATTAACACTGGTGTCTATGGGGAGCTCTTTATAAGAGCCTTGTCCAGGCCATGACTCACTGAGCCCTCCTCTGACAGTCTCTGGTACATGCCTGGACATAATCTCTCAGACATGTAAAGACAAGTTCTCAACACAGCCTGAGATCCCTGCAGGCACACACAGTCACCACTAGGTGGCGGTGCCTGACCAGTGAGCTCAACGGGCCACCAAGGAACAGCTGATCAGGAGCATTGAAGGTCACAGAAAATGTCAGATTTATGAATCTTATTATGAAATCTGTGCTTTCCATGGCTACATATCTAAACAGCACTCATGGGCAAAGTAGTCCAAGTGTAAAAGGAGTTTAAGGAGTCAGTTGTTTGGCAGGAGAATAATAAGTCATTCAAGTCATCTGGGAGGGGCTGGGCAGGTTTCGAGTTCGAGATCACAATCAAGAGAAACCCATCAGAGCCCACCCTGATTACCCAGCTACAGCACTTTGAGAGGAGAGGTCACTGTGTTTAGAAAAATATTAATAATGTGGAAGGCGCTCATGAATTTTACTGTCACTGATAAAATCCATTAGATTTTGTATGAGTATAGAAACTATTCTGGTTTTATGAGGTCAATGGAAATGTTGAAAGAGAGAAAGAGAAATACAGTTTTCCAATAAACACATCAAATAGATGTGACATTTGAACAAAGCTTTACGAAGCCTGTTGCATCGCCTGTCCTGGCTGCTGCACAGCAGAGCCCAGCAGCCTGATCTGAGATGTTTCTGGCATTTTTCCAGCAAGTGCAGCTCATTCATGTTCACACTGTCGAAGGAACAGAACAACAAAATCTACAACTTCCAACTTCCAAACTCACCCAAACACACATCATGGATTTCCAAAGATAAACCATGAACTGAAAGTTTTAACTCAGCTGTTTTCATCCTGTGACAATAACTCTGAGAACTAATCTTTCTATACTTGTTTACAAAAACACACTTTGTGTCCCCTTGAGGGACCTCCAGAAATCTTTGAACACTATACTTTTACTGCACTGATTTCTACACTGTGTTACTGCCTAGAAGCTGTCACAGGACGGAAATTGCACTGCCTTAATTACAGGTTTTCACTGACCCTTCCCCACCCACTGTTATGTAACTGTGGACCTGCGTGGCCTAAGGTCAGAAGGGGTGTCTTCAGTGGGGGTCCACATTTTTTTTTTTTTTTTTTTTTTTTTTAATTAAAAAAAATAAATAAATAAAATGGTGGACCCCCCCAAAAATTGGAGTAGAAAAATGTTAATATGCGGAGCTCTGCTGTGAGCCATCATGGTACTCCCCTCCACCCCCACTCCCCCCAAACTTTTCCTCCCTTCCGCCTCACGGGATTGGCCGTCACAGGGAGAGGGGGCGGGGCGGCGCAGGGAGGAGTGATTCAAGGCTGTGGCGGGAGAGCGATTCGCGTGTGAAGCTGACACGCCGGGCTGAGCTCGAGACCAGACCCTGCCCAGTTTACTACAGCTCCACGTGAGGCTGGAGCTCGTGTCGGCCAGTCAAGCTGGGCTGTCACTGGAGCCTCCCTCCCCGTCACCGTACACACTCCCGAAAAAATAACTGTCACAAGAAGAATGGGTGAGTTTTGGGGATTTTTGGTTTGGCGTTGCTATAAACCCATATAACTTAATGTGGGTCATGTGGGTAGTGGAAGATATTAGCCCTGTGAGCATATAGCTCCTAAGACTGAAAAAATAAATACGGACTATGAGGTAAACAGACATTGAACACAAAATGAATCCCATAAAGGCTGAAAAGAACATTTGAAGGAGTCTTTTACTCACACTATCAGTCGCCTTCAGTCCAGTCCACTGAAAAAGTCTCTTTCAAACTTTCAAAATTTCAAACTTGATGAATGAAGTTGCTGTTTATCTGACTCCTGGTCGTTTTTCTGGTCTTCCACAGCAGCTCTGATGTAAAACAAATGTCCGAAGCTTATATTATTAAACAAACAGCACTCCTCGCTCATGTCTCCAGGCTTTCTCCCAGTCATGAACCCGGTTCAGGCTATATGAACTCCGGTGGGCGGGGCCCCGCT
The DNA here is from genome assembly GCF_051107435.1 of Chaetodon auriga. Lineage (NCBI taxonomy): Eukaryota > Metazoa > Chordata > Actinopteri > Chaetodontiformes > Chaetodontidae > Chaetodon > Chaetodon auriga. The sequence continues at coordinate 16,245,384 of NC_135075.1, read as the reverse complement.
GCTCCCGTGCATGGGCGGGGCCAGCCGGCTCACACACGTGGATTTCGCCCGGTAAACACATGAGCACACGTGAACGTTTGGCTCTGCTGAGGAGCTGGGAGGAAACTCCAGCTCAGGAGGTGCCAGCCCGGCACGGCAGCTTCCCGAGGGCAGGAGGGCAGGAGGGCAGCGTCCAGGCCCAGTTTGTGCCTCTGTTCACCACGCGTCACACACAACTACACGGAGGAACAAAAAGATTTGAAGTAGAAATACCACAATGTACATACTGTGGTGGAAAGTAACCAAATGCACTCACTCAATTAACTAACTGTACTTAGGTGCACATTTCAAGTACTTCTACTACTTACTTGGCACTTCTACTCATGTGGAAGTAAATATTGTACTTGTTACCCCACTACATGTGTCTGCTATAATGGAAGTTACTGGTTACTTTGTGAATCACATGTAAAACATGATTATCTTATGAAATATCTTGTATTTTTACAGACCAACAGTGGCAGACTATGACTAAGTACATTTCTCAAATTTCTCAAATACAGTGTAGTGTAGTAAAAAGTATAGTATTACACAGCAAAGTACCCTTCAACTCTTTTGACAAACATTTTTCTCAAGAGCAGTTATTAAAGTTTTAAAAAAGGAATTAGTGAGACTGGTAATGAGAGAGCCAAAGTTTTTATAAAGAGTAAAGACAATCAGATCATATCAGATTTGGGCCTTTTGATTGAAACATTCATTCAGACTAACCTGCAGTCTTATCACAGACCTCCTATCGAAGCCATTGTAACCCAACTCTCTGGGCCCGTGACTCCGTCCCCTAACATGCCCAGTCTCTTACACATTGTGCTAAAAAGTCAGCTCCACCTAGTCTTCTTGTTGTTGAAGCCAGGTTTGTTTATCTTGGCAACAGGTCATCCAAGAGGCAACTCCTCACACTTCCCAGTCACATCTGCCCTTCAGTCTAGTTCCCAGCACATCAACAACAGGAGTCCTAACTGTAGGATGCAGCGCATAAAGGCCCCTCTGATCTGATACCACAATGAGTCCTTTGTTGAGACTGACGGGACACAAGAGACACACTCTGACTTACAAATGTACAGTACAGCTATGTTCAGTGGTGATATGTGCTGGAGTTCATCAAGTTTTAACGAAACGCGCTCAACACAATGAGCGTGTATGGAGCAGCAGATGTGACTACAGAGAAAGGCTCTACATTTGTACAGCTGAGTCGACGCTTCATTATCTCTCAGCTCTCAGGCAGCTGCACAGTGCAGAGTGCCTGCAAGCCCCATCAAATGATTTTCTTCATTGTGCGCTTCATCATATTCAGGCCTTTGTTCTGCATCCACTCTGAAAACACTGATGACATAAAAGGCTCCAAATGAAGCTCGGCCACTTGGTTAACAATTTACTGAGTGATACAAGGTCATCGCTGGAGTTCAGCTCTTTGCAGCTTTATTACCTGTCACTCCGGTTATATAAGATATATGAAACATCAAAACTTGACTTGAATCATTAGGAAAAAGTTGATTTAATTTCAGTGAAAAAAAGAGATGTAATGTATTAATTAGTGGGCTTTATTGGAGCTGGCAGGTAGTTTTTGGTACTTCTGGACTGGGTCAGGCGAGCTGTCTCCTGTTTCAGTCTTTACACACCAGCCTGACAGGCCGATGGCTGTAGCCTTGTACTGAACAAATACTCTATGAGAGTGGTGTCGATCATCGAACTCTAAAAAAAAAAAAAAAAAAAAAAAAAAAAAGTTTTTCTCAAAATATCGAACTACTTCTTTAAATGATTTGCCCACAAAATATCAGAAAACTGTGGAAATGTTAATCACAGGTCAGTAAAAGTAAAAGTGTTTGGTCTGACGAACTGTCCAAAACCCAAAGTTATTAACTTTACGATTATTTGAAACGTAAAAAACCCAGCAACCTTCGCATTTGAGCCACTGATTGATCTAAAACTTATTTCAACACTATTCTATTTCTAATCCCTGATTGGCGGATTTCGATATTAGAGATAAATGGACAATAAATGAATGAAGTCAGATCTAAAATTAGCTCAAATGTACTCTCCCTCCCTGTTTTTCAGGCCAGTCATTACTCGTGTACTTTAACTTCGTGGGCGACAGGCAGCTCGTTACATAACAGTGGGTGGAAATACCTCCGCGTTCTGAGTGGATTCCCGCGAGTTCCTTGAGCGTGAGACCCGTCTCCGTGGATACCATGAGTCATCGCTCCCGTGATGTCATGGGGCTGGAGTGACACGAGGAAAAGCGCGCGGAGATTTGAGAAACTTGTGTCTCGGTGTTATGCCGGTTCACGTGGACTGTGTGCGTGAACAGGGAGCCGTGGGCTTGTCGGGGGTGTGACCGAGGAAAACAATTGGACAGTGGCAGCGTGGCAGAAAGACGTCTGTGGGAAGCAGGGAAGAGCCACAGCTGCACATTTAGAGACAGCACCTTTTCTGACCGCACCAAACAATTCAAATGTTATTAAGTCTCACCGGACAGCCTCAATTAGTGTTTGACTCTTTATGGTGAATTGATGGACTCATATGTTACTGAAAATAATCCAGCACCTCCCGCAGTCCTCAGCAACTTCTAGTGAGCCATAGACCACACATACAGTGACATTATGAGCAGCCCAAGGACACCATTATTTGGATGTCTTATCACGTATCCACGCTGGTCAATTGGTTGAACTCTGTCTGATTACATAACGGCCTCATACCGCACGTCAGGGAGGGAAATCTGCGGGAGAGACAGGGGCACGAAGCGGCCAGGTTACTTTTTCTGTGACTTCTTGACATGTCTTTACAGTATGGGACACCTAGCCTCCTCAGAGCACTGATTTCCACCAGCACTGCACAAATTTCTTAAATTACTCCAAACCTATATTACTTTTTGACTAACGTTAGATCTACCATACAGTTTATGACAATCTGACTACATTGTGGCCTACAATTCAGTTTTGACTATTTCAAATATGAATCACAGTAACAAAAATGTTTAAAGCTTCTTTCTTTTATGCACAACACAGGAGTAAAAAATATTTTATGTGACGTTTTGGTTTCACCGATGTATCACCTAATAAGTTGATAATGTGAAATTCATACATTAAGCTAGTATACAAAGTCTCAATAGCACCACCAAGTGGTGTCGCTCACTGACGTGAAACTACTAGTTAAGTGACTCAACTACATAATCATATTGCTGCAGGGACCATGGGTGCTGTCGAGGGGCCCTCTTGTGGATCAGAAAAATAGCATATTGGCCTCTGCTAAGCAATGGCAAGAGGAAAAACAACAAAAACAAAAGGTGTCTTTTTTTAATCAACTGGTAATTTTAATTGAGAGATCATTTCACAGAGTATCAAACAAAGGAAAAATAATGGAAAACTTCATAGACAAAAATTTGACTTGTGTTCATTAACACCTTTTTTTTAAGCAATGCCACAGTTTTGTATTTTGAATGAGGGGGTGCGTTTATTACAAACAACCAACCATTAACAGATGGAAACCTTCAGTATGAAGTAAGAAAGTAGCATGTTGAAAATGGGTTGGCTTCACAGACAATCAAAAGGAGGGACTCTTACAAATCATCCCAACCCTTCCTTAAAAACAAAACAAAAAATGCTGCCGTTTACACAAAGTAACTGAAGCAATACTCACACTAAGTCAAACTACACAGTACATTCATTGACAAAAACCAAAGCTCGTCAGAGATTAATTGGTGAAATGGAATGCTGGGTGGCACAACTGCTTCAGGACAGACAAGATGGACGCGACCTCGGTGAGGCATCACACCTGTACTCACTCAACGTCTTTGAAAATTACCATACAGGGGAGGGACACTAAAATGCACAACTGTTTAAAAAAAACCAACGCAAAAATGACCACGTTGGCCATGTTGAAGTTCAACATATGAAACGGCAATGCCTGTGCAACCGCTCATCTTCAGCTTCCGTTACACCTGACAGGCGCTCCTCTATTTCCTGTCAGTGGACCTGGAGCGGCTGTGGTGGGGGAAAAGAGAGAGAGAAAAAAATGTTAAAGCTGATGAAAGCTGCTCACCAAACTGCCACATCCTCATTCTCAGGATTACCACACAAAGAAAAAAGACCTGGCCACGTTTGTATGCTGCTTTGCCATGTATGAGTTATTCAATGCGAGGAAACCCAAAAAGATCTCAGTCCTGTCAACAGGTGAGTCATATGACTGAGCATCACATTAAACTGTCAACTATCTGAAATAATCTTAAGTCAAAAGATCTCAGTACCTCCTTGATCGTGAGAAGGACCTTGAAGGTTTGTGGTTCCTGTCCCGGGAGAGGGACCTCTCCCTCCTCCTGTCTCTGGAGAAAGACCTGCAAAAACCAGACCAGACCATTAGGGAAATGTTCCCAAAAATGTCGACATACTCATCATGGTAACCTGTTACGTTAGGTGCATGACTACAAGGGTCGGGTTCATGCTTCAAGTTTGGATCTGGTCCCTGATTGGGATGTTAAGCTTTGGCTTTAATAAATCCCTCATCAAACCCTTTCTCTCTACTTGTTTCATCTCTTGGAGTAGATTAAATCAGCCATTTAACAGTAATTCACTGAGTTACTCTGAAACGCTTGTGTGTTGCCTGGCTGCAAACCAACATATGAACACCTGCCAAAAACTGAAATCAGAGCAAATCGCTCTAAAGTCACTCTACAGCCACGAGTGGACAATATGTTGTATTCAAACAGAGTGGTGTCTCTCCTCAAGACAAATTATCTGGTTGATTACTGCATGTCCAGTGCACAGTAGTTTATGAAAAAACAGATGCAAACGTGAGCATTTCACAGCTACCATGTCGGTGTCAAAGCAACCAATACCAATCAGCATTTGACTGTTAATTATTTAGAACTTTAGTCACTTGCAAATAATGAACGCTAAATCTTATCAGGTTCGATCAGGGAATTGAGAGGATTCAGATTTGATACTCGGTTTGGACTCTATAAAATACTACCAAAAATAAACCGCAAAGCCTGCACAACACTACATGGAGTAGTAATCATTAAATTAAAAGCATTGGCTATTCTTAAAGCTCTAGACATGTTCACACATATCTTACAGAATAAAGTATGATACACAGACATGTCGGGAAATTTAAAACTTAAAATCTCCATCACTTAAAACAAGCTGACATACCTGCTTCGACTGCGGCTGAAGCTCCTCCTGCGTGGGGATCTGTGCAGGGAAAATATACATGTGTTAAGAACAAACACAGATGCTCCGATCTGCCGTAGAGCTCCACACTATTCTAACCCTTTTCTTACAAGGTCGTCCTTCCACACAACCCTCTGTCTATCTCAGTGACTCAAAAACGGAAATAAAAGACTTGGGGGCTTTTCCAGGAACACAATTACCTCAGTCTGAAAATACAATTCACTGGCAATGGACCTAGTGCATAAAGATGGCAGGTGCTTAGGAATTCCCTGTCACCTATCCCACAGTGCCATGTGCAAGTCAGAGTAAGATGTGTCTACAGTGAATATCACAATATTTGTGGTGTCTGAACCTCAAAGACACTGTGGACTGGCCGTAGTGTGCGAATAAAAAGACACACACAGAGGCCACCATCTGTATGAAACTGGTCCACTACACTTAAAGGAAGCACATAAGAAATTGGAAGCTAATAATAAAAACAATATACTGGTCACTGGGAATAAGTCTTGTGTAGTAACCAGGCTAAGATATGCTAAAACCAACCATACAGCATAAAACAAAAAACAAAGATATTCATTGGGGGGTTGAGAAGAGTTTTGATTTGTGTGACTTCATAATTCTGCTCAGAGCCCCAAGACATACCAGATGAATGTCTAAAATGGAAATCTCTGGAAATGTGAACTTCCAGACTGAATCAAATAATAATATTTTTTAAAAAAAGAACAACCTTTTCAAACCAGCTGTCTCTTCACTTTCAAAACTGTAATCAGCAGTGTACTGAATGAAGCAGGAAAACTTACTAGTATTTTTGGTTTTCAACAAGCTAGATATGACGAAAGGGAGGCAGACTGTCGGCCGGGTAGGTAGAATTGGCTGAATAGGACTGGCCAGATGCTGCAAGGTGATTAGGTGGCAGGCAGATGGGGGCTGGCTGTGGCTTTTTTCCTGCTTTAATTGGTTAGCCGAAGGCTGCTGTTGGTAGGTTGTAGACATTTGGGAACGTAATACGCTGATTGGTCGGGAATGTGAGGTGGGCCGCTGCCGTTTGGGTTAAGGTTGAAGGAGGAGGAGGTTGAGAACGGCATGCTGAGGAACCAATGGGTTGGTGCAACCTGACGACTGGCCATGCCTGGGTCATGTGACAGCACCAGCCAAGCTGATTGGGGCACGATGGTCAGCAGTCACATGATGCTGAAAGAGGACTAGTTGATTGACTCAGAGGGTGGTGAGAAGAGGCATGGTGGTGGCTCTGCAACGGGTTTCATTCTTATTAATATAGATGAAAAATAAAAAGCATCCTCAAACAAAAAGAAAAAATGCATCACATTTGGCATTTTCATCCCACCCCCTCCCCCAAATTTTAAACAGATTACACTTGTTGCGACACAGAATTGCCCAATCCTACTTCCCAGACCTATTTTGCCACTTTAAAAAAGTTAAAATGCAGAAATTTTTTGAGAGTGCACTTCAAAAGAAGAATTAGCCCCTACAGAAGAAGTGAAGTCTTGCAGGCCAGATTTTAAGATGCATTTTGCAATAGAAAAGCTTCACCACATAACTTACTATAATGTCCTATCCCCATTTGATATTTCATTATTTGATTATGAATGTCAATCGGCTCAGCTCCCTACATAAAATGACCAATAATATCAATGAAGATGAAACTGCAAGCCTTAAACATTGCATCTACCACAAATGTATAATCAGCAGAAAAGATAAACAGTAGACATAACAGCAATAACCACCAAATAAACTGCGGGTAAAAGGGTGGAATAAGTTAGTCACTTAAGTACAAGATAAATCATATACTGTCTCCGCTGTCACAGTCAAACAACAACACGGGTCACCTTCGTCTGGGTGGTGGGCTTCGACGCCTGTAGTCGTCCCGGTCTCGCGGACGCCTGCCCCATGAAGGGGGAGCGCCACGGGTGCGGCTGCGCTTCTCACCGTTGGACAGCTCTACTCGCACCCGGCAACCACACAATGTCCTATAAAACAAGAAATCGTAAATCACCGTAGCTGCAGCAAGATGAATCGTGTTTCTCTGTGTCACAAGTGTTGATTGCTGCATACCTTCCATCAAGCTCCCGCACGGCATCAGTTGCATCTCTGGGATCTTCAAATTCTACAAAGGCAAAGCCTGGAGGGTTCCTGGCCACCCAAACACTACGGAGAGGACCATAGTAGCCAAATGACCTCTCTAACTCTGTCTTGTTTCCATTGTTGCCTAAATTTCCGACGTAGACTTTGCAGTCGAGGGGACAGTCACGATGCATGACTGGATCTGAAAAATATATATGAAAAAAAAAGAAGAACGGGACATGTTAAATCAGGCAGCAAATTCTTATGGGAAGATTGAGCCACACTTACCGGGCGTGTGGTGTGAAATTGTCATGTGCGTTGCGCCAAAACAGAAAACAGAAAAAAAAAAACTCCAAAAATGGGTGTACCAATACATATGTAACATTCGCTTTTGACTTCACGTGGTATCAAAAATATACTGCACTTTTCCAAAGACCACACTTACAATTGGTTCTTACAAATGTCGGGAAACGGAAAGTGCCTTGGCCTACTTTTTTTGTCGGACTCGAAGACCAACGCTAGGCTAACTTTAGCTCAAGAAGACATTGTTCGTGGTAGGTAAGTTAATACGGCTCCCTAACCACGTTGTATGAAGTAACATTATGACTAACTGAAGGACTGACCTAAAACCGTTTTCCTATATTTCGGCTTTAAAATACGCTGTTGCACAATTTGCACTAGTTTGTAATTCGACGCTTGGAAGCTAATGGTAGCTAATGTAACGGCAGCTAAAATGGCTGTCGCCTGTTTGAGGCCTTGCGCTAAGGAGCCACATTCGGCTAACGAGCACAGACACTAAACAATGGGCAACACTCGTGCGGCGATACGATTGATGGACCCAAGTACGACATTCTTTAAAAAAGAATCAGTGCGACACACATTAAAGAATCCAGTTCAAACTTTACCGTGATTGTTGCTAATCGTAGCTCAAGCTATCCGCGCTCCTTCGATGATTTGTCTCGGTCGTCGATGGAAAATGGCGTGACGGAAAAGACGTTTGTCAGGGGGCTGGTTCGTGCTCCACGGAGGGCGGGGCAAATTAGATTCATAGTTCTCACAGTACAACTATCTCTAAACACAATATTTCTACTGCAAAGATAGCGTATGATGTGATTCCGTAAGATGAATTTCTAAAATATTTAGGCATTGAACCGAATGACTAAGGCGCTTAACTGTTTACCATTACCGAGCGCATACAGTGCGTGAAGCCACGATACCACCATTGACCACAGCATGGTTGTGGCGCTGTTTCGATATTTTTTTGTGTAGGGATCCATAGTTGGTATGTTTTTTTTTATCCTTCCGCTAAACCTTTATTGAAAATATTGATATACAATGTACAACCAGTGGAACAACAGCAAACAACACGACGTATAAAGAAACAGAGAGCACGTTAAGTAAGAGAATTATGTATATACAATAAATACATAAAAATCCTATGCTCATTTACAATCCCACAGTTTTCACATAAAGTGCAAGATGTTATTTCTTCATGTCAAGCTGAAAATAAGAGGCTTTTTTTTGTGAAATTGAATTTGTCTATGAAACTCAACTAAGGTAATTATAACAATGATAGTGCTTGTTTTTCAGTTTTCTGTTACTTAAAAAATCCTAGTCCTCATGCACAGAAACTAAAGTTGCACTGAACTCAATCCCATGGAAGTCAGTTAACTGTACCCCAGAACATTACCAAGCAAATACATTTTCAGACATGTACTGAAACTTAGACTTTACTTTGTCATTTAAATTCGAATTTATTATGCTATTATTATGCATGATCTGAATGTCTTTATGGTTCCTGTAAACTGTATTCCTGAAATCTGACTATGCAGGTATGGAGAATAAAGTTATATAATGCAGCATGTAAATTCTGGCTTTGCATACCACCTGTGTATTTGCTTAGGATGTAAAACACACCAAAGAGCAGCAATACAGATACACTAATACAGTGTTTGCTAATACACATTTGACTGAACAAAGAACACCTCTACTGATACTGTCACAGTATGCAAAGCTATCAAACACATTCACTGTGAAATGGCATATTTTTTGAAAATGGAAGTTTTTTTTATAAGCCTTTTTACCCCGAAAATAGAGGACTTCTATTCTTATCTTTACTCTGAAAGTAGAGGACTTCAACCTGAAAATAGAAGACTTCTATGATTATTTTTACCCTGACACTAGAGCTAAAATGCGACATGCGGAATGAAGATGCTGATGATTGAACGGATTACTTATATAGGTTTTATGCAAATTAAAGACTGTTGTTCATCTGTCTCACCTGCAAAATAAATAACAACTGGTATCGTGCAAGGTTGTGTGCATCCCATAGTAGACAATGTGTCAGCTGACTACTGTTAACGGATGGTATGGATAAAGGATGATCTGTGTGATCTCTGCACATCACAGCCAGCATGTCACTTGCCAGTTTATCTTGGACAGTGTAATTAACTATAACCCTCTTTCTCTTTGGGGTTCTTGGGTTTTAAGTTTGTTTTTGTAAAGTTGCTGCACCATGCAACATTCCTGGAGCATATTTACACTCGTGCACATCAGACACAACTGATGAATAATATACTTGCATTTTTCCAGCTTTGTGTAAGGTAGTTTCCTTCAATCCAGCCATTTTCTATACCTGCTTAAGCTGCTCATGGGGGTCTGGACCCCTCTCCAGCATGTATTCCACTCTTTTCAGTCAGGATTTGTACAGATGGTTGCACCCCATGCTCTCCCTTCCAAGGTCTGCAAAAATACTTTTGAGACTCAGTGAGGAGTAGAAGAATTTAATCTCATTGAGCAGCAACCATGTGTGAATGCCTCTGAAACAAAGATACTGATTCATTTCTACAGGAATAACATTAGAACAATGTACTATATAACTCACTGACATTCGAACTGCTCATTCAAGGCTGACTGGCACAGAGCAAATACAGTGAAAACTGCCAGTGTCAGACAGGGTTGTGTTGTACACATTATTTGAATACTGGTATATGTGCAATGTCCAATTCAAGATGGGGATGGGACACTGTGAATATTTATTTATTTATTTATCTATCCACATATATAATGTTTTACCCCATCAACAAATATATGTTTATTCTGAATTTGATGCCAACATGTTTCGAACAAGTTTGGACAGGAGCAACAAAAGATTGGGGAAGTTGTGGAATGCCCCAAAAACACCTGTTTGGAACATTCCGCAGGTAAACAGGTTGATTGGTAACAGGCGATAGTATCATGATTGTGTATGAAAGGGCATCCTGGAAAGGCTCAGTTGTTCACAAGCGAGGAGGGAGCGAGGTTCACCACTTTGTGAACACATGAATGTATGAAGGATATTAGTACATGGGCTCAGGCACACTTTGTAAAACCGCTGTCGGTAAACACAGATCGTTTGCAGATGACTGTATTCTGTTTTATTCACCTTTTCCACAGCTTCCTGACTTCTTGCACAATACAGATTGTGCTTCCGCTGGCGCACAGTGTATGTCGTGCCAGGAGTGATCGTATTGTTTACTTCGCAGCCTCAAGCCAGTAAATCTGAGCATACGTGCCGAGCGAGGATTTTCATGAGCTTAATGTTGCATGTAGAGAAATTGAACGACACTTGCAGTTCCAAAAAGTGACCATCTGCCAAAAATCGATTGTATCGCTCAGTTTAAATGTCTGCAGCTGCTTTTATCTGGATCAGACAGTCCTAACGTGCAAATATGCAAAACTTTATGTCCGTGATGGTAGCAAAGGTTTGTCTTAAACGTTTCGTGTAACCTAACAATCACGTTTGTGGTCAGAAAAGTGTTTGCAGTTTTTAGCGTAATCAGACATGACACTAACGTAATCATAGGAAATACTATACTATTGTTTCCAATATTTATATGTGTTTAATTTGTTAATGTCTTTGCTTAGGAAGAAATGATCTCTTGTGCAATTATCCTTATGACTCTGCGTTGTTTCACCTGCCAGACTGTAACCAATCCAACATCTTTTGCAAATTTAAACATCTTTACAACCGATCACTTTTTGGCATGACATCTTCTCAAACATAATGCACAGTGTGAGATGGAAATGAGATGTCATGGAAATACAATAAGATAGCTACAAATTACACGTTGTCTTTTGAAAATTATTTTCCTGTCTTATTTCCTGTTAGTACAAAACAGCAAGAGCGGCAGCATATTATGCAAATGAGTGCAGATTGTATGCTCCACAGACACATTTCCTGCTTAGATTGCAAGTGGGTAAAGAATCCGATGACAGTTGCATTGGTTTGGCAGCTCTCAGAACAGAAATTGGCATGTTAAATTTAGCCAACACAGAAGAGTCACTTACAATAAGCTCCACTGCACGACTGCCATTCTTTACCTTTGTTTTCCCAGTTTCCGTGAACGTTGCTGCCTATATTAAACGCCCCCTCAGTCTGTTGGTAACCGCCCATAAAGTTACTCAGCCAGGTGACAGCTGAGCCAGCAGGGACGCGACGCTGGTGCGCTCTACTCTGCAGAACAGACAACACACCATATCTGTCGGCGCCAGCTCACACTGGAGCAAGCGCAGGCATTTACTCATTAGTTGCGTTTACATTCGGGTTTTACATGTGCGTATTGTGAAAGCCTCGCTCGCTCGCGGAGCAGCCTGCTAGCAGCGCGAGGATATATATCACAGCGTTAGCGTGTGACGTGACTACCGGAGAGGGCTCAACGGTTGTATCTCTGACCGGGTAACGTCAGACAGCCACCGTCAACATGTCGGATCCGGCCGGGGAGGCTAAGTTAGAAGTGAAACAGGCGAGCAAGGAGGTGAAAGAGAGCGAAAACGTAGCGGAAAAATACTCAGCCATGACCGTGAGCAAGAACAGCGAAATGAACATGGGAGAGCTGTCGTCCGCCTTCAGCGCGGTGCCCACTCACAAACCGGTTAAAAAGGTAAGACCTCAGCCGAGCCTCCGTACAACGGCCGGCATTTCTACAGTGCTTTTACCTAATTACCTCATTTATCTGTGTCTGCTAATCATTTGGCTGCACGGCGTCAGTTACCAGAAAAAATGCATACATACACTACATAAGTACACAGTCCTGCTCACATCGTGCAAAGTGACAGATAGCCTGCAGTGCTAGAATGAACGGAGCAGAAGAGAGACTAATCTGGATTGTCTCTGTCTCTGTGTGAGGCAACATAAAGCCTACAGTCACTCAACACTGCAGGGACAAGGAGATTAATGTTGTATGTGATTATATTACTAAATGTGAAGTAGTAAGAGGAGACGCTTTGGGGAGGTTGTTTGAGCTGTTATATAGAGAAATAAGAGATCAGCAGTGAAAAGTCAAATCAGCACCACTGCGTGTGTAGAGTGAAGTCTGAAAGTCAGTTTTTAAAGCCTCACAGCACAAAAAGACCACTTCAGTTTCCTCTTCGCAAAGAAAACTGCACGATTTCCTAACCGTATGCAACTCAAGGAAATGACAGATAACATTCACAAAAGAAGGATGTTCGCTGACACTTTCAAGGAACAAGGAAGAGTTGAAGTCTTTTGGTTTAACAATGGAAGGTATTTGCACACCTCATTTAAGATGGAGTAGACAAATAAAAACCAGTTTCAGGAAAAATCCACTCTCAAGTCTCTTTCCGGGGTCCACAGAATAACAGAAACACCTCTCTGTATAGTGTAATACAGTTCAGCAGCACAAACTACATCCTCCAAAGTGATCACATTAGGATCAACACATCTGTAAAACAGTTTAAAAAAACCCTTATAGCCGTCATGAACATGAGATTTATGGCTGGACTGTTTTATTGCACTGCAGTAATTTTAGCTCGGTGTAGCTTGGAGGAATCTGTCGTATGCAAAATCTCAACACTCTCAGTCTGAGTTGTGTTAGTTGGCCTGGCAGCCTCGTGTCAGGCCAGTTGTTTCACATCCTCAATCTCGCTTTGGGAGGGACTTCATAATACGGCAATCATTGGCTTGCAGTTTTTTGGATCTCAAATTGAACAGCTTGTGTTTTTGTTGCAGTGAAGAGTGGAGAGAAGAGTTGGAATGAGATCAGTCATGCTCACTGGGCAGATGTGTGCTTTTTGGCAAACTTAAATGCAAGGGGCGGGTAAAAACAGATAATAAAAAAAAAAAAGAAATGAGGTCATGGTAATACACTGAACATAATGTGCATGTTATTTCGTATGATCCTAGTAAGATTACAATATTTAACAGCGATTTAAACATTGATTGGTGGTCATGATTGCAAAACAGAGCAAGAAAATGTGAGATCAAAGGTAGCTTAAGCCCATTTTGGGAGCAGGACAGAGGACAGTTTGCTGTGTCCATGTGGTTTATGCCCTCACTGATCCAGGGTCAAAGCCCAGAGGAAGACATTTATTTTGACACAGAATGATTAGCTCATGTTAATGTGTTATGCTATGGCTGTTTTGTCAAAGGATTTTGTCCTGTAGTTAATATTCAGGCAGTGATGTGTCGGTAAAGTTGCAAGCTTACATTATTATGCATGGACGTGTGGTTGGAGATCATGTTTTAAGTATGGGGTTTTGAGTGGTTGCTATTCTAGGAAGAATGCTACGCTAAATTTAGCTTCTTTTATCAATTATGCACCTTTTAATCATCTTTGTCCCAGTAATCTCTTTAATGGACATTTAAAAACAATACAATGCAAGTGACCAAATAACAAATACTGTAGGCAAGGAATAGTGGACGCACATAGGAAAAGATGTATTTTCAGTTTTCTGTCAAACACTGCGTCAATGTGGTGCATATTCAGTCTGGGGAGCAAGTCAGCGTGACCACCTACAGCAACATCATCTACTGTAAAGGAAGCACTTAATGTAATGCAGTGATTACATGAAATCTTTAACATGGCTCATCAAATCTAACATATCTAAAGTCAGTTTGAGTGAGTCAGTCTCATCAGGCTTTAGGACCCTGCAGCCCACCCCATCCTGTCCTGTCCAGGGGGAAAATATGTGGTGTCTTGTCACCTTAAATCTCAAGAAAACTGCTTCACATTGTTCTTTGTTGGCATGTTATTTCACTGGTATGTGGAGGGATTTCAGTACCAGGCTTAAATCTAGAAACTACAGACTGAGCGTATCAGAATAAAGAACATGATTCTCATTTAAAGATAAAGAGAAAGGAACTACTTGCACTGTAGTCTGCAGGCTGATTTATTAACGTCTAATCTAATCTCACCATGCTCCGATTCTTTATATCTCAGTGTTAAATGAGTTAAAACTCTCACCTGGCCTGGTAAAGAAAATGAAAACTAATACAGTCCAGAAACCGCTGAGGTGTAGAGAACTGCCCGACGGCCTCCTGTACCCGAGAAGATAACATTACAGCACCTGCAGAATTTTTTTCTTACCATCTCACGTTGCTTCACTGCATCCAGTATGCCTTGATAAAAGAAGTTAGCTGACCAGGCATAAAGCTAGGTAAACACAACAAAAACACCCATTCCTTCCCTTTGCAGACACACATGCACACACTCGCTTTACCTGACGGTTGGTTAAGTACTCATTTGGATGCAATTACTGTCATACCACCACATTATTAGCACTGTGTGCACATTTTGTGATTTTTGTCTTTCTGGAAGTTACACGATCCCAGCAAGTGTGTGGTAAACTGAACAAAAATAAATAAATAAATAAAAATAAAAAAAATCTGGCTTTGGCAGCTGAATTTTGGAACATCTGTTTTGATGGTGCAATGAATGTTGGTCTACAGCCAGAAATCAATTTTTCTCAGTGTAATAAATTAAGTGTTCTGGTTTGAGTAGGATTATCATGCCGCTAAAGTCTTTTTAGAAAATGTCCTCATTTTTCGTCAGTCGGCTCCATTCAAATCTGGTCGAGGCTGAAGCCAAATAAACAAAACCTCAGGCGAGACAAAAATAAAAGCCATTGTTGTCTCCACAGTACCCGGCCTACAACTGAAAAATTATAATATCTTTTAACTTAAACTAAATAAAATATACTGTTTAAACTGTCTATGAAAGCATTAAATATGTAGCATATAACATTTCCTTTTTATGACAGCAAATCCAGTTTGTGGAGGACAAGCAGGAGTTCAGCAGGTTCCCCACTAAGGCAGGCCGTCGCTCCCTGTCCCGCTCCATCTCTCAGTCATCCACAGACAGCTACAGCTCCGGTAAGAAGGAGACGGTGTATGCATGTGTTCAGCGGCGGCCAATCTGTCTGCAGTATTCTACTGGATTTTGCAAAAACCTATGACTGTCTTTGATTATTATATAACTGAGCTTCAGAATATGGCAAGCGAGGCAAAGAAAGATGGTGAATGTGGAGGCCTAATTTCATTCAAGCAGTTGGTTTTTATTTTCTGTAAAACATCAATATGCATCAATTTCTTTTCAGTTTTGTATTCTTACACTTTCTTAAAAAACTCTGTTCACTACTCTGTGGCTTTGAAAACTTTGTTTCCTTCACAGCTGCGTCCTACACGGATAGCTCTGACGATGAGACCTCACCACGGGACAAAACTCAGGTCAACTCCAAGGGCAGCAGTGACTTCTGTGTCAAGAACATCAAACAGGCTGAATTTGGCAGACGTGAGATTGAGATCGCAGAACAAGGTAAGACACAGCTGGGACAAAGTCACTTCACTGGTTTACTTATCTGATTCATCTAAAAGACATCTGTCCTGTTGTATCTGAACCAAGCATGATTCAGATTTTGTTGACTCTAAGATGTCTAAGTTTCATTTTGCTCTGTTGGTGCCTCAAGGAACAATATTTGAGCTTTTGTGAGATTCTTTGGCATCATCTGCGTTGCTTTCTCACTCACCCCTTTTATGTTCTCTTGTTTTCAGATATGTCTGCGCTGATCTCACTCAGGAAGAGAGCACAGAGTGAGAAACCATTGGCAGGTGCCAAAGTTGTGGGCTGCACTCACATCACTGCCCAGACTGCAGTAAGACTTCTCTCTCTGATGTTTAGCTTCAGCGATCCGAGCAAAGGCTGCAATGTGGTAGTGCCTCTTAATGAGGAAGGGATTTTAGGTCACTTGTAGTCACAGATTCTGCACTGCTTACTGTCTAGAAAACAGGATCTTTTTCTCACTTTCCATCAGGTCTCATTTTACCTGAGTGTTAAATGAAGTGCTGAGGAGGCCTTGTCTGTATTTCCATAAAATACACCATTGGCAGTGTTTCAAGACTATTTAGCAACCAGCTAATCAACTGTTTGCTCAGCTGCCTGTTGATGGCAGTCTATTTATGACCATTGACCTTTTCCCTGTCTACTTCCTGCTCACCTGTGTGTTTTCAGGTGCTGATTGAGACTCTGGTGGCTCTTGGGGCTCAGTGCCGCTGGACTGCTTGTAACATATACTCTACACAGAATGAAGTGGCCGCTGCTCTTTCAGAGGCCGGTAAGCAAGGAGAAGGCGGAGAGCATTTAGTTTTGGAGGTTTGTTTGTTTGAGTCCTTACTAATGCTGAAGTGTGGAAATCATACACGCTTTCCCACTACCAGAGGTGTGCTTCGCTATGTGAGCTCCTCATGTCTTTTAGAACCAGGGGTACTGTTCTGAAATGATTAATGAACTCTTGAAAAATCAGCCCTCCACCAGAGTTAATGGGAACACATAAGGGTTGCCATTTGGTGAAGTAATAGCACTGCTTGAGCCTTTCTTCTGTGGTTGCTATGTGATGGCTTAAGTATGTACTAGATTTCCTCAGTAGACCTTTCATGATGTGACAAGCTGAGGGGGTCACAGCAGATTTAGGAGTCGCTCAGTGGAGATTGTGCATTTTTGAGTGGGGGGTGCTGAGTTTGTGTCTGCTGTTCAGTAACTTATTACTGCACACAGTCAACTACGTGCTGAGCTGTTATCTCCAGTGCAGTGCTAAGAATTTTGAACCAGACTGTTCACTTTTAAGAAATCACAGGCAAAAATGGGCTTGTTGATGTAAGGTCCTTCAAGATATTAGCTGTCTGTTATGTTTCAGGTGTGGCTGTGTTTGCCTGGAAAGGGGAGTCTGAGGATGATTTCTGGTGGTGTATTGACCGCTGTATCAACACTGAGGGTTGGCAGCCCAACATGGTATGTGGAAACGTTTTCTAACTTTTATTCAGGAGCACTTTGTGCAGCAATAGATAATGACGTGAATAATACAGACAAGCAGGCCAGTATGTAAACATTTGTTTGCCTGTGTGCTTCTTAACTGACATTCATGTTCATAAAGGGAAATCATATTTTTTATCTGCTAGATCCTTGATGATGGAGGAGACTTGACACACTGGATGTACAAGAAATACCCCAATGTATTCAAGAAGATCCGAGGCATTGTAGAGGAGAGTGTCACTGGGGTTCACAGGTAATTCACTGCAGATATACCCCAACTATAAGACTCTAAGATATTCACACCCACAGCAACACACACCAACATGAAGTAAATCATTTCTGCCGTCCTCTTTCCCCTCTCTAGGTTGTATCAGCTGTCTAAAGCTGGAAAGCTGTGTGTGCCTGCTATGAATGTAAATGACTCCGTGACAAAGCAGAAGTTTGACAACCTGTACTGCTGCAGAGAGTCAATCCTGGACGGGTGAGTGAACTTGAATTTGAGGTATTTTGTTGTCGGACTGATGCTGAAACACTGCACAGTTTGTTTATTGCACAGCTTTACTGTGACTAAAGAGGTTTGAAGTAGATGCAAAATCAAACAAAGGCCCGTGCTTGTATCGTGAAAACAGTTGCACAATCGCACAACAATTGCAAGAGTTTGAAGGGAGCCTGGAGATATTGCAGTTAATACATCAAAGGTGAAATCAGTGAACACAGACGTTGTTCTCACCATCTGTTTTATCTGAACAATCATTTATGGCCTCTGTTATTTCTCTCCAAGTCGACTGCTTCTGCTGATTTATTACGTTGACAGCTCCATTAATTTTCTTATCTTAATGCCCGTGAAATTAGCTGTTCTTTTTCTTTTGATCCTCCATCACGTTGACGCAAATTACAAATGATTGGCTACAAATAGACAAGAAACCGGGAGATTGTTAACATTGTATCCTAGCAACATGTGCAGCTTAGCAATAGCCATTGTCACATCGGCATTCACATGGATCGCTGCATGGAATTAAGCCTAGGCTTAAGTTCAGTTGGTGCAAAGTCTGTTCTAAAGACTGGTCTTAACAGAGACTGACTTCGCAGTGAGGACCAGGCTTAATTAAGACCAGCTGGTGCAACCCATCCCAGCAGTTTAATGCTCTCAAAAATAAGTCACATGACTTCTCCTTCACTGCTGTGTAAGTCATCAGCTGCCACATGCCTGACATTGGAACTGTGTCTATTGTAACACTGAAATGGTGTTAAGTTCAGGAAACATTGCTGTCATCACAGAACACTTGGTCCATACAGATCAAATTCATATCACCTCCATCGCCTTTTTCAAAAACATTTGCCCTTCTAATAGCCCTCTGCTGTGCACAGCGCCAGCTCAGCTCAACGCTGAGCTGAACAGCCTCAACAGAACTGGTGCATTTATTACCCTCCTGTTAATGATCACCCCAGCAGCACATACAGAGTGTAGTACTCTTAACAATGTGTGTACAAATGTACATGCAGTCAATGCTACACTCAACACTCATGATTAATAGCCAGCAGGTGTTCTGTTATGAGTAATGACGCTAAATGATTTATTGTAGTGGAACCATTAAGGAGACTGATCACCTGTTTAGTAAAGAACAGAACTGTAGTATTAATCCACAGAAAGCGTGTAACTTAAAGAGGCTTTTTAGAACGGGTCAGTCAATGTTTTTTTTTGTCGTGGGCAAACTTTTGGTACAAATGGTACCACATAAGATTTTACTGTTTATCAGTTTTGGACTTGTTTTTTGGACAGATACAGATTTTCCCACCCCCACAAAATGTGCTAATTGTACGTCTCAAACCTCTCTAGCTTGAAGAGAACCACAGATGTCATGTTCGGTGGCAAACAGGTGGTCGTATGTGGGTACGGCGAGGTGAGATATTACTTTTAATATTAACACGCCACATTAATCTTAATCATATAGCTGTGAAAACATCGGTGATGATATGTTGCAATGCTAAAAGACTGATGACACATGCCAAGGACTCATAACACAGATAGCTGTCGTCACATTTCATTGGAAAGTGCTTACAGGACATTGTTGAATATGCCAGGGTCTGACTGTTGAGTCTTGGTAATGTTAAAGCCAGAGATTTGTTGGCTCGTCATGGCCAGTATGTAGAGCCTTGATGGTTTTGTTTTAAGATGGCTTGTGTTTAAATACCGATAAGTGTCAGTTGTCTGTTAAGGTCAGGGTCGTAATTGGCTCGTCAAGTAATGCATCATCTTTTCTTTGCAGGTTGGAAAAGGTTGTTGTGCTGCTCTGAAAGCTCTGGGAGCCATCGTCTACGTCACAGAGATTGATCCCATCTGTGGGCTGCAGGCCTGGTGAGGAAAACAAGAACCGTGTTGAAAATGTTGCATGTCAAAAATATATGAAAAGGACAGACAGCATTATTGATAACAGCATAGCAAGGTTTGTTAATTATTTAAGAAACATATTGTAAGAGGACAAATGTTCAGCTTAAACTCAAACTACATTAACCCAGCAGAGAGCCGAGCCCTTCAGCTGAATTTAGCTGCTGTTCAATAAATAATAGATACATTACTGTGTCACTGTCCTCACTGAGGCTGAACGCTGAACCGCTTTTTTTTCTCTTGTGTGTCACAAACAGCATGGATGGATTCAGGGTGGTCAAGCTGAACGAGGTCATTCGCCAGGTCGATGTCATCATCACATGCACTGGTAACTTCACATGCAGCCATGCTGATTGGGATGCACGGTTGCATTTTTTTGTAGCCTTTTTCAATCTACAGCTGTGATTGGAGGTGAATGATTGTGTCTGTCTGTAGGGAACAAGAATGTGGTGACCAGAGACCAGCTGGACCGGATGAAAAATGGCTCTATTGTCTGCAACATGGGCCACTCCAACACTGAGATTGATGTGGTAAATAAGGGCTTACAATGGACAAAGCTAAACATATCACTCAGACTGAGTTAATGTATATTTAAAATGGCTCAGATTTGAACTGGTGTTCATGAACACGATTGTATAGCGCTTTAGGATTATCCTAATCATAACAGACAGGTCAGTCACATTGCATTGAACTATCATGAAGAACGTGAGGGAGACTGATATTCTCATTTCTCGCAGGCAAGTCTTCGGACCCCTGAGCTGACCTGGGAGAGGGTGCGCTCTCAGGTGGATCACGTCATTTGGCCTGATGGCAAGAGGGTTATCCTTCTGGCTGAGGTAGCCCACCTGTACACCTTGCTGGCCCTGGTCCTTGTGTCATGTCACTGAAACATACTTCTTAAAACTGATATTTTTTATGCTCTTTTCTTCCATAGGGACGTCTCCTTAACCTCAGCTGCTCCACCGTCCCTACCTTTGTCTTGTCCATCACAGCCACCACTCAGGTAACATGCTGATAATAGCACACAGCCTACAGTAAGCCGTACAGCAGCTAGAGACACACGGTAGTTATTGCTGCTGCCCACTGCAGATGGCATGTAGTGCTTTCATCATGCTTTTCCATATGCTGTCTTATTTGGCCATCCTGGCAGGTGTGCTCTTGTTACAGCGTGTGCAGTACACTCATAAAAACGCCTCTCACCCTTCTTCATAGATATTGTTGCTCTGTTATCAGAAGTTCATAGTTCCATTTATTGATCGTCATTAAATCCATTACGTGCATCAACAGTATTATTAATCCATGTTTATTTTCAGGCTCTGGCCCTCATAGAGCTGTACAATGCTCCAGAGGGACGATACAAGCAGGATGTTTACTTGCTTCCCAAAAAGATGGGTGAGGCTATATCAATATTTAACCTTGACCTGTACTAGTGTTCAAAGTAACATTACTCATTCCCCTCTACTGATGGTGGCGCTACAACTCTCTGTCTTACTAAATCATATCGGTGTTTTTTCAGATGAATATGTCGCCAGTCTGCATCTGGCCACTTTTGAGGCCCACCTGACAGAGCTTTCTGATGAGCAGGCAAAATATCTGGGCCTGAATAAGAATGGTCCTTTTAAACCCAACTACTACAGGTAAAGAGTTTAACTCCAGAATACAGCAGAATGGTAGTGAAACTATGAAACAAACAGCTAATAATTCATTATTATAAACACGTTTTAAATGTCAAAATTGAAAACTTGAAGTGCTATTTTGTCCAAAGTAGTCCCAAGTATTCAATTTGCTTGATTTGATACTATGATAAATGGCTTGTAGTTGGTTGCTCTCTTGCAGTCATACACATGCACACACTTCTATACTCATGAAGGACCCTCATTAACACTGAAAAAAAAACATTTGCTATTGATTGGTCCATAAGCATTTCCTAACTTAACTTGTTCTCGGTATTCACAGGTATTAGTCTGCAGGGGAGCCACACCTCAGCACTTCAAATGTGGACGTAACCCAACATCATCCATCCCTAAGACAAAGAAATATTCATGTATATTGTATTTTTTATTCTTCACGAGATGCACAGCTCATACTTAGTTGTATTTTACGGGCCACAGCAAGTTTGTCTCTTCTTGCTGCTTCCTGCAGAACTGCACATGACACCCAGCTGGCTCTGATAAGTCAGTGTAACCACAGCACTTATATCTGTTATATTATTCTCTCTCTCTCTACTTATATACTTATATATATATATAGATATATCTATATATAGATATATACACACTTAAATTATGGTTCCATCTCTTTCCATACCTGCTGGCTCCTTGGTTATTTTTGACTTCTGATTGATATTGAATAATTTATCAATGTATTGTGCCAAATGACTGTGATGGGGAAGGGTTACAGTTGTGAAATGTTAATGGTTGTGGAATCAGTTAAACCTGCACTAAGCGATACCTTTGATAGAAGCATTGCGTTAGAATTCACCATGCAATGCTGATGGGTCACTCGAAATTCCCAACTCACTCACTGAGCTTTTTAGCCACCGTTTACTCCTTTTGGCTCTTTCATCAACCACCCGATGAGAGCATTGGCAGCCATCTTCAGAGAAAAATGAAAAAACCATAGACAAGCCTACAAAACAACTCCTGGCTGGTGAAGAAAGCCCAGATGTGTTTCCCAGGAGTAGGTGGACCAAATCCAAGCTAAAATGCCAGTGAATATTGGACTTAAATTTATCAGATGGACAGAAATTTGACTCCAGTTAGGTGTTGTAGAGTGTCTGCTGGATGTTAAAGTAGGCAATTGTTTGCTTACAAATGAGCCATAACAATTTTCTAATCTGATTGTAAATCTGGGCTTAATGTCTGCTTGAGTCTTCTTTTGGAGTCTTTCTGCCCCCTAGTGTTCAACAATCGCTTGATGCAGCTTTAAAGTTTTCTTTCTGCTTTGATGTGGCAGCACTCACTTACTTCATACATTCCATCCATGAAATACAGACGAAATGTCGTCTGTAGCACCATCCACATTACTGCTAACCTTCAGCAGATCTGGGCAAAAAAGCAACTTCAGTACTTTTTGACTATAGCAAACATAAAAAGGGAGCTTGGCATTAATTTTCTTGGAACGATGCGTCCATTTAAGAGGTTTTGGTGTCTGGTAAGAATCGTATCTGCACCTCAGGTCATTCAGATATCTAAGATTATTTGTAAATATATTTTTACCAGATCAGCACGCACTGACTTTAGTATCCGTATTTACAGTAGAACTATAAAATAGCTTTAGAGATTTTGATACTCTGTGATCAAAATCATCTGCAAGTCATCTGCAGCCATGTATATTCTGTGTAAAGCTAACTCAAGACTCCATGTTGAACAGTGTTACATAGGTTTATGCTGTGTAAGCAACAGCCTCGGATCAGCTGATCGCATAGTGGTATTTGCTGAAGTGCAACATTGAGTTATCGTTAGATTTGTCACAAGACTCTGATCTTGTGTTAACTAGATGATGTCTGTTTTTTCTGCTGAAGACAACATCCAAATGCTCTGGGCCTAAACATGGATAAGCTTTTTTTTGTCAACACATTTACCTAGAAAGATTTGTATGCTTTACCTTCTGTGTTATCTTGTGGTACTGCACCATTATTATAGTTAATAGCTAATAATGCAGTGTTTGGTTTTCATTGTTCCAAAGACTTACACACTCTTTTGTGAGGCTTGTTCAACTTATTATGCCACTTTTACTTCTCTATATTCACTTGTAATGTTTCTAAATTGATAATTGGTGGCTTAGCTTAGTGATTCTTCTTCTTCTTCTTTTTTTTTTTCTTAATTCAGACGATCTAGTGTGCAGGTAGTAGCTGTGTCTTGCTGAATTCTAAGACCCTCAACACATTTCAGCATGTGTATTTCATGCTGGTGCTCTGTGGGCTGATTTAATCCAAACTGTTGACAGTATAACTATCCCCACCAACGTTTTGGCACCTTGTTATCCTTCACAAAACTTAAACTTTATGTGCAGTTTCAGGTAATTCCTGTATTTGATTTCTGCAGTAATTTCACTTGTTTTCAATGAGACGATTTTTGTCACTCACTCCTGCTGTTGAATTGTATAGTAGCCTGCGTTATGCTACTATGAAGTGCTTTCATCTTTGCACTAGCAGTGAGGACATTCAGTGAGGACATCATTGTCAGCAAGATGAGCACTGTAACCATGGTAACTGGTCAGTTGACAGTGCCTTGTGACTCACTTAGTAATTTATATTCACATGTACAACTGTGTGTTTCTTCAAGTATGGTAATGCCCGTGGCTGTTCTTCTGCAATACACAGTTAGAGCTATGCAGCAAAACATTCTGTTTTCTCCTGTCGATATTATTCTACTCCTGCAGTAGTGGAGTTGTTTATTCAGTGTTTCACATCACTCAAAATATGCATTACTGTAAGATGACTAACAGTTTTAGACATTAGCAGACAACATTTTACATTCTGTTGAACTTACAGTATGCACTTTCTATATTGATTTTAATGTAAATGTTTCATCCCAGTTTTATTTCTTGTAACAGTCCAACATTTAGATGACTTACAGTGGTCTTTTCACAGTAGAACTTAAAATGCCTTTTATAATGAATTCCTTTTGTTTTACCCTACTTTTAACTCTACTATAGACACAAATGAATGTGTTATTACTGGAGCAAACAGCTTGACTTCCTGTCAGATTGAAATAAATAAGCATACCACTGTGATTTGACAGTTGTACACTGTTGCTAGTTTGAAGTTTTTGATGTGGAGACAAAGTTATGTAAATTATATATTAGTTATAAAGTATAGGCCTATATTTTCAGCACTATCTGTAGTTTAGTTAAAGAACACAGTTTTAGCAGTATATACTCTGTTCAATTTATGTGCACTGTTCCCTTTAATAAACTGCTGTTTGACTTTCAAAATGGCTCTGATACATCATTTCACAGACACAATTAGACCTGACCTGTCGAGAAAATCTATTGCCTATACATGTCACAAGTATAGTTAAGTATAAGAAACAGTCATGGCTGGATTTTGACTGGGCTATGTGGACAGCTGTCGGAGGACCCCCAGTGGCCCCTGACCTCAGAATCACTATTTGGCAATGGGTTTGCGGTCATTTGACTCATCATTTTGTCTGCAAATATTGAAATATGCTCTACTAAAGCCTAATTGTCACCATTGATCCAATAGATAAGCATGGATGCTGCAGTATGAGCATTAGAAGTAGTGAATGTTTTCATTTGGTTTAAATTCCATCATTACATTGAAGAAAAATATAAAACCAGAAATAAAAAGCAAAAGTGAATGAGGGGAAGAAAACAGAAACATTTAGACCAGCAGAAAATCACCATATGTCTTGTATTTTAAATGTAATTCAATATGTTCAGCCCCTTTTTAGGCTGTTGTTACTTAACATAAAGCCAAAATACAATCTGCATGAACGAGGGCAGCCAGTCAGCCTGTCGCACGTCAACTCTCGTCTCGCGAGAGGACACTTCGTCCAGAAAATTATGGACGTCGGTGGAAACGGTGGTGGGCTTCCTGTAAACAATAAACAGAGAGCTATGCTACCGAACAAAAGCAGGGGCGAATTCACCCGCAACCCAAGAAAAGATTCAGAGGTGCGTGAGTAGAAGTGTGTGATTCATTTTCCACGTGAATATTAAGAGATGCGGCCTTTTTAGCCGTGACACATAACGTTAGCTAGCTGTACCGGGCTAACTTGTTTCTAACATCACTCAGCGGTGTATTTAAAGAGCAGTAACCGAGGTTGGTGAAATTGTCATGTAACTGTAATTGTGCAGTGTTTCATGTATATTCCAGTGCTGATTATAATGATGTTGCATAGCGGTGTAGCTAATGAGGGGCTAGCTAGCTGACGTTAGCTTGTCGTAGGCCAGACTGAGCTGTCTGTCAGGAAACCAGAGGCGACCTGTTGAAAACGAAATCTTCGAGGGCCGGTTTGCAGACAGGCCTCTGCTTTCTAATGTATTGGCCTGGTGTTTTGATGTACCTTCATTATATATATATGTATGCTGTGGGACCTATAAAGGAATCCAATTGTGTCTGTTATGACAGGTAGGATTTCTGATGAATTGATCTGCCAGAAAATCACTTCCAGATTTCATGTTTCGACCACTTGCAATATTTTTAACAGACAGACAGTATCACACAAACAGAAGTCATTGTAAATGTAGCTAAAACCATTGTAGCACTGAATGTGGTTCAGGGGATATTCTCCACATGCCATAAACTGATGCATCATCAACAGTCTGTTCCTGTAAATGACAAACTCACTCACAGTGCTGGTAGATGTAGCTCCTGTGCTAAGCCAAAGTAGAAACAGTACAAAGTAAAATACATTCCTTTACAAGTAAAAGCTGTGTATTCAAATTTTTACTTGTGGACAGGTTAAGCAAAACAAATGAATCAACAGTGAAAATAGTCATAATATATTAGAATTGGACCTTTTCATCGTATTTTTTCATGAATTGTACAGGTTTTTGTTACTGGCACCTCATAGCTAGTTAAAGGCTAAGGTGAGGAGAAAAGTTTTTAGCTTTCTTTTGAAAATATTTAGTGGCCTGGCCTCCCTGTTATCTGTATGTAATGTGTTCCAGCGCATGACAAAGGCTGCATCCCCATTTTTCTTTTGGCTGTTGCTGGAAACCTCCAGTGAAACAGCAGCAGATGATTGCAGTGTTGTTAAAGGCAAATAGTGAATAAGGGATTTAGCAATGTAGCTCAGTGGTTGTCCATTAAGGCATTTGTATGAGAGGACCTTAAAATCAATTCTGAATGTTACAGGAAGCCAGTGCAGAGCAGCTAAAACCGGACTAATGTGCTCGTTCATCTTGGCTCTGGCTAATAGCCGAGCTGCAGAGCTTGAATGAGCTGAAGTCTCTCACTGTTTTATTTATGTTTTTTTGGGAGGCCAGTAAATACTGCATCACAAATCGAGTTGGCATGAATCTTTTTGATTTATAAATGGTCATACTTAAGCTATGTTTCCAGGATAGAAAAAAATGTAAAATCAAAATAACGTTTTGGGCATCCCCAGCAATTCACTCTCATAGAGTAATTCTTCCCACATTTTTTAGTTGTTGTTTGTGAACTGGCCCTTTTAAACTTGTAGTTGGACAGTTGAAAAGTCATTACTATTATTCTGTAATATTTTTCTTGAATCATAAGGCATAACATGTGTCATGTGTTGTGCACAGGGGCTGTCTGAGTCTCCAGACCTCGAGTTTGAATATGCTGATACAGACAAGTGGGCTGCAGAGCTGTCAGGTACACGTGATCATTGTGGACATTAAGATTTTCTGACTCCTTTTTGTTCCCATGAACTTCAGTGTGCAACTTACAGCATGTTCACATTATTTATATTTGATTTCCTTATGTTTTAGAGCTGTACAGCTACACTGAAGGACCAGAGTTTGCTCTCAACAGGAAGTGCTTTGAGGTGGAATTCAGAGCACATGGTACGTAGATAATCGGGAACAATTTATTACATCTAAGATGAAGAAGGTATCTATCTTGAGTTTATCATCTCCACCTCTTCTGTTCTTAGTTCCTGATAAGAAGTGGACCGAGCTTGATGCAGCTCAGCACAGAGCTCACGCCATGCGCCTGTTGGACAGTCTGGAGGTGATTGCCCGGGAGAAGAGGCTGAAGGTTGCCAGAGCTATTCTTTACATGGCTCAGGGTCAGTCCACATCAGCTGAAGGAGGACGGGAGAATGAATGATCAAGGAGGTTATTTTTGGCTTTCTCTTTATATTTCACAATGGTACATTTTGTTTATCTCCAGGAACATTTGGAGAGTGCAGCTCTGAGGCTGAAGTGCAGCACTGGATGAGATACAACATCTTTCTGCTGCTGGATGTGGGGACCTTCTCTGCACTGGTGGAGCTGCTCAACATGGAGATTGAGTATGTTCTCCATCAGTTTTCTAGCAATGTATAAGCCAGCCAAAACTGCTTGTAGCTCATTTTTGCTACAAGATGCTAGTCTGGAAAACATCTACTGACATTCTGAGCCATATTTAGTTTTGAGGATCGAAGAAAGGCCGATCCAGGCAACAAATCTGTACTCAATGAGCAAAATCAGCTTAAGAAGAAAAAAGAAAAATAGAAAAAAATTGTTTGTTGGCCTCCATGGCAACAATTTAATGCGTTTTCTGTTTCTTTCAGTAACAGCGCTGCCTGTAGTAGTGCTGTCAGAAAACCAGCCATCTCCCTCGCTGACAGCACAGATCTCAGAGTGCTGCTTAACATAATGTACCTGATGGTGGAAACGATACAACAGGATGACCCAGCTGACAAGCCTGAATGGAAAATCATCAGGGAAACCTTCAGAACAGAACTGGGTACGTTTCATCAGTGTCAGATGCTGCCCTCATGTCATGGATATAAACAGAAAACTTGCTAAGTAAACTATTTCCACTCCCCCTCTCTCATCCAGGATCTCCTCTGTTCAACAACGAGCCCATTTCTGTCATGCTCTTCGGGATGGTTACCAAGTTCTGCAGTGGTCACGCCCCTCACTTCCCAATGAAGAAGGTGTTATTGCTGTTGTGGAAAAGTATCCTGGTAAGAGACAGAAATATCTGCTGTTCATGGCCAGTGCTCGTGATCTTAGAACAGAAGAGTGACATGTGAAAACATGAACATCCTTTCCTCTGTTTCAGTTCACGCTCGGAGGGTTTGAGCAGCTCCAAAGCATAAAGGTTTGTAAGCGTGAGGAGCTGGGTCTCCCCCCTCTTCCAGAGGACAGCATCCGAGTCATTCGCAGCATGAGGGCCGCATCCCCGCCTGCATCTGCATCCGACCTCATAGAGCAGCAGCAAAAACGGGCGCGCCGGGAACACAAGGTAGATACTTCTGCTGCTCCGTACTCTCAAACCAAGCATAATGTAGGTCAAAGCTACAAGTCAAACATATCATCGCCTTGTTTATCTGCCAGTGAAGAACACTGATGAAATTTCATTGTGTGCCATACATCTTTATTTACCCAGTTAGGATTATACTGAGTAAAGTGACTTGTAGCCAGCCATAATACAGTCACAGTAAAGCTAAAGCATGGTTTTTAGTCCTGTGTTTAATGGCGTTTTAAACATGTGTACAACATACTTACTTGAACCACGACTATCAAAAGCTACAAAGAATGTGGTGAGTTTATTAAATTTGCATGAAGTTGGCCACAAAGATAAAGCACGCTCGCAGTATGACAAGAAGATCTTCAGTTGTTATTTGGCGATGCCCCTTAGTATGGAAACAGTAATATGAATGAAATAGTTCCCCAAGCCTTTTCCAACCATTTCCAACAGATTTAGAATAGAACAGAGTTCTGTTTTACATTATGGCACATGTCGGGTGTCAAATTTAGTGATGATCATATTTAGAAATGATTTTAATGTGTTACCTGATGTAACCGATTATGTTTTTTGGGGGAATGATGTGTTTTATTGCATCATTTATGCCTGGATGCTGCGTGGTATTATTTCTGCCTGCCTCCCCTCACAGCTCAGCTCTGCTCTGCTAACAGTGTGTTAATGTCTTTCCTGTTTTCTTGTGTCTCACTCAGGCGTTGATCAAACAGGACAACCTTGACGCCTTCAATGAAAAGGATCCTTACAAGGCCGATGACTCTCGCGAGGATGAGGATGACAACGATGACAATGACAACTCTATAGAGGCAGAGACTTTCCCTCTAGAGAGGGACGAGGTGATGCCTCCGCCCATTCCTCACCCTCCGTCAGAGAGAGTGTCCTTCCCCAAAGGACTGCCGTGGGCCCCCAAAGTCAGGTACAGCTCAGTCTGACCGGATAATAACACTGAATATGTGTTGCTGTAACAGTAATTATGTTATTTATTTGGAATGAAGTTTCAGAAAAGCAAATGGATTTTTATTTCATGTGTAAACAAATGTAGAAAGAAGCTCATGAAGATTATCGGCTTAAGGTCCATTTTGTTTTGACATTATTGTTTTTGCACCAACAGGGAAAAGGACATTGAAAACTTCCTGGAATCAAGTAGAAGTAAATTTATTGGTTACACACTTGGAAGGTAAGTTCTCTCCTCATTGGCTTCACACAAAAAGTAGCTTGAGACTTCTGTTCTATGCTTTGACTGTATTGTGTGTGCTGCCTTGCAGTGATACAGATACAGTTGTCGGCTTGCCCAGGCCGATTCACGAGAGCATAAAGACACTAAAGCAGGTACGCATTGCCATTCTCTATATGTCACTAAATCTGTTTTTAACTCGAGAATATGAGGAAATCCAAATCGAAGTAGTGTTGCTTGATTTTCACATATTAAATTTTCATCTTTTTTTAGCACAAGTACGTCTCCATTGCTGAGATACAGATTGCAAAGGAGGAGGAGTTTCAGAAAACGCCTCTGTCTGGGGTAAGTGGAAACAAAAACCATTCATGTTAATAATTCAAATATATAACCTGTTGTCCTGTTAGAATATCTGAGGGTGATGTCATCCCTGTAAAGAAAGTGCACACTGCTCTGCTCTCCAAGATCTCTGCACTCTGCAGTATTAAGCATCCTTTCACACATTTTCACATGTTTCTAAATGAGCAATACACTTCACATATTACAGGAGGAGTTTTGCTCTTCTGGTTCAGGAGAGTAGAAGTTTTTCACACCTTGTGTCTGCAAGACCCAAACATCTCGGAGTGATGTTATTCTGTGTCTCTTCTTTTCTCCCTCCTTGTCATCAGGGTGAAGAGGAGGTGGAGATGTCTTCCATTGAGCTGCTCTATCAGGGAATTCTGCCCAGTCTGCCTCAGTACATGGTTAGTGCTGTTAGGAGTCGGGTATTTCCATGCATAGTTTGCACCACAGTGTTATGGACTTGGTAATCATCCGGCATGGAAAAGACTGGTTTATAGTGTTGGGTGGGATGACGGTATACACCATGGTAGAAATGTATCCATAGGTAGAGATTTAGCAGTACCGTCTCCACCACAGGAGCTCTCACTTAAGTCATATTTACTCATTCATAGTGTAGTACTGACATCAATCATCGTTACCAATGAGTCCTCCTCCTGCATTTAAGCAAATTAAGATGCAGAAAATAGCCAGACAAGTACACACTGAAAGTACCCTTTGAGGCAGAGACAGTTCAGTTTTACATAACCAAGCATATTGAATTGTAAAGCTTACAAGTATTGCCCTTATTGAGTTGTCACTTTAGTCTCAGTGGTTAAGTTTCCATAGATGCAGAACAACTCAAATGCAAAATGTTGTCGCTTTAAGGCAAAAAGACAATATGGGCATTAGATTTATAACCCCAATACAATATCATTACTTTATCTGTATTAAAGTCAGTGTTTTTCAGAGCAGAAATGTGACCCATCACCATTCATCTGACTGATGATGTGTCCCTTCAGAAGCAAAAGCAGAGTTTTCATGCCAGATTGTTTTCTAACTGACTTCATGGTGTCTCTCTCAATGTCAGATTGCTCTGCTGAAAATCCTCCTTGCAGCTGCTCCAACTTCCAAAGCCAAGACAGACTCCATCAATATCCTGGCCGACGTGCTGCCGGAGGAGATGCCGTAAGTGATGAAGAGCCTGTACAAGGCACTTTGATGTTCTGAAGAAGGAAAATATCCCAGCTTTAGTAACAGTTTTTACAGTTAGCAGCACTCTATCAGGATATTCTCGCACTATGGACATGTGACCACATCAAGAAATAGTTCATGATTGTATAGCCGAGGCTGTGGTTACCAGGCTTGAAATGATTTTAAACTAAATTTGAACATCGAGGTCAAAGACTGTGGATTTCACTCTGAGGATTAAAAGTAAACTTAAATTGGTCATTGATTTGTAATGTCTGGCTCCACAGAACCACAGTGCTACAAAGCATGAAACTTGGCGTTGATGTCAATCGACACAAGGAGATCATCGTGAAGGCCATCTCTGCCATCCTGCTGCTGCTTCTGAAGCACTTCAAAATAAACCACATCTACCAGGTGTGGACATCACACACTCGTCACATCACAAGTCGTAATCATGTTTACTGTATCACATATTTCTCTAAATATATGACACTTAATCTCATTCTCGTTCATTTCACATTGATAGAAGGAAATAACTAAACATCCATCTGAAGTGAGTATGTCTCTGTATGTTTATCTCATAGTTTGAGTACATGGCTCAACACCTGGTGTTTGCCAACTGCATCCCCCTCATCCTGAAGTTCTTCAACCAGAACATCATGTCTTACATCACTGCTAAAAACAGGTATTTTCAGGCCCCCTTTAAAATGTCAAAAATAAGTCCCATAACTGTTGCTTTTATTTCACTGCTGTCAATCCTCTTTCCCTCGTAGCATTTCAGTGCTCGACTTTCCTTATTGTGTGGTGCATGAGCTCCCGGAGTTAACCGCCGAGAGTTTGGTGAGTGTCTGATGTTTTACAGTTGTGTATGAGCGTTGCTTTGATTGCTGTCAAATGTAGAATGAAAGTCATTTTTAATGTGGATATTTTGCCTTTTACAGGAAGCAGGAGACAACAATCAGTTTTGCTGGAGGAATCTGTTTTCCTGCATTAACCTGCTGAGGATCCTCAACAAACTGACCAAGTGGAAGCACTCCAGAACGATGGTGAGAGCTCATCGAGTTACAGTCACCGTGTTGTCATGAATGAGAGACATCATTTTTGAGCCCTCAACACAATCTTTCCTCCAGATGCTGGTGGTGTTCAAGTCTGCTCCCATCCTGAAGAGGGCGCTGAAGGTCAAGCAGGCCATGATGCAGCTGTACGTCCTCAAGCTGCTCAAGGTGCAGACCAAATACCTGGGACGTCAGTGGAGGAAGAGCAACATGAAGACCATGTCTGCCATCTACCAGAAGGTTCGTCACCGGCTCAACGACGACTGGGCGTACGGAAACGGTGAGCGGAAGTAAAATGATGCATCCCTTCAGAGAGAATCACAACCAGTGTGTATAAACTGAGCATTGACACGTCGTCCCAACTTTTTTGGAATCGAGGTTGTATGATAGTAAACTGAATATCTTCAGACTGTTAGTCAGACAAAAAGAACACTTTGAATGTTTCTGCTTGGGTTTAGGGAGTTATGATGCTGTCTTCATCCTTTTCTATCATATAGAGCAAACCACACCAGATTAACTGGTCTTTAAAACAATAGTCAAAGTCCAAACCAAGGTCAGAATTGTTGGACTATAGGAATAGTTGTACTTCCACTCGGATCAAAAAGCACTAAAGACTAACTTCTGTTGTCCTGGGGCAGATCTGGACGCTCGTCCCTGGGACTTCCAGGCTGAGGAGTGCGCTCTGCGAGCCAACATCGAACGCTTCAACAGTCGGCGCTACGACAAGAGCCACAGCAACCCGGACTTCCTGCCTGTGGACAACTGCCTGCAAAGCGTTCTGGGACAGCGGGTGGACCTGCCCGAGGACTTCCAAATGAATTATGACCTCTGGCTGGAGCGGGAGGTCTTCTCCAAACCTATTTCCTGGGAAGAACTGCTGCAGTGAGAATCAACAACTGTCAGCGTCCTCACACATGAAATGAAACAGTGTCAGTCTGGAGTTCAGACAAACCGCCAACAGTGCTCTCACTGATGGATCACAGATCACAGCATTATGTTACATGTTCTGTACAGACTGAAAGTGACGGACAGATGGCAGGCGTAGACTTTCAGCCATCATGCCGACCAAAATGCTTCGTGTGATGAACTGTTCCACACTAATGCCACCCACAGTTTTTTAATGAAATAACTGAAGCTGAATCCATATGTGGACTTCAACCCAGTCCCCACCTTTACATGTACAGGTATTTGCTTTGTGTGCCTCTTTCCTGCGACAGACGGTCAGTAAGTTTGACTTTGAAGCACTACATGACAGTATGTTCACTCTTAATTTTAAAGAAATTCTCTTGGAATCAGTTTTACGCATTAACTGTTACGACTCAAACTGGGGTGTGTGTAGAGGCAGTACTCATCATACCCTCATACGTCTCATGACTTTACCTTCCTCAGAGAGATGAAGTTATTTCTTAACATATAAATACAAGCAAAACTTTTTAACAGTTATTACCTGAATGGGATAAACATCTGGTTACCTGACTCATCCCTTGTTTTGCCGCTACATTTGTGTACGATTTGATTTTTATTTGCTCTATTCTGAGTTTCTCATCCGAGTGCTGCCTACACACCTTTGCTCTGGGACCATGGAGGCGACTGTTCAGACCTTACCTGACCACCAGGCTGAATGGACATGACCACAGCCTTAATTTTTTTTTACCTAAAAAAACTCATTAGTATCTTAATTTGCTTAGATGTGTAGAAAAAAAAATGGTTGGGTGTGTTCACATGAATTGATTGTGTGAAAGAAACAAGTTTCTGTGGTTCCTGATCTCCACTCATCAGACAGCTGTGTTGAACTGAAGGGGATAACTTAATTTAATTTCCAGTCACATGACCATTTTCCTCTGTCTTTTTCTACTTTTCAACTTTTTTTTGTTTTATTATAAAGGTTAAGAAAATGAGAATACATGTACATTATGAAACTTATTTATCAGGGCTTTGTCTTTGTTTTAAGTTGACTCAAATGTAAGTAATAAAGTTATACTGTCATTCATGCTGCCTTTCTTTTTATTTATTTATTTATTTATTTATTTATTTTTTAAAGATTTTTAGCTTTATTGGATGGTGGTAGCAGAGATAGAGATGGGAAATGTGGAGAATTTCCAGTCTGTTAAAAAGAGTCTCTTGGCTGTGATTGGCTGTGTGACAGACATTTTTCATGTTTTAACACACAGCCGTGCAAAGTTTGACTTAATAAGGACCAGATTTTCCTGTAAAGCTGGTGGCAGTATGAACAACATTGGGTGTAACATCTAGCAACGACGACTCATTCAGATAAACGCCACCCAAAGAAGAAGACAAAGAGGAAGAAGAATTTCCCTTATTTTCAAAACCCAATGTTGACAAGTATGGAATGATTCTCATTTTCACGCAATGAAAATGTACTTATAAATACTCATTTCCATGTCTGTCATATTCTGCCAACAAATCCCCCTAAATTCTACATGCTGGTCTTTTAAATCTCATAATCAAAGTATAAACACAAACACAAACACATTGGAGATAGTACATCCCAGAAACCCGAAGGCCTCCACAATGGACACTGTTGTTGAGGATGGTGACAGGGGGAACTGTTCGGAGGCTTCTCCTGAAGTCCACCATCATCTCCACAGTTTTGAGCATGTGCTGACAGCAGCAGAGGACCGGCTGTTCCATCCCCCGTCTGTATGCAGACTCTTCGCCGTCTCAGATGATCCCGCTGACTGTTGTGTCATCTGCAAACTTCAGGAGTGTAAGCGACAGGTCTCCTGAGGTGCAGTGGCTGGTGTGGAGGGAGAAGGGGGGGGGGGGGCAACACACATCACTGAGGGGCTCCAGTTCTGTTGGTCTGTGTCCTGGATGTGATTTTCCCCAGTCTCACCCACTGCCTCCTGTCTGACAGGTGGTTTGTTATGAACTGACAGGTGGAGGCTGCCACAATGAGCTACAGGTAGTATAAAGATAATATGAATACAGTCATTGCTGGAGCATCCTATTGCGACTCTTGGCAGGCTTGTTGCTTTTCGTTCTGTGTGATAGACTAAAATCCATGTGACATGTTTTACAAAAAGCATGACTTTAACTGAGATCGCTCTTCGTTTGGTTGGTGCCCAAAAATCATTGAGCCTTTTAGCAGACTTGGTAAAACCCCCTCAGCTCCATTGTATGAAAAGAGGAGTAATTATTAGCGTGGACAGAGTTTTTTTTCTTTCTTTACTTTTTATATATTTAGACTTTGGAATTTTAATCTTTTTCTTTGTTCTTTTTCTTCTTTTTCTTCCTTCCTGTTGCGAAATACTTAGTTTCTGAACAAAGTCTTTGTATACTTTTTATTCTTTGTTAAACAAAAGGACAGAGGACAAGACAGAAGACACAATGTTTCTGGGAAACGATGCAAGTTAGCAGAAAACCAGAGAAACACTGGTGCACAGAAAATGATTTGTGCAGCTGGGGAGTGGGCTGAGTTCAAGCTCCACAGCAGGAGGAGTTATGAATACAGCATAAAGAAGTGTGCTTTGGGAAGATCGATTTAGTTGCTCCTGTGACCAACTCGGATTATTGTATGCTGTTTTGGACATACACAATAAATCTACCACATCAGACTCTGTTGACTACTACTGGGAAAAAAGAGCTTGACCTGGACCAGGTGGGTTCAGGTGTACTTGAAAACTAAGGACTAAAAAGATGTACTGTACCTGTATGTCCTCAGATATAATATGCATTGACAGCATGATACAGCATTCTGGATGTTTGACTTTAAGATGATAATAAAACAATCTTAATGATTACCCATGAATAGACCCAGGTTAAACATTTCCCACACCACTGGTAATTATTGTATTTTTGAACTGCTTGCTGGATCGGAGCCCATGTGGCCCAGGCAGGGGTCTGTTCTCCCTCACCTTGTTTCTAGCATTTCTCTAAAATGTTAAAAATCCTAATCTTTTTTCCTCAAGAGAGAGACGAAGACAGGAGTGTTAAGCAGAGGAGAAGCCTAGTATGAGAGGTGTGTCCTTTTCTGCCCTTTGCTTTTCCTCTGTCAGGTACTGATATTGTCTAGGAGGAGTGGGAACTAACACAGACCGATGCACATATGCTCTTGTGGATAGAGACACTACAGTGCAAGACTTTTTATGATATTCTTAACTGGTCACTGATGATGATGACGTGCCAAAAACAACAAAGGCTGCATGGAAAACCATTAACAGCACCCTTTCTGCCCCTAAGAAATGAACACAGAACAAAATGAATCAGCTTGAATAATAAAAACCACCACACAGTGAAGAGAAATCAAAGAGAAATCCCTTCAAGTCATTTCTCACGTTACATTCTTAAAGCATTAAACACCACACTACCTCTGCTGCCCTTTTCTTCTCCCTCCCCTTTGAACAATTTAGTCACACCCATCTTGACTCTGACATGAGGACACCACACACACACACACACACACACACACACACACACACACACACACACACACACACAAAATACAAAACCACTGAACCATTTGAACAGGAAATGAAACTAAACTTGTTGCAGCCTGCCTTTCTCCACACAGACATGGCAGAGCCTCATATCCCCGTGAGGATGAACAACCTCTGCTGTACAGTCTGCTTCAAGATCCTCAGGAATCCTGTGACTGTTCCCTGCGGGCACAACTTCTGCCTGCAGTGCATCCAGCGCTGCTGGGATCGTGACGAGAGGAGCAACTCCCCCTGCAGCTGTCCTGAATGTGGCCACATGTTTCCCTCCAGACCCCGGCTGATCAGGAACACAACTCTGGCTGACTTGGTGAGGGACACAGAGCAGCGGGATGCTGGCAGTGAAAGCTGGAAACAGACACATTCAAATGGCTCCACACAGGCCCCGAAAAGAGCCCGGAGCTGCACAGAAACAGGAAGTCCTTTGTGTTGGAGGCACAGCTGCGTCCTGGACGTCTACTGCTGCACCGATGAGGAGATCATATGTGCGGTGTGTGCTTCATCTGAGCACATAGGGCACACCATCGGATCAGTGGTGGGGGAAAGGAAGAGGAAACAGGTACTTCAACAGAAACACAAAGAATGATGCATTTTTTAGAAGTTAGTTATAGAGAATGAGGAGGTTTTCCTTTCAGTTTCAGTTAATCGAAACTACTCCACCCCAAACTTCACAAGGGCACCCGCTGCTGCTGTAGCTGAGGAGTGAGCACTTCACATGCATATATTATTCAGTGTTGCTACTCTTTCAAGTCAAGGCAAAGTTCAGCAATAAGCACTTTCCTCTGAATGCACCTTAACGCCTGTTGCAGACACAAAACTGTGATTTAATCAAATGTTTTAGACAGTGGAGAAAAGGCACAAAAGAAGTGGTTACTTTCCAAAATATATGCTCCGACAGAGCCAACCAAAATCTGACCAGGTCACACACACTTTATACACTTTCACAAGCACAAAAATGGTGTTTTACAGCACATATTTAAAAGTTGCCAAGCCTAAAACCAGTTTCACAAAACTGAAGAGGCTGTGTGTATTTCTATCCAACACTGAAGGCGGAGCTGAAGAACATACAGATGAAATCCCAGCAGCTTCTCCAGAAACAAGAAAAGAAATGCAATAACCTGTGGAAGACTCTCCAACAGATTGAGGTAAGGACTACACATGGCCAACGTGTCTTCATACTGTCTGAACTCATGAAAAAAGATAAATACACTTGTGTGTGAAAACAGGAAGAGGCGAGAAAAACAGAGGACTCCTGTGAGGGCATCTTGACCAGGGTCATTGACTCCCTCCAGAGACATTACCTATCAGTGAAGGAGCTGATTGCAGCTCAGGAGAAGGCGGCAGCAGCTCAGGTTCAGAACTCCCTGCAGACCCTGCAGGTGAAGATGCAGCAAACGAGGAAGAGGAGTGCTCAGATGGATTGTCTGGCACAGACTGACAACGATGTCCATTTCTTGAAGGTACTGTGATCATGTCATGAGAAACTTTACCTGAAAAAAGTCCCAAAAAGTTGGGACGGTGTGCAACACAACAAAGAACGATGTTCCAAACTGGTGTTCCACAACTTTCCCAGTCTTAAGTTGCTCCTGTCCCAACTTGGTTGAATTGTTTTATTTATGTGTTACAGCCCAAACTTTTATTTTAAATTGGGGTTGTAATAGAAGACGTTTCCGTTTCTCTGTCTCTTCTGTCTCTCCTCACAGAAATGGCCGTCTTTGCGGCGCTGCTGGAAAAAAGACAATCTTCACCGTCTCCACGGGGTGTCAGAGGATCCACTCTTCCCCTTTGAGCTTACAAAGACGGCTGTTGAAGAGCTCGGGAGGCACCTGGAGGAATTTTGTGACAAAGAGTTCGCCTACATCTCTCAAACTGGTATGTGCTGTATCTTTGTTGACATTTGGAAATCTTTTAACATCAGTCATAGTTTTATTATATACTCTATATTTGTATATATGGCATTTTGGCCTTTATTCACAATTTATTCCACACAGCTGACAGTGAAGAGGAGCAGATATCAGGAGAGACAGAGGAGGATGACGAGCAGCAACGAAGTGAAGCCCGTACCTCACAGTCTCACGGTCAGTATTTACACCTGCTAGGCTTGAATAATAATAATAATAATAAGAATAAGAATAAGAATAAGAATAAGAATAAGAATAAGAATAATATACTTTTTTTTAACCTTCAGAAGAAGGTTTTCAACCTCCTCTGTGTATTAAAACAGTTTTACCACCATATCAAACACTGTGGAAAAACCCCTCTGTATTGCCCCTTTGTATAGAATATAGAATGTATTTATATATAGAAATATAGAAACTCTAATGG
The DNA here is from genome assembly GCF_051107435.1 of Chaetodon auriga. Taxonomy (NCBI): domain Eukaryota; kingdom Metazoa; phylum Chordata; class Actinopteri; order Chaetodontiformes; family Chaetodontidae; genus Chaetodon; species Chaetodon auriga. Next base: position 16,206,205 of record NC_135075.1, on the reverse strand, counting down.
AAAGATATAAAACTCCAAACACCCAGAAAGAAAGAAACAAGGAAACAAGAAAAAGGTTGTGAGTAACTGCATGTATCAGGTGGAAATGATAATCATGTGTACTTCAGCATCAGTATACATGACGTGTGATATGTTTCACATAACTTTAACAATATACGAGATGATTTATGTTGTCTGGAAGCTGTGTGATAATTTCAGGTGTTAAATTTTGTATTATAATGTGTGTAGTTGTACACAGTGAGTTATTGGACTGAAAAACAAAGTACTGTTGTTTTTTCTTTGTGTGACGTGGTGTTTCACACCTTGTGTCAATCAGCCAATCAGTGATGGACAGAAGGAGGGTGCTTCGCTTACATCAATCAAGTTTCAGCATTAAAAGAGAATGAGCAGAGGTGTTATTAGTAAGACCAATAAAAGCTGTGGTCAGGGTCCTGTTGTTTTCTATGTTGGCTCACTGTCATGGCTTACGGAGACTCTTTTGGAATGGAGCCATCATTAATTCTGTGAGTGACACCTGTGTTTGACAAGCTTTTCACCTGTGATGCTCTAAAATTGTCTCATAGGTCTCCCTGGAGTTAACAACGCTGTACAGAATGCGGAGCCCAAAACCAGAGCAGAGTTCCTGCAGTGTGAGTTAATCTTCTTGTGCACTAGACTAACACTTGAAGACACTTTGGTCCACTATACCTGAACCTCATATGTAGACAATGGTGGAGTAAGAAAGTACTTTTTTCCCTTTCTTTACTATCTCAGATGCGTGTGGCCTTAGCCTGGACCCTGCCACAGCTCATGAGGACCTGGCTATTTCTCATGGAGACAAACAGGTGAGACTGAGCCCTCTAAAGCTTAAGAGCCCAACTGGTTGTTACCCCGAGAGGTTCGTCTACCGACGGCAGTTGCTGTGCAGGGAGGGACTGCAGGCCGAGCGCTGCTACTACGAGATAGAGGTGGAAGGAGACAAGGCAGAGATCGCCCTTGCCTACAAAACAATAGACCGAAAATCCCGCACAAACCTGTCAGCATTCGGGTCCAATGCAAATTCCTGGAGTCTTGATCGTTCCACACACTACTCCGTGAGCCACAGAGCCAACAGCATCCAGCTCATGACAACCCCGAATCATCACAGGATCGGCGTTTATCTGGAGTTCAAAAAGGGAACTCTGTCTTTCTACGAGGTGTCAGACAGCATGACTTTTCTTTACAAGGTTGAAGCTAAATTCACAGAGCCGCTGTACCCAGGCTTCTGGCTGGCGGAGAAATGCTGCATCAGGATCTGTGATTTGAGATGACACAGACGGGAAACCACCGGAGACGCCTTGATTGATTGTTGATGAAATAAAAGTGTCATGAGATCAGCACTATATGAATTAATATTGAGCTGAACTGAATAATAATGAACTTAAACTACTGCATATCTCAGGTTGAGGGGGGCCCCTTTGCATGACCTCGAGAACCTCTGCCTGGACCACATTTTGGGGACCCCTGTCTTACTTTTAAGGACCAGCTGGTTCTCTGTAAATCAAACTGAATTGATGAACTCAACACTGCTTTCTCCAATGTTTTGTACACCATTTTATTTTTTTTAACTAATTATTTTCATGTCATGGTCTGCCTGCTGTTTTCACATGACTACAGTACTCCAGTATATTATAACCTCAGTACAACCATGTTTTTATTCCGCAAATAATGGGAAAAAAATTAAGAAATGTTGGTAAAAGATACATAGAAAGTGTTGTTCAGCAAGACTAAGAGGCTGCACGGCAGTGTTCTGAGCTAAATGCTAATGTCAGCATGCTAACTCGCTCGTACTGTCAGTGCTAACATGCTGATGTTTAGCAGGAGGCATAATGTTTAGCATGTTCACCATCAAGTTTAACCAACTAGTTCAGTAGTTTAGAGCTAATCAGCATAAAATTACATTTAGTACAGCAGATTCTGATGGAATTGTATTTGTTGGCATGTCGATATAACCTCAATGTAACCGCCATGTGTTGTGTTTAGGGACCACTCAGAAGAACTTGTTAGTCTACTACTTTGTGGTATTTCCTTTTTTGTATTCATGAATTGCTTTGCAGGCTGGATGAAACCGCCTCGCAAGCTGTATATGGCCTGGAGTCCGGGATCATAATAGTCATCAGGATTAATCCTCTGGGCCCTGTAGATATCTGCGCTAAATGTCCCTGCAGTAGTTGACATTACCATACATTGAGCCCGTCGCCAGCACGGCAAATAAAAATGTCACACCTGACCATGAAAGACGTTTGACTCAGTTTTGGAAGCACGAAAAAATCCAGAAATCTGACAGCAGCTTGTCCACTCTTTATTATTAATATTTTTAGTGATGTTCACAATTTGTACAATAATTTGTCAGAATCATACAATCATAATATGACCGAGGAGAGAGACAGAAAGAAGCTAAACTTGTCTCCTGTACAAACAGTGCTTGAAACATGTGCTCAGTAAGGCCCTGCACCCACAGGTATTAAGAAGGAATATGTAGTTCAATCACACACACACACACACACACACACACACACACACACAGAACTCCAGCACTTGTAAGGAAGGTTCGTAACATCCCTTTGGCTATAATGGGCAGTTCCTAATCATTGCTATTAACTGACACTAATGTGTCAAGCTTCTTTGAGCCTAAATTCTTCTTCAGTTCAATAATTTCATATTGCTTTTACACAGACCTTGAATTTACTGCTATGAGGACAACAAAACAAATGCTAACTTTTTTGCAGTCCTAGTGAAAAAGTGCATTGATCACATTCATTATTACTTTATGTTACATTTACTGCTACAACAGTTACTTCTTAAGACATTGATATACTTCACATGGATAAAATCTACCTTCAATAGTTTGACTACATAAGATTATTTACAGATTTGGACAACAGAGAGATCTCTACATGATGCACTCTCAGCCTCGGCAGAGAGTGCATCGCTCACACAGACTAAAACAAGACGAGAGATGAAACAAGACTTAATGTTTATAGTGGTCCTGCAAGACAGTAATGCTCTTTACACACAAAATTGATGAATGGATGAAAAATGAAGGGACAAATTTGCTGTTCTTAGATCTACCACAAGAGGAGCAAAAAGGTTTTAAGGTTTATTCTCTGTACAGTAGCTGTTTGAGGACAGACTCAACCTGTCAGGCTTAAGTTATAGATAGTAAAAGTGAATTTGGATAAAATAAAGTGAATTTGGGTGAAAGTCATAAGTGTGCTGTGTGCTCATGTGTTTGTGAATGAGTTTAACTCAAGTTTAAATGAAATGAAATGAATTTCCACCACATACATGGTTTGTTTTGGGTCTGATTTCACTTGTTAACAAAACAATTCAACTAACACTGCAAAAATAGCTAAATTAGGCTGTTTAATGAGTGCAAGGTTAGTAGTGAGGTTACAGACACTCCCAAGTTGGAATGATGAGAGTTTTTTCTGTTGTTCATGTTCTTCTGAAAATAGTTTGGATGCAAAATTTCAGCTAAAAGATTGCTAGCATCTTAACAGGCATGCTAGCATCATAACATGCTAACAAGCTAACATCTATTGGATGTGCTAAAGTGCTGATGCTCCATATAACATTTGTAATGTTACATTGTTATCTTGCAAACATGCCAATGCTCAGCATTTGAGTTTGTTTTAATACATTTAGCATGTTAGCATACTATTTTAGCCTTTATCTAAAGTATGGCTGAGGTGTTGGACAAGAGGAAATTTTGACCTGCAGGTGGTGCCAGATTAAAAGTCAGGTGGTAAACACAGGTGGTGCTAGTGTGGCTGAAAACAAGTAGACCACTAAACCTGCAGTGGAGACAGGTGAGTGACACCAGGTGCAGCCTGAAAACACACAGCTCTGATGAACACAACAGAGAAGCAGCTGCTCCCATTTAAGACTATACTTCACACAATACCTCCACCTCCCAGCAGCATTTTCACATCCCACAACAAGAATTAGCTACACAAACTACAAAATAGATGTCTTTAAATATACAATTTAAATAAGCATCACACAAGATGAAAATATACAGTATACATACATATACTGGTCACTTTCAAAAGATAAATCTTTGTTCTTCGTCACACCTACATACACTGCAAATATACAGAATTATAAATATAATCAATTTAATCCATAACACCATGGCTTTGAATATTGTGATAAAAAAATAAATAAAGGTATCCTCTTCCATGTAACGGGAACTTGAATGTGCTCACATTGAACTTGTAGACAGTTTTGCATGACTACTCGCTATCAGTGTGTACAAAAACTGAAAGAGGTTTGGGGAAACATGTCAGCCTTCACCCGTTCAGACTGTCAGCTGGTTTAACATCAGGAGTCATATCAGGAGTCACAGACCTTCATCACGAAGGAGACATCGCTGAGTTGTAATGTTAAAGTCTGTTTCAATAACACTTCCAGATGTTTATTGTTTTGCAAATATACAGAAAAGCTGCATGTGTGGGTTTGAGCAAATGTGTGAATACATGTTATGTTTGCTCACATAGTCCAGTTCACACTTAAATAGCTGAAGAGTTTAATATGCCATAATTTGGATTTTTGTGCCTTAAATTCCTAAATCTGTTGGATCACAGCTGATTTTTCAGTTTCTCATTCATTATGGTTTTGGTCCGTAGTGAACATAGTTTGTGCGTTCTACTTTGTGCTCCAATGCATATAAGAGTTAGTGATTCACTTGTGCACAATAATCAAGTTCTGTCTCTTTTGTGCTTTTCCAGGAAGAAAATCAAAACTGTAACAAGCAAGCAATGGGCATCTGTTTCAAATTCACATGAACAAACTGTGCTTTCCGTCACTGAAGGATGAAAATAAGATCACTGTAGTTCACTTTTAACACAATTCAGCATGTTCTTTCTGTCTGTCTGTAATATAAATATGTAGATTTCAAGTGTTTTGTTGTCTACTTTTTACTCTTTGGTGGAGAAACTGAAATGAGTCACAAGTGACTTAATAACGTGCACATAAATTATGATGAGCCTGTGGCTTGAGAATAAAAATAATACTGTCCTATATCATATATTACTATACTGTACACTGCTGTTCACAGAATGAACAAGAACAATACTAGCTACACAGACGACACAGTGAAGAATGGGAATGGAAGAGAATGACGCATAACTGGATGTCATGAGAGCAGCCTTAAGCTTGCAATACACAGAGCCTTGTAAAAACAGATCTACACAATGAGAAGTGATTTCTAGTTCAAAGCACCTGAGCAGAGGTGCATGTCAGACACACTGTATGTACCCACTGAAATCACTGCATAAGGTGAAATAGAAAAGAACTTGTTTGGTGTTAGATTGTATGGCTTTGACGCACAGTACCACGACGGAGGGCAGCAATGCAAACACTGACAGCCTTAAAACCCTAAAATAACTAAACTCACATTCATCTTGGCTCACTGCCAGTGTACTGAGTGAAAACCTGTTCAGTCAGCAGGACCGCACCAACTCCTCTACATTCATTCTTTCAGCTCCCCTGCACTGTGCAGACAGGAATGTGCATTATGTGTGTGTGTGCGCGGGGGGTGGGGGGGGCGTGTCTGCTCACGATCCTTATACTAAGGCAAAGAAAAGCAGATCACAGAACTTCATCTTAGACCTTGTGATGTTAAATACAGAACTGGTACAGATGTACAGTGTGTCACTGTCAATCTCAGCCTGGTTTCAGTGTTTGATCTGCTGCTAAAGAGTGAACTTTTTTTTCCTCCTGCTGCAGGTGGTTCCTTGGTGTTATTTTGTGAAGCGTTGGGTGGTTACATACAGTTTTGTGGCGGTAGTAGGGCAGTGGTGGGGATTCCCTGCGCTGCAGTGACCCCCAGTGGAGACTTTATGGCTGGAAGGTAAACTGTGCTACAGGACTGGGGTATCAGAGGGGTGTTTGGACAGCAGTCAAGAGTCAGACTCTGGTGTGGCAGGCGTGGTCGGTGTAGTCGGTGTGGTGGGGCTGATGGCAGCATTCTGGTAGCTCGTACCGTAGCAGCTGTTTGGAGACAGAGAGTTGGGGTCCAGAGATTTGTTCCCTGCTGGAGTCAGGTAGGCTTTGCGTGACGGCACTGATGATGGCACCTCGCCGGGCTTGGCACCGAGGATGAATCTTGCCTCGTCCTGCTCCTCCAGGTTGGACATGTCCTTCATCATGGTTTTACGGTAGGAGACAGACAGCTTGTTGGAGCCATCTGACATCAGGTTGAAGCGCCGGGCAATGTAGACAATGGGAAGAGGAAGCATGGCTACTGCGATGAGAGCAAAGCACATGGCCAGTGCCCAGGGAGGGTAGCTCTGGAAGCGCTCCTGAGCCTGCAGGCACACAGAGGGGCTTTAGTGATGAGGCATAATTCAAAAAGAAATCAAAAGAAATATCTCAACAACTTTGGGATGGATTGACCATGAAATTTTGTACAGACATTCATGGTCCCCAGAGGATGAATCTGGCACACTTTGGTGATCCACCGACTTTTCGATAAACATTATACCATATTAAATTCAGCTTCTTAGCCTTGTTACTGTTGGCATGTTAGCGTTTAGCTCATAGCACCACGGTGCCTAAGTTCAGCCTCAGCATGGATGCAGACCATGTTTTTGGTCAGTACTCCTGCTTTTTGTTATTATCTTAGATTCAAAGAGACACACATGATGTCATAACAACCAGGATTATGTTTGGGGACACATATCTGTCTGTGAGACTTCCATACACATTCCTGATGACAAAAAAAGAAGGAAAAAGAAGTTAAGACATGTATACAGGATAAAATGTCTCCAAAAAACTTTGCTTATTAGTTAAAATCAGTCAATTGTATTTATACGAACTATATATCCCAAAATCACATTTTTTCTCTCAAAGCTTTACAATCAATCAAATGACACCTTGTGACTCCAGTTAAGGAAAACCCATTCAACAGGAAAACATTAAAACAGCAGAATTTAAAAAAAAACCAAAACAACACACACACACACACACACACACACACACACACACACACACACTGACCAGCTCTTCGACCCAGGCATTGTATCCTGGCGGGCTGATGGCCATCTCAATGACAGTGGCTGCGATGAGCACAATGAGACACAGAGGGGAGACGTACTTCCACAGGTAGAAATAGATCTTACATGGTCTGAAACCCAACATGTCCTCCAGGTCCTGCATGAACCTGATGGAGACAGAACAACAAAAAATCACAGGAATGATCATGTAGCTTTAATATAATATACAATGACACATGCACGCAAACCTGCAGTTAGTGATACCTTTTTGTGCCGTAAATCCAAGCGACAGACAGATTTTCCAGGATGACCACTACAGTGAGAGGCAGTCCAGCAGAGTAATCATCAAACATGGTGACAAAGTAATTCCCTGAGCGCTGAACAAACAACAGGCCACAGAGGAAGGCCACTATGCAGCAACACACTGAAACAAACCATGAGAAGAAATAGAATTAGCAGCCAGTCAGAGGAAAAGATGAGAAATGGTCAGGATTTTGGTCTAATGGATTAGAAAATGGAAAAATAAAATGGTTTTATTGCCAGTAAGTTGTTCTGTTTCCTGTGAGTGTTTTACATTCTGGACACTCAGAGCAATAATACAAAACCTAATGCAGCCCATTCCCAAAAGTGCTTTAATGCTGTGCTGAATCAGGGGTTTCAGCTACTAACAGCAGAGTTGCCTGACTGAGGAAGTCAATGGGGGAGGTTTACCAGTGAAAAGCTCCTTCTGGACCTTGTAAGCATCGAGGACAGGCGTGGTAATGCCGGTCATGGTGCCGATCATGCTGCCCAGACCGAGGTTGATGAGCATGAAGAAGAACATGACCGACCAGAACGGAGATGCAGGGAAATGGGTCATGGCCTCTGTGAAGGCGATGAAGGCCAAGCCTGTGCCCTGGACAGCCTGCAGAGAGACGGCCAGAGGTGTGAAATCAGGTAACAGACAGAACAAGCAGTGGATTGGTCTGTAGCAGGACTCTGCTAAAGACTCACCTTGTTGAGCTCGTCCTCCAGGAGACAAGGCTCCAGACCCAGCTGGGCGAAGCTGCCCTCTTTCACCGTCTTTATGACCCCGTACATCTCAGCGTAATCTGATGTGCTGAGATGGGAGAAGTTTACATGTGGAGGGATCAGATCATGACTCAGGACGTTAGAGTTGAGGTATCCCAGGATCTTCTCTGCATTCCTACACAGATAAAAGGAGAGAGTCATTAACTTTATTGGTATATCTACATAAACAAGAAAGAAGGTAGTGTAAAGAATGCCAGGATAAATACTGTATGAACTCTACTTACAAAGTACTTTAGAGTATATGTACAGTCTGCTTAGACTTAAGCAGCTTAGAGTATGGCAATGACAAGATAATATGTACATATCATTGCATGATGTTTATTGTACACTGTAATATATATGATATGGATGTACAGTAAAATGTGTTATTTCTGTGTTATTTCTGACACTTTTTTTTTTTTTTTTTTTTACTGTGTTACATATTTTGACTGTGCCATAGTACAAAACACTGTATTTTAATATCCATATCTTCCACTTTTAATTTAAAATTTCCTGTTGGTCATAAATTCAGGCTGTGGTTTTTAATGAATGTACAGTACATGCAAAGAAATTAAACATTTCAAAGAGGCTGGTACTTCATTGTTTGCGTAATTTTGCGTATGGATAAACAGCTTTTACAGATGTGAACTTACTCCACGACACACTTTTCGTTCATGATGTTGGCCTTGAAGCCCAGCACAGCGAACACCACAAGTGTGGCCAGAATAGAGGTGAAGAAGTTGATTACAGAGACGAGCACGGCGTCAAAGTGACAGTTATTATCGATCTTATTGTAACTGGAGAAGGCTATGACTCCTCCGAACCCCAGACCGAGGGCGAAGAACACCTGGGTGGCTGCCTCCCTCCACACCTGGGGCTCCAGCATCTTCTCCAACTGTGGGAGAAGGAGAGGGGACGTCAGTTTATGACTTGAGCGAACTTGAGCATTTGTCTCCATGGCTGATTAAAAAAACTGTGACAAAGCAGTTCTGCCAGTCTCACCTTGGGAGTGAACATGTGAGCGATACCGTCCACTGATCCCTTCAGCATTAAACCCCTGACCAGGAAACAGAACAGCACCACGTAGGGGAACAGAGAGCTGAAGTACATCACCTGTGACAGTGGAGGAGGGAAAACATATTGAGGAAAAGGAAACAAGTGTTCTCCTGCATGTTTTTCTGTCATCATATCATTCAAACTGTACAATACCTTCCCAGAGGAGGCGATTCCTCTGATGACCGCGAGGCAGACGATGATCCAGGCCACCAGCAGAGACAGAGTCATTTTGACGTTGAGGCCGCCACTCTCTGCGATGGTGCTGGTGGTGTTCAGGGTCTGACGGTACCAGAAATAGGTCGTAGCCGAGCTTTTTTCACACTCCGGCTCCACAACTGCATGTTTTGCAGACAGAAAGAGATGGAGCTTTAGTCTGGGTGATAATGAAAGGAGAGAAATGAGTGTGAAGATGCAGCGGGGAGGTGTGGATGTCACGGTAAGGGCAGAAGGAGAAATATGATGAGATTGAGAATGTTTGCTCAGGGTCAATATCTCAATTCTCGGCTGGTTTACACTTCGCAGGCTTAAGTGGAGCTGAACAAGGTCGACTGCGTGCTTAGTATGCTGAGCATGAACCTCCAATTGACAACACCTGAGATTTTTTATAGTGCACACACTATATTCTCTTGTTTGGGAAATTATATATACCGTCTGCGGCTGAGTTTAGAGTCAGCAGTGTTACGATTCTCCATGTAATGTCCCAGGATGGGCCAGATTAATTCATGCAGGAGCACTCACACATAAACACATTCAGATGCAGGGAAAGCTCTTTATATATTGTATGACAATCTAAATCTGATTAATTCAAGATTGCATCTGCTGAATTCATTGTTTATTAATTCCATCATGATGCTTTGCGTGTCACACCAGATGCAGATGGATAAGAAGCACACATACGTTGTTTCTGTGCTTCCAGTGAAATATTTTACACTCTGCTGCTGTCCTTCAGCATCAGCGTCCTTCAGTCTGAGCAGCCGAATCTTCTCCCCGTCTGTCTGCCAGCAGCTGCTGCCTTGCTGAGTCATACACAGGCTGAGAGTTTCTTGGCTGCCCCGGGGTTATGTTATTATCGCTTGTAATCAAACCCCAGAGGGTTTTAATCTGGATTATGTCTGTGAAGTCGTGACGGAAAGTTGTAAGGAAGTTAACGCAGTTTGTCTGATCTGCTTACTGCAGGTGTGTCGACAGAGGCTGAGGCTGCAGGGCTTCATGCGAGGCAAACTTAATCCTCAAGCTCGCAGCTTGGTGGCCCGTTGAGGAATTGCTATGAGATCCATATGTATGCTCTATGACAACGATGGACCATAACAATGACCAAACGGATATTGTTCCAAACGTGACAAAATCCTGAAAATGTATGCACTCTTGATATTAGATACAGCCTTTATCTACTGTAATGCCATCTGACTCAAGAGGTTGATTTGAAACAAACACAAACTTTAGCCACTTTCAAAAATAAATTACAATTACAATTAAAGTCTCCTTTTTCTCTGTTCCTTTGACTGATCAACTTTATACATATATATATGTATTCAACTATATTGCAACTTGTTTCTGCACCGAAATTGTATTTCTTAGTGTCAGATGGTTCATTATGAAATTTTGTACACATATTCAACGTGAATTCAGCTCACTTTGATGATCCCCTGGCTTCTCCTCTAGCGCCACCATGAGGTTGACATTTTTCTTTTTTATAGAAATGTCACCTCTAAAAAGACTGACATTCCCACCAGCCTTGGTTGTGCTTTGAGTTTTGTGCTAATTAGCAAATGTTGGCGTGCAACTAAGATGGTGAATTGGGTAAACATTGTAGCTGCTTTACATCTGCATGTTAGCATTGTCACTGTGAGCATGTTAGCATGCCGTTGTGAGCGTTTAGCTCAAAGCACTGCAATGTGTAAACACCACCACTAGCATCGCTGCAGACTCTTAGTCTTGTTTTGTCTATGTGTGTTTTATTATATTTCATTTAACTCTTTAAATAGCTTTCAATGTCTGTTCGTTAGTATTTAATTTCACTCACTGGCGAGTGTCCCATTCTTTCTGATCGGACAGTCACTCCATGGAAGAGGATACTGGAAGGACTGGAAGAAATAGAAGATGCTCCAGCCGATGATCACGTTGTAGTAGAGACCCACGAAACCACACACCTAGATAGATAGATAGATAGCTGGTTACCAATTTGCAATTTTATTGACATTTCACAGTATATCCTCTGCTATGTGACGTAAATAGCCCTCATACTCTGCATTACAGGAACAGAAATTACCACTGTAATGTGTCAAATTTTGACACCTCTGCCAAATTGTATAATAAGATCTGCACAGAGTGAGAGAAGTATGCAAATGAGGCAGCATGCTTTGTGCATGTCCCACGTTGCTGTCAGTCTTCTAGCAGTCGTGCCAGCCAGGACGTTCACAAGCTAAATAAGGTTGAGGAAAGGATGAATAATTAAAGCGCTCTCTTTTCAACACTGATCTTCTACGAGATATTTATAGCTACTTCTGCGCCAGCCGTGCAACTCTAAAGAAAGCCTACCTTTCACTCTCAAACACATCAATAGCTCCCAGAAACCCACAAGATGCTGAGGCAGTGTGGAGGCTGTTGTCCTGTGTACAGATGTTCCTGTAACCTTATCCCACTCATTGCCATATTGGTTTCATGGCTGTTACATGTTATTAATATATATACAAAACCATGCTTCATTCAAATTAGGAATCAAGTTACATTTGTCCCACAGACAGATAGATAGATAGATAGATAGATAGATAGATAGATAGATAGATAGATATTCAAAGTGTTTGCTCATGCAGAAAAAGGGTACCATCATAAATCACACAGACAGAGCAGTGGCTTGTTTTCCATCCTTTAACTGCTGCACATTCAGCAGACATGCTTCTGTTTAACTGCAGGACTTGGCAGCTGTTTCCCCATTACAACCTCCCTGATTCTTATCTAAGCACCCAGACCTTTTCTCCACTGTACTGCTGTCAAACTGGTTTTCTGAGGCCCCCTAAGAGCCTTGAACAGCTGCAGCACACCAAAGAATCATCAAGAATAGTTTATATGGTATAGACATGATAGATGATGCTGATTTACGTCAAACCAATTAAAGGAAAAAAGCAAAGAAAAATTGCTGCCATTCCCTCTTACCATCAGACTGGACATCCCTATGCCACCCAGACTGGGACAGACGTAGTTCCAGACCCCGATGCTCCCACGTCGGATTTTCTGACCCACAGCCAGCTCCAGGAAGAAGAGTGGGATGCCGATGAGGAAGAGGAGGATGAAGTAGGGAACCAGGTAGGCGCCTGGAAAACAGGGAGGCTTGTTAAACTTATGCTGTACACTGTATGAGGCATTTTGAGGCAAATGTGCCAATTTGTACCATTTAAACAAAATGGCAGAGACCAAGGGAAGTCATAGGTTTGGCTGGCAAACCAACAAAGAGAAGACACAGACACACACAACAAATCTGATTTAATGATAAATGAAAGTAAAAACAGAAACTGAACTGTTGCTGTAGGAATTACAGAGTGTCATTTTTTCAAGACAATGTGCAGCTTTTACTTTAAATAATGTACACTTAGGATTGCTTTTCTCTACTTTTCACAGTGTGCTGTATTTCTGCAGATCTTCAGCTGCAGCTTTTGTTGAGAAAAGTACTTTCCTTGTTTGCGTGTCAATTATGGTATTAGACTGTGTTTGGTTTTTAACATATTGTCTACCTCATATACATGTAGAGGACCAAAATGATTGAAAATCAACACTTTTTTGACACAGTGGTGAAAACAAATACAAATCGCATGCTGTATAGGACAGGTGTTAGATTGCATCACATTAAATAGGGGTTTTATATTTTTCTGGTCATATGCAATAAATATAAACAAAGCCTCCTGTTTAACTTGCAAAATATGATGTAGTGATTCAGAGAGATGTATTTATCCAACCACCCCTCCTCCTGCACTCAGCTCCCCTCACATGTGAGGTCCTCCGCGCCACTCAAGGATATTCTTTGAATTTCATTTCAGTTTTGATGGAAGTCTAAATTTGTCCCTTTGCAGCATAATCCAGAGAGGCATAATCAGGATGCAACTGTGTTTTATGTATGAAGGGTGAGTCATCATCTGGGACTTATAGCAGGCAAACACATACTACTATTAATAAACCAGAAGTGGGAATTACATTTAGTGGCACGCATTTGATAGTGGGAGAAGTAATGAGGCAGAGAGAAGAGCGGAGGCGAAAGGCTAAATCAAGAAAGCTGAACTAGAGAGGATGGTGAGGTTAAATGTAGTGAGAAGTTCTGGGCCTTTGCCAGGAGCCTCCAATCAACCACTCCATCACAGGTTATTTCAACTGGAGCCTGATAGATATGATTTACGACGCAGTCACCACGAGCATGAAGATGTGACAATGGAGGGGGAATGATAGAAGGTGTGATGAGGGAGAGAAGTAACAGAAGTGAAAGAGAAGCCCACACAGCGATAACTCCCAAACAACACAGGCCTTTAATGTGTCTGTAATTGGCTCCCTGACAGAAAATTACAGAGTGAAAAGTGGCCGCTCGCCAGGGCACATAACCTAACTGGTCTGGGAGTCTGGTGTCAGTAAATCCTCTCTCTATAGGCAGTAAATCCTGCCTATATGCACTAAATCAGACACGGGCAATAAAGCAGCAAACACAGAAACATTAAAGACTCAGAGCAGTGTAAGCGCTGTCTATCAGTCCATGACGGCGAGGTGTTTCTCACCTATAGTGAACACAGGTTTACACAGTGTACGATTACATGCACACAAGACCAAAATAAATGCTCTTCACGATACAGTTACATTCATGTGTTTTTATCGAGCTCTTTTCTGTTTACCGGAGGATCAGTTGAGCCCGGCTGGCCTGCTCTGCCGGCAGTAGTAATCAATAGTACAGCTATATTTAGACCTGGCTGTTTTCTGCACAATACAGCTGCTCTCTTGGCACTTCTGCACTGAATGGAAGTGATGTGTAGTTTTTGATGGTTCTGGGTTACTGAGCTGCTAAAAGTGAAAGACAGACAGCTAAACAAGAAGCTGAGCAGATGTTGGCTTTATGTATGAGCATTCATGTCTGAAAGATTTCAATAACAAATCAGTGCTGTCAGACAGGGCTGAGGAGTACTGCAAGAATATGCAGAAAACACCAAACTTTTGCATGTAACATATTAGAGTTGGTTTTGAATATTGAATTTGCATAACAGAAACAACACCTTAAAGGTTGATAATGGAGAAGACTGATTCATTGCTTAGCCCTTGCGTCAAACACCAGAAATGACTTTAATGGTGGAAAGACTGCTAAAACGCCCTCCCCAAGTGGATGTACAGTGTTGTTACTTTTGGATGAAACTCATTTAAGACGTACTGCTTGGTTCAAAACTTATGACAATGAGGATGCTAAAATGCTTGGTGGGTGATTTGAGGGGGCATGAAGAGGGATGCAATCCCCCTTTGTTAGCAAAATGACCAAAATGCATGCCCCATGTTAACCTGCCACCCCCTCTCTGTCCTCTAGTAGCAGACAGCAGGGGCAGAGGGGTAGTTTAGTTGAATATTAGCCTAGTCTGACTCACTCATTGATCCTTTATCTCATGACTGAGGTTTGTTCAAGTTAGAATCTATGGCCCCGACCGTGACTGTGAGGAGTATCAGTGGCCTCACTGTGCTGTGTATTGATAAATCCATGGAGCTGTCTGTGGTGCTGAAGCAGCAGATGGATTTGTAATTGTGTTTTTCTCTCAGTCCCACCCTTTGTCTTGGATGTATTGGGCCACCTGCCCTGTTAAAAATGAAGATATTGCCTGCTGAGCATACTGATGTTTGGCAGGTATGCTTTTAAACATGTTCCAGGCTAACATTTGCTAATTAACACTAAACACCAAGTACAGCTGATGGGAATGTCATTGGTTTTGCACTAAAAATTTTGACTTGATGTTGGTGCTACATACTCCAGTTTTCAGTTTTCTGTTAATCACAGAGAGTTCACATAACATGTTTTCTGCATGGATGTGATTTTAAATGTGTTAAATCACATCATTACACATTCCACTTCATGAAAAACAAAGTGCTATGTTCATAACTTTTATATGACTATACCATCTTTTAAATATTCAAAAACCATCAGTTTTTATAAGCAGAGAGATAAAGTGAAAGCTGGAGCACTCTGTGTGCTCTCGGGCTTTTATTCTCAGTGTCCTTGTGTTGGAGACACTATCGCTGTGCATTACTGTCTGTCATATTGTCTCTTTTTGTCACCCTCACAAAGGGTTGTGGTAACATCCTTCCACTGTGGGCTTTATGTTAAGATCAAGTTACTTATATCAAAGCTTGGGTTAAATGTGATCAGTTACTTTGCGCCTTGTGCAACACAGCTTGGATTAATGTCACTGACTCACCTCCTCCATTCTTCTGGCACAAGTAAGGGAAGCGCCACACGTTCCCCAGGCCCACAGAGAAGCCCACCTGGGCCAGGATGTACTCCAGTTTGTTGTTCCAGGCGGGGCGCCCATCGTTTTCGGGCACCTCTATCTGTGGGACTTTCTTCCCGGCCGCCCCTCCGACATTCAGGGAGCTGCTCTTGTAGTCGAGCGGCTCCTCGTGTGCGAGCAGGTCAGCCACCGACTCTGTGACGTGCTCATGGCTCTGCTCACGCTGCGTTACCTTGCTGTTCTTAGGCATCGGGGTCGGGAGGGGGGTGGGGGTGGAGTGAGAAAGAGAGAGCGAGACAGAGACGGGTAGGAATAGGAGGAAGTGATACGGGCAGAGTGTGGAGAAGAGATGGATGGATGTAGCTGTAAGGGAGATACTGAGGAGTGATTTCAGGTCTCGGCCTCAGTCCTGCATCAGAAAAATAGAAAATATATGTTTCAAGGACATCATCAAAATTAAAAGGTAATAATGTTGTATTCATGGACAAAAATCCCATAAATAGTCTGTATTTTAAATAGGAATGTCAGTGTTGTGCCCCTGACATGGATCATTTAATGTACAGTCATTTTAGGCCTCCCTGTCCTGGCCGTGATCCTTAAATAACACTGCACACATTCACTGACACAATTATTCCTCCATTTAGTGCTTGGTTAGCCTCGTAATAAGACACTGGATTGTAACACATGGTTATGTCTCTCCAGAGTCATGAAGGATGTCAGCATAAAGGCAGGAGACCATTTGTCACACCTATGTGGTAGCTTAATCTCAACAGTCTTTTAACAAAAACTCAACATGAACAGACATTTTTACAGTAAAAAAACACTGTAAACAAAAACTAAAACAGTAAAAAAAAAACAAAAAAAAAAACATTTTCCCATGGCTCTTTGTCTCTCACGCAATGCTTCTGGTTCCAAAAAATTCCCAATCCTGCAAATTGTTCTGTTTAATTTCCCTGTTCTGCAAAGCTTAACTTTAGTGAAGCTTTTTTTCCCCCCTGTAAATCCCCATAATCCTCGGAAGCCTTGCGGCAACATCCATCCTCACCCCTCTCTCAGGGAGTGGTTGGTTCAACCCAAACATAATGGAGGAAGTGAACATGATGCTTTGGATGAAGTGCCGTCATGTGTTCTCCTGATCCACATCACGAGCCCCTCATTACTTATTGAGTGAATCGCTTCTCCATGATAAAAAGCTGCTGTCCACTGAAATGCAAAGCTGCAAAGCTTGTGGGTTATTTGAACACTACTTCACATGCAGGAGGAAAAGATACAGAAGAAAGAAAAGACTATGATTAAAGATTATATCGTAATTGTAAATTCTCTGTGTTGGTGGTGACTGGTCAAGTCGCGTTAGAGCATGAGGGAAAACATGTGGAAACAGTATAGAGAAGGATGCTGCACCTCGACTGTGTTGCAACAGCAGTGATGCACACGAGCCTTTATCGTCACCACACTCACTGCTTACATCAGCCGAAAACAAACTCCACCAGCAAAGAGCACAAATGCCACACACACTCTCAGAGCACTTGCAGACAGAAGAAAGCTGCAAGACCTCAGAAATTCCTTAACTCGCTCTCAGAACGGGCATTTACCTTTCCTTGCTTATGTATTTTTCATTGTCACAACAGATTTCTTCCTGTGTGCATGTCAAGATGAGCCTATGATGCAATAATCCACGGTCATTCACAAGTCTTCATAATCCTGTGTGCATTAACTCTAAAGCCCCCAGCGCTGCTTTTCTGTGTTGTCATTCAATCCCATCGTACAGCATACAAGACACGTAATATCAATCAGAGGCTGCATCATCCAGCCAACACCGAGAGATGAAAACACATCAACTCACCCAACCAATAATCCAAAAACACACAGTTCAGATGACCCCATCTGACGCTAAGAGTCTGACTGACTGTGTGCAGCAATTTTATAGCACAGTAAAGGCATGTTTTCCAGGGCAGGAAAAAGCCTCTGGATGGCTCTGCAAGATGTCCTTAGAGGAGGATCTACATTCATCAGTACTGCAAATATCTGCTTGATCTACCTTGTGCATGCATCATAACAAGGAGCAGCATGTACACACTGTACAAAAAAAATAAAATGTTAAAAATGTCTGTATAAATTCATAAAGCCAATGTTGACATCTTCCAATCCCTGATTTGTCCAACCAACAGTCAAAAATCCAAAGATATCCAATCCCATATGACAGAGGAAAGCAGCAAATCCTCACAAATGAGGAAACCTTGAATCAGGAAATGTTTGGTATTCTGGCTTAAGAAATCACTGATATGATTAATCGATCATCAAAATAGTTAAAGATTAATATCCTGTCAGTCAGCTCCTTGATGAATGGACTACTTGTCTCATCTCAAGAGATACTACACAAAAATGTAGAATCATGACTGTGTATTACAAGCAACATCCGAATGAGTATAAATAACACTCAACACACACCTACAGTCAGTGGTTCATCAGCTGTTTCACACCGGAAATTAAAAACATTAAAAGTGTGAAGACTTTAATTTGTTATTCCCACTTTACTGGCAGATCTCTGATTTTTAAAAACTGTAAATATAAAGCAGGAGGACGTCAGTTTACAACGTTTTCCTAAAACTCCAAAATACAGCTGTGCGAAACAGCTGCACGTCGTGTGAAGCTCGGGAGGCTCTCACTCATCAACACCTCAGCACAGATCGCTTACTGTGACCGCCAGGTGACACATCTGGTGCTGATGCTGATCGCTCAGCGCTCCGCCACCTCTGACTGTGCTGCTGACCGTGACAGATGCGACGACTTTTACACACAACCAAGGTCAAACACAAGTCTTTTCTGACCTAAACTCGAGCTCATGTCGGTCATCGTGCAAATTTAACGCGATTGCAGACAGTTCGCATGTCTCACAAACAAGCGTTTAAGGCTTAAAACTAAGCAAGCGAAACTCTTCACCGGCTGTCTGTGAACTTTCTGCAGAAACGAACATCTTTCTAAATGCAGGTGATGCCGCCTGTCGCGCTGTTTTGCCTCTCAGAAAGAGATGCACAGTCTGTGGAGCGGTGTTAGAGTAAAAATCTTTCTCACCGTGAGTCTTCAGTAGCGATCAACTATGTCCAGGGTTTTTTTTTGTGAACGCAGATGTCAAAGGAAATCTGTAGAGAGGCATGCATACATCCGCTACGCTGCACTTGTGCGTCGGTGTGGTACGGACTGAGAGCTCTCAGGACACTGGAGGACGGAGGATCACATGCTGCTCTGCCTACAATTGACATGCAGGGTGGAGAGTCCGGGGCGCACCGTGACGCACAACGTGCTGCTCATTACCCACAATGACAAATTATTACCTGCCGCTCACTTGTTGTTTGAGACTTCGGGCCATCGCTGCGTCTCGGCACGGGTCGGTTGGGATGCTGAGGGGGGGATATAAGAGCAAAACTGTGCGCGTATTTGTCAAGGTTATCCACTCCTACCTGAGGAAGTCAGTGAGTGACGCTGCTTTCGTCATCCCCGTCTCAATTGATAAAAAATTGAAGCCATTCAGCGCTGGCCTGTCAGGATGTAGCGAGCGATGCGCAGAAGTAAAAGGTTCTCTAAAGGTCATAAAGAATAATGCCTGTGAGTTTTTGTGAGCATCGCCCCAGAAGAAGACACAGAGAGGCTGTTGGCATTAACTGCACTGAGAAACAGATGAGCAAGCCTTTTCCCACCGCTCAACAATGAATAAGCATTAATAAATGAATTAATCTCATAATAAATACATGAGCAAAATGAATAATACAGTGAAAGGGAAAAAAGAAGGACGTTTTGTGCTTGAAGAAGAGCAAATGTGTTAGTAGAGTAAGACACGCCAGATCATTTATGTAAAATTAGCCTACATATGGTAAAAATACTCAATTATGTGTAAAGGTCCAGCATTCACAAATGAACTTAAGAAAAAGTTGAGAGTGTACTTAAAGTGTGTATAAAAGGCATCTGTTGGTGTCAGGTTGTTATATTCTTGCATCATTATTATTTAGGCCTTAACATGTTAGCAGGATCTCCAGCTCTCCAACATGGAGCTAATTTTCCCTGCTCTAGTTTTTATTTTTCACCTTTATTTATTTATTGAGGGAGATTTCACTGTTTTGCAGGAAAGTCCTGATCACACACATCCACACCTGGAAGCTGCTCAGTACAACCACACTCTCACGTGCTGATCACTGAGCAGCTCCACTGGAGCAGGTTGGGGTTAAGTGCCTTGCTCAAGGGCACCTCAGTGGTGGTAAATGAAGGAGGGGCAAGATTTATCCACCCAGATTTATCCTGAACTGGACTGAACAGGTGACCTTCTGGTCACAAGGTCAAAACTTCAGTTTAATCTATACGATTAATATTTCAAAGTTGTACTCATTAGCCTATATAATGTAACACATATACTTAGTTACTTGTTGTCACTGCCATCTACTTACTAAGACAAGACTTACATTGATATGAAAGTCTGTAAAGCACTGTTTTGATCAAAAGCATCTCTTGGGACAGATAATTCTTTTTATAGATGGCTGCTGTCTAATAATCCCTGACAAACAGCTTTATGTCCCTCATCAGCGTTAAGTCTTTGGACTTGCAGTGGGTGGTCTTTTCTCTGTTAAACACTGGACACGCGACATGACTGCAGCAGACACAGGGGACCCAGGGGACCATAAATCACGCACCAGCTGACAGAATATTCTTTAATACCGCCGAGATAGAGGAGGAAGACGTCATCGCGAGGCCATTTTTCACCCTGACCCTATGGATTTATTTTGCCCTCCGTGTTTGCCTCCTCTGTGGACTTCATCAGACGTGTGTCCTCACTTGCTTCTTGGTGTTTCTCTCCATTTGCATCATTATCATCACCGTGGAGCTTGTTCTGAGTGATTATACATAACAATAGGATGTGCATATGTGGGATTTAGTGGCTTTTAACAATATCCTGTTTAACAAGCATGAGTACAGTTTGAACTTTCTTCTGATTTCTACAGCACATTTCAATCAAAGCTCATATCTCACATCCCCTCTGCTTGTGATGCCTTGCAGTAGGATGTTGTAAAGACTGTTTTTGGGTTAAACTGAAACCCACAGCAGAGCACAGCATCCACACAGGGCCTGATCTATCTTTCCTATTTCTACAGCCGTTCCTCACTCGGTGACGCTTTTGACGCACCTTCTTCGAGCTGACTACTGGGAGCAGTTGCTGTGGCAACCTCAGGATCATATGACAGACTTTGTCTCATCTTTGCGCTCTCCTGTCTGCATTCCTCACTCCATAAACTGCTTTTTCCTGTAGTGGGAAACCAAGAAAATTCATTTGAAGCATCCACACGTGTGAACTGCTGGGTTTCTTCTTCCGTTTCCATTTCCATTTAATCTACAGTCTCTGAAGTTGTATAAGTGACAGATTGACATATTTATTTAATCCTAATCAGAAGTCACTTAAGTAGTTTTACTATACTGAAACCTAAGTTTCATATCTCTTCCCAGCTCTACTTTCCCCCTCTTGTTTTACAAGTGGATTAAAAATGATCATCTGCATTGTTTTCTCACCCCATTTTTGCTTCCACAACCTAACATTTCTAACATTTTGTCACCTCTTCTCATGGGACAAAATGTTAGAAAAGATGATTGGAAGAACATGTCTGAGACCGTACATTGTGAATGAAAAGAGTTGAACAGGATGATTAATACTGGTAAAGCCAGTTTATCAACAAGGATTGAAATAGCATAACAATGACCAGGGCAGTGCTGGAGGGCATCTGCTAAGTGGACAGCGGTGTGTCACTCAGTGATCTGCTCACATTATGTTTCTAGGTTTTATTAAGCCTCCATCAGCAGCCTTGCAGACCCATGGGACTGTTGGCAGAGCAGCGCTGCTGCCCTCTCTGGTTAGCAAATGACCGAACAGTCCCATCTGAGTTGGAGGAGCTGCAGCTTTGTTCTGCCTTTATTTACGCTGTGTCATTTTCCTCATACCTGCATTCATTTCACATACTTTTAAACCTTTTTTTTTTTTTTTTTTTTTCAGCGTCACTCCAACCTTGAAGAACAGAGTTTGTGGTTTGGTTAAATCACAGAAAATAGTTCTTGGTTATTGTGTGTGAGGCTGTACTCTGGCACAGTTGTGGGTTGGACTGATGCCAAAGCTAACAATGCTAACATGCTGATGTTTTTCAGGTGTAATGTTTGCCATGTTTACCATCTTAGTTTACATTTGCTAATTAGTACTATGCAGAAAGTGCAGATGCTGATGTGAAGTCATTAGTTTTGTAGGTATTTGGTCTTAAACCAACATAGAGATTTTGACCATATGATGACTTTGATGAAAAGAGGATCACATTATCATTACAAATCATCCTGAGGGATATGGCTGTGTGCCAAATTTTCTTGTGACATTTCTCTCAAAAACCACTAACGTCGACCTGATGGTGGCATCAGGGAGTAGGTCAGGGATCATCAAAGTCAGCAGGGTTCATCCTCTGGGAGCCATGAATGCCTGTCAGAGTTAACAGCAGTCCATTCAATAGTTTTCAGTTGGGATCAAAGTGGTGGACCAATCGACAGACTGATACAGAATCACACTGCTAGCATGAATAATAAACATAAATCTAAACACCAGCAAAGCTTAAGTGACTTTATTTCCTCTCAGGTTTAAATGTGCAGCCGTCAGCGTCACTCTCTGGCGAGCTGGATGTTACTGCACTCATTTTGTTTGTCTTTTAAAAATGTTTTTCTATGACGTCTTATCAGTTTTATCATCAGCATCCTTTCCTTTTGCTCTCTGACACAGTCCCTCTGCACAGTGTCCTCCCTCTTGTTACAGAGAATTTCTCTCTGGATTCTTTGCTTGAAATATCCTCTGTGATTGTGGTTGCACCTCGTGCTCCTTGGTGTCTGACGTCAGCATCCTTTCACAGCACATTTCCACTCCTCTCTGCTGTTCACCTTCAGTCGCCTCTAACTTCTCCTCCACCGCTTTGCAGCACCCGCTTTCTTTTGTGCTCCCTGCCGCCCACTTCCACTCACGTGCGCTCATGCATTCTGCATCTGCACCACCACATCCGCCCAGTACTTTTCCTTCACTCCAGTCTCATTTATATTCCTCCCTCCCTCCCTCCTGTTTCTCCCCTTGTGTTTTGTGCTGTCTGGGTCACTCTCAGCTCCTAAAAAAGCTCCAGCCTGCACTGGGCTCTGTAGTATTGCTTATCTAGTCCATTATTCTTGGAACAAGCACTTGAACAAACAAATTTACATCTAGACGATAATTGCTGCTGAAAGCAAGTGGATGTGAACACTTTTGACAGATGTGAATGGATGACTTAAAGCAACTGATGTTTGCATTGCATGATATTGCTCTCTGTGATCAGTGCACTGATAATTCAATGATTCTTTTAGCCAAGAGGGTTAAAGCTCACTGAACTCTGTAGTACCTCATACAGTATCATACAAAACCTGTATGAGAACTTCATGAATTATTTGCCTTTACCTAAGATGAAGAAATGAAGAAAGGGCTTTAGTTCATGCATAACTTGATTTTATTATAAATATTATTATGTGTCTGTCTTGGGTGTCTACTTTATCCTCTGATGCATCCTCACAGTATTGTAGCGCCTCCTGCTTTCCCAGAGTGCATCAGTGCACAGGGATGTGCTGCAGGTGTTCAGACAGTGGAGAAAGTGGGTCATGTCGGGCTCAAACAGACTCTGCAGCACTCCACCATACGGCATCAGTCCAACATGGTGTGTTTATTTACGCAGGTTGAAATCAGAATCTGTTGTGTGAGGATCGAGATAGATGATTGTCCATTTTTCCCAAACGTGATGGGGGATTGGTGAAGGATTGCACACCTGCTCAGGTTAGACAGGTGAAGGTTTGGCTGTCTTTTGGTTGGTTGATGACAGAAATGTACAAACAGATGTGTTACCAGGCATCTGTCTCACATGAAAGCCAGAGTGCAGTGGGTCAGGCCGTGCTGTTCACCTTAATGCGACACACAAAAATAGAAACTCATTAAAAGCTGTTTTTCCCTCACTAATCCTTTGCAGATTTCCCCTTTGACAGCTCATTAACAAAAAAAAAAAGAAAAAAAGAAAAAAAGAAAAAAAAGAAAAACCCTGCATGCCATTCTGTTTTGATGGTTATTAACAGATGAAATGCCTGTCTGCTGCAGCACAGTCAAGGTTTCACATGTGGGTGAATTCACAGCAGTCGCCGTGATGAATTTGAGATAGTCTGAAACAGCTTTAATCTTTTTTAAAATGTGTCATTTAAACGTTCCTGTGTGTAATTTCCTCCTGTTGATTTTCTGCTGATGTGAACATGCACAGCAAGTATTATTCCCCTCAATAAGTCTGCCACCAATTTTATATGTAAGCACACTTTTGATGACACGCGATGGATGAATGCTTTTGTTGCTCCATTTGAGGACAAACACCTGACCTGGATATTGAAAAGAGATTTAAAGCAGGAACAAATTTCCCCCCTCATACTATCTTTATAGACACACACATTTAAACCCATTTTAATACTGGGTGGCAGATTGCCTTGCTGGGCCTGTGCAGAGTCATGTGACGGCCTATAGAAGAACTTCACCAGATGGTCTCTCAAAGAGGGGCCAGTCCAGCTCACAGGGTTGAGGGCAAAGCTCCTGTCCCCATTTTTTTGGACAGAATAATCCTTTTGAAATACCCCTGCAGCAAAGCACGCTGCATTTTTTTATTCTAAGTATTGTTGGTGCAACAAGGTTGATGCAACAAATAACAGGGTCAGACAAAGGGAGACAAAAAAAGGGTTACAGATTAAAAGTTATTGAGTACACAGAATTAAAATATTTGATACCAGAGGGGTGCAAAGATAAACTTGGTTGGAAGTTAACATAAATAATTCTGTGATACATTTCATCCATTTTAAAGAATCTCAGCAAACTAAAGAAATGGAAATTAAGCCAAAGAAACAAACATTTGGTGCATGTGTGTGCATATACGTTTGCATGTGTGTCACAGTGGACTTAAAAAAGTTTCTGAATTGTCAGCTCTTCTGCCCATTTAGCAACACAGTTTAATAACTGGATGACCACCTCTCCCCCTGCTGTCAAGCAGGCTGTAATCCTACGCGTGGGAGCGCCCTACATACATGCCTCAGCATTTTATTCCTGTGTGTCATTAATAATAATAAAAAGGCCACATGTCAACAAATACATCACTGACTACACGCATTGGTAGAGCGTGGATGACGGTTAGGGTGCAGCGTAACTTGGGTTGGTACAGTATAAATACTGTGAGAAAAACAAGAGAAAATGGGTTTAATTGAAGTTCAAGGTCGCCTGTTAAACAAAATGATCTGAGGGGTATAATGTGACCAAAGGTACATTATATATGTTCTTGCACTGATGCTGAGAGGGAATGTTACAGGAAATTTGGACTTTGTACAGATGATAGGAGGTAATGAAATGAAATGACTTCAGAATGATGTGATACAGGAAGACCAGCTGCTGTGTCTTCAAAATATGCAAAATATGAATATAGGACAAATAAGAACTGTATGCTGTAATTTATGTTTTTGATGTTAGTGCATGTGTTTTTTGTTTTGTTCTGTTTCATATTTTTATTATGTTTAATTGTGTTTCAGAGAGATTCTCGAATAGATTATAAACACACAGAAAACAAACAGCACAGTTAAATATATCAAAGTTTAAAACGTCCTTATGTTTCAACAAGCTCATGTGGTTGTTAGGAGGAGCTTCTCTGCCCTCTAATGGTTTGTTCAGTATCCAGCAGGCGAACTGGTGTACGGCTGGAACAGACACACACACACTGTTACACACAGCCTGATCACTTTAAAACACAGTTTGAACTTGTGTTGTCATTGTAAAATAATTTTGTTCTGCTAAAAATAATGAGGGTCAGATAAGACACCAGAAATATAAACACTGTGGCACTAAATATAACCACCTGCCTCACAAATTGATTTCTCTTACATCTTCGCCATTACTTTACACAAGTATACAATATACATCACATTAAGTTCTTCAGCTGGGAGAAGAAGATAAGTGGAAAGGAAAATATGAAAGCCTAAAGTATACAGTGTAAGTATTTTATCTGCAGTTGTTTATTTCATAGTCACTAAAGCCGGTCCCTGCCAGTGTTTTACTATTGTACATTATTGAAATAATTTTACTGCTGTATTTGCTTAAGGTTGGGCTCATTTTAACTACTTTATATACTGCTGGGTAGTTTAATCTACTGCAATGCATCATTTTCCATAAGATCATCATATGTTTGCAGAGTCGCAGTCCTGTGAGAACCACATATCTCTAAAAAGCCAACTTTTCATGAGCTTAGAAAAACAGACCTGTTTTCAGCTTTGTGACAATGCATTTCCAGCTAATCTAAGAGGATTTTTCAATAGTTTATTTGTGTTAAGAAGTAGGAGAATTTTCTCAAACCATGGAGGAACATTTCATACTTCAGTTTATCAGAAGAATTTGGAGATACATGGTTTACACTGGGCAGGAAGGGTGTGGCAAATTATCATTTGTAAAGTATAACGATAGCTGTTAGCCAAATGAAGTGGAGTAAAATAAAGTATTTGCCCTTGAGATGAAGTATAAAGTTGCATAAAATGGAAATACTACAGTATCCTTTATACTAGTCAAATACTACTCCAACAGCAACCCCCCCCCCCCCCCCCCCCCACCTTAAATGAGGTGTTTCCCTATCATGTATGACTCAGTGTCTTTACTTCAAGGGCAACGTGCAGCTTTCCTGAACAAATTCTTCGCAAGAACATTTTCTCACTCACACACTCAAACTCTTTGTTATGCTATACCTATATACAGCCTGCATCGACTCATACTTTATTTGTGTTCATATTAACTCATTCAAACGAAGATGAGACTATTGTAAATCGGCTCTTCCTGCTACCGCAGTCTGTGACAACTGTTATCTTTCAAATCAACTTCTGCCTTCAGGACCGCTCTTTGACCCCGTAGCGGAGCCGCACCCTTGTTTATAATAGGCGAGCGGCTTTCCTGTACACGCGAGTGACAACCTGCACAGCCAATCATCTTCTTCTGCGGACGTATGGGCGGGACTTCCTGTACAATAGTCCAAGTAGTCCAACATGGCGGTTATGTCGCTGGCTTGAGAGTGTGGTGGAAACCGCGACCAAGTTGAGAGACTTTAGGTATAATTCAGTGGCAGAGAGGAGACATATTCATACGGATTAGTGTCTGTAGACTGCACGTATCGGCTGGTGGAAATGAAGGGGAAAGAACGATCGCCGGTGAAGAAACGCTCCCGGGCACCAGATGATAGCAGAGACCGAGGAGGAAGCCACCCGAGCGGTAAGAAGACCGGATCCCTGTCGACGGCTGGAAGCAACAACGGCAACGGCTCTGCTCAAAGGAGAAGTTTGCACAGTGACAAAAGAGACATGAGGGATTCAGACGGACACAATTCATCCAGTCGGGCTGGCAGCGGCTACGACTACGGAGTTATTTCGCCGAACAAGGCGTACGGCGGCGCTGACATCGCCGCGGAAACATCCAGGTCCGGTTCACGCAGCGACACTCGGCCTCCGTCAGTCCCCGAAAGTGAGTACAAGACTCTCAAAATAAGTGAACTGGGCTCCCAGCTGAACGACGAGGAGATAGAGGATGGACTGTTTCATGAGTTTACGAGGTTTGGGGACGTGAGTGTTAAAATTAGTCGAGAAAACGACGAGAGGGTGGCGTTTGTGAACTTCAGGAGGCCGGATGACGCCCGGGCGGCCAAACACGCCCGCGGGAAGCTCGTGCTGTACGACCGTCCTCTGAAAATCGAAACGGTTTACATGAACAGACGTAGAAGCCGCTCCCCTGTTTCAAAAGACAGTTTCCCCTCAGGCCAGAGGCACCTCCACTCCCAGAGACCTCTCTCTCCCACTGGTTTGGGATACAGAGACTTCCGGTTACAGCAGCTGGCTCTGGGCCGTCTCCCCCCTCCCCCTCCTCCACCTCACACAAGAGACCTGGAAAGAGACAGAGAGTTTTCGGTGTATGATGCTAGGAATAGACCCCCCTTCATCCCTGAATGTGCTGTTTACCGTGAGGAGGACCTGGTGAGCCCTGAGGATGACCACAGGGCAAACAGGACTTTGTTTCTGGGCAATCTGGACGTCATCGTGACAGAGAGTGACCTGAGGAGGGCCTTTGACAGGTTTGGGGTGATAACAGAGGTGGACATAAAGCGGGCCGTGAGAGGCCAGAGCAGCACCTATGGATTCATCAAGTTTGAGAATCTCGACATGGCTCATCGTGCCAAATTGGCCATGTCGGGGAAAGTGGTGGGTCACAACCCCATTAAAATCGGCTACGGTAAACCTACACCCACAACCAGGCTGTGGGTGGGGGGCCTTGGACCCTGGGTTCCACTCGCTGCACTGGCCAAGGAGTTTGACCGCTTTGGCACCATCAGGACTATAGACTACAGGAAAGGTGAGGCTTGGGCTTACATTCAGTATGAAAGTTTGGATGCTGCTCAAGCTGCATGTACTCACATGAGAGGCTTCCCTCTCGGGGGCCCTGACAGGAGACTCAGGGTGGACTTTGCGGACACAGAGCAACGTTACCAGCAGCAGCAGTACATGCAGCTCCCCCTCCCCCTGCCGCATTATGACTTAGTTCCTGAGCCCTTTGCCCACCGCCTTACTGACGCAGTGAGAGTGAGAGAAAGATCCCCTCCACTTCCTGCTCGCTTCAGAGACAGAGATTTGTACTCAAGCGCTGAATGGTCTGGCCTGGGTGTCCATGATAGGATGCGAGGGGCAGGCTTTGACCCCGTGGATCGTCTGGAGAGGTGTTCCCGTGAGACCTGGTCAGTTGAGCGTGAGTTCCAAAGTAGAGATCTAAGCCGCAAAAGGAGACATCTGGATGATGGCTGCCGGCCGGATCACTCACCTGACATCAGTGACTATAGCATGCGGCGTCATGGCAGCTCATTAGAGCGCAGTCCTGGAGGGAACAGCCGAGATGGGGGACGCTACAGTGACCCTGAACGGCTGCCTCGCTCTGGCAGAACGTCCCCCATCAGAGAGCGCCAGGACACTGGCTTTGGAGGCAAGAGAAGAAAA
Source organism: Chaetodon auriga (assembly GCF_051107435.1). NCBI lineage: Eukaryota > Metazoa > Chordata > Actinopteri > Chaetodontiformes > Chaetodontidae > Chaetodon > Chaetodon auriga. The sequence continues at coordinate 16,177,512 of NC_135075.1, read as the reverse complement.
ACCCTCAGCCCGGCTGAGCCAGGCTCCTGCTCTGAGAAGGACCGCAAACGCAAAGCTAGTGACTCATCGAAGAGCCCAGCGAGAAAGGAGGATCGCCTCGGACACCCTTCATCCTCCTCTTCCTCCAAATCTGGCCAGCAGGCTAAGCCAGCAGCTGGAGGCCAGAAGCTGAGTCAGGCCTGGCAGGGTGTCCTCCTGCTGAAGAATAGCAGCTTTCCCACATCACTGCACCTGCTGGAGGGAGACGTGGAGGTGGCTACCAGCCTGCTGGTGGAGGGCTCCACGGGCGGTCAGGTGTCCCAGTTGAAGATCAGCCAGCGCCTGCGCCTGGACCAGCCAAAGCTAGATGAGGTTTCTCGTCGCATCAAGGCCGCCGGCTCCAGCGGATACTCCATCCTCCTGGCCGTGCCTGGGAAAACTGAAGATGGAGGCGTCCAGGACGCCAGCAACTCCACTGAGAGGCCTCTGAAGAACCTGGTCTCCTACTTGAAGCAGAAGGAGGCGGCTGGCATCATCAGCCTCCCTGTGGGGGGCAGCCGTGACAAGGAGCACGGAGGAGTCCTTCACGCTTTCCCCCCATGCGAGTTCTCGCAGCAGTTCTTGGATGCCTCCGCCAAAGCCTTTGCCAAATCAGAGGATGACTACATGTTGATGGTCATTATAAAAGGAGCATCGTGAAAAAAAAAAAAGTTCAAATTGTTAATGTCACAATCTCTTAAACTGTTAAACTGTGATTTGTCAAAACAGGGAGAGGTAATGTTAAAAAAAGCAGGGTGACGGCTGGCTTTGATCTCGTCCTGCTGAAGGTTCATAGAAGTGACAGTCACGTTGAATTGAATGCATTTTGATCAGTTGGATTTGATTATTAATACAGGTGACTTTTGCTATTTAGTTACCAGATAAATGTACATGACTTGAAGGGTACTGTGCTTAAAGTAATTCAGAGCAAGTTCTACAGTTCTGTGAATTGATACTATTTGTTGCCTTATCTTATTTCAAAAGAAACACATTTCCTTTATGTCCTTTCATACAATGCCTGCCTATACAAAAAAAAAAAGGAATTTAAGATCCAAAACAAAGTATTTAGCCTTCATTTTATCTGTACTCAGCATAGATTTAACTGGTCAGTTGCCATGTTTGTAGTACTATAATTTGCCAGCCTGTGAATGAATTAAATCAAACTCATGTACATAGGAATTTTCTCTTGATTATGGAAATATATTTGCTCTAAAGCTTTACCCATTGCTCGTTAATAGGTATATTCCAGATGTGCATCTGTATTACTTTTTGCTGACCAAGTTAACATTTTGAATATTTCCTAATTCAAAGTTTCCTTATGACAGCTTTTCTATTTTTGTCAGTTTGGGCCAGTTCTGTGTAAAGCTAAAGGAAATTTGTGGAAAAAAATGAGACTATTCTTTCCTAATTTACTTCTGGATATATTAGAATACACACATGCAAGCCTTAAGGGTTGTAGTGTAGTGGATTGATATCAAAGCTCCGTTTTGAGCCACATCTGGAGGTTAAGATGAATTCCTGTCTGTTTGTCAGCACTGGTCTGTGTGTGGAGGGACGGACACAAGCAGCGAGCACCTGTACACGAGCATGCAGATCAATACAACAACTGAAAAAAAAAACAGCCTTTATAAAGACAATTATATTTACTTTTTGTGAAATGATGTCAATGAGGAGACTTTTAGCTCTGTGCTTTTTTTTTTTTGGACCCTGAGGTGTTGTATTGATCTGCATCATGTCATAAGCTCATATTTATGGCTGATTATATTTGATATCGACGAAGCTAAGCTGCTTTTCTTGATTAATGAAATTATTATTTATAAAACAACAGACAATAATGAAAAACCCATATTTACAAAGAATATTCAGTGTGCTATGATGTAAGATGAGGAAAAGCAGCAAATACACATTTGATAATCTGGAACCACGAAAAATGTTCAAAAATGGACTAATTTATTGATCATCTAATTATCAGAACTGCTGCTTATTAAGTATTTGTGGACTGACTGATCGTTTCACAGTTGAATCAGCTTCCTTTAACCTAAACAAAACCGAGTGTGAAAGGCTGTGAGCTGATAGGTCTGTTTTGAATGGCCTTACATCGTAAAGGGTTGCTTTTGTGTCCGTCCCTTCTATCTTGTACTTTCATTGGCATCATATTCAGTTCAGTTCAGCAATGATTGGTTGATTATTCACTTGTGTTAAAATCCACCAAGTACAGTAACTACCCCAACAAAGCATGTACTGTTTAAAAGAAGATGATGTAACCTCTAAATTAAGCGCTATGTGTATGCCATGCAGATCTCTAATAACTGACCAGGAGTCAGTATGTAGAACATGTTGCTGTGCTCTCAGTGGACTGTGATAAAATCCTCTGAACGAATCGGAGGAGAGACGCCGCCCTCCGGTGGTCTTACGCGCCTTCCTCTGAAAGGACTGTTAATTTTGGTTTTCATGGTTTGATTTGAGTTCTGTGTTTCAAATGGAGGGGAAAAAAAAAGATTTGTATACTCAGGATATCTGGAGAGAGAAATGGAGAACGTCATTGCTCATGGGCCTAAGAAGTATACGTGTCAGAAAAAAAAACGCAAAGTGCGACATGCACTTGATTTTGTCTCAATAAATTTACTCTTTCGTGGGAAACACAAGTGCCTCGGAAGACAACTTTTGTGACCTTTTCTGTTCTTGGAATTGTCTATCAAACTCTAAAGGCTTAATCACTTTGACAGCAGGAGCCTTCCCAGCAGAAAGGAGAGGAAGTGTCAGCCTCTCGGTTCTGTGTTTTCATTCTGTTGATCATCAGTTGTTGAATGACCTCTTTGTGACCTTCATTCACATTGAAATTTGGCCATACTAGAATCCTTTTTTCAGTCCATCTGCGAAGGCAAAGCTAGAGTCACTGTGTCTCTTCACATATGTGGCTTACTCCTCAGTCGCCTCTGGCCTATGTGACCGGAGGTGTGGCTGAGCACCAGCAGAGAGCTCATCCGTGTGGTTTGTGCAAAAATCACCGGGTCATCTCCATCTTGACAGCCTCTCGGCGGAGGCACAGCAGCGTTTGGAGGCACAGCGGCGTGCGGAGGCCCCGGCCTTTCATCTGACTCCAGCAGCGTTGCTTCAGCGTTGCTTCAGCGTCTGGAGGAGGAGAGCGGTGTTCATTTGTGTAGTTGCTTGTTGTTCTTGCATTGGAGTTTTGAAGGAAGATCTCTGCTAGGGCCACACTTCAAACCTGTCTCATCTCATGTCGGAGAGGAGGTCGAGTCAGCAGAGTGAGACAGCATCTGCTTTATTTGCCATAAAATGGAAAGGAAACGCAACAGAAGAGAAAGATTGCCTGTGCAGGGAATCCTAATCTTTAGTTGATATGTTGATCTGATTTGCACGCTTTAAAAAACGATTCTGTGCCAAACTGCTTATGAAAGCCAAGTGAAGAGTTTCCTGCTATCAGTGAGTCAGACTCTGCTGCAGGATGTGTATCATGAAGACGGTGCTGCTCCTGTTCATCGCTGCTCCAAACTAAAGGGACCTGAGCAGCTTCCCCGGGCGTCCACACGGTGTCACAGCTGGGATTCAAGCTTTCCTGGAGCCCTGAGGTGTCACAGGTTTGAGTGTCACCCTGTCTGCAGCTGCTCCCGTTCCACAGGTGAAGTATAAAGATGGCCTGAACTGCTGACTCGGGTACGTATTCAAATGTTTAAGACTACTACAAACATACTAGACATTATCTATAAAAACTGGTTCGAAGGTGAAAAGATACCAAACTTGGACTCACAGTGCACATTTTATGTTGAGACAGTCGCAGATCTAGCATTAAAAAAAAAACAAAAAAAAAAACTTTGTGATGTATCCTGTCTTATCAGCTCCTTTCAGTCGGTGCTGAGTGAACTTCCTCCTTGATGTCACTTTGCTCGTCAAATTACAAATAATTTTGGAGAACAAATTACTGTGAAGTCTACTGTGCACAAGTCTAAGTGACTCTGATCTATTAACTAACAAAAGCAGTTCCATAAAGTACAAATACTCAGTGTTTTTTGCTAAAAGTATGAAATTGTTATCAGCAAAACATAGTTGAAATTTCAAGGTATTAAAGAAGAGTGCAGAATGGTCCATTTGAGAGTTTTATATTAAATAATTGGATTATTATTAATATGGAATTAACATGTGGACAGCATCAAACACTTTCAATACTTCATACTGTACACTGGTCGTGTAATGATGATACAGTAAACTTTATGGGATGGTCATATGTTTTGTATCATCATCTCTCTTCAAAGGAGCCAGCCAGTATTTAGGTAAAGGTACTTCATTACCATCAAACACTGGTCATAGCTGAATGTCAGCAGAAGGAAACCAGAGGCCAAATAGTCTCTGCTTGACTTATTCACGTTAGCTGCAAAAGCTGCCAAGTAATGTTGAGTATCAAGAATCACGAATCATATGCCAAACGTGGAAAAAGTGCATTAGTGAACAGGAGCCAGTAGAAGATGTTAAAGGACACCTGTACTTTATTTTATTTTACTCAGACCATGTAGCTTTCTTTAAAATGTTTAAGATCAACTGTTTCAATTCATGAAGATGAATTAAATTAGTGTTTAATGCCCTTATTTTTGCAGGCGTGATTAAAAAAAAGTCAAAGGTGTCTGGGCAGAATAGGTTTAGACGACCTGTAATCACTCATCAGCAGCAGCACACGAGGAGACCGAGCCGAGCCATCGCTGCTGATGATGGGTGTTAAACAGCAAGTGGAACAACTTCCTCCAGGATAATCGAAGTGCTGTGATTCATCGTGCAGAGGTACAGTGTCAGCTTTAGAAGTGTGCTTGTACAAATGGTGTCAGGATGTAATGAGTTTGGTTCGAGACGTGAGCGTGCTGACATAAATAATGAGGCTGTGTTTCCTGTACATGAGGAGGTGAGAGCATTAACAGTAAATGTCACGGCCAGTTTAGGCAGTAGTGAACACTTGAGCGAGTTAAAACCAGATTTTACCTTCCAGTCATAACAAAGACTTTCTTGTTGTTCCCAGTGGTTTAGAAAATCATTCTGCATATGACTGTGAAAGCTGTCATTGATCCAGAGTTTGTAAAAGCTGTTTGACAGAGAGGACAGATGAGCACAAACACGTCAAAAAGTATCTTGTTACAAACTGCAAACACTTTCTCATCAAATGTATCAACATAAAAACAAAATACTGGTATGAGAAAATGTATTTTATTTAAGTAAAATACAAGTTATTTATCATTTGAAAATGCAAAAACTCATTCGATTCAAGCTGATATCTCATCTGGGTTTAAATTTTCCCTCGTCATATATTTGAAGTAGCCAATCAGGATACATCTTAGTGGAGGGAGGCTGTGAATTCAGGGTTGCGCGCTCGTTCCTCTCAGTGAAACTGACTGCGTGATCAGCCAGTTGAAATGGAGCCGTGTGAAGAGTCAGGCCACAGTGATGCACTGCTTACCTCAGATGAAAGTGAGACTGGGCAGTTAGTCAGATGCCTTTTTCAGGAGTGATGAATGTGAGTGCAGTGGAGGGAGTATATTTCTAAGATCTCCAACTTTACTTTATCCAAAGAATGTATTTAGACTAATTTGCCTACAGTTTAAACCTGGGGATAAAAATGTGTCATATTTGAGAATAAATGACATAAAATAAAGTATTTGGAGGATTTCAAATAAACAAATACAAGCTCTTAAAGTGTTTTCTTCCAAATTCCATCTTATTTTTTATTTCTGCAGAGCAAACTACAAATGACAAACTGCTCAAAATGAATTAAATACTAACACCTAATATGAGATTGAATTGAAGTTCTGCCCGTCTCTGGCAGAGGAATTGATTGGAGCCCACATAAACAATCTGTTGTATTTAGTGTGTGTGTACTGTTGGTATGAGGAGTTTTCAAACTGGGTACATACTTGCCCCAAATGATTGAGATGATTATGTAATAGTGAGGTCAGTATGATGTGTTTTTTTTTTTTTTTTTGTTTCCTGGACTGGACGGTGCCTCAATGTTTTGTGAACTTGAGTGTTTCAGGTTGTCAGCTCAGTGTGGAGGTGAGAGATGATGAGGAGACTTACATCAAGCTGCTGCGGTGTGACTGGACGAGCTCGACGCAGCTTTACTCGACTCAAGTGAAGGTATGAAAAGTTGTTGCACATTCAAGGAATTCATGGGACAGGAGAAACTCTGCCTCGGTGAGTGTCATTTCACGTCCCTTCTCATATTTATACCTTTGAGTATTCCATGTTCATAATGTAAATGCTTTTGATTCGTGCTTGAATAAAAGCAGCTGGTTTTGAAACATATTCTGGCGTTGTGTCTTTTTCATTATAGTGATCCTGTTTCGGTCAATATTGAAACCACAGGATGCATTTTGTCTATTCTGGTTTGTAGACTCTCAGTCCTGCAGAGGGCAGAGTTTCATGGAGCGATATTGAACGACAAGAGAACCTGAACAGAAGACGAACATAGAAGGAGAAATAATACAGTCAGTATTTATAATCTTAGGAGAGGAAAGTAAAATGAGACCTTAAAGTGAGTTCACACTGTCAATGACAGGTCTTTATCTTTTGAACACCATCATATACTTTCACTTGAAACAACCCTCAGTGTGAAAAGGCTTTGGAAAGAAACAAAAGAGAGATTTATTCAAATTTGAGGTTTGTCTTCTCACACGTTGTGCAACCCTGCAGAAAGAACTAAAACTGAAGAGAATTTACTCAAAGAAATTCAGCAACACAGAGAACACAATACTTTTTGGTACAGAGGGACTTTTTAAAGTCACTGTGTGCAGTGATACATTTATTTTCTGGACGTACACACAGGAGCAGCTGCATACCGCTAAATGGCAGCTTCAAAGCCTGATGTAGGGAGACCTTTTTCTTTTCAATCAATTGTATTTGCGCGGTTTTTAAAATCTCCTTAACACTGAAAACTGAAAGAGCTGAACTTCCCCTCACTCTCAAACTGATTGATCGACATGCTAACGCCAGACAACTAAATCAAATAGTTCAATGAAGCTGTAGAAGGTTTGTTTTCATCAGTGTAGTTTATATGTGTTGATGTAAAACACATCAGTTAATGTACAACAGACATTTTCTTTGATAAGTTTAAAAATGACACTGCAAAAACCTCATCATCGTCTCTTTGATACCAGATTCAGGCTGTCCCATCACCTTGATCTCAGTGTTATCGTGCTATTAGATTATTTCCCCTCTATGATGAAAGGAGTTTCAAACAGTAGTAGTAGTAAAGAGCAGCACATCCGCTTTGGTGCAGAGTTCATGTTGTGATAATCATGATTTTAGACACTCTGTGCAAACTGCAAAGATGAAGATAACAGCATCAAGCATAGAACTGATTTGTTTTCATCATGTGATTCTCAGTCGATAGATGCTGAAATAGTGACTTAAATTGATGAGTATTAAAATAACAGTGAATTTGACATATATGCAGGATTTTGTTTTTTCAGTTTTGTTTGCAATAAATATTACAGCTCAAAGGCCTTGAGCAGTTCTTTTAGACTTTTGAAAGAGAGCAACACATCAAGCAAGACGAGGCTCAGGAGGTAGAGCGGCTTGTCCATTAATCATAAGGTTGACGGTTCAATCCCCAGCTCTTTGGATAAAAGTGTTATATAAATGCAGGCATTTATCGTCAAACACCCGCCCGAGAGTTCTTGGCCTTTTCTAGCTCAGAGCACTATCGTTTATTTTTCCTAAATCACTCCCCGGCTGAAAGACCTTTTTAGGAAATGTTATGAGCGCTGACATATTCTCCGAAATGTTTGTGAGGATGCTTCCAGATCAGCTGAGATAATGGACGTGCTGCAGCGTTTATGTGGTGTCAGTGGAGCCAGTTTGTCTGCTCAGGATTCCCCTGATGAGAGGAGAAGTCAGTCAACCTCCTCGCTGGAGGAGTGAGGCCTGTTTGAGGAGCACAGGAGGAGCTTTCCATACAGCCCTGCAGAAACGTGAGTGTGGTGCCCCTGACCAGTGACCCACATGTAACTATCTTCAAACCACTGTGTACTCTGTCCTGTGCAATCACGAAATACACAAGCTAACTCGACAGTCTTATTCTGGGCAGAGATTACAGACCATAAAGTGACTGGCTTTGAGGCTCCTTTCAAGCCTTTCTACATCTCATACAGCAGTGCATGTGCAGTAGAGAGTACCAGATATGAGGCCATGAAGGTGAGGAGGAAACATTAATATTGCATTTACGACCAGCTGCTGACCGGTGGTGGAGAGTAACTAAGCATTTTTACTCAAGTAATGTACTGAAGTACAGTTTTAATGTACTTGCGCTTTGCTGATTTCATGCTATACTTGTATCCTGTTACAGTTCAGAGGGAAATGCTGCCTTAATGCTTCTTAGTCACTGCATTTCTTTGACAGCTACAATTCCAATTATTTTTCACATTAATAAACATAAAATGCGCATTCTAAGCTTATATAATAAAATACACTGTTAAAGATTAAACAGTGACAGCTCCACTCTTCATCAGCCTGTGCCATGAAGTCTGTGTTGTAGACACACAGTGATACATGGCACACTTTGAGAGAAACACTTAAAGAATGAATAGTTGTGTCTAATGGCTTCATCAATGTTAATACATCATTTATGAAGCCATGAATCATTTAAGCCGTTGTTAGGAACACTGTTTGCTTTAGACAGCATTCATAATTTATTAATATGGGCTACTTTTGGGTTCTAGAAATTATTTTTGGATAATGTATATCCTCCTCCAATATGACTTGCTTTGTCTTTTGAGCTCTTTAATTCATCAGGACCACCCCTATGATGGACAATTCAACTGATTACCTTCTGAAAAAGAGCCAAAGGGCATCCAAATAAAGAATAATCTACTGCCAAGTTGCCAACATTTGTAACTTCATACTTGATGCCTGATTATAAAGCGATAAATCAATAACCCTTTGTTACTGGCATGAATCATAAAGGGTTTGCGGTCTGGATGTTCTGCAGGTGGTTGAGGAAAGGCTCTTATCAATGAATTAAAGAGTTCACGAGAGGACAAAGCACGTTCCATTGAAAGAGGATAAACAGCAGCCAAAGGGGATTTTTCACAACCTGACAACCTTTTAGAAATTGTTTGAATGATTTACGGCTTAATAAATCAAAACCAGAATTGACTTCAAATATGTTCAAGTGTATTGGTACATACAAGAAAATCACTGGATCTCAGTATGCTTCAACACAGCGCAGAGAACAATTTTACAGGACAATAAAGATGCAAAGGCTAAAGAGAAATGTCAAGCTGAAGAAACGAATGCAAACTTAAACATGCGAATCTAATGCAGCCTAATACAACATCCCTTCAGTAAACCCCACCCTCATGTGGGCTATAATGTCCAGCTTTGTACTGCTGACAGGTGTTTCTATTATTTTGTCCACCCCATTTAAGTCAATAAGGGTAGGCTAAATGACACCGGTCTGTATAACACAATATAGTTCAACAGCACCACAAACGTCACCCTCCAAAATGATGACACAGCTGAATCCACATCTCTCTATAACAGCATAAAAAAGACCCTGAACACTAAAACCTTCATGAGGGTGGAGTTTACTGCACGGCTGTTAAATTAGACTGCATTGATTTTAGCTGGGTGTACTGAATAAACTGGCTGCTGAGTGTACAGACAGAGTTGTCGCACAGTGTGCAAAGAAAGCTGGCACTAATATAGTGTTGGTTTCTTCATTGACAGGTGGCTGTATGTGCATAATGTTTAGAGTATGACTTAAGATGATTGTAAATGATTTAAACTGCCACATATAAACTCATCATGTGTACCATATTACAAAGCGGCACCAGATTTCTGTCAATGAGCAGTCTACTCAGACGAAGCTCAGTTCAGACAGTAGCCTGTTCCGGTAGTTATATAACCTGAGGTGATGAGGCTGATCTGTTGCTCTCAGTCATGCTGTCTGTCCTCTCTCCTCAGTCTGTCTCTGGGTGCAGGACAGGGTTTAACCCTGGCCCCTGGGACCTGGGTGAGGTCTTCATGCTGCACTCGCACACTGCCTTCAGCATCAGCAACAACATGGTGGGCTTTGCTCAGACTGTGTCAACACATGTGAAGCGGTGGGTCAGTTTATCTTTGACAGAGGCTCTTGTCTGTGTCACCATAAGACAGCCTGAGGTATTTATCATGTCTTTGTTGTGCATTCAAATCTTTGTAAAGCCGTCCTGGAATATTGTGTAAAGGCGTGAATGAGCCCACATTTTTGACTTTGAAGTGGATTCTGTCCTTTGGTGGCCACTAGATGGCAGAGGCCTCACTGAGCTGCACATTCAGTCACTTCACCATTCATCTGATTCTCCTGGGAGGGGCCTGAGGAGAGGATGAGTCATCTTACTTAGAATTCAGTCTCCAAAACACAGAAGCAACTGCCAGTCATTCATTGTCAACAGGCGCCAGCTTACATTCATGCCATCTGTGTCTGTGATGTTCAGTGATCTGAGATTTCCTTTAGGCTGCTGCATTTGTTCTAATTATAATCTGTGATTTAATATCCAACGGGGAAGCGCCATTCAGCTCTTTTCCATTTAAACACGTGCATCGAGACACAGACGAGCTATCGTTAACCCCCTCATGCCTCTTATGAAGACATTTGCATTTAATATTCTAATAATGAAATACTTTTCAACTCTGAAGTCAGTACTGCGTCGTTGCAGTGCATTTCCCCAAATGGTTAAATCTAGTTGCACACACCTGGCTGGTGCTGCATGTGGTGTGGGTAAACCTGGTAACATGAGACAGCAGCTACTGAAACAGGGAGTGTGGACGTCCCTGCAGACCTCTTCAATCATTCATCCTGCAGAGGAGTTGCAGGGCAGCAGGTGAAGTTCCACACTGCAGCAGCCAGAACGATGGAGCTGTATAAACATTAACCCCTTTCAGTAATGATTCTGCACACATTTGCTGCACTGTCACACGGAGAAGTGTGATGCAGCATAATGATTATGTTATCAAGATAACATTTAACACTAACATCTCAGACCTTGGCCAATACTGCACTGTACATAAACAGGCAGAGGGGAGTGAGCACAGACCAGAGTGCTCGCTCTGCTCAGGGACATCCTGTGGTCAACAACCCAAATAAGGGTGAAAAGCCTTAGAGGAAAGTAAGTGTGAGGGACAGGCACAATAAATACGACTCCCTGGGTGAACAGTTTCTGCTCCAGTGATCTGTGTGGTCTCCCATTTCACCCTCAAATGAACAAGTCATTAGTGTAACACAAAAGCTGATGCCAGCGGAGCTCCACGCTAACTCGGCTGACTGAGGCCTGAGCAGAAGCACAGACGTCAAGATTTTGAGGCATTTTGCAAAATTCACTTTCTTGTTGATAATTAGATGAGAACACTGACACCACTCTCCTGACTGTATGGTAAACATAAAGCAGCTGGTTAACACAATGGACATCATTCACTCTTTGTTTCCATGTTTTTGTAGTTTATGAAATACAGGAACAATACATTAATAGACAAGATATCATACAGGAAATAATAAAATAAAGTGAGTCCTTATACAGGATTGCATATATTAAAATATAAGTTTGAGGCTTAACACAGAAAGTCAGAGGGTAACCTCAACATACTAATGACAGCATAACTGTTGTGACTGTTGGTTATTAATTCTCCCCCGTATCTCAGTCTTTGGCTATAAGTAACTTTCAGAGGAAAACAATGACATATGTACATTAGCATACAGTAGGTACGTGCCCCTCTTGAGAGACATAATTCAATGAAGTTACTCATGATGCAGCTACAGGTACATGATAATGCTATTAAACTACAATCACAATGTCATTACAATTTTCAATGGCATAATTCCCATAGAGACGTTTAATTAAGTGTGTTGATCCATCTAAATTGTCTTGAAAAAGCACCACGAGAAGTGAAAGGATAAAAATAATGGTTCTTTCAAAATAAAAGTCAATTTACTGCACACTGCTACATCTATCATCTGGGATTGCTGTGTTTCGCTGTTCACTTGATTCACTGATATCATGAGTGCGATCAGCATTGAGTGTGGACTATTTGCAAGTTGAAGAAAGTTCTGTTTTTTATCATTATTATTAGTTATTAATCTGTTCGTATGAGTAACGATTTTCCCATTATTAGTAGACATGTTACTCTAAACTGTGTCCTGTGGCAGTCCTTCATCAGCAACAGAGCCAGAGTGAGTTCTGGTTATTGAAAACATGACTTGGCTCCTCTCCTGTTTTTTTTTTTCTGATTTATATCCACGTTTGCACATATGATGGAGGTGACAGCATTAAAGTTATGATGTGAGCCTCTTAGCAGTAACTTAGCAATGCTATTAAAATTAAGACATGTTTGAAAACTGCTACTTGTGTATTTACATTTCATCTGTGTCAGGCAACCTGCGTGTTGGCTGCGCTACGAGCTGCTATTTCTGACTGTGTTTATGAGACTGCTGGCTGGCTGGCTGGCATTTGCTGATTTGTTCAGGGCTGGGCACTAATGCCCAGAAGCATTCAGTAGATGGGACTCGCTCTCAGTTGTTTCCCCTGGGCTGATGCTTCCTGGCTGCTATTAACTGTCCAATATGGCAGGATGGACATCCATGTTACCAGCCTGAATGCTGGTAACTGGGTTTACTTTTGGAATTCAAACTCTCTGTCGCATATCCAGCCTGACTTGACTTGTGTATTTTTTTGAGCATGAATAACCTTTTCTGAACAGTTCAAACTGGAGGGCTGAGACTAAAATATGTAACCAGGAGACAAAAGCTGCAGCAGCTGCACTCACAGAGGACAGCTGGGTGACTTAACTGACTTTGGAATGTTTGTTTAAGCTTTACATGAGCTTCATCTTATTACAGTGCTTACTTTGCTGGACCAGAATCTGTGATATCTCTGCAGCCTCGCTGGGGATATTAATGTACTAATAAAGTCTCCGTCAGTGGAGCAGTTCTGTCCCTGATGACACTATACGCAGGTGCTCTGAAATAAACGCCCTCTTTTAAAAAGGCATACATGCATATCAGGCCAAACATGGTTAGAAAAGACAGATATGCTGCAATCAGGAAATAAGTGTCTTTGTGTAAGAATTAGCAGCCAATTATTCTGCATGACTGGATCTCATCAATATTAAAAACGTTTCTTTGTTCAATATTTCTTGCTCCATCATTTGATTACTGGGTGAAACAACGGGCTCGTCTGAAATCAATATTTCATGCTCTGTTAATAATCAGTGGTTGTGTTTCTATTGATGTAAACAACTAGGTATCGGTTTCAGGAACATCTTCAGCGCGTGTGTGGTCACTGTGATATGAATGACTGCCACAAAACTGGGCGTAGTCTGGTGGATCTAAAAAGCTTTTGTTAAGTGGTTGATGATTCTGTAATTATGCTGAATCCAGGATGACTTAAAATAAACCTGCATACAAGGCAGTATTTAAAAACACACATGATTAATCAACTGTTGAATCACACTCAAATCTAAAATAATCTAAAATTGCATAAGAGTAATCCTCACAGCATCATGCGCTGCACAGGCTGACAAAACCAAACAGGAATGTAAAACATAGCATAAATATTAACCATCTTGCTGTAATAATCAAGTGAGCTCAGCGAGCTCTGCATAAAAATTAGCTTCTCTCTCAAGCAGCAGCTTCCGTCCAACATCTTTAAAACATCTAATCTGTGTAGTGCTGCGTTCCCCAGTGCACAAACAAAAGCTGGATAACTTTCATTGAAAGTGCAGCCTCGGCACGTTCAAGCCTGCTAAGGTGAGGAATAACACCAAAAATGCTTCCATGCTGTTTGCTGCCTCTCAGTATTTCGTGCTGAGGGTTAGTGTTTTTTTTGCATAAATAAATGCAAAAAACTATTTCAGACTCTTATGTTCTTATTTGCATAGCAAATTCTTGAAGGGCCAGCCAATGATTTACAGTAAAAGTTATACTATTGAATCAGAGCATTAATTGCAGACAATTTCAGCAAAGAAACAGAAATAACTAATTCAACCCTGAATGACAGATGTGTTCAGCAAAGAAAATTTAGGTCACCAATGATGCAACCACGTTTCTCGGCATTATAAAAATGCTTACGGGTGTTTTTAAATTATTGTTATCAAGACATTGCAGCAATCATGTATTTTCTAACAAGAACAGTACATGCTACTGCAACAGTGGCACCAGCTGAGCCAACTAAAGCTTTAACTTTGTCTGGAAGATGCTAACCTTTGAATCTTGCACACATTCAAAGCACACAAACCCCTATGGAGCAGCCACATGGCTCGAGCCACACTGTCTTACCCTGCAGGCTCAACCCCTGACTTTTACACCACCATGGGGGTATCGGAGCTGACAGACTCTGCGTCAGACCTCCTTCTCTCCGTGCTGTCCCCCTGCCACTCTTCGTCTTCCTCACCTATCGGGTTCAACCGCCCATTCTGCTCCAGCTGTTCCTTGTGTTCCAGGAAGGCCACGTGTCTGTAAGGGAAGCCTCCGTCTTCCATTCTTTCTTGGCGTGTCTCATCGTGTGAGATGCTGACAGTCGAAGAGTGCAGGCTGTCTCCGGGGTCATTTTTCTCCAGGCCCTGACCTGGACAACAAGGGCAGCGACAGGGTGTGAGATAGAGGTAGATGAGAACCATCACGACACTGACCAGGCATGCTACGAGGGTGGTGTAGGCCGTTTTTAGGTTCTCCAGTCCACCTCTCATGGTGGAATTATACACCACTACAGTCACATACACCGTCTCATTGAAGGAGTCACTGGTGGCGTAGCAGCTGTAGACTCCCGAGTCCTCGGTTTTCAGGGGCCCAATCTGGAGGCTGCCGTCAGGACGCATCACAGCAGTCTTGTATGCTGCAGACAAGGGAACGTCTCCAGGCAGCACCCAGCTCTTCTTCATGTCCCTCTGCCTGGTGTCACAGTCCAGGACCAGGAACTGCTCCAGATAAGCTTCTTCATCCATAATTCTGACCTCACTGCAGTTCAAATAGACCTTGTCCAGATCCAGTATGGCCATTTTGTTTTTCTGTGGGCCTGGTAAAACACACGTGTGGCTGAGCTTGAAGTCAGTGACAGAGCTGAGCTCCTTGAGGTTCCAGTGTGCCACCATGTCGTACAGCTCACAGCTACAGGGCAGAGAGTTGTTGTGGAAGTACAGGCCATTCTTGATCCAGGCGGGCAGAGCCTGAAGCTCATGGAGGGTCAGCGCTTTGATTCGGTTTGAGGACACATCCAGCAGCCTGAGACTTTCCAGCCGGCTCCGCTCCTTCACCAGCTCTAAGGGGAAGCGCGAGATCTGATTGTGGCTCAGGTAGAGCCTCTGCAGGCTGACGAGGCCAGAGAAGGCAGAGCGATCTATCTGAGAGATGCAGTTGTTATAAAGCAGCAGCACCTCCAGGTGCTCCAGCGGCTCAAAAATGTACTCGTCCAGCTGGCGGAGGCAATTAGAGGACAGGTCCAGGTAACGAATCTTCGTCACATACACAAACGCCTCAGAGGAGAGGAATTTGAGGCCGTTGTGGCTGAGCAGCAGACTGTGCAGTCTGCTGAGTTTGACAGGGGTCCACTCTGCACGTAGCCTGGTGATGAAGTTGAAGCTGAGATCCAGAACAGCTGTATATTTTGGAAGAGCAGTGGGAACGTTGGTTAGATTCATCTTAGAACAGCTGATGATGTTACTGGCGCACACACAAGTCTTGTGGCAGTCCAGAGGGCTTCCAATGAACTGCGCACTGACTCTCACTGTTGGCAACAATAAAGCCAGAGGCAGGACTGCGAGGAAGCTCCTTCTTCTGAACACTGCTTCAGAGGTACGGTGGGAAACCCAGAGCGACTTCCCCATCGTGTCAGGATTATCAACAGTCTGGACGAGTTCTGGTCGAGCAGAGAGTCATGCAGCTGTAAGGACAATGAGATCAGTAAATAAAAACTGAACTGTCTAAACTGTGATGTCTTTTCTTTATATGAGATAATTATGATGACATTAAAGCTCACTGACATCATGCTCTAAAGCACCCAGGGGTGCACTGCAGCAGACTGCCCACTAGATCACCACTGGTCAAAAAGTTATGGTCGGCCACTGGAAAATCATCAGATCAGCCATCAGTTAATAAACGAGATTAATCTCGGCATCAAACTATTTAATCCTGCATCCCTCCTCCGCCTCCCGCGACCATCATCTCATGACCAAATCTCCTCAATGACTCAGAGACATTTGGCCGGTCGGGCACAAGCGTCCCGCCCGCTAATACTTTACCTTGTGTCGTTTTCTGAAGATCCGAAGAGACAAAAAGGTTCAACAGTCCACTGTTGGAGGTGATCGGCTGCAGGACAGTCTCATCCTCTCCTCATCGCAGCAGGAGCAGCAGCGATCAGCGGTCCCTCCTGTCTCACCGGAAAAGCCTGTCTGCGGTCCTCACTGATGGGGAAAGGCAACGATGTGATAGTTGATCTGAGGGTCGCAAACGGCAGAGCGGGGGGTGTGTCCCATTTCCTCTCTCTCTCTCTCTCTCTCTCTCTCTCTCTCTCTCTCTCTCTCTCTCTCTCTCGTATTTGCACATTATTAGCCATTCAAATAAGACACATGACTGTTTTAAAACACTGAAGGGTGAAGTGTCCTCAGCTGGTCAAATGCGCTGCTGTTGAACTAGGACAGCCGTAACAACATGAAATGATGTGCCTGAAATCAGAAGTTGACATCTTTTATTAAATATGTTGAACGTTGCAGTGTGCTAAATGAATAGTCTTTGGGATGAGCTTCAACACTCCAGCAGCGCTGAGTGTCCCCTTGTCCCCTTTGTCTTTGCTCCCCTCAGTCCTCAGTAGATTATTTTTATTCTCTCTTATCACATTTTTTCCATAAACAAAAGGGCTGTCTGGAAGGATGGGGTCATTCTTCCCTGTAAGGCCGCATTAACAATCAATGGCTCATTCAGCGCATTGATGCCTTTAATGATGAAGCCTTTCCTCCTGCTTCATCTTATTACTCTGGTGAAGGACGGGGCAAACACTCAGTGTGTGTGGGAACTGCAGCTGCAGCGACCTTTAGCACAGGACGTGATGTGCATGCAGCAGTGTGTGTGTGTGTGTGTGTGTGTGTGTGTGTGTGTGTGTGTGTGTGTGTGTTTGTGTGTGTGTGTGTGTGTGTGTGATCAATATGGAGAGTTCAGAGCAGCACAGACAGTATGTGGTTAACATAAAAAGCTTAGAGTTCTATCCTGTGAACTGTCCTTTCATTGGTAAGACTGATAAACTGAGTCTGTCTTTGTTAGAGTTCACTCTGTGCTTTTTATTTCTGGGACGGTTGCCATGCAGATTAACCTGCTGTAACATGATGTTCTGGGCCCCTCTTTCCTCACAGGGTCTGTGCAGTTTTCCACATTATAATACTTCCTGGTTTCAGGTTTGCAATGGGATTATTTCACACACTTAATTTTAGGAATATGCATCATAAAACAACAACAGTGAAGACATTTCTGACCACTTGGGGGCAGCGGAAACAAGTTGCACACCCAAGACTGACATGGCTTCTGTTTAATTTGATATGTCGAACTAGTTCGTAAACAGTTCCTTATTTACACATTTAGCAGTTGTGGAGCAACATTATCATTCATGTTTCCATCCATTCTGTTCACTCTGTTTCATCTCTGCTTTGGTCTCTACCTATTCCTGAGCGAAACATCTGGCTCATCGCTAACTTGCAGCTAATGTACAGTTGGTTTTTACAGCCTTTTCACCGGCAGCTGCCTGCTACTGCTGACAACAACATCATGAGAGGGACAGCTAAACAATGAGTCGAAACTCGCTATGAATCACTGTCACATTGTTGTCACTTTGTCTTTTAACTTATTGTTTGTTTATAATAAATGTCAATTATAGCTGCTTTAACATTGGATTTTGATACAAGCACTCTTGCCTCAACAGGGTCTCAAGATTAGATGATAAAACCAACAGTACATTAAGGGCGTGGAGAGTCACTCTGCAGAAGTGTTGTCAGAAAAATATTAGCTGAATTTCAAATTCAGTGAATATCATGTCGTCCTCTAGCTGTCCCTTCTGTGCATATGAAAAAAGAAGTTAGAAAAAATTGTTTTTGTACACAGCCCACACGGTCCGAGCCACACAGCAGTATTCCAGCCAATCAGCAATGCGTGGCGTTCGTGCTCGTGCACAGGACAAGGGGAAGGGGAAGGGGAGATGGGGGAGAGGCGTGGTAAATCTGGCATGCCAACATGTAATCGCATTGTGAAGAAGGAAAGATGATGATATCAACAGTCTTTCTCCAGAATGACTCACACCACGTTTAAGATCACATCAGTGTGTATTTGCCTTAGTGGTTCTTATTTTCAAACACATTTTCAATTAAATTAGGACAACCCAGATGACACAAAGAAAGCCTGGAGCTTTCAGAGCCTGGTTTGTAATCTGACCTTGTTAGCAATGTGTTGTTATTCACACCAGCTGCTTTGGGTTGTAAGTTTAGATATAATGCAGCGTGTGCACATTATTGCAACTGCACTGGCTAAATGCACTGTATTGTTGGCTGTGGCAGCTGGAATAACTTGCAAGCAGCAAGGAAGACTCAAACAAACACAAAACACATCAGGCATTGTTGAAGTTTATTTGGTTCATTTTGAGTTACATCTGGCATGCTCAGGCAGACAGATAGAATCAGGTGAACAAGGCAAGCAGGACATAAACAATAGACAAGGAAGCAGGTAAATGAGTAATGGGCAGGAAAGGTTACACCACTACAGAAATAAGACAACACACATACAGGCCTGTCTGCTGCAAACTTAATGAGGGAATGAGACACAGCTGAGTAATACAGACCTTTTTCACTCCAGAGGTTTTGACTTGTCATATTACAGAAAAGCACATCTGACATGTCCCAGTTATCCATGACAAGACAGCATGCACAATGCCAGTATCCTGAAACTAGCTCAGATAATGGAATGCATCTGTTTATAATGTTATCAGTTACACCTGCAGTGAAAAGCCAAAGTGTCTGCTGTGGAAAAGGTCTGCCGAGGGTGTGGAAAATGCCTGAACACACACGGTGGGATTATAATTGGAGGAAAGGTGAAAAGGGCGACGGTGCAGGTGTCAACATGACAGATGACCATCCAGCTCACATACAGCTGCTGATTAAATTCCTTGTTATCAGTCTTCTGAGCCCAAGGTCACCGCACACAGAAAGCCTCACACACAAAGTGATGTGAAGATGAACTGATCCACAGGTTTGGTTGCTATGGGTGCCAGTGGTAGGAGGTGATGGTGGAGAAAGCAAACAATGGGAGCAACAAGACGTGCTGCATAATATGTGTGTGTGTGTGTGTGTGTGTGTGTGTGTGTGTGTGTGTGTGTGTAGGTGGGATGGTCATTTGACATCCTATGACATTAATCAACATAGCCATCAGTGACACTGGGAAGGGAAGTTGTGACGTCAGCTGGGAGCAAAGGATCAACGTGCAGCACTCAATGTCGACCTGCGAGTCTTTGATTAAGAGCGTTAAACTGTGACAAGACATCAGGGCTCGATTTCAGTGTTGGATCGAGTCTCATAGTGAGGTCTCACTTACAGGACAATGTTACACCGTCCAGATAGCTTACAGAGGCTTTATAAACCAGAAGAAACAAGTAAATATCCTCAACAGAACTCCCGACTGAAACTTAAATCATTTTTTGTTCTTAACAATCTACAGAACTGGCAAAAAATGTTTTGCCAAAAGTAAAAAAAGTCATATAATTTGTACACTGACCATTCGTCAGATAGCAGGTTTCTTATTTCATCGTCACCTTGCTGAAATGTTCCCTGTTAAATGAACCAGTTCACTCAAATTCAAACATACTGTAATTTTATTATTGTGTTTATTGATAATGCTTTTACAAAGTGCTCCTCAGCCCATGTAGTAATTTCCTTTATCCAATCATGTGTTCACAAAGTGGTGAACCTCGCTGCATCCTTGCTTGTGAACGACTGATTCTTTCAGGGATGCCCCTTTCATACCCAATCATGATACTATCACCTGTTACCAATCAACCTGTTTACCTGTGGAATGTTCCAAACAGGTGTTTTTGGAGCATTCCACATCTGTTCCACTCTTTAGTTGATCCTGTCCCAACTTGTTTGAAACATGTTGCTGCATCAAATTCAGAATAAGCAGATATTTACAAAAATGAATGATGATGAAGTAAAACATTAAATACATCTAATTATTTACTGAAAAACAGTCAAGTAGAAGTATAACAAGGCAGAAAATTTCTCTAATGGAAGTACCTCAACACTGCACCTGAAAATAATCCTTGGGTAAATGTACTTAGTTACTTTCTGCCAGTGAGTAAATACAGCCTATCCTCCCTCCTTCATTCTGACATGCCTTTTGTTTCCTTTCCTCTCTTGGCTCAAATAAACTCTTAAAAATCAGAAATAGACTTTCACAAATAGACCTTTTTGAATGGCCCCGTGGAAGATGTTGTATATACACCAGCTCGTCTGTGCTGTAACTTGAGTATTATCTGATATTATCATCATTCATCTATTTGTCAGATGTCTGTAGGGATCCATGCTTACATCCTCTCTCAAATTAGTCTGAATTACATTGTGGACTCACGAGTGGAGTTACAAGAGATGGCGAGGACACATTTTGAGCTAGTGTTTGATCAAGTGCTGCAGAGTGTTTTTCTATTAATTGAATGCATGTGTCATCATATGCCCTGCTTTCTGGATCAGAGTCCAGCTCCTCTTATGCTGAAGCTGCTAAGCATTATGGGAAAGTGTGAAGCAGATTGTGTTGTAAATGGAAAAGAAAAATGATGATGAATCATTCAGAGTTAGCGGTTGAAACGTGAAACATCAAGCTCTCACTCTGCTCTACGGAACCGTTTTCATGAGATAGAGAAAGCCTTATGTGAACCTTTGTTTCAATCAATCAATTAATTTTTTCTTTTGTTGTGGTCTACAGCCCTTAACCAATAATAATTGATCTGATCGATAAAATGGAGATGCTTGGCTTTCACTTGCCAACAACAGTAAACATCATGATTATTCCAGATCCAGTGAGATATGGGGCTGTGTTGAGACCGAGCTGTGCAGGCACAATGCATGTGCACCCTCCACTGTATAATAACGTGACATGGATCTCAGCAGCAGTAATTACCCATCATTACCAGAGCGTTTTTAGATAGACAAAAAAAACCAAAAAAAAAAACAAGCACATTATGCTACTTTTACTCCACAAAGGCACAGCATTGATACTGTGATGCCTTTTTCTTTATGGTCAACAAACCTCATTTAAAGAGCAAAATAAACAGTAAATTGATCCTACAAACATTCCCATTGTAGTCAAAGCCTGATATATCTTATTTCTCTGTGCCATGGAGCTCCAAATATTGAAAACACATCACTGAGCCGCATTGTAGCATTGGCGTGTTCCTTTATCATGATAAACTTAGGTAGTTTTATTTTGATTTTATTGTCAGTATTAGATCTTTTCATGGCATTTGTTGACAACATACCCTATCCTTGTCCTTTAAAATCAGAAGAAAAATATTCACAAAGGACAAAAGTGATGCATCCATTGCTTTAACAAAATACAAATAAATCATTCTACAGTTACAGACTCACTGATGGACGTTATCTGATATGCATAATGTTTGTTATTGCCTCTGCGAAGTTGTGATTTTTGTTGAAGTGAGTCGTGTAAACTCACCTCTCGCTGTCACAACAGCCTGTTCACAAAGCCGATTCAACCTGATGTGCGTTCGATTGCAAAGTATCAGATAGCTGCATAGATTTAGGCAGCCGCCTGATGGATGGCCGTTGGGGAGATTTACAGTCCTCCTGTGAATTATAAATGAGGTACAGTTCTAGAGCATTGGCAGCAGGTTAGTGTAATATCCAACCCAGCCCGCAGCGCTCCATCAGCTAAATGAAATCAGCCTCTTTCTCTGAAGAAGAGCTGCTAGCTGCTCACAGCTGGAAAAAAATGGATTCGTTGTTTTCTAAGAACTGATGCTGAACTGTGTTGTTAATGATGATCCACGTGTTGGTCAGAAATAATAGATTTTGGTCACGATATATAACCTGATATGCCATGACTTTTTCTTATGTGTCATATATTATGCATGTGTGGATATACAGTGGCATCAAATGATGAAAAATAATTATTGCTTGTATATCATTCTTTATTAATTACTGATGTTTGGGATCAACATGCCAGGTTCTTTTGGACTTTTGGGATAAAATGCATGCAAGTAACAGGTTCATTGGTTAATAAATGAGTCTAAATTCATGGAATAAAATCAAAATATATTAAAATTATAAGATGCAAGAATGTATCAGCACTTTTATGTTCTTCATTGAAAAAATCATTGTGCTGTTGGCCTGAATGAAAGTAAAAAGATTATTCAGAGCATACTGGTCCATTTATATTTGCTCTTCTGCTGAGCTGAAATAAAAAAGATGTTGGATGTCTCAGCACATGTAGATTTTTGTGCTTGTGATCTTTCTTAATGATATCTCCTCTGAAGGTTTGGCCAGGCCGTTGCACATAGCATGGCATAGTAATGCCATGAGTGTGTTCGTCACATGTATCACACACCGATGTTCCATCAAAACCAGACAGAGAATAGCAGAACAAATCCCAGAGATCGAGCTCTCTGTGTGAAAAACGTAGCAAGAACATTTAGATGGTTTCTTTGTATTAGAGAAGAACAGTTTGTACAATCCCTCACACACAAAACATGATCACACTATGAGCTGAACAAGACCCTTTTTAAGTTATTAATCCAAATCTGCACCAAAACCCAGCAGTGAACTCCTAGTTTTATTGTTGTAAAAGAGATGATTTTTTTCTCTCCCTGTCCTTCTGTATGTGTCCGTCTCTGTCTCTGTTTGTTTGGCTGTGGTGCACCGCAGACATGTTTAGGTAGTCTCTGTTGCAGTGGGTGAAGCAGCAGCAAATGTACCACAGCCACAATACAGAAGACACACTGCCACCATCTGGCATAGCCCGCATGTTCAGGGGCCTGTTAAAGAGGCAGGTCTGCTCAGTTATCTGGATAACTTTGGTGAGTAAAACCCAGAACAGCGAAGAAAAAGATCTGTTCAGGATTACACGCAGCATAGTTATCCAGATAACTGGGTAAACCCCCTGCCAGCAATGATTGACAGACTAAGCGAAGAATGTCAAAGATTTCTATAAAAAACTACCATTTTTACGAGGCTATATTTAGATGTCTTTCCATTCAAACTTTCCCTGCTAAAGATGGCAAAATATCATGAAGCAAACAAACAGAAGGACACAACTACAGTGAGCTTTGACATCAGCTTTTATTTCAGAAGTTTAGCAAATCTAAAGAAAGCCTTAAGGTGCATCAGGCCATAAACTCTGAGTGTGAATGAACCAAAAAACCTACAACATGGTTGAGCATTCGGACTCTTATTTTAAAATTGTAGTAAAAACAAAGGAAACTGATGAAGTTCTGACATAAAGTTAATTCACGTGATTGACGACGTGCAGGGTTTAATAGTTCCTTCTCTAATTCAGTAGTTCACAAAATTATTTTCATGGACTCAAACTTGGCAAACTTTCTGAGCTCTGAGAGCTGCTCTGAATGGGTAGTTACATCATCATCAGTGTAATTGATGAACCACATGCATTTGCATCATGGCAGCTACCTGCCTGAAAGTGATCCAATGTTCACTGATTCCAGAGGAAACGACCACCGTTTGGCTGTTTCATAGCTGTTTCCAGCGGCACAGTGATTCAGAAAAATCAACAACATCCCCTATGAATGACTCATAATGTCTGATACCATCCACCATAATATTATCCAACATTGTGTATAACTCCCGATGCCAAACAATACACAAATCTCCTGAACGATAACACCTCAGCCTAGGAATGTTCACTGGAAATGAGACTAAGCCAACAGATAGTGTTGTGCTTGGCTACACACAGTCACTTTGTATTAGTTGTTCCTCCATCCTGTTTGACTGTCTGCTGCGATACATAAACCTTCCTCCCTAAGTGTCACCAAGGCAACATTCATCACTTTACCCTTTATCTCCAGTAACATCGCTGCAACACATTTACAAGACACCTGAAAATATGACACGACAGAGGCTTGCTCATGTGGTATGTTGGACATTTGTAAAGAGTCTCTCCTTCAGTCGGGTGCTGTGGAGCTTGACTGAACAACCTCTTTGTGCTTTTGCTTTGATGTTATTAAACTCAAAGCTGGTTAATGTTCTCCCATCACTCGGTGCACTAAATGCTAAATGTGCATTTGAGTTTGAGTCGATTGTTTGTGTAGGCTGCAGTCATTATGTTTTGGTAAATGTGATGGCATGAGTGCGGCTGATATTTGCGCGTTCATATCTATGGGTGGTTATTATTGGCAGGCAGCGGGGGCTCTCTGGGGTTAGTGCGGCGTCCTTTGCTATTTCTGAGTGCGAATGTGGAGTCTATTTTCACGGTTGCCATGGAAACCATTGTATTTGCGGTGGCAGCGATTGGTGCTGCCGGCCGAGCAAGACTCTGCTATTTTTGTCATGAGTCAACACCTGATATACACACTGACACACACTCAGGTGTACATGCCTGAATGCACATGAGAACAGACAGATGCACTCACACAATGTTCAGAAAAAACACACCACAGCAGTACAAGTAGTACTGCTGGTTCAGTCATATATACTGTTTGAGAGGCATCATGTGTTACACAAGCATGTGTAAGTTTCCCATCTCTCCTTAGTGCAGAGATCCTGATACATCTTCATAATGACCAGAGTAGTCCATTAAATCTCTCCATAACTGCGTTGTGTGCTTCCTTATGTTCTGCTGTCCAGGCGTGTTTCATGTGTGAAATATTGACAGGAGGACGCACATGATGTTAGCTTGCAATCAGTCTGGGTTAGACAAGTTTAAAAAAATCATAGGTTACTATTGGCTTACATAAAATTTAGAATAGAGGAATGTGATCACCAAACATGGTAATGTACTGTGATGTATGAAGTTAAAAGGTGTTTGGCTTGTGAAACTGCACAAAAGTGCCGTTTTCCACAGTCTGAAATAATGGTTTATAATGATGAGGAGTGGCACAGTGATATCAAGTAGGGCTGCAACGGACATCACAATGTTATTTCATTATCGATTAATATATTACATATATATTATTTTCTTTATTAATCAGTCAGTGGTAGTGAAATATAATGAAAAATCCCATTACATTTTCCCCTGCTCTGAAAAAATCCCCTTTTTTTGTCTACACAACACAAAGAAAAGCAGAAAATCCTTGAAAAACACTTGAAAAATGACTCAAACAATTTTCAAAAGCTGCAAGTTATTTGTTTTGTTGATAGTATTTATATGATATTATAACCTGTAATGTAAAACAGCACTTTTGTTCAATAGTTCACAATGCAAGAGTCACAAGCGCATCTCACCGCTCTTCATCCATAACTGCATCTGTTGTTCCTATAATGCAGTGAGTGCTGGCATGTGGGCTGAAAGCAACAAACTGTATAATATTTCAACCACAGCAGCACAGCAGACAGCAGTTCTCACACCGACTTAACCAGTGCTATTGTTACAATAAAGCTATGAGTGAACTAATTCACGCAATGAATTCCTGAGAGGTGCTGAAAATTAAAATGTACTTTTTAAAGGTGAAAGAGGTGCGAGACGCAATTTACATGAAATGCAAATGTTACGTGTATTATCATGGGAAACCTTACATATGCAAATAGGAAACATTTCGATCCAAGCAGCTCCATGCCTGCTCCTTCAGTAGAGTAGGCTTACCCATAATGGCCCAGATCTCATTGTCCTCTGCAGACAGAGCAATGAGATGGACTGTATATGAAAAAGATCACCGTGGCAACAGGAGCCCCAGTTTGAGAAGCTGGGATGGAGGAGGCTGAGGCCTGGCCTAATCAATGCCTCACTGTCTCAGTAAATCTTATAGCAGGGCACTTTAATCCATGAAATAACTGACCAAATCATTACTGACTTACAAATATAAAGAAACTGGGAGAGGAGCAAGAAATAATGGATCAGATTTGAGGGGGAGGGAGTTAAAACACAGAGGTCACTTCAGAGGTAATGTGTTAAGCACTGAAGCATTTCCCCTCAGTTAGGTATAAAATAAGATTACAAGTTAATAGCCATGTTGGTGCCATTACTCAGCTGTAATACTCATTACACACTAAGTAAAAGTAAAAGATTGACCTGAATATTACTACCCCCATGAAAGATATAAACATGAACTGTAGAATTAGCGAGCTAACTATCCAGCTTAGGGTCTTATTTGCATGCTAACCCGCTAACATTAGCATGCATTAGCACGTTTACATAACAGTCACTGGATGCTGACACTGTGGGATGTTTAACAGGCCAAAATATGGCATCTTAGCATGACGCAACTTTTGGCATTTCTCAAACTATACGGCTAAAGCTAGCAAGAATTTGGTCTTTGCTTTGTGAGGTATTCTGTCAAACACTGAAGTGTCAGGCAGTAGAAATGTTAACCCAGTGGTGGAATTAGAACAAACATGGCAACCCTACAGTTGTTGAGGTGTATTGTAATACGTATAGTTATATCACAATTTTTTAGAAGTGTTGGGCTAACAAAGATATTGTCACCCCTACTCTGACCACCCAATATAACCTCTCTCCACTTGCATCATATCCAGTAAAATTTGACAATACAGTAAGGACACTAGGACCCTGTGGAGGCAGCAGCTCTGGTCCTGTTTCTCACTGCCTCCTGCTCCATCTCTGCAGTCACTGAGTGTGAGTGGAGGGGGAAAGCAGAGAGTGAGCTGGTGTCTTTGCAAGCATTTACATCAGCATCATTTTAGTCAAATCTCTGCTGCCACAGCTGAAGTCATCCAGGGAGGAGGATGCAAAAGGCAGATCAAGGGATGGGAAGAGAAACAGACTTGTGTAGTGGGAAGCACCTCAGCAGCATTCACAAGGTATGGTGATTGATGTCCACTGTGTACCTCAGCAGTGGGAGCTACACCAGGTTTTCATCCTCAGAGACCAAAGCAGCAGACAGCTCCATCAGGGAACACTCTGATTCAGGTATATAATGCTCTCTGCCTTGTCCTCTCTGTCTCTTCCCCACGCTCCCTGATTCTCACCACATTTTCTTGCCTGTTCTCACCCTCTACCTCTATTCTGCTGATTATGTACTGCTGAGTGCAACGCTAAATCTAATTCAGTTGTAATGTGATATATAGAATGTGGGCCTTGCTTTATACAGTGAGTGTAATGCATTCATGATTAATATATAAACGTGTAGGCGGTAAGACATGACTAAACCAGGCAGGAGGGTTAAACTGAATTGGGAGTACCCCTATGTGTGATTTAGAGATCTTGCTCACTGAGGGCAGTCATTCATAGGTGATGAGAGGGGTTGGAGCTCAATTTTTACCCTGATTCGTACTATTATCACTGTAGACAGGAGACAGAACATCCCAGGCTTTTGTTACATCAGTGGCAGAGAGCATTCACAGCAGTGAGCAACTGGATTTCCTTGATGTGATACATACATACAGCAGCAGCCACCCATGTCTGTTTGTTGTGTGTAATAGCTGGGCACAGTTAATATGCAGACAGCCTCCACAACCTATGAAGGTTTTTCATTTGAAACACTAAACTCATAGTGGCACACATGCTATTGTAGTACATGTATGCAAGCAAAATCATGCAGTACATTGAATCTCGGACCTGCATGCTGGGGAACACATTGGCAACATCTTCCAGAAATCTGCTTTCTTTTTAGGATACACAGTCAGTTTAGAACCTGGACATACATATTCAACAAGAGCTCTGGCAGCAGGTGTAGATGTGATGGGAAAGGGCTATTACCTGATAGGATTGGTTTGGGGTATTAGCATGCATTCATGCATTGACAGGATGTGTGCTTGAAAAGTATTAAACACCTGCAGACTGAATTTGTCTTTGAGCCTTTTTACCGTAATATTAGTAAAAGTATGAAGAGGGTGGTCCGAAATCCTCCATTTTTTTTTTTCTAGAGGATCAGTCTTATTATACACACATGTTGTGGGCATCATGATCCGGTTGTGGATTTATGAATTATAATCTATTGGCTCAACTCTTTTGCATGAATGTTTCATGAGTGTTGAATTCGTTGTTCTCCTTCAGTTTTCTAGTTTTCTCAGCATGTAGCGAAAAAGGTGCCAAATAAGGAATTGCATACAAACTCAGGTGATTCACAGTTTATTTCCATCTGTCTTTCTCTGTTGTGTTTAGGGTGTGTTGTCACCGACAGCAGACATGAGGACTTTTTAAATGGACAGGAATCGTAAAATCTGAACCTCCTGAAGATCACAGCATCGTCCTCCCAACTATAAGGCAGCTGTTGACCTCATTTTCAAGTCGCTGTTTTCTGGCCGTACTTCCTGGCTTTGAAGGATGGGTGATGGGCCTGTGACTGATCCTGCCTGCCTGCCTCATCCCACCCTTCAATGGAGCCAATGTGGAACTCCTCCCACCCACCTCCACAGCTCATGTCCAACGTGTCTGCCTCCTCTCTGCCTGAGAGCTGGGCTCTGTCCCAGTCGCTAGCCCTGCTGGCCATGCTGCTCATGGATCTGCTGGCTGTGGTGGGTAACGTGGCTGTCATGGCGGTCATTGCCAAGGCCCCACAGCTCCACAAGTTTGCCTTTGTCTTCCACCTGTGCGTGGTGGACCTGCTGGCAGCCCTGGTGCTGATGCCCCTTGGCATGCTCTCAAGCCGAGCCTTCTTCGGGGAGGCCCTGTGCCGGAGCTACCTCTTTCTCAGTGTGTGCCTGGTTAGTGCTGCCATCCTCTCTATCTCTGTCATCAATGTGGAGCGTTACTACTACATCATACACCCTATGCGCTATGAAGTAAAGATGACTGTCGGCCTGGTGGCGTCAGTGCTGGTGGGGATTTGGGTCAAAGCCCTGGCCATGTCTGCTCTGCCGCTGCTCGCTTGGTTCCTACAAGGTGGGAGAATTCCTCTTCTGGAGAGTAGTGGGGTTGGGGGAGGAGGAGGTGGGGCTGTTCCATCTCCCCCTGCTCAGGGTCACAGGCGCTGCTCACTACATTGGACAGGAGGAGGGTCAAACCGCTTGGCCTTCATGGTCCTGTTTACTCTGGTGTATTTCCTGTGTCCACTACTGGTCATTCTTGTTGTGTACTGCAATATGTTCAAAGTGGCTCGGGTAGCAGCCATGCACCACGGGCCTCTGCCCACCTGGATGGACACTCCTCGGCGGCAGCGTTCAGAATCGCTCAGCAGCCGTTCCACGATGGTAACCAGCTCTGGGACGGGGACTGGGACAGGCAGGGCGACCCCACAGCGCCCCTTTGGAGGCGGAAAGGCTGCAGCAGTGTTAGCAGCAGTAGGTGGGCAATTCCTTTGTTGCTGGCTGCCCTACTTTACTTTCCACCTGTATTCAGCACTGGCTGCCAGCCCTCCAGCTACATTAGCTTCTCTGGAGGAGGTGGTCACCTGGATTGGCTACTTCTGCTTCACCTCCAATCCCTTCTTCTATGGTTGTCTCAACCGACAGATCCGGGAGGAGCTGGGCAAGCATCTGCCTTGTCTGTTTCGTCGAGCAGGGGTTGAGATGGAGGACAGACTGCCCAGCCGTGAAGGATCTATAGAGGAGAATTTCCTTCAGTTTCTTCAGGGCACTGGCTGCAACTTGGATCCTCAAAACTCTCACAGCACCTCCAGTCCTAAAGGGGAGGCCTGCTGCCCCGTGGCTCAGTCCCAGCCACTGGAGCCAGTGCAGCCCATACCGATTGATTTCCGCATCCCTGGACAAATTGCAGAAGAGACTTCAGAATTTACGGAGAGTGAACAGCCGAAAAACAACCATATATATACAGACAATTAAGATTTCAACAGCTTTATTCCCTGAAAATAAGACAAAATTTGATCATTCAGATATAAATTGTTTAGGGAGTTATATCAGTGAAAACACGTTGCTCTATTTCTACTGAAAGCTTTCCTACAGTTCATTCAAATGAACTTGTACCTTTGAATCATTGCACTTTGCCTCATCAGATTTCATCCTCAGTGACAATGATATGATCACATGCAGTTGTTTGAGATGCATTTCAAACTGTTGTTTGTGAACAGGGAAATTACTGCTAGATTTTAAAACATTCCACACAACCGCTCAGCTCTGTACAGTTAATGACTCAGTGAATTAATATTGATGTAACTCGTTAAAGCCTTTTTTTAAAAAATAAAAAATTACATTAATTATATGTTCGACTCTACGAAGGTGACTGAATCGTTTTCAGTGTTGGATGTTTTCGAATATCCCTTTTGATCTCAAATTAGGGAGCACTTGCTGAAATACACTGGCTCCCTCTCAGTTAATTACTTTATTGTTGTGCAGTAAAGCTCTGCTATTAGACGAATTGCCTTTGGTATTCAGACATGATGATTAAATGGGTCCACACGCCAACTGATACTGTATTCGTAACTGCCAAATCAATCATTTCTGACTCTCTGGTAAGTTGATTCTCTCTGGAAAGAGTTTTGTAAATGACCGCAAGAAAAGTCATGTCAAAGAAGACAGCAATAAAACACACAAAATTATGAGTATTTCGGGGATCCATTGAGGGAAAAGCACTGCTGTCACTTTTGATTGGCGGTTAGCTTTTGTCAGTTATAATGCCACTCTTAACCCTTATGCCAGTCTGATTCTAATCGATTAGGAGGCGTACATGTCGTGGCCTAACTCTCATGGAATTGCTAAAAGTTGTTTACAGATAACCATTTGAATTTTGTTCTCCTTTCCTTGGTGCTTGTTCAAACACACCTTTCCTTTTGACCTCCTAAAAAGCAAGCCAGACCTGTTGTGACTCGGGTTAGATTGACTTTATTTTAACTCATCTGAAGGGGTCACCCAGCTTTCTGCCATGTGATGTATTTATCAGTGTATTTGGATATAGATATTAAAAATCAGCATTCTCTTGATGACCTGCATTACATTCACATATGTTTCTACTTCTTACATTTGTTAAATGTACTCAACTGTATGTTACTTTTAGTAAACTTGTATGAGTTCTGGGTTGTGTATTTCACTCAGCACCCCCATTTTTCTTTTCATTCGTGAGTTTGAGAACTTGAATTCATGACAAAGAGGCTGATGTATTTTGACACGTATGCAGTAACTGCTCTTTGTTTGGAGACTTTTAGACTTGAAGGAGAATACATTTAGATTTTTGTTTGACTACCCTGCTCATCAGGGGGTTTTACCTCACACGCAGGACAAAACAAACATTATTTTACAGTCCTGCAGTTCTATGTCAAAAATGACTCCTGCAGCACACTCTACTCTGATGTTGCAAGGAGACTCAAGCAGGTGTGATTTTCTCCAAGAGGTTTTTATTAGACATGAGGGTGCAGACGTTTTTCAGCTTGATTTTGATGATGAGAGGAAGTAGTATTTTCTAGCAAACTGTTAGGGATGAATATGATGAGCTGAATGTGGAAATGTTTGACTGAAATAACAGATTCTTTCTTACCTAATGTGGATACAGGGTTTATAAGATATTTTTTTCCAAAGGTTGTTTTTGAGTGACAATGCCAATCCAAAATCAAAAGCTTGTTGAGCTTAATATCTTCTTTGCGTCACGTCTAAATATCCCAAACTGTGAATGATGTTGAACGTTTGTGTTAGGATTTTCACTTGATTTTTAAGCTGTGATTAAAATAAAAGAATGACTTCCACTGTACTGCAATGATATGAATGTGTTTAGAAAAATACATGGCTACAAGTTGAGTGCAAGATACTGTTGTAATAAAGAGTTTCTATGTTTGTAAAACACTTTGGATGCATTCTCATAATTTCACCAACAGTATTGGGCTACTGTCACATATATGGTTAAGTGATACCAAATACATGCCCAGTATTTAGGGTCTTTAGAGCTCCTTTTACTCCACATCGTAGTGCTCTGTTTCTGTATTATTGTACTCTCTGATTCAATGTGTGGCTTAATCTATCTGCTTTGCTTTGATATTCCATTGCAAGAGGTGGGGTGGGGGGAGGATAAAGTTCAAACACTTTGACCTTAAGGTAACATTTAAACTTCAAAGCCAAAGCCAGTGGTATGACCTTCATCACAAAGAAAATATAACTGTCCATAGATAGGCAGATAGATCGATAAATAGATGTAAATGTAAAGAAAAAAAAGTAGAAATACTCAATATAAACAAATGCATCTTGCTGCTGTTCCATGCTGTGTTTCAGTTGGAGGATGCTGGTGTGCGACAGGCCTCACACCTCAACATGGACCTCAGTCAAACCGCCCCCGGCTTCGCCAGGCTCTGCCATCCCCATGGCAATTATTACCTAGTGACATTTCTCAGAGCCGTAGTGGGCGGGAGGAGGAGCTTGCTCTATCGGGAATCCAACAAGACACCCTTATCTGTGACTCCTAAAATAAATTCTCCAGACTAAACCAGAGCTGACATTTTTTTTTCATAATCTTGGGATTGCTTGTGTGAGTATCTCAGACTGTAAATAACTCTCTGGCTCTGCTGCTGTTCAGAGCAAGCTTTGATTATTTCTCTGTGATCTTGGATTGCTTTACCTTAATGTTTTCAAATGTAAACTTAAGTATTATATTCTGATAGAGAATGTGTCTTCTGATAATCTAGATTTAAAAGCTATTACTTCATACTGTGTGAAATGTTTGTGTGGATAATTTTTGTTTGTAACAGCAATTTAATCACTGTGCTTTAAAAAAAAAAAAAGTACTGAAGCTGAGAGCACAAAATGCTTTATATTAAAATCAATTTAACCTGATAGCTAGGGAATGTAAATGCAAAGCAAAAGTGTAAACTACTGCAACTAAAACATGCATCTCATGTACAGTATGTGCAGAAATAAAAGCTAACTGCAAACTGAAAAGAGAAAAAAAAAACGTGACTACAAGAACAACAGAAGTTGCAAAGTGTGAGTATGCATAACATTAGTATTCATTTGGAGTTGTGTTTGTTGCCACCTGATGAATGTAAGTCCAATATTAACTCTCCTTTTAGCTCTGGTTTGGTCTCCACTAATTCCTGAGGGACACATTAGATGCTTCACTATGTTCACCTGCTACTTGCTAACTTTGTGTGTCTGCTGTTTGGTGCTGCAGAGTGTGTTTATCAAAGGTTTTCACTGAAAACAGCTGCTGCTGCATCTGGAAGTAACACTGATGAGCGAGGAGAGACTGAACCAGAACAGCGAAGTTCAGGTTCGGAAAACCAAGACAATGGGCCAAAAGATTTGTGTAGCACCTTACTTACAAGAAAAAAAAAAAAAAAAAAAACATGCTCAAACTCTCCATGGTGCTGAGTCATGTCATAATTTTCACATCTTGCACACTATGCATAGTCATTTGGCACATTTTTAATACAAAAATGTTGATTGTTGCACTGTAGACATAATTCTCTATGAAGAATCAATATACACCAAGGTTTAGGGTAAGGTTTTGTGCCACTATCAAGAGGACATATGGGTTATACTGTGTAATGCTGTTAGCCATATGGGGGATACAGCAGCAGATAAGATCTGGTTTCGAATGAACATTTTTGGGAGATTGTGAACAGCAGTCCTCAATGTATTCTGCTGCCACTAAAGGTAGAGGGCCCAGCTGTTGTCTCAAAATCTTATTTTAGTTGTAATTGTTATTGAACCTGATGTGCAAGGGCCATATTGCGGCCGAACAAACCCAAAAAGTTGACTAAAGATGGAAGTCAGTGCTTCAGATCACGTTTCCTGCCCATGGTGATCAAGACGAAGTGAGAGCAGATGGACAAGAGGGCTGCAGCCAGACTCTGTGGCAGAAACAGAGACAAGAAGAGCAAGAAAACCGAAGTATCATTTGTTTGTTTGCAGCAACTTTCCAGGCACATTGTCAACATTTCACAAAATGAGATACCATTTACAAGAGGGACAACAAGCAGACAAGACAAAGGAAGGAGAAGTGGGAGGGCAGAAGAGGAAATAAAATCTGCTGGATGATGTAAAATTGAGAGACGAATAAAACTGCCAGGCACTTGAACATACAAACATAAACAGGCAAAAATAGTTTCAACATTTTTAAGACAATAAGGAAAATGCAGCTACTGATACATCGCCAATGTGATTTTCATTAGAGTAATCTTTGAGTATATTAATGCAGTGTTCCTGACATACCATGTATTAGTTTACTAGTAATGATGTTAGCATGGGCTTGTTTCATCCTAAGTTGCTTAATTTTAAAGCCTGTAATATTAGATAAAATTGAGATTGTAAATAACAACATATGTCAACATCATATCATGATCATCTTATCTGTTGATTTCAATAAATGTCAACTGTTACTTATTCAC
This sequence comes from Chaetodon auriga, assembly GCF_051107435.1. Classification (NCBI taxonomy): domain Eukaryota; kingdom Metazoa; phylum Chordata; class Actinopteri; order Chaetodontiformes; family Chaetodontidae; genus Chaetodon; species Chaetodon auriga. The sequence continues at coordinate 16,143,094 of NC_135075.1, read as the reverse complement.
AAGCGACATGCATGACTAAATGAAATGTTGGACTTCAGTCTTGAAAGCTCTGTGTCAGCACATGCTGTTCTGCTGAGGTATGTGTTCCCATCTTTACTATGAGTGTCTTGCAGCCTTGCCCTTTGCTTGTGCAAACAGCCTGTTGGTTGTTGAATTGAATAGACAAACTATACTATGTGAGATACTTTTGCTCTAGTAGAGTAATTTTATGTCCTGATACTTTCTACATGTACTTGACTGCATTTCAGAGGGAACTACTGTACTTTTCACTACACTACTTTTATCTGACACTACATTTATTGCATTTTAGAATTTAGAATTGACTTCAAATATATATTTAAAGTATCTAAAGCGCATTATGCAGAATGGACCATGTGACAAAAACTTGTATTATATTACAGGATAAATACTGATGTTGCAGCTGAAAAAGGTGGAGCTGAGCTAACTTTAACAACTTTATATTCTGTTGGGAAGTTAACTTGAGAATTTCACCAAGGGACCAATAAAGTCTTTATCCTTAATAATACATCACAATTTATTTGCTGATTATATTTTGTATTATTAGTCTGCAACGTAACGGAAGTTATCAAGTAAATATGGTGCAATAAAAAGTACAATCTTTGCCTTTGAATTTTAGTGGAGTAAAGGCATAAAGTAGCAGAAAATGGAAACACTCAAGTAAAGTACAAGTAGGCTTCCTCAAAATTAAGCAGGATGCGGTACTTGGTTGACTGGTTGAATACATGCCAGCACAGTGAGCCAAACTGTAGTTTAATCTCTCCATATTCAGCTCAGCTTGTGGTTTAAAGTGACAGTTATCTGTGTCACTTTGCTGCCTCTCACGTCCAACAAGCTGAATGAACAATGAGCTTCCTAGACAGTAAACCTGAGGAAACCTGTGTTTGTCTTTTGTGTCAGGCGACGTTTCAACCACTTTACAGTCAAAGCGAGCGGCTCCTTTAAAACTAAAACTTCGTCCCTCTTTAGAGGAAACTACATTCACATCAGAACAAAAAGCGACCTGGTCAAAGAAAGGTGAAGAAACCCTCAGGTAACTAACTATTCGCTGGTTTAAATGAACACTTTATTATCCTGTCAGTTCAGGTGTTACGTTTGAAGTTATGGACGCAGAGCTTAACCCTTTCACTGACGGCTCACGTGAAATCAGAGGTGACTGACGTTAGTTGACTTCGTGATGAAAAGTTAATTAGTCAGCGAGGAAGCGAAAAGCACATTTTAATGTTACGAATGTGAAGCTTTCACTTGAGCAAACTTTTATTAGATAAACCAGCTGTCCAGGTGTCGGTGTCTGTTAGCTTACCAGCTAGCTAACGTAGCTAACCACTGTCATTTTAACGTCGCGTGTTATGTTGCTGTGTGTTTGTTGCAGGGAAGTTCCTGTCTCGTGCTACAGTCTAACGTTCCATCTGCTCCTCGTGGGTCCTCAACAATGTCAGGTGGTAAGTCTGCAAGCAGTGCAAACATCTGTCAAGAGCCATTGAGGATAGGTGCTCACGAGGTTACATCAAACATAACCAAGTTTCACATATGGGACGTTTAGCGTAGACGTAAAGCGTTTAAAGGCAGCTGTTTGCCTCCAGCAGCTCTAAACTTCTTTCATCTACTTCATGTCAGGAAGTCAGAAGCATTCTTTAAGCACTTTGTTGTTTTAGTGGCTATCTCGGCTTTTATAGTTACATCCTGTAAATCTGCACAGCGTATGACACCCTTTCAGCGAATGACACCCTTTCCTTGGATAAGAAAAAAAAAAATTTAATGTAAACATTACTATGTTTATAAGTATAGATATTTTAAGATCAATGATAAGTGTGTCATTTCGGAGACTACTCTGGGTAACAAACTGGGGTGGGGGTGGGGGCTGTGGCCCAGGAGGTAGAGCGGTTGTCCACTTATCTGGAGGTCTGTGGTTCGATCCCTGGCCAGGCAGTCCATATGCTGAGGTATCCTTGGGCAGGATAATGAACCCCAAAACTGCCCCCGATGCTGTGCCATTGGTGTGTGAATTCATATATACGTCGATTTGGATAAAAGTGTCTGTAATTGTAACAAATACATGGTCCCTATGAAATGGCCATGGTGGCATCCTAACATGCTAAAACAATCCTGGGTTTCCTGCTTTCCTTGCGCGTAGGGTTGGCAACATCAGCCTTTGGATACAAGGTGTATGTAACCCTCTGTTTTTTGTGTTTTTTTTTTTTTTTTTTTTTTTTGGTGTATGGCCTCTGCAAACAAAATGCTGAATTCCATACGCTTTGCTCTGAGGGAGTGAAAAAAAAGCAGCCAGTGATATGCACAGTGGTCTCATTTTTAGCGAGGGTGTGTTGACAGAAAGCTTGACTGAGCAGCACAGAGCAAAGAGACAACCAAAGGATTAGCGAGAGCTACCCGGCCGACTGTTTCTCCTGTTTCCAGGTGAGAGAATGAGAATGTGATTTGGTTTGAGCAAAATGTCTGTTCATGGGGGTTTTTAAGATTTTTGTTTCAGGCAAAAGTAGGTCTCTGTTTTTTAGCCTTTGCTGCTGCTGCACCAGATGGTGAACGTCAGCTCACTCAAAAACTGGGTCAGATTTCAGAAAAGGCTGGAGACACCCTGGAACAAGATTTTTATTTCAGCCTGTCAAAGATAAACCTTGACTTCTGCCACTTTTGTTGGTCACCACCAGAATCTGTCTTGGAGGCATGTTGTAGTCCAGCTCATTTAACAGACTGGTTGAATTTTAGCTGTTTGACTGCTGCACAGGCAGGTCTGTTGAATGTCTTCACTGTGTCGTTTGAACAGGTTTGTGAGTCTTTATTTTAGCTTAATTGCACAACTGATTCTAACAAAACATAACTTGTAGTTTGTGTTTCAGTTTTAGAGATCAGTGTGATAAGTTTGATCGTTTTGGGGTTTGTTCTTTGGTACATTTGTATTTCTAAGTATCTGATCCATATTTCACCTGCGTTTTTGATATTTTCATTTATTCTACAACATAAATGACACGTTTTGCATTTTGTTCGGAGTTGATCAGGTTCAGTCAAAGCATTAATGTTAGAGGCCAGTTTAATTGAAAATGCTGTGAGCATAATCCTGCAGTTGCAAGGTGTATTCATTTGTAGTGTATTAATTTATTTGCTGCTTTAAGAGCAATGCTCAGAGGGGACTGACATGTTTTGGTGTCACTGCATAAAACTTTTATACCACTAGATGGAGATCTTTACTCTTTTTTTGTATCTCTCCAGCTCTGACTATTCTGTAAGTGATGGAAGTACTGAAGTGCACTATAAGGCCAATATCAGAGTCAATCATAGTCAGTGTCAGTCAGCTTCAGTAAGTTTTTGAATATATGTACGCTGATATGTGACATTACAAATCCTGAATCAGAAATGGTTTTACTGAGCCATTTTGGATGTTTTCAGTGTCTGCCCTGGGAAGTCAAGAAAGGTTTATCATTTTGAAAAGCCAAGTTAGAGGTAACACGCATTTAAACCATGTTTGTGTATTGTCTTTAAAATGTGTACATGTATGCTGACCAACAACTTTAACTTTGTTGTTTAGGAGGATTTTAAAAGAAAGTTTTACTTTGCAGTTCAGAGATGAGTGTGCCTATCCATGAAGTGTCAAGAAAGCAAACTGCTGGTAAAACAAACAAACAAATAACCCACAGCTTTGCTTGTTTTCCTTGCTCAGACTCAGCTGTTTTGGCTTGTGTGGTTATTACACTTCTTTAAAATGTGGAATAATTAATACTCCTCAACTGCAGGAACCACAGAAGCCAAACTTTTGCACATACTCACTTGTCCCCATTTGCATTACTGGTCCTTCCTGGGCATTGGTTGTCACTATTTATAATACTTGATGTCGGGCGGGCCTGTGCTGTGTGTGTTCAGGCTGTCTGTCTCCCCTCAGAAATTTCCAGCAAAGAAGATTGAGAGTTCATTAGTCAGCTTACACACTAAGCTGGTTTCTGTGCTGATCCACTCTGACCATTCTCTATTCTTTGACTTATTTTGTCACCTGCCATTCATCTGGATCCTCTGGGTTTTTTTTCCCCACCCGGTTGAATACAGTTCCTCATGATATCTGGTGTATCTAATTGCTATTTTTAGAACAGCGGAAAAAAAACTTTTGTCCTTCACTCACCTTGGCACTCAGCTGGCGGGTTGTAGTCGGTTTCCAGGCTTGCGGGCTATCCGGCCAGCTAGCGACACACTTTGATCAGCCATGCCCTCTTCGGCGGCTGTTTTTCCCAGCATTGGCTACAGGAAGCTCATTCCCTGGTTGCTAGGGCAACCAAGGAGGATGGCCCCCAGCAGGAGTCGGGGAAGCCTCGGGCTGCCTTTCAGCTCGTCGTTGTGCAGCATGCCTGCTGACCTTCCGCGGACTGGGAGGAGGAGCCAACTCTGCAGCCCAGTATGGGTCCTGCCGCCCCACTGCCCCACCATGAGACAGAGCTCCAGCATTAGAAGTAGTGCTCCTCTCTCCCTCTGCTGGCCGCTGCACAGCTCTGACTCACTCTGCTCCAGTAGTAACAGGAGCACAGGCGGCAAGATGTCATCCTCTTCCTCCTCCTCCTCCTCCTCCAACTCCAACGATGGACAAGGGAAGCCTAAACCTAAATCCCCGTTTCGCAAGAGGGGAAGCCTGCAGAGCACCACCAGCCCTGGTGAGTGTGGGTGATAAGGGGTCCCGTAGAAAGAATGAGTGAACTCTCAGATGTTACATGGACGAGGAGGCAGGAAATTACACAGATGCTTGTGCAGTGGCTTTTAAGAATCCAGAGATGAGGACTGCTGCTCTTTCAGTTTGCTGCTGAGTTATGTTCCTAATCTGTTGTTGTGACATTGGTTGGATCTGTTTGAAGCAGATGTCGTATATTTAGCATTCAGCATACATGCTGCTTTGTGTGGAACTGTAATGCAATTCACTACCAAGAATATTTGAACTAAAGTGGGGCTGCAGCTGAGTTAATCCACTGATAATTGCTGTTTTCATATTAAGCTGCAACTTGCCAGTGCAGTTAATAAGTTAACACATTAATACAATGGTACATTATACCACAGCCAAACTCGAACACATTAAAATATGGCTTAGACTCTGCTTTTACTGCTTTTACTGTCATATTGTTCATGCTGATGAAACCGCACCCCATGGTATACAACAGGAGCGCCTTTTGAGGGAGTTCCCCATACATAACAGTTGTGTGGGTTGTGTGGTAGATATGCATATGCACCCTTGAAGAGGACCCCTCTGCCCATCCCTTGCAGCAGCAGTTCATAGGTCTACTGACTGGGGCTTCTCCTTATCGGCAGGGGTTAGACGTCAAGAACCGCCCCAACTGTTTGCCCAAAATGTCATTACTTTTGTTGAGGGGAATATGCGCTGACGTAGAGAAAACTATTTTTTATTACTACAGCTAGAGATTACTGCATTTCATCCTTTCTTTACATGTCAGTTAGATTCTTCCTTTAGCCTCACAGATGTGATAACTCACAGTGAGTATGTTTTAGCACCTCTGGACGTCCGAATCCAAACTGGACAGACTGAAATAAAGTTCATGTTACAAAATTTAGGAAATGCAGATTCCCAGTTCCTTTTTGATTGTTTGGCTTTAGCTGCTTTGCTTGACTTAAATTTATAACTGTTGTTTGCTAAATTGTTATGAGGAAGCAATTCAATCTCAAATGGTACTCTATAAATCAGATATTAGTCATACACATTTTAATTGGCCGTTGTCACCATGGGCCTGTGCCTTACTGGCATATGGTGGTGTATTAATTAGTGTGACCGTAGTGTCAATTCATAAGGTATGCGTAGGTGTTTCATTAAGTTTTTAGTGTGATGGGACACAGGACAAATGATTGTAGCTCTATGATTACCTTTGAAGTAGTTGATACTAACTGGTCTCTGTGGGGAGAAGCTAGACAAGCAATTTATCTGTGAAGCAATTAAATGTTGATCGCTACTTCCTCGGTGTGCCATAGTGCAGCACAAATGCTGAATGTTTGGAGGGATGCAGCAGCGGGTCTCAAGCAGTAACTCATGTTGACACACACACTGTACTGTATTTGCTGAGGAAGCCTGTCTTTGCTGCAGTAATAAATAACTTAGAGGTCTCTCCATCCATGCAGTCATTTAAGTCTTCTCAATTAGCCGCTTGGCTGAGCCCTCTGCTCTCCCAGTCTGTCGCAAGAGTCGCATGTAGGCCACCCATTATAGTACTTCCATCTGACCACCCCAGTCTGTTGGTTTTCTCACTGCCAAATTACTGCTGCAGAACAATCTCCTGTAGCTGCAGCTTGAGCAGCTGCTGTTTTTATCCATGTCATGAACTGAAGTTTTCAACATTTCCTGTGCTGCTTCTTGAAGCAGCACCAGAAATAGCTCAGCTTCACAGCATCTTTCCTTTCAAGTCGGTTGGAAGTTTAGGTTTTTTTGAAAGAAATTCTTATCTTCAGCACTTCTGCACATTTGAAGCAGCTCTCTTATGTAAGTGTTGGTGTTGATTTGCTGCTGGAAACATTGATTACTCAGTTTTCTCTTCTGCAGGAATCTGTCTCTGCCTGCAGGCTGCTCTCCCACTGGACCTTCATTGCATCACATGAAGCAGAATATGTGATGTGCTAGCTTTGCAGCCCGAGCTATATGACGTGATATATAGAGGCTGTTAAGTATCAGCGAGAGAGGTGGAGGGAATTCCTCTCTCCAGCACTGCTCTGCTTTCTGTTGTGATCTGATCTGATACGGAGGCTGTCTTACCTTGATCTTCACTAACTTACCGGCCTTTAATTTGACATTGCCTGGTGTACCTTTTGTCTCCAGGCTCTCTAGTATGCGAGCTTGTCGGATGAGGTTGCTGTCACATATTTCCTTTGTTTCTTTCAAGTTGGGTTGTCAACTCAATAGCATTTGCACAGCGCTGCGATCCCTGACTCATTACCTGAATTTCCCTCTGTGGATTTCTGTGCTCTGTATGGTACTGGATAATGTATACAGTAATACATCCTGCTCCATGCTGCAGTTGACTGGTTGCTGTACTCTCTCCACCACTCCCCCCTCCCCCCCATGGTTCAATCTGGTTCATTATTAATCAGATGTACTGTTCCTGTCATGGCATGTCTCTGAGGGCTTCTCTCTTGAACTCACATGTATTCTGTCAATCATGACTTGGCAAGTCATATGAGCCCTTGGGGCCTTTGTTACATTCTTTACTGAATGTGTAGCACATCTACATGTTTTCCTGTGCATTTTAACCTGCACAACTGACAATCCCCATGCCTGCCCGCCTCACTCCACCCTCTTCCACACCCCCTGGCCCCTCAGCAGACAGAAATATGTGACAAGCAAACACTGAGAGTCCCTGCCCAGGGCCCCATAACCTCACAGTTGTGGTTGTGGGTGTTGAAGCATATTGTAGACATTACGTACTCCTGCTGAAAAGGTGTCAGTGGGATTATTTTCTTCTTTTTAAGAGACAAAACAGATCTCAGTGACGCTGCACAATTTTATGATGTTGAACTGTTTGAACTCAGTTAGGCCTGTGTGTATGTGGGACTTTGTTTTTGTAAAAAATGAAAAAATGTGTGAACAGTTATAACATTTTCTTATGAACTATCTTTCTACACTACATTTTAATAGCACAGTTAAGAGTGCTGCATGTTTCCATCTCACCACTAGAGGGAGTCTCTGGCACAAAAGTGCTTTGTAAAGTCAGACCATCAGTTTTAAACAAGTGGCTGGTTGTCAGTGTCCGGGGTCTTTGGCTGTTCTGCAGCCTATGACTGAGGACCAGTTTGCTCTGTATTTGGGTGGAAAATTCCAGGGCTTTCTTCTGCTATGAATAGCTCAGTTGCTTCCCATGTATCAGGGTAAGTGTGTCAGTTCTGGAAAAGGGATTTTGGAGAACCAGTAACCAAGGCCTCGAAAGCTGCAACACCAACAGGTGGGCCTGTTGTTGCTGGGGGCAAGTAGATAACAAGCAGAGCCACAGTATCTGTCACTTTAATCATCACCATAACATAAACACACACACACTCGCATGCACAGTGCAGCCAGACTCATCATCACGCCATTGGACACACCATATCTCACTGGGGTGATTTGCAGGCTGGCAGACAGAGCTTGTACACATGTGTTATGATGGGTTGTATTTCATCGCCGAGGTACAGTTAAGCTTTGGTCTGTTTCTGCTCTCAGCATGGCTCCTAATGAGGATCCATTTTCATTTAATCCACCTCATTTGATCACAGATGAACCAGTGTCAGCTGATGTTTGGTCTCTGACTGGCTCTTTAATGTCCTTTGTCATCAGTCAGTCAGTCAGTGAATTGATGTCCCTGCTCATATTCTCACTTTGTTTATGAATACAGGCCCACACATAGGCCTGTCACAATAACTGCTTTTGTTGGATGATGGTATTGTCCCAGAAATACTTGCAATACACAATATTATTGTCATTTTAAGAGCATTTTATGCCACTGACATAATGAGAGTATAATGGAATAATAATGCAAATACACCCTTTCAAAGAGCAATAAACTTTTAATTCTTAAGAATATTCTCTCAAGCGACTTAAAGCCAAAAAAGTTCCCACAGAGGAGCTGTGGAGAGCAGCTTTGAAACCAAGACTTAACTTTCTGGCTGCAATCTGCTGTCTGTGGGAAAAACACCTATTAGCCTCGAGTAACACGTTATCTTCACTTCACCTCCTTCACTGTTGCTCTGTGTGTGTGTGTGTGTGTGTGTGTGTGTGTGTGTGTGTGTGTGTGTCCTGTCACAGAGTGCAGATGAAGCAGCACAACCAGAAATGACAACAAAATGTATCTCGTCTCGTCATATTTTTTTGTCTGTCGAACAAGCTTAGCGCTGTGAAAAATATGCTTAGGCACCGCGCCCAAGTCGAACACTGGTCGGGAAAACCCAGCTGTTTATTCTGCCGTTATGGTGGCGACGTTCTTATGTAAACAAACATGCATGTAAACACAACAGGATGTATCAACATCAGCAAAAATCATCGAGGTTAAGTCCATGTATAGGATGTTCAATAACGATCGATAATGGTCGTGACAGGCCTACACACACATGCACCTCCACACTAATGCAGTGTAAAAGAAGCAGTTCTTTCCTTTTGTGGTGTTCACGTTTCTGCATCTTACCAGACCACTAAAATGGTCTCCTTTGTGAGAATATTAGGTTTGCTTATGAAGTTTAAGTCAAGAACTCAAATGATTGGTGGATTAATTGATTAGTCGATTACCTGAAAATAGAGCAGCTTCTGTTTTGATAACTGATTAATCCTTTAAGCCGTTTTTCATTCAAAAATACAGATCTGCTTCTGGTTCCAGCTTCTCGAATATGAGGATTTTCTGCTTTGTAAATATGAAGATATAAATAATATACAGTCATGAAACACACCTGAATAGTAAATATGCAACTAACACTAAAAGTTCATGCAGTATGGTAAAAGAACTTAAATTTTGGATTTGATCTTAAAACCAAACAAACAAAATGATAAGTCGAAGCAAGAAAGACGAGTTTCTACACAGTAAAGATAGCAATAAAGAGGTGTGTGCGTGTACATGTGAGTCTGTATCAAAGTTCATTGAAACAGGACGTGTGTTATCAGAAGCCTCCTCATTTTACCACGTCAGTGAAGCAACACTGTTTTTATTGCCTCCAGCTTTGATCCCTGATACACCCTCAGTCTCAGGAATGGGATATTAACCTCCGGATGTCCAAGCAGTGCTAACTAGGGTGTGCTACATGTTGACAGTTTCAAGTGACACACTGCTCCTCTTTGCTATATTCAGATATGGTGAGAGCTGCACTGACAGCGGTGGCAAGAGGTTTGGTGAGCAGACAGTGTGTCTGTGCACTGGCTGTGTACTTATATGTGTGTGTACAGATATATATATACGAGTATGCAGTTATTTTGTTGTGTGTTTGCGTGTGATGGACTGCAGGGAGGATTTATTGTTTTGAGAATTGTCCTGATGGATTCAGAAACAGAGATGCATCGCATCAGTCTGAGTGTTGGGAGGTCATGAGCGTTTTGTTGGAATGTTTGTGGAAGGTTTTATTCTCATGGGAAATTTTTGTGCAGGGTTAGAGATTAGGTTTGCTTGACAACGGCTTTAACAATAATGCCAGCCCTTGTTTTCCTCTGGGAGAAAGGGAGTGAAAAGTGGTGAACGGCTACTCCCCCGTGCTGTCGATTAGCCCCTTGGGAAAAAGATGTGTTGAACACAACAGAGGTAATAGCAGAAAAGCTCAAGCTGGGGTTGAAACAGACACCAAACCTCAGACTTGTTGAGAGAAACGGCAAAAAAACTGGACACGTACATTGTTTGAATTGAAAGTGACACCAGCCTGTGGCTCTCTTTTGGCAGCAAACTTCTCAGCCTGCTCTGATTTTATTGTTGTGAGTAATAAATGATGGAACACATATTCATCATTAACCCTATGGAGGAGAGATGGTGTCAGTTTTTAACCAATTAATGTCCACAATGGAATTTTATAATTCCCGTTACAGCTTTTGAAGTCCTAGCTTAGCTAAGCGCTGTTCCATTGAAAATCCATTCATTTATTCTGCAGTTATTCAAATTAAAGTATGAAGCTACAGCTTAAAATACTTTTTTTAGTCGTTAGTCACAAGTAATCATAGAAATCTCTATATACTCTCAAAAATGATCAAATTAGTAACCCCACACAACTAACGACCAAATATGGTATGATACAGAAATGGCTGTATCTCAAAATCTACAAGAACTAATAGGAAATGCTGGGTACCATTGGATTCAGAACAACTGTTATTTTAATAATGTGTCATCAAACATTGTGATTAGTCATGTGCAGCTGCATGTCTGCTGTTCGCAGTCTCGCCCTCTAATAGAATTGTTAGTCATTAATGGGTTAAGCTTTGAACAGAAAGTCAAAGAAAAAGATTTGCCTCAATCTTGTACCAAGTTCACAGAAATATAATGCATGAGAAATCCCCACATGCACTGTGGGATATGTTGCAGGTGCCATAACTAAAACGATAAAACACATCAGGTGGCTCTCATTTACCAGATAGAAGTGACAGTAGCATTCATCTATTGAAATGAACTTCACAAATCTACACAGACAAAATCAAATGATCACTATTATCATATGTATTTAGAAACGTGCGTTACATTAAAGCCTGTTTCCAACAGCCTCTGTTGATTGACTAACTGTCTGAAAAACTGCACACCCTCTCACTGGACACGTGTAGGAAGCTGTTCTGGGTTAGTTATTCTTTTTTTTCCACAGTGCCTGGATCTGCCAAACATTTTTAAGCTTTGCACTCTCCAAAATATACACCACCATCACCACAAGTTTTCATGCAACGTGGACACATTTGTGTCTTTGCTTTGTCAAAGTCGTGAGTGATGTGCTTCTAAGCTTTCAAAATTCTTCACGTCAGGTTGTGACTTTATCTTTATTCTCTAAGATTTATCACGTTGAAATCACCATAGGTACATCCACTGATATTGTTAAAATTTTAGATTAATGAAAGGTGCAAAAACAAGTTTAACGTTGTGAAACATTCAGCCGTGTATTTATGAAATACTCGTCTATGTTTGCCGACATTGTTGATTTATGTTTTTAAGTGTCTCTTGAAGAAAGAATCTCCAAATAGCTTGTGGACTTGGTCTGGTGACCTCAGCTGAGCTGTAAAAGTCCTGCCCACTTAAAACACAGCAGACAGGATGTGGAAACATCACTAGCCACCACATTTTACGTCCATCATGTAGCACGCAGCACAGCTATAGCAATGGCAGTATTGTCTATCTGGGTCAACTTTTTTTTTTTTTTTTTCAAAAGCTGTGGGTGGTGTGGAGGTGTTGATTGTGGTTACTATCTATGATTCGTCTACTCAGCCCATAGATTGTGCCCTCAGATTTAATAGACTGATAGGCGTTGTCTTGTAGTAGCTGAGAGGCTTGGTACACACTGTTCTCCGCCCGTCAAACTGGGTCAGCGCACAGCGTTGAGTTTGGATATGCTAACATGAAAGATGAAAAACTCTCACTCATGAGTCAGACGAGTAGAGCAACATTGTCATCGTCGCTTCCTCTGAGTCTTGTGTGCTTCATGTTGTTGGCTTGACCTTAGTTGCAGCTGGGTCATTTGTGTGTGATGGTGTTGCGCAAAAATGAGGATCTGTCCAGAATTCAGCACCTGGTGTGGTTTGTGTCTGCCTTTTGTGTGTCTTTCATGCTGATGTTTGTGTGTGTGTCCCTGTGTGCCTATATAATGTGTTTGGCCGTCATCTGGAAAATTCCTCGATGATCTTTGCTGCTTTGAGAATTCGCTAAAATGGAACTTAAATAGAGGCCTTGCAGATTTTTTTGTAAATTGTAAAATCCACAGGCCACCCTTGTGCCATACAGCAGTCATGTGAGAGAGGAAGGAAATAGCCTGAAATCATGTGATCGGTGGAGAGAGTAACACGGCGTGCAGTATGTAAAAAAGCTGGCATGTCAACACAATCATATACCCACACAATCATATGAATATTGATCTCACAAACACAAGTAATCGCACTTCAGAGATTGCATTTAAACATCTGACAACCACAAAAAATGATTGAAATCATGAAAGAATCTTGAGTTACAGTCTTTATTTATTTAAGTCTTTATTTTAATTGGCTCGCAGTGTGGATGAAACAGAAGCGCCGACACAGAATCAGCACATAATGGCAGTAAGAAAGCATTAGGTCACAGCAACAAATAGCTAAAATTTTTGTCATATCACACATAATAAGAAGGACTGTTTGTATCTTCACCATGTGCGAAAAACGTGTCTTTCACAGACATGTGATAATTGCTTTTAAATGCTGGTATTCGTAACATAATTTAAAGGTTTGCAGTCATGAGACGACTGGAGCAGCGCATTCATGAATAGGAGGAGGGAGGTAGAGGAGCGGTGGGAGTGGCCAGAAATGCAGGGCCTCCTCCATTTTACAGCACAATAGAGCCTGAAGTAGTTCACCCTGGTCCCTCCCCTATTTTGCCACGTGGTATCTTCCAACCCAGTATTTAAATCCGGGAGCTTGAAGGCTGTGCTGTTCATGTACTGAAAACCGGTGTAATCCAGGAAGCAGCTGAGAGACAGAGGCAGAGAGAGAGAGAGAGAGAGAGAGAGAGAATCAGAGGAAAGAGGT